>NC_051184.2:29774383-30472621 GCF_013339695.2 Rhipicephalus sanguineus | reverse complement strand
ACAAGAAAAACGAACTCGTGAGGAACTGATGCCGTGACGATGTTGCATGTGATGAAACGCCAGGGGTGTATAATAGAATCAGGAGTCAATCACTACAGCGTGCATCTACTCAGACGTCGTTTTTGGTGCTTTAAGATCCCTGATTCAAATATCGGATGCACTCCGCTCACAGTTACTCCGACCGCAGCAATTGCATATATTGTTACGGTTCGATTGAGGTTAACTGTGTTTATTTACAGATGAAGTCAGGCAATGATAGGTGGTGATGGCGTCCATAAGTAGAAGCAGCTGAACCTCCTCTCCTTTCTCTCGTGGCTCATACCCTGACCCGGCTCATACCGTAGCACTCCCCGGTTCACAGACGAAGCCCGCTGGGCGAGTCAGAATCACTGGCGAAGTGCGGGATGGAACTTCTTGAGGCGAGCACATGCGCCAACTGGGTCCGACTAGACCGACGACCAGCTGACGTCAGACGCGCCACCACGTAGGTCAAGTCACTCAAGCGATCTACTACGACGAATGGGCCAGCACTGGGATAAAACTTCTGGCATAAACCACGTTTGCGTTGGGGGTCCACAACCACACAAAGTCACCCTTTCGAATGAAACATCGTCGCGGCGTCGATCATACCGCTGCTTGGATCGGTCTTGCGATGCCAGTGTGCGCAGGCGAGCAATTTGCGGGCTTCTTCAGCACGGCACAATGTCTGGGCAACTGAGTCGTCCGTATGAAGCTCAAATGGGAGTATTGTGTCGAGGCAACTGCGCGGAGATCGAGCGTAGAGCAGGTAGAAAGGAGTGAAGTCTGTGGTTTCGTGCTTCGCTGTATTATAAGCATAGGTTATAAATGGCAAGACATCATCCCAGTTCTGTGTTTCGATGATACGTACATAGCCAGCATATTAGTTAGGGTGCGGTTTGTACGTTCGACAAGCCCCGTTCGTCTGGGGATGGATGGCGATGAGTGGCGGAACTGCGAAGTGCAAAGGCGAAGCAATTCTTCCACAGTGTCGGCGACGAATTGGCGACCACGGTCACTAATAATTACACGAGGCGGTCCATGGCGAAGAACAACGGAGCGCAACAAGAAGGAAGCTACGGACGCGGCTGTAGAGGATGGTATCGCAGCGGTTTCCCATATCGGGTGAGGTGATCGACACACACTATGACCCAGCGGTTGTTGTTCGAAGATTGCGGAAACGGTCCTAGCAGGTCGATACCAACTTGCTCGAAAGGGTAGTGGGCGGCGCTACAGGATGAAGAAGTCCGTCTTGTGTGGAGCGCGGGTGGGTCGCGTGTGGCGCTGGCACTTGTCGCAGCTCGAGACGTATTGTTTCGTACATGTTCGCATTTAGGCCAGTAAAACCGCTCCTGCATTCGGTTGTAAAGTGCGAATGAATCCAAGATGGCCTGACGTCGGATCATCATGCATACACGGAGAAGTCGCGTCAGACTGTCGGGACAAACCATAATAACGCGCACCAGACCGAGTAATTATCGTATAAACAGTCCATCTCGAAGGCAAAACGACCACTGCCCTTAGGACTGCGAGCGTCGGCGAACAATGGATCCAAAACATAATCATGGGCTGTTCCCGCTGGAAGATGGTGATGTCAGGAAACGTGTGAGAGAGCCGCAAAGCAGATGTCGGAGGTGTCGGCATTATCTTCCGTTGTTGACAAAGGAAGACGAGAAGGCAATCCGCATCGGAATGACGCCTGCCACTTTTGTATGAAACATAAAGTCAAATTCCTGGAGCCGCAAAGCCCAGCGTGCAAGGCGTCCAGAAGGGTCCGGAGGTTAACGAGCCAACACATGGAATGATGGTCAGTTACAATCGTGAACGGACGCCCATACAGGTAACAACGAAACTTCTGAACAGAAAAATAAAGCTGCCAAGCATTCTTGCTCTGTTACAGCATAATTCATTTCTGCCTTGCTCAGAGAACGACTCGTATAGGCGACCACATGCTCTTCATCATTATGACGCTGAACGAGCACGCCTCCGATGCCAATACGCTTGCGTCACAGTGCACTTCCGTAGACTCAGATGGATCGAAGTGACGAAGGAGAGGTTCTGACGTCAGCCGAAATTTAGTTGAGAGAATGCAGCATCACATTCAGATGTCCATTCGAATGTGCTGTCTTTTCGCAAGAGGCTGTTCAATGGATACATGATGTCTGCAAATTTCGGCACAAAGCGCCGAAAGTAAGAACATAGCCCTAGGAAGCTGCAGAGTTCCTTTACAGACTTGGTGGCTTAAAGGTGCTGACTGCTTCAATTTTCGAGGGTCGGGCTGACACCATCTTTGTCGACCAGGTGGCCGAGGACCAATGCCTGTCGTTCACCAAAGCGGCACTTCTTTGAGTTCAAAACCAAGCCAGCCTTTTCGACACAGTCCAGAACGAGGTTTAAGCGGGCGTTATGCTCGTCGAATGTGCGTCCAAAAATAACCATGTCGTCCAGATAGCACAAACAGACTTCCCATTTAAGACCGCGAAGAATTGAATCCATAAATCTTTCAAAAGTTGCGGGAGCATTGCAAAGCCCAAACGGCATAACATTAAATTGATACAGTCCATCAGGCGTCACAAATGCGGTCTTTTCCTTGTCAGCAGGGTGCATAGGGATCTGCCAATACCCTGATCTTAGGTCAAGTGATGAAAAGTAAGAAGCTGAGTGCAGGCAGTCAATGACGTCGTCGATCCGAGGCAGCGGATACACATCCTTTTTAGTCAGGGCGTTCAATCGTCTATAATCGACGCAGAACCTCCAAGAGCCGTCCTTCTTCTTAACCAAAATGACAGGCGCTGCCCACGGGCTGCACGACTCTTCAATAACGCCTTTGTGCAGCATATCCTGAACTTGGTCAGCAATGACTTTCCGTTCTGATGCCGATACCCGGTAGGGTTTTTGTCGAACCGGATGAGCAGAGCCTGTATCAATCCTGTGTCGGGCTCGAGAACACGGTAAGGACAGTCGCTCCTCCTTTTCGCCAAAGTCAAACATGGACGCATGTCGTTCTAATAGCTGAACCAGCGTTTGTTGCTCATATGACCGTAGCGTCTTGCTGACCATGCTCAAAATGTGCGTCTCGTAGGAGCAACTGCGTTTGGAAATCGTTGAGTGTTTGTCATTTTTTTCGTCGTCTTCGATGGCAGCAATAGAACTCTCCGTGGCATCATCGAGCAGTGCGAGCTTCATTCCTCGAGGAAGAATAACCGGCACTGGCGAACAGTTAAACACCCACAGAAACGTTGTTCCGTTATCAATCGATACCACGCAACGAGGTACTATTATGTCTTTCTTTGCACATGTAGCCATGTGAGAGGGTGAACGACGGCATCAAAGGATGTCACGGCCGCAACTGAAGAAGATACGGCAATTGACCTCATGGACCATGGTGGTACTGTGAGCTCTTCGGAAACAATCAGTGTGTCTCCGCAGGCGTCGGCTCGTCAAAAGAGATCAGGAACAATGTCACCACTAACAGAAAGCTCACCGGTACCACAGTCGACGAAAGCACCACACTCTTGGAGGAAGTCAATGCCGAGAATAACATCGTGCGTACACCGCTGCAGAACCAAAAACTCAGTTGGAAACACCGTTCTGCTAACAGCACGTTAACGGTGCAGACTCCTACAGGTTGAATACATCACCGCCGACGCCACGAAATCTAGTAGAATCCTGACAGGGAAACATAACTTTGCGACCAATGCGATCTTTGAACGAAACACTCATGACTGAAATCGTCGCACCGGTGTCCACTAAAGCTGCTGCACTTAGTCCATCTATTGAAACATGTATCCTGTTCTTAAACATGGTAACTGGTGGAGGCATATGAGTCGAGTCCTTTTGTGCGACCTCACCTCCATTGGTCGCGCCGGCTAGTTTCCCTGCGGTGGCGGTGACGACAGCCGCCGTCGAGGTGAAGGCGAGCGACGCGGTCGGGCAGATGGAGGTGTCAAGCTACGATCAGAAGCGGGAGAGCTACCACGCCGGTTCTCCTGTCGCGGGGTGCTCCTGGGATAGGCGGACCAGGGATCGTTGTAAGCGTTGCCGCCACAAGGAAATGCTGACGGTGGCTCGTATCGCGATGTCGCCTCACTCCGCCGACGACAGAATCGAGCTATGTGTCCGGGAGCACCACAACTATAGCACACAGGAGGTGGGCGATATGCATATACTGCTGGAAAGCATCGCCCCGACGCGGTGGCACAAGTGTATATCGTTTGAGCCCTGATAGCTGGCGGCGGGCTGACGAGGGTAACTGAAGCGGCGCTCGTACCTTGAGTCTTGGTAGTGATTGCGCTGCGGCCTCGGTGGTGCGCCAGAACCGTAGTTGTGCTCCTCGACGCCCGCTGCAGCAATGGAAACTTGATGTGGAGCGGGAACCGACATAGGTGCAGCTTCACAAGGCGTCGCCTCGCGAGCGTGCGACAAAGTTCTTCACGTACGATCTCGCGTATTGTAGACGCAAGATCAAAAGGTGTGTAGTCGTCAACACTCGCTACTGTGGTCACATTCGTAGTCGGCCAAATTTCGGAACGATACGCCGCATCTTCAGTGTCTCAAATGTACGACAGTGCCGTATGACGTCGGCTACTGTAGCAATGCTATCTTTGCCGATGAGGAATTGATAAACGTCCTCTGCGATTCCTTTTAGCAGGTGGCCGACTTTGTCCTCTTCAGACATGCAAGGGTTGATGGTCTTGCACAGCTTCAATATAGCTTCAATGTACATCGTGCATGTTTCGCCTGGTACCTGGGCTCTTTGCAGCAGCGTTTGTTCGGCTTGCTTCCTCTTTGCCACGGAGTCCCCAAAACACTCTTTTACTTCCAACACGAAGCGATCCCACGTCGTGAGGATGTCCTCGTGGTCTCATACCATGTCAGTGCCGTGTCCGCCAAGAAAAACACCACGTTAGTCAGCTGAGTTGCCGCGTCCCAACGGTAGTAACTGCTCACCCGTTTGTAGTGTGTGAGCCACTCGTCCACGTCCTCACCAGATTTGCCTCCGAAGGTACGAGGCTCTATCAGATGCTGACGCTGCCAAGGGCCAGCTGCGACCGAAGCAGGTAGCAAAGGTACTGCTGGAACTGGTGCTGTGGCTGCAGCTGAGTAGTTCCAGGTTCCGTCTTCACCACGAGACATGTCAACCTCCAGTGGTAACGGGGGCAGTCCAGCAATGCGGCGGCTTCGGCGTAGATCAGGCGGTTGCAGAACCGTGTTGCTTGATTCGATACCCCGCACCTCCACCACAAAACTGTTACGGTTCGATTGAAGTTAACTGTGTTTATTTACAGATGAAGTCAGGCAATGATAGGTGGTGATGGCGTCCATAGGTAGAACCAGCTGAACCTCTTCTTCCTCTTCTCTCCTGGCTCATACCCTGACCCGGCTCATACTGTAGCAATATGTTCTCACAACACATGGTCTTCAATCCAGGAAACCACCTCAAATGAACAGTTACAATGACTCTTCATGTACAACTTGATGTTATTCAGTCACCGACAGACCTTATGTGAAATTCAAAGTGCCATCTAGTAGGCGCCACTGCAACTACTGGAGCCATCTTGGCTAAGTCCGGCGGAGCAGACGATGCTGCACAAATGACGCGCGTGCTTCGAGTACTTGTGCTTACGTACCTCAACTGCGGCAGGCAAATGTGTTGTTCTTTTAAATACAAAGCATTTCTTGGTGAACCAAAGGAACTTTGAGCCCCTATCTACCTATCTAGCCGCCCACAACTTCGTGCTCTTGTGCCCCTTTGGTTAACTGGCAAAAAGCAATCCAACAGCCGCCAACCACAACCCATACCAACGAGCAAACTAACTAACATCGTGACTTCTTTACGCTAAACATATTTAGCAATGTTGAGAGTGCAAACGAAAGATGCCGGGGCTTCACTTAAAAGGACCAACAACCGATTTTTCTCAACCCAGTTTTTTACGGCGCAATAGAAAGCTCACCCTTCGTAGTGTTTGTAGCTGCAGCGGTTAATCCCAAAAGTGCGTGGTTATTTTATTAGCAGTATTTTCGATCTGAATAGCCCCTGAACTGTACGTACACTTCCTCCAGCAACACTGTGAAGCGATAGCGATATTGATGGCCCTCCTCACATTATGCTCAAGGTTCTGCTTTCACAAGAGTGGGTGAAACTGTGATTAACCACCTTCATATTGACATTTTCGACCATTCTGGAATCTAAAAAGCAGGTAGAAAAGTTTTCCGAACATCTGTCGTCACGTGAGATCTCTTTCTGCCTCGTGAGCTAGGCACTCGTGGCCTACACGATTAGATCCGGCAACGCGTCACCGGAGGTAATCTCAAAGGCCGTGAGCAACTATTCGTACTTTTCCAACACATTGGGAAGTGCCATTAGGCCCTCAGCTAACAACGTTCATGCTGCCGCTCATATCTATCCCGGAGGATTTTCCCTCTACCTCACAAAAATCTCACTAGGCCCCAAGCACTTACATTAAGGCTATTGCAAACTAAGACGTACCCCACCTTGAAAATGTTAAACATTATTTACCCTGAACTATACCCAAGTAATCTCTGCCCATATTGTGGGGAAAATAGCTACCCTAGACCACATGCTCTGGCAGTGTACCAAATTCGCTCATTTACCTAACATCACCTCTGCCAGATGGGAGGCGGCAATCCGCAGCCCGTCCTTGGCAGAACAACTCTGGGCTGTCCACCAAGCCCGCGAGGCGGCTGAGGGGCTCGGCCTCTCGGTCCCCACGTGGGAGCGGCCCGCGACACATTGATCTGTGTTTTGGAGGACCAAATAAAAGTTTATCCAATCCAATCCAATCATGAGCATCGGGTCATACGTCAAGCGAAGGCAGCACCACTGTTCTGCTCAGTGCAAATGAATGCATATCTGCATGTTTTACGTTAGAAAAGATTATAATAAAATGTGTGCTGTACATTAACGCTAATGTAGAGACAATTAATAGCGTACACCAGTAAAAGGACACGTGATAGGTACATGTGTACGTTCACTTTTGTGCCGCCAGAGGCGCCAAAAGTAATTTTGAGTGAAGAAATAAAAATATAAATTCGCATTTAATGTGAAAAACAGGGTTCGTTTTAGACAATACAATAGACAATCCTTCTATTAGTGGGGTTATCTCAGTTTGTGTTCTGAGCGGTTGTCGGTCCCTTTAAGCTTATCTGTCTCAAAAACATAATCGCTATTATTCAGAGGACATTTCCCCGTTATGTTGAGGCTATTTTGAACGAGATTCTACCGCACCTGAAGCTTCCCAAGTTTGGCCTCTGGCCTTTTTAGAATATAACATCTTTCATCCATACTAAGAAAAAGTTAAGGGGGGACTTGGCAATGGGAATGGTAAATTTGGTCAAAATGTTCAATTTTTTAATTAATTTTTTTTTTCTGCAATCCTGAGACCATGACGTCATGGTGAAATATTAGACCAAAATAAGCAGTAGAAGTTGAAAAAAAAGCATTTTACTAGTGTGTTGTCATCAAAAACAATGAGAAAATTGGGCTTTAGAAAATGCAAATCTGCAGTTTTCCCTTGACACAGTGCCACCATATTGGCATCATCATAAAGAGGACAGATAGAGTTCAAGATAGCCACAAAGCTGCATTTCTCCAATGAAAAATAAAACCAGCTTCCTTCTAAGTTCCATTTTCTTAGCTTTTAGCTCCATTTTCTTTGAGCTCCATTTTCACAGCTTTCATTTTTTTAACAGTTGCTGTCAGTCATCCCTGTGCCATTTCACAACAAATAAAGATATAACCATTCCGTTTTCTGCGCTTAGATCCTGAGGCATTGGTGAGTACCGTAAAGCTGTCCATATTTGTCTGCACACCGCACAGATTTTTATAACTGCCTTTTTGTAAAAGTTGTTAGTAAGACATTGAGTACAAGAAATTTTTTTTTTAATTTTTGTGTGCTTATTTGAGTATTAAAAAATAAACCAATAGCTTTACTGCACACAATGGGCCCTTGTAAATATTCATATGCAAAAATCTTGACGAACTTATGTCTAATTCATTAATTAATTTTGGGATGATAGTGTGAGTCTATCAAGTGTTGTAACTCAAAGACTACAACAGATACCTCAAAACCGATTTCAGTTATGATATCAGCACGACATATAACATCTGCATGCCAAATTTCATCACTTTATCTCCATAATAACCAAGATAGTTTTCATTGCCACGTTCCCCCTTAAATAGGATCAAGTAAGTGCAAGCCAGCTCTTTACAACATACCAAATGCACAGAGACGGCGAGTGTCCTCCTAATCATCCGATAATTAACTTGTTGAGGTGTTATTTGATGGCAGTCGGCGACGATGCGCAATGGCGACAGTCAAGGCAAAAAACAGACTCACAGCGAGAGCGGGAAGAGCCAAAGAGGACGACCCACTAGAAGGCTATAGAGAGCACAACCCATTACTCATCTCCAAGGCTTCGCTACAAATAGAATTTCCTGAAACTTATCATGTTATGTCTCTGGCTCGCTAAACACACAATGTAATTAAGTTGTACTGATAAGTAGTTATGTAGGCCTTACTAGACATTGTCAAAACTTACAATGTCACGACAAGTTGATGTGGGAACTGCAAGGCGCCGTCGCCGCGAGTATTTTCTGCACGCTTTCACATTTGGCCAAGTGTATCATCGGCAAGAGTGGTGCTTATGGTATTGCGAAAGGGCAACTGAGTAATATGACAAAACTGGTTTTCCTCAATAGAGCAATACTATACGTTCATGTTTAAAAATTTTTGTAGCGAGCACAAAAGACAGGGACTCACAGAAAGAAGTGCTCGTTTGTACCTTCTTTCTGTGAGTCAGTCTTTTGTGCGTGCTACAAACATGTTTAAACATGAATTCATACCAACTCGCCCAGCCATCAATTTTAATAATGAAACGAGTGAACATGATTGACACAGGACTATTCGCACCCCCGTTTCATTATGAACCAACACCAACTCACCCAAATTTTTATTATACTGATCAGTTTTAATACTGTACATACCTGAGCAACCTTTTCACTGACCACATTAAAAAAAGTGTGCATTTGAATAAATACGGTACCGGTATATGTGCGGAACATGTGTTACTAAGGTCAATGAAATGCTTAGAAATTGAACTCACAGATCCAGCAATTCCGACACTTATGTGGTCGACTGTTATGAACGTGTTTTCTCTTTTTAGTTTTTTGGAACTCTGCTCTTTTCAAAAAGACAGCTGCACCAGCCAGGAATTGAGGCTACAACCTTTTATGGCCAGTGGAATGATGCCGTGCGAGTCTGTTGCACAGAGGGAGGTTACCCAACTCTGCACTCACCAGGTAATTGAAGATGACGCACTTGCCACGTCTGCGGTGCGGCATGTTGTACTCTTCTGCCTCCGGCGGTGTGGGTGGCACAGGACACGGGGACGCTGACTGTGTTCTGCAGTTTCTGGGAATGGCACAACCACAGTTTCTTACAATATTAACTAAAGAAAAATCACTGTGCAAGCTTTCCAACTTGAGAAGTCTTGGGCTTCCTTACAATTCTCTGGTTCAGTTTTATCCATTAAAAACGTTAATAGGGTCTGTAAACGCTGTCGAAATTCATGTTGCTACAAACAGGCGCGGCAACCTGAAGCTGGCATTGCCAAGTATAATTTTAACAGCGATGCTGTTTAAAGGGGTATACAGGGTAGATCGATTAGAAAGGCAATTTTCTATTTCATTGCTAAAAAATAAATAATACATATTCTGAGGAGTGAGACCGTGCATTGGCAAGCGCACAGCAGTACTCAAAGCCATTTAAAAATGGCACCGAAAACCTCATCTCTTGACGGATGTGACGGTTTGTTGACATGTTCTTTTCCATCATTCACGTATATGTATTTTTTAAACAATGAATATGGCTAGATCGGTTAGATATATTTATTTCCTACCATTTCTACAACATCTGATTGAAAATTTTCCCAGCAAAGATGCTTTTGTAGTGTAGTCATTGTTTGATGTCTTGACCACTTTCCGTGTATGCTTGTAAACATGGAGGAAGGAAAAACTGAGGAGAGGCCCTATCGTATCCCAATGCATTGCGAAAAGTGTGGCGCAAGTGACGTCAGATTTACGGGGCAAACAAACCGGTATGGGGCAAACAAAACAGTCGACGCCCCGCGGCGTGCTCTCCACGGTGGTTCGCTTCTGCTCAGATTTGTAGTCCCGGCATAAACTTAGCGCGTATTGTGCGGTTCGCACGTAGTAAAACGTTGCAAGCAGACGTTTACCAGGCTGTTCGTGCGTGACAGGCCCGAGCACTGCATGCTGAAATTCTTCGTGGAGCGTTTTTGTGCAGCAGTACAGAAAGTACCGGTATGTGCCGTAATCAAAAACATTCAGCCCCTACATCACCGTATGCGAACTCACCTAGCAGTGACTTATGCGTCCCGCTGGGCGTTAGATCTTTCTTTTCCTTTCTCGTAGCCCGATTTCCCGATCTATTGCCCGATTAGCGGTTCTTTGCTCGTGTATATGGAATGAGCGCAGTGGCTATTCGGCGCAACGCCAACCTATAGTTGACGTAACTTCACGTCGAAAAGAGGACCCCGCTGTGTTGTATAGGCGATCGTGCACGTAAAGTTTGTAACTCCAGTGCGCACACAACACAAGCACGCAGCGGGCACACACCGCACAATACATACATCACGTAGTCTGATAATAACAACAAAAGTTTATTGCCCTTTCGTTGAACGACACAGCCTCTAAAACGTACGATGCCTTCAGCGCATGTTATGTACGGCGCGTCAGATGCCAAAAACAAAAGTTCACATGAGTTTTGAGTTGACAGAATGAGTAACAAGCAACAGAGCGCACATCCGAGAGCTTCGCACGCACCGGGTACCGGATTTGCACAGGGTATACACAACAGCTGGGCATTGCGTAGCTTTCCTAAAGAACACACACAAAGAGCAGCATGCGTGAATCGACTACACCGCTTGCACGGCGAAAAACAAACAAACAAAAAAAGGCTGCAAAGTTTCGCGATGCGCGCATGCGCTTGCAAACGTCGCAACGGAAATCACAAAATGTTTCGCTGCGCCTTCACTAGGAGGCGATACGGGTGTTTGCGATGTGGGGGCTTCACGAATGTGACGTCAGGGCCTCTCCTTAGTATTCCTTCCTCCATGCTTGTAAACATAAAAGCGCATTGTTCTCACGATCCGTTTTCTGAAAACTTTCCAAACCTGATGTACCTTTTCTGGAAAGCTATCCGACCGATTGTGCTGAAATTTTCTAAGATTATATTTGAATCCCTTCCAAACAGTCGGAACCTAAAACTCCAAGCAACAACATGAGTTATAATAGAGAATAAAAGGTTAAATGAAAAGTCTCTCTTACGGTATGTGATAAACGAGGACAATACATTCTTTCTCGTGAGATAAATGTAGGAACTACTTCTTATAGCTGGGGACTAATGCTACTACCATGTGGGATAAACATACCAAAGTTTACGGTCATGCCATTTGTTGTTCCTGAGAAAAGGTACATATAAATTTACACACTAGTCTAAAATTTAGTACTCGAATACTAAAAAGGAAGAAAGGCTACAGGGTCAAAATTACATAAAGCGAAGGCCAAAAGCTTTCTCATTGAATATGAAAAATTTCACTTGGGCTTCACAACACGCTCAGCGAAATCGCCGAGGTGCAGCGCACTTCACAACTAGAAAGACTATCGAGCACGAGAGCGGGACGCCAGATCATGGAAAGTCTCGGCATTCGTTACCACACACAACAAGGCCAGAAAGCCGCCGTTCCAGACACGATCAGGCAAACGCTAAGGGTTGACCCAATTCCACGGAACATTCACCCGGAGCACAACCAAGGCAGAAGAGTGGCCAGGGCCAGAGTTCTCCACACTTACGGAGACGAAATGGGGGCGCGGTTTGTTGACGCCGCTGAATACGCAGAACGCTCACGATTCGCGGTCGCGGTCGTCGATTGGAAAGGCCAAACGAGAATATCGGCAAGTATACCGTGCGAGCACGCACAAGAAGCGGAGGAAGTGGCGGTGGCGCTCGCACTCACGGATACGACGTGCACGACGGTCATCTGCAACTCGAGACAAGCAATCAGAAACTTCGCCAAAGGATGGATCTCGCGACGAGCGGCCCGAATCCTACGCAATAGCCAAGTCCATCAAGCGGTAGATTGTCAAACCAGGCTCATCTGGTTTCCGGCTCACATGGGAGAGGTATCAGAGACTCAACGCAACCTAAACGAGACGGCACACGCCAAGGCGCGCGAGCTCACAAACCGCACCGGCGACCGTCGTCTATGGGGCAACACCAAAGACCGCTTGACCAGCTATAATGAAATTACCAAGGCCTTCTGCCTGGCCCGCCGAACCTTTCCTCCGCCCAGCGACAAGCTGAACAGGACGCAGGCGGCGGCCCTCAGACAACTGCAGACGTACACGTACCCCAACCCCGCACAGTGTAACAGGCTCTACCCGAGTACATACCCGACAAATATATGCAAGGTCTGCCACACTGAGGTCGCCACATTAAATCACATGCTCTGGGACTGTGACAAAAATCCGGAAGGTGCTAACTCCGGAACCCTTCCGCCGCGGTGGGCCGCTGCCTTGCGCAGCCCCAGCCTCGGCGACCAACTTTGGGCTGTCCAGCAGGCCCGCGAGGCGGCGGTGAGGCAAGGCCTCGACGTCCCCTCGTGGGAGACCTAAAGCCCAGTCGGCGAAAGCTCTGCCGGACCATCAATAAAGTTGTTACCAACCAACCAAGTATGGAACAGTTCCCAAGATCTAAAGCTGAAACCAAGACAGCCTGTTTACCCTACCATACCCCTTAGGGGCCAACCTACCGTCAGGCTTCAGCCCCTGCATCCAAACCATCGATTCCACCTTGGTGTTTAATTCATCCTGCAGTGCATCTCAGTGTACCAGGAATCAAGAAAAAATCTGATTTGTCATCGCCTGTCCTGAAACAGCTATCTCTGCTTCTACTGCACGAGAAATACACCGACCACATACATGTTTACACCGACGGCTCAACGACCATCCGTGATTCGTCCGGGGCAGTAGTTGTCCCAGAGAAAGGTGTAACTGTTAGCTTTAAGACCGACCACCCAACAACATCAACGGCTGCTGAACTGACAGCTCTTCGCGCTGCACTTTGTGTTATCAATCGCGAACAACCGCAGCGAGGTCAATTTTTAGTGACTCCAAAGCAGCCCTACAATCTCTCTTGTCAGCCCTGCGGCGTGGACCATATGAACAACTGGTATTCGAGATAAGACACCTCATTCATACGTCATTCGAGAAGGGACACCAAGTGACATTTCAATGGTTGCCAAGTCACTGCGGCGTGCTTGGCAACGAACATGCCGATAATGCTGCTCGGTCAGCTTTGCAAGGAGACAAGGAAGAGGCTATACCGCTTTCAAGGTCTGATTCTGCTGCCATGCTTCAAAGGATCGCAAAGAATATTTCGCACTCAACACTGAATACGTCAAGAAGCCAAAACTATCGGCAACACCACCTTAACGAGTTGCGGCGACTTAAAATACCATCTGGACTCCGCCGAAGAGAGGCCACTCTGCTATGCCGCTTATGGCTAAGAGTGGCTTTCACGAAGTCATATTCGTTTCGAATAGGGATGGCCGACAACGCTCTTTGCGACGCCTGCGGCACCGAGGAGACCTTGCAACATATCTTCTGCGACTGTCCTCGCTACGCTGCGCAGAGACGATCCCTGGTATTCGCTCTCGCTCATCTCCACAACAGACCGTTGACACTAGACACGATTCTCCAATGTCATCCTGATAAGTCATCGAGAGTTCAAGCAACCAAGGCATTGCTCAAATTCCTAAGGACAACAGACTTACACGAGCGGCTGTAGACTTTTTAATGATGCCGCATACCGCACAAGACTGCCGCTCTGCGCTGTGACGTTATGTGTGTGCGTGTGTGTTCCCCTCTCTTTCTCTCTTTCTTTATTCTTCTTTCGATCTCCCCCATCCCTTCCCCCTGTACAGGGTAGCATACCGGTTATGCCAAACTGGTTAACATCCCTGTCTTTCCTCTCTCCCGTTTTCCTTCCTTCCTTAGGGGCCCTGCAACACTTTTACAGCATGGTCAGAGAACGCTGCTGATCGGTAGTTGAGGCTCCTGAAAACATGTGAGCCAACATTAAAGCGCAGCATGTGGCCCGCAATTCACAAATGATTCTGAGTCAGCTAGAAATCGTTCCCTCTTCTCTCGACAAATGTTTCCACAAACACAAATGACCTCGCCATAAACCCAAAGTTCACGGTCACTGGCTGATTTGAGCATCGTGGGCTGCAGAGTTACTGTGGCCGCCGCAGGCTGTCGCCTCGCACCTGCGCGCACAATCACACTGAAAGTAAGCGGTGCGTTCGAAGAAAAAAGAGAGAAGTGCTCAAGGTCGTGACGCGCGCTGACGAAGGGTATGCATCTTTGCCCCCTTGTCATCCCTCCTCCCTGCGTAGCTTTCAGCGTGCTCGCAAGTACGAAAGGAGAGAGAAAGCGCTTGTAACGTGCGACAAATCCCTGCAACTTCACTTGTACTTGACAGATTCTAAAAATTTTTGCGGCAGTTGATTAGTAAGGTAATAAGCTCTTTTAATTAGGCCATAAGACGCTTACTTGGAAAAGTGTTGCAGAGTTCAGCTGGCGTTGCTAGAAAAAGCTTGCCTAGCCGTGCTTAGCCTCCTCGCCACGTTAAGAGAGGGAAAGTCTAGTATAGCCTAGCCTAGAGTGCATAGCATAGCCATGAATATTATGGTATAACAAGGGGGTGGGAAAGGGAAGTGAGGTTTGAGGAGTGGTGTGAAGAGGGAAAGGAGGAGATGAGAGAGTAGCATAAAATAGCCTTGAATAGTGTAGTATAGCAAGGGGGATTGAAAAAAGTGGTGAGGAGGAGTGGTGTGAGGATGAAAAGGGAAAGGAGGAGGGAAGGTGGCAAAGCATAGCAATGTGCAGTATTTATAGCAAGAGGGTGGGAAAGGAGAACTTCTTCTTGGCCTAGTTGGTATTGCTTGCTGTATGACATACTGCCGCTAATAAAATCTAAGGAAAGAAAATGAACTTGCGCATCTTCCTGCGCACTGCAAGGTCTGCAAATGCGAACCACGATTTCACGGGGTGACGATCCTGGGTAAAAGCAAATATCAGACAGCCCGTGAGTTACTAGAAGCCTTTTAATCACTAAGTTAGGTGATGAATCTATAAGTGACACGCCCATACAGCTGCGGTCTTCTGAGATTAGATTGTTTGAGAGGTGGGTAGGTTAGGCAGTGTTGGCTATTCTGCGCATGTGTGTGTCACATGTATACAGGTTGTCCCACATAACTTGAGCCAAGACTTTGAAAATGAAAGGAACTTCAGAGGCAAATTGGACCAAACGCATCCTTCTCGCACTAGCCTATAGATACTCAGGCTATTTTTTATATTCCACTAAACTAACTAGTTAGTTATTCTTAATTAATTAACTTTTTAATTATTGGCTGAAAACCTAAAATATGGACACCGAGCTGTAGAGCACTTTTAGAAACCACGGACTGAATTGTTTCCTGCCCGATACGTCTCACGGTGTTATTTTTTCCGCATTGTAAAGAAGGCCCGCGAAATTTGAAAAGAGGCCACGTGACGGACCGCGAGCGCACTGCTATGGTGCTGCTCTCAAGCGTGCAACCGGTGAACGAGGTCGCCTGCGGCTGCCACGGGGAAGCGACAGGGTGCTTTGAAAGTGGCCGATCTTTGGGAGTCCGTCTTTCGTTGAATGACGGTGCAAATGCACGCTGCTGGCCGAGCGCTGCCGAGATAAGCGTCCGAGACGCATAAATAAAACAAGAAAATAGTTTATTGTCTGTTTTGAACTTGAGATGCGTAAAAGGAGGCGACGACGTGAAGCTAGTCATGGGTGGCGGTGGTAGGCGAACGGCATGAGGAGACTTTTTTTTGTTTTCAGTGATCGGTGCTCGTAAAATTAGGCCGCGATTACAGAACATGTTCAAAGAGGTCGCCATCTGCTGCAATACAACTCTGGCATCTCTTCATCAGATTTTCCGTGACGTTCTTGACCATGGTTTTGGGAATGGAGTTGCAAACTTGTCTTATTTTTTCTTTCAGATTACCTGATGTTGTGGTTGGTGCCTGGTATACCTGACTCTTGACGTACCCCCAAAGAAAAAAGTCAAGGGGGTTTAAATCTGGAGACCTTGCTGGCCAAGCAATGGGCCCGTGCCGCCCTATCCACTGCTGTGGGAAAACTTTATCCAGCCAATTGCACGCTTTGCTGCTTCCGTGCGCAGGAGCTCCATCATGCTGATACCAGATATCATTACTCCTAGCCAGTGGAACTTCGCACAGAAAATTTTGAAGTGGTCCATCCAAGATATCCTTGACATATCGTTCGCGTGTAAGTGTGCTGTCGAAGAAGACAAGTCCGATTAGAGTACCACCGTAAATGCCACACCACACATTGAATGACCACTGATATTGCTGACGCGCCTGCCAAGAAGACCAGTAAGGGTTCTTGTCACTCCAATAGTGAGCGTTGTGGAGGTTCACTTGAGCATTGCGCGAGAAGTTAGCTTCGTCAATCCAAAGTACCTTGTTCACAAAGCCTGGGTCTTCTTCGGTCTTGATTAGGATCCAGTTTGCAAAGTCTTTGCGATTCTGGAAGTCGCGAGGCTCCAATGCTTGGTGCAGCTGCACGTGGTAGGGATGAAGTTGTCTCTTCTTTAGTATTCTCCACACCAAAGATTTCGAGACACCAGCTTCAGCACCCACACTACGGACACTTGCCTGGAGGTCTGCAGAAAACTTGGACAGGATATTCCTCTCCACTTCCTTCCTCGCCCAAAACTGAAAACTTGTGCCGTTTCGTGGTAAATGTCCCAGTCACTTTCAGCGTTTCATAAGTACGCACAATGGTCATTGAGCTCGGCCGCGTACCTGGATGCCAGCGTTGAAACAGCTTCACTGCCTGCCTTCTGTTTCCACGTGATGCACATGGGCCAGAACCATATCTGCTTGTTGCTCATTCGAGTACGGCATGTCAGCGGCTTTGTCACAAACGACAAACGAACGCGTCAACAAAGTGTGCGTGCGGCTACTTTCAAACGGCAGCGCGATAGCACGACCCCAGCCGGTCGCCCAAGAAGCGCGAACGACGAAAAAAAGTATTAAAAGACGCCGGCGCGCCGACGCTTCTCTTTGCCCACTCGAAGCCGCTGCAGAGCCGCAGACAACCAGATCAAACGCCCGGTAAAGCCTGCTATTTTGTAAGCGTTCTGTCACAGAACGGAGGCGGAGTGTTCTATGAGCTGCACGGGATTGGTCGAGGCTCGATTCAAATTCAAATTCAATATGCATTGTTTAACGGTTCAAGACGTGAGAATAGCCTGTAAAAGCCATAGAACGGTCACGTGATAGCCACACAACGACCGGAGACCTCGTTCCGTCGACCTCCTCTCCCATGACGCGACGCCGCGCGAGTAGAACCGGCGAGAGAAATCTCGAATTGCAGCAGCCGTCGAGGCATTTCATCGTTCTATCAAGTTTCCCCCTATCTACATGAATCAGAATAAAACTGCTGTTTCTTTTTTCCTCGCAGTCGTGACCGCTTTATCATCGCGGCAGCGCTCGGCCAGCAGCGTGCATTTGCACCGTCATTCAACGAAAGACGGACGGCCAAACATCGGCCACTTTCAAAGCACCCTGTCGCTTTCCCGTGGCAGCCGCAGGCGACCTCGTTCACCGGTTGCATGCTTGAGAGCAGCACCATAGCAGTGCGCTCGCGGTCCGTCACGTGGCTTATTTTCAAATTTCGCGGGCCTTCTTTACAACGCGGAAAAAATAACACCATGAGACGTATCGTACAGGAAACAATTCAGTCCGTGGTTTCTAAAAGTGCTCTACAGCTCAGTGTCCATATTTTGGGTTTTCAGTCAATAATTAAAAAGTTAATTAATTAAAAATAATTAAATAATTAGTTTAGTGGAAAATAAAAAATAGCCCGAGTATCTATAGGCTAGTGCGAGAAGGATGCGTTTGGTCCAATTTGCCTCTGAAGTGCCTGCCATTTTCAAAGTCTTGGCTCAAGTTATGTGGGACAACCTGTATATCGCTATGCTTCATGCCTGAAAGAAATCAGTTGGAAGTGCCGCCCATTTGTCGTCCTGTTCGTGTCTCTCTCGTGTGTGTGTTTTTTACTAGCGGCAGTATGTCATACAGCAGGGTGGGAGAGGGAAGTGAAGGTCAGGGGGAGTGATGTGAGGGTGAGGAGGAAGGGAGATGGTAAAGCATAGCATAGCCATGTATAGTATAGTGTAGTATATAGTAGGGGGTGGGAAAGGAAAGTGGGGACGATGGAAAGCAGAAGAGAGAGTGAATCATAGCATAGTCTTGTGTAGCATAGCAAGGGGTGGGAAAGGCAAGTGAGGGTGAGGAGGGAAAGAAGGATGGGAGAGGGTAAAGCATAGTACAGCCATGTATAGTATGGTATAGAAAGGGGGTGGAAAAGGAAAGTGAGGACCGTTAATCACTGGTTTAGTGCACTATCACATTAAACAAAACAGTGGCACAGTAGTCAGTGTTATAGACGCTCACAAGAAGGATATCACAACGAAACTGAACTTGATCGCACTGCCTCCGCCGGCGCATGGCATCTTGCCATACCTTCACTGTCATGCGCTTGCACTGCTTGCACGAGGTCACCGTTCATGCCAACCATTGCGCAAGCTGGATCAGCCACACAATACCTGTCAAGAAGACGTTATAAAATTTGACTTCCTTTACAAAGTTCAAACTTTCACGGGCAAGGAAAGGGCGAAACCTGTGACTCACCCCGCCACACACCCAATACTATATCACTAAAGACCGCAGCGCCGCCGCTCTCTTTGGTTTCAGTATTGCGTGAAATAAATGTACTGTTCCGGTATTGCGTTATTTTTGCTGCAGTCCAAATTTTTCAAGCTGAAAGACGCTGCACAAAAAATAAAATGGTGAATCTAATGATTCAACATTATGGCATACGTCACAGACAGGCTCTCTGCGTTGGTACCCCGAAATGGCAGCCACCGTGACTTTTTTATCTCATTAGAGAGTGTCAGCGCAGAGGACACCCAGTCATTCGGTCCCCGCATTCTTTTGTGCTCTCCTCACTTTCTATTGTTGGCCAGCCACACCAACGGGGACACAAAAGAACGCGAGGGTTTGGGTACGAAAGATGCTTGGGGCACTAGCACTAATCTGATGGCGAGCCGTCACTGTTTCTTGCTCTGCGCGTTCGAGCAAAAGTTCACGCAGCATCTCAACCAGCTGGTACCTCAAAATGTCAGCCATGGTGATGTCAATGCAAGCTATGTATATACAGGTTTCACTCCTCAACGTAACAGCAATGTGCATTGAGAGAATCACCTACATATGTTCAATCAATCAGACACTGAAATGGTGTCGACTTACGTACCCATCAAGCTGTAGCTTAATAGGGATCTTCAACAGACCAATTTAAGAAGTCTACATAATGTATGCAATTTATTACAGATAAACCTGCCTATAACGAACCTCCATACAAAGAATTCCTCGTTATTATGAAGTTTTTCTATTCCCCACCGTTTCTTCATAGAAGCACATGTATTTGCGACCTCTACCTAACAAAAGTGCCAGCAGGAGACACCCTTGATATGATGAATTTTTGCTACCAACAATCCCAGGGATTTTTCCCGAATTATGTCATTTTGGCATGAGCAGGAGCTGCATGCATCTTCTGCGGTTGCCCTGCCGACGAGAGCGCAAAGCGGCGGCGTTGCACATGGTGTGCTCAAAGCCCCAGCGACTGCAAGGTGAAAGCGAGCGCTCGTTTGTGCGTGCGGCTGTGCGCGAGGTGGGCAGGCGAGCCCTGTGCTCCTCTAGCCGGCTTTCTTGCTGACATGGGTGCATGCGCACGCGTGCCTTCCCTTCAAACCTCATCCAGCCGCTCGCGGGTGCCACCACGCTAACCAAACCGGCTTTCTTTAAAGAAATATCGGCTTTTGCATTGGCAGCGCTACTCTTTGGTTGTTGCAGTAGTCTCTGAACTGCACTTCGTTAACATGACACCAGGTGACGGCACTAAAAAAAACAATAATCCTCGCTCCGTGTCGTTATGCTTCGAGTTCGTGCCGCATATAGAATTCACTCTTCGTTTTTGACACCGTGCAAGCGTATAGAACAGCCCCTGACGACGTGTAGCTTTTGCGATTTTTTTTAATGCCAACAACTATGTCGTCACTACCGAAGAGATGTCAGATAAGGCGCTGGTGGAAACTGTCCGCGGCCACGGTGACAACGACGGATCTTCGGAGGTCTACTCGTCCCTGTTGTCACACGCTTTGCCGTCCTGCACTGAGCCGTGGGTTCGCGAGACTGTGGCCTCCGAGATTGGCTCCGGCAACGTGCCATCACGTTGCCGGAGCCAATCTCGGAGGCCACTGCTAGACGATGACGGAGCAGTGTTGTAATGATGTCCTACGAATGTTCAGTATTGCCGTCCCTCACAAACAAGCAATAAAGCAAAATAACACACTTTTTTTACCGCTAAGTAATTGTTTTAGGTGAGCTCTGCCTTCAATTCCCCTTGTGTTTAATTTGTGCGTTTCTTTCCCGAATTTTTAAGCTGAAACTGAATAAGTGTGATGAATGCGAATGACAGACGCTTCGCTGTTAGCAAAGAGGAAGATGACGATCGGTGGCTGTGGTTGTCGCTTGCGCTCACGGTCGCCAGTAGCCAGACCTGCATTACAAAGAGCCTTCCACGAAGCAACGTATAAATGTGCTTGAAGTACAACACCCCCTTTAAGTGGTGGAGGAGCCAGGGGAACATTGAAATCGGACGTTGCCATCACCTTTCGCCATGACTGCTCCTGGTCCTGCTTGCGACTGCCGCAACGACAGTCTTCTGTACTGGTGTGCCCCGGCAACGCGACCCACCCGTATTTCGCAGCAACGACGAGCACGACGTCGAGGATTGGCTTGTTGAGTATGAGATAGCAAACGCTTCCAACAAATGGGACAACTGCGACAAGCTCACGAACATGCGTTTTTACATCGCTGATGTGGCCAGCCTTTGGTTCTAACGTAGAAAGGTGTTGTTCCCGGGTTCGAACCCTGGACCAGGACGAATTTTTCGGCGACTACAAGGCTTTCTTTTTGAGAAATCCGTATGGATTTCCTTGTGGCTTCGTGCTACAAACGGGTGGTTGTCTATTTTCCCTTTCTTAACCCTTCCACCATCTTGAGGGATTGCGCAGAACTGATCTGCAAGTTTGGCTTTGTGCTGTGTCTGTGCTATGTCTGTGCTACATTTCATAAAATGTTTTACATACTGTGGCAGTTCCCCTTATGGAAATATGCCACTGCCTTCTTTTTCCTCAATATCGTTCCTCCAACTAATTAGCTAAGTACACTTCAATATCTAGTACACGCAAGAACACTATATAAAACTACGCTGTCATAACCGGGATCGAACCCACGACGTTCGGGTTAGCGGACGAGCACCGTAACCACTGCACCACCGCAGTGGCTTTATCAAAGACTTGAGCAGGGTTTGAGCAGGGTGAACACCTTATAAGTAGAGCTACACTCGGTAACAACTTAAGAAAAAATATCAGCTCCGCCCAGAGCCATCACTGCCCCTCCCACAGAAAATTTGCATAAGTGCTCCGTCCAATAGCGCTTACTCATTTTTGTGACATCAAGCGCTTCTGGAGTGTTTCGGATTGTTGGCTTTCCCATACAGACACGTTTGTGTCGCTCGTTTTAGGTCGGAAACGAAGGTCCTGGTAAACTTCGTCAGGGATTTTGACATTGCTGCTCAGCCAAATGTAACGCTTTATGTAGTAACGACGAACCTTTAACTCTTAATATGCGTAGTAATTACATCAGCCGAGAAAAGTGCTTACGGTTGAAATGGAAACCGGCTAGCACAAGTGTCTTTCACAGAAGAAGGGCAGGCGCACCGCAGTTCTGTGGGCAGAGCGTACATTTTTTTCTTAGGTTGAAACCGAATATAATGCTCGACTTTGTTCACAATGTGGCTACGAGTAAGCCGCTCCTAGTTTTGCCATGAAGTACACCAACCGGGTCAGTGTGGAGGTAATGAAGGGAACCTGCTTCTTGCAGTGCATATGAAGGTCGTTCGGCGTGTACAACTCGCAGTCCAATGACACGCGGCGGCACACCACTGTCAGCATCGAGAGCACGTCCGCAAAGTGTGCCCGCTCTCGGAGCACCGAGCAGAGGGCCTGGATGAACCAGGAGCCTCGCATTGAGCCTTCCGTTGAGTCATGCCACGAGTAGAAGCCTACAATACAAGTAGGAAAAGCACTGTCAGCAAGAAAAACATACACACAAGCACACACACAACACACACACACACACACGCACGCACACACACACACACACACACACACACACACACACACACACACACACACATACATATATATACAGCAAAACCCGATTACAGGAGACACCCACAGGACCTGGAAAACACATCTCTTGTAACCAAGGTCTCTTCTAACCAAAAATTTTAAAAACACTGAGCACACTGCGGCAGAAATCCAACTCAAAGGCGCTCTGTCGCATAGTTGGCGTGGGAGTGTGACAGCGATTCTAAAAGCATAAAGACAAAGTTCAGTGCAATTTGTAGCAGAAACCATGCAGGGAATGATATCTGGCTGTGTGTAGAATGGAACAGGATGAAGTCAAGAGAATGCAAATTGCAGCACATACCAGTTGATAGTACGATGTAGGAAGTGTCGCGTGAGCGTGTCTGAGTTGTGCCTGTTCTAAATAGTGAAGAATTCACTCCAAGGACCCAAAAAGGCTGTCCTTAGAAGTAAAGTATCTATTATAACCATGTCTCTTGTATGCAATGTAGCTAACATGGTGACCATAGGAAAACCAACCAAACCATTTTCAAAGTCTCTTATAACAGAGTGTCTCAAGTAACCATGTCTCTGATAATGAGATTTTACTATATATTAGCACCCAGCACCTCCACCACTAATAAGGAACCATTTTATTCGAGTTGAGCTCGAGCTGCCACACATTGATTATGATATAATACAAATGATGAAGTTTTACATATGATGATGACGATATGTCAAGATGACAAAGAGTCACTGATTTGTTGCATGCACAATACATATAATTTCCTGTAGTGTTACGTGCCAAAACAATGACCCAATTTCGAGGTAGGTTGCAGTGGCAGATTAGGAATTAATTTTGACCCCAGCAGTTCTTAGTCCCTAAAAAATTAATTAAATTCTGGATTCTTATGTGCGAAGACCATCATTTGGTTATCAGGCACACCACAATGGGGGCTTCCAGGATTATGACCACCCGAAGTTCTGTAACGTGCAATCTGAATACACGGGCATACAGATTACTGGGTTAGTTGGTTCGTTGCAGTAACTTATAGTGCTGAAATGACAGTGACGAGAAAGACGAGAGGATGTCGACCAGTGGTCTTGGCTTTTAGTCTGTCAATACTATGCCTTGTTTGCAATTGTAATTAGGCGAGATAGGTCAGTGATGGCAATCTGCTCATATGTGTGCACCCTGCCCCTTGCTATGCTACCCTTGGATGACGGGTTGCATAATGCCACACAATTCCTCAATTGCATACCTGGCACCGTGGAGTAGGCTACCAGGACGTCGGCATGAGTGGGAATGCGGAATACCCGGGTAGGCGAGTCTGCAGCGTCTTTAACTGCCTGGGTGCCCGACTTGAGTGTGTCTCCACGACAGGCCTGGAATATTGCAGTAATACAATGGGCAAGGTATTTACTTTCCTCCTTGGAGTTTTGTACAAAGGTTACTCATGCTGGTGACAACCTCCAAATTCTATAGAGGTGTCACCTAAATAACAGCGGGGAACCTGCGAAACAACTCTGTAGGAAAGCTGGGCAGTTGGCATTAGCTCTCTGTTGTAAGCATCTATTTGCTCTGCTAATAGAAAAGCTAGGCTTATTGAAAAATAAAAAATGTTTTTTTTTAATTAAAATGCTAATATTTTAGGGGGAATACCAATATCAGGATCACATAAAAAAATTTGCCAAGACGCCCAAGTTACATTCCTAAAACCAGAAATGCAACGAACAATCTGTACGGTAAGAGAAATAAGCAAATTAACTCGCTATACATAGTCATCGGTTGAAGCCGACTAGTACTAGTATAGGGATAGCCTAATTGTAGTTTGTAAGTTGTCACCGGCTACAAAGGAAAAGCCACCAGTGGTGTCTACACTAGCTAGAAGTGCGGCAGAGAAGCTGGCAGGAATACAAGGATGGGCAGTTAACACAGATCTTTCTCAACTTCATCTTTTGCGTTCGAAAGACCTTGTGCTTTTGCAAACTCACAATTTCAAAGTAAATTTGTGTTACGCTACTAGTGAAAGAAGTTGCAAAGATCATTCACATACTCAAAAGATATTTATTCCCTCCATGCCTTCAGTAATAATATACCAATGAGAAAGAAATTACAGCAGAAATTGACTAGTGTCAGTTCTCACTGTCAGTGCAAATGGCATTACAAAACAAGAAACACGAAGTATTTGCATTTAAAAGAAAACACGGTAAATGACACAAGAGAGGCACAGACCTGAATGAAGAACAGCTTGGGTTTGCCGAGCAGGCTGGGACAGACGTCACCGTGAAACGGCTCCATAACGGCACCGACAGGAAACTTGCCGTCCGTTGCATAGAGTACGTCAGAATCACCGTGCGTCAGGAAGCAGCACACAAAGCAGTCGTCGTCCGAGTAGTCTTGCTCTCCGACTAAGGAAATTGATAAAATCAAGGTGGTAGCTCTCTTCCTAGCTGTCACAAGGCAAGAAGAGTGTCGAGCAATCTTTTGAAAGCCCAAATAGTCAAGAACAGAAACAAAGAGCTTGCGGGAAGCAGACCTACACCTCGGGATCGCACGTACAGCCAAATTTTCTGATAAATCAAAGATGAGTGGTGGGTCATTCCATGCCAAACATCCCAGCCATTTTCATTACAACTTTCCGTTTTAAGCTACCTGTTGGTCACACGAAAGGAACACTTTCCCCCATGACACTGGCTCATTCAGTGTTGAATCCTGTCAACTCATATGGCAGTGTCTGAACAAAGAGTATTGCAGCTACACTTTTAGCCATACCATACTGAAATACTTTGGATTAATTTCAACCAGCTTTGACATTCTTTTTATATACACATGTGTCTGCATAAACAACATAAGCATTCTTGCAGTTGTCTCTCCATCACACTGTGGCTGCTACAATAAATGATTGCCTCTACAATGTTGCGGTGAACGCAGGGCATCACAGCCACTGACACACTGTCGCGTGGTACGAGATTTCCGAGGCTTTGTGAGTGATGTCTTATTACAAGGCACACAGGGCACAATGGAAATGGAGCCACAATCATCTATCCATGCTGCCTTCAGTGTATATTGTAATCTATAATGCTGTGAGAGATAAGGGAGTGAGGAGTACGCATGTGTTGGGTGCGGGTCTCGGAGGCTGTGTGTGGTTGATAGCGGAGGAACAAGATGGCGCGAGTGTCAGGTGAACAGCGAGGGGGCGCGCGGGAATACAGGAGGAGAGAGATGGGGTACGAGACGGGGGGTTGGACATGTTGGATATGTGGCGCGGAGAATAAAGGGTGTGCAATGAACGCGGTTGTGGATTCGTCAAGTATATCGTCGAGTCTGACGATGCATATTGACCATGATCATGCGGCTATACTGGTGAGGCATTATAGGAACACTGCGACTTACGGTTCTTCAGAGTGTCCTTCGTTTCCTTGCATGACAGATCATTGTACCTGACTGTTTCAAAGCCCAGGTCACGAAAGGTGCTCCGAAGGTCGTTGGCATCCAAGTCCGTGCCCGTTCGCTCGGGCTTGTTTGTGTGGAGGTCGAAATTCTGCGTGAATGAGGAGGGCTTGTAAGCCCGAAAGACTCGCTCCCAGCCCTGTAGGGAGCATCACTAAAAGCAAAAATCCAGCATGCGCCCTTCCCCTAGCGAGAAAGTCACGAAACATGGTGGTAGTGCATCTACATGCCTTTACATCTTGGATGCTTTTGTTCTGGTGATCCTGGTTGTCCCGGATCCCTCCACAATGCTCCGCCTCCCAACCAAAACGCCAGAGGGCAGCACAGGAAAATGGGAAACGCTAAATGTGTTGTAATGTTTACTGCTTTTCAGGGCCGCAGCAACGTCAAACAGTTCTGCGTGATTGCCAGTAAAAATTTTAGATTTCAGCATTCATACTGGTACTCGTTATTATACGGCGTGTGCAATTAAGGAAGAACATCCTGTATCCCGTGACAGCTTGTAGCCCCTTCCCAATCTTGGTACACTTTTCCACGTGACACCAGTAGACTGCGGTAAAAGTGACTTAAAATGTGCTCGGTATGCGACTGACCAAGACCACCCCTTCACCCCCCCCCCCCTCCTCAGTAAATATGTGATTGTCGGTGCACACGGTTCGGGTAGTTGGCCACTTGTAGGCAGAGAATCGACTTTCTTTGCTACTGTTAGTCCCGTAAAAACGCGAATTGTTCAGGTAGAAGCATCAGAGGCAGCAGATATTTTCAGGAAGGGGAAGCAAAACGTATGAATTTAGTGAATTTATGCAATGGAGGAGTTCGCATTAGGTGGCTTTAAAATATGCCGTAAATATAGTGGGCAACCAAAAATTTTAATTTGTTTGAATTAAGGGGAGACACTGGTCTGAAAACTGCTTGTCTCAATTTTTAGTATTTCTGGCTGAAATTTACACACAATATGTATTTTCGACTGCTCAAAACAAATATGCAATTACTTTTTGTCTATTGTGCACGGATTGTAAGATATTGACTGTTCCATACACTTGCATTCTGCCCAGACTTTTGACAGCTTTCTCACAAAATACCTTTATGAATTTGATATCACTGCATCCTATAAAGACCAGAGAGTGCAACATAACCATAATTTAATTTTTAGCTGTATCCATTCAAAAGTTATGGCCTTAACAAGTACACTAATGAGAAATCAGAAACTGTTGCTTAATTTTACTGCTAATTAAATCACAGTTATTAATAAAAATGTTGTAATTTCTTGGTTTTCTTGCACTAATCAATGCATAAGCTTTCAAATACCGCAAAAATTATCAAAATCTGACCGCTACATCAAAAGATATTGTGGGCAACAGCCTATAATGTGATGAAAAATGTGGTTTTGAGAAAATGAGAAAAGAAGTTTAGAAACATGGTGGGCACTTATTTTGATCTGGAAAAGGCCTGAATTGGTGTTCTTAGGATAGTAGAAGCCACCAGGAACATAGTCATCATTATTCTTCTTAGTATGGTTTCTTTTCACTCTGGTCTCGCTGGTGATATGCTGCATTCTTGCAGCTGCCGATATCACTTCCTCCCGAATGCATGAGCAATTTTGAACTTCTAACGACTGCCTGCCATTGCACTGTCATCAGTTAGGCATCTCCGCAATATGGCGGACAATGCGACGATGCACCACTATCTAGCAGAAGCATCCTCAAGCATCCAAGATGGAAGGAATAATTTACCCCATCTGATAGAAATGCACCAATGCTGTGCGAGCACTTTTTTTTTTTAGAGCGCAATGGCTTCGCCTCTGCTAGATGAAAAGCGTTCTTGTGCTAGGAACAGCTAGTAGAAAAGTGTGTGTTTCAAATGAGACCAAAATGGCTGTGCTACTTAATGTGGTTCCTGCATGGTGCACTATTGAATGAGACTTTTTGAGGTGCTTTGGTGAGCAAAAATGGTCATGAAACTGACTTCAAGACCAAATAACTCGACAAGTATGCATTACATGTCTGTAATATTTTGGAAATGACTTTTTTAGACCTTCTAGATTATAGAAAAAAATATTTCAGAAAATTGCTTTTTTCAAAATTTTTCCGCCTCCCAGACCAGTGTCTCCCCTTAACCTAACATTTCAATTATTAGAGTTTAAATTATTGAGAGTACTGTAGTAAAGGTAGACTGGCAAACTACCAATTCAAAATATAGCTTCATCAGTTAGTCATAAAATGCTGATTCTTTAAAAAATGTAAACATTCAGTGTGGTGTTATTGCCAGCAGTGATGGAAGCAAGATTTTGATTTTTGGAGCAGATTTTGGAGCAGAAAAACTGCTGCTTTGGAGCAGCTATTCGTGTTTTCGGAGCAGATGCCAAAATATTCCAAACGACTCCTGTAGTTTAAAGCAACATTTAAGCATCTCATAAATAATAATATTTATTATTAAATATACTGCACATACAATAATTCCTGCAAACTGCAAAAAACAAATAATTAAGCAGACGGATCGTCACTGAACAGTTAGAAAGATGAGCTGAGAAGAAGTGAGCTGAGCACCAGATTATAAAAGTAACCACAATCACATATAACAGTCGTCACAGCAGCAGTTAGTAATCAGTGTGATATCGAACTAATCTCACATACATTTTAACAATACAGCCTGCTTGTCGGGAACAAATATACAGCTTATTTATGCTGCTATGCAACTAGTATATACGCTCCATACTAGATGACAGTATACAACTTGTTTTTTGGTTTCGTTTAGGCTCTCTGGATGATTACACGGTTAAAGTTCACTGTTTTCAGCTTCCCGGTGCCATTTCGGAGCAGGTTTGGAGCAGTTACTAACAAAAGTTACGGATTGGGGCAATTGGAGCAGCACTTCCATCATTGTATCGCTTATCTGTGTTCTGGCCAAGCAGTGGTGTGCACGGGCCCTTTGACGTCGCTGGTGTAAAAGGATAAAATGTGGCTGTTTAAAAAGCAGGGAGTTTTTTTAGGTGTACTTGGCTATGTCGCACAGGCATCAGTCTTTTGTTCACATCACCACTCTACTGGAAGTGGTCGCAACATTCATTTTCCTGAATATCACACCAAAACCCCAGGGCTGTTAAGTCAGAGCTACCTAAAGGATATTGAAGGTTTTCTTTCATATACTATGTGCCATTCAGCTTCAACAAAGGTACAGTGGAACCTCGTTAACTGGAAATTGCTTGAACGGAATTACAGCTTAAATGGAAAAATGGTCCTTTTTTTAGCTGGTTGGCTTTGTATTTGGGTAACAGAAAAACAAACTCTTTTCTTGATCGGCACGAAAATTGTCAAAAATTGTCACAACTCTCTTTTTACTGAAGCACTACAGCGAGCTCTAAAGAATTTTTTCCAAAAGAGGCACACTCTGGCATATATTCTCGCTACACCTGTTCTTCCATTCAGGCAGCCATCTGGTATAAATGAAGGAAAGACAATAACTTTTAAGGGCCCGTTTCTTAGTTAGACACAATATTAATGAGAACTAACAGACAATAATGCCAAAGAAAGTATAGGGGATGTTATTCGTTGTAATTAGGATAAAGTGTGAAGAAAGTAAAGTGGACGAAAAGATAACTTGCCGCCGGCAGGGACCGAACCTGCAACCTTCGAATAACGGGTCCAGAAAAAGAGTGTTCCACACTCGCCGCTATGGCTGCGACTGGTGCTGACTAACACTCAGAGGTTTAAAATGCCCATATACACCCCATAAAGTGGACGGGAGGATGACCGCCGCCATAGCTCAGTGGTAGAGCATTAGACGCGTTATTCGAAAGTCGCAGGTTCGGTCCCTGCCGGCAGCAAGTTATCTTTTCGTCCACTTTACTTTCTTCATACTTTATCCTAATTACAACGAATAACATTCCCTATACTTTCTTTGGAATTATTGTCTGTTAGTTCTCATTAACATCTGGTATAAAGAGGGACAAAGACTCTCCATGCACAAATGCATGTTAATCAACCACCGATTGGAGCAATAAGAGTTGTGCTTCCTTGAATACGTCACCGGCACCTCTTTGAAACCGAAACTGGTGAAGCCTAGTCCATCCAATAGCCATCAACTGCACCCCATACCAAAGAAAGTTGACCCAATGGCTACTTTATGTTTAACATACTTAACAATGTTGAGAGCATGAATGACAGACAGTGCTTCACGTGTGCACATCTTTCTCAACAAATGGAACTCCTGTTACTCTGAACACATTCTTCCCTTTCTGCTGAGGTTCTGTTCTACAAGATTCTACTGTAGTTGAAACATTCCCAAGTTTGGCCTCCAGCTCTTTAAGAATATAGTACAGTCCACCCTTGCCAACAGAAAGTTAACTAGGCCCCACAAGAAAGTGCAAGCCAACTCTTTACAATGTCTCAAATGCACGCAGACGGCGAGTGTCTTCCTAATCACCCAAGAATTGGCTCTATAAAATTTTCTGAAACTTCCCATTTTTTGTCTCTGGATCGCTTCGAACACAATGTACTAGTTCATTTTTACTGATGAGTAATTATGTAGGCCTTAAAACTGTATAGGTAAAAATCCACGTCACTGCTATTTGATGCGGCAACCTCAAGGTGCCGTCACCACCGATATTTTCTTTCTGCGCACTTTCTCGCTCACTAAATGTCTCAACAGTGGCAGGAGTGGTGTTTGTGGTATTATGAATGGGCAGTTTACTAATATGATAAAGCTAGTTTCTTTTTGACAGAAATATGCCATATGTCCATAGAAAACCAGAAACAGTGCAAACAACAGGATAACAGCACAGAGACAGACCAAGCACTTGGTCTGTCTCTCTCCTGTGGTTCGAGCTGTTTCTCGTTCTCCATGAACATGTACCAACTGGACCAAATAAGCACTCTAATACTATACGTATTTGAGTAAATTATTCGATTACAATAAAAAAGAAAAGGAGCACATCTGAGCAAATACAGCACACGTAACACGTACATGATGTGTGTTGTCACTAAGGCCAATGAACTGCCTGGAAATTCAACGTTGCAGATTCAGCAATCCGTACACTTTTGCAATTACATTTTATGAACTTGCTTTCTCTTTTTTGTCTTTCTTTTTGCATTCCGCTCTTGTTTAAGCACAGCAGCATAAGACAGGAATCGAGGCTGCAACCTTTTAGCATTGGCACAATGATGTCATGCCAGTCTGTTGCACAGAAGGAAGTTACCGAGCTTAACACTCACCTTGTTATTGAAAATGACACACTTGCCAAGTCTAGGCCGTGACATGCTGTACTCTTTTGCCTTCAGCGATGTGCGCACCACAGGTGGTGAGGACGCCGACAGCGTGCCATGGATCCTGCAAATTGGGCAACCACAGTGTATCTTATGATATTACCTAAAGGGAAATTATTGTCCAAATTTTCCGAGTTCAGAAGTCTTGGGGCTTCCTTACAATTCTCTGGTTTGCTTTTACCAACAAAATAAATTAATAGAGCCCGAACACAAAATTGTCACAATTCATATTGCACCAAAGCGGTGCGGCAACTTAAAGCTGGTGTCGCCACTTGAATCATTTCATGCCTATAACTGGCTCATCGAACCTCTTTTTATGGTAAGGGTTGCTGCTTCAGTGTTGTCAAGCCAGTATTTATTAGTGCGGCCTAACTTAAAGGCACCATGACACCAATGTTTCTAGGTTGAATTATGCATTGCACGTAAACCTGACATGTCCCTGAACAGACTGGCAAAATTTCAGCGCATTTGGTGCAGTATAAATTTGTTATTTTTATTTTTTAATGTTGCAGTTGAACCATACAGGGTTTGCCCGCAAAGTAATGAGACCGCCTGCACCGCGGCGCTGCAGTTGCCAGTAGTGCGCTCCCCTGAGGTGGGACTTGTGATGGGAGTTGCTCACCTTCACTGAATCTTTTCCGAGTCCTTGCGCACTTTCACAGAGCTGTCGAAATGGAAATGACTGGAGATTGCCGACAGCTGGAAGCAGCTCCGCCACAACTCCAGCTCACCCCGCCTTCGTTGCAACTACTACCTGACCCTAACAGGAGTCGCAACCTTGCTGCGGCCGCCATACAGCCCCGATGTGAGTCCAGCAGACTTTTTCCTGTTCCCAAAGCTCAAGAGAAGCATGAAAGGTCACCGTTTCGACGGTGTTCCCGCCATCCAAAGGGCTGTCACAGAGTCTCTGAAAGAAGTCACGGCAGATGACTTCCAGAAAGCCTTTGAAGAGTAGGAATTGTGTCGGCAGGGGTGTATCGACGCCCAAGGAGACTATCTTGAAGAGTTTTAACAACACGTACCGAACGGACCAATAATTATTTTTACCAGACTGTCTCATTACATTACTGACAAACTCTATACAGCAGTGTGGTGACCATGAGTACCGATGAAATGAGCTGGCACTACAGGAAACGATTTCATCAGGCAACAGAACCTGATCTCAAAGGCCATGCAGCTATACGTTGCAAAAACAGGAGGTGATTCCAAGAGCCAGAAAATGTCACGGCTGCCATGTAGCATTTTGTTTTTTCATGTGCACCTCAATGGTGATGAAACTGCACGCACAATGCAATGGCATCACCCTTGCTATGACGATGGGTACCAGAGTGTGCAGAGGAATACATCCAGTGTGGTATTGCACATTTTTGTAAGTTCAACACTGCAGTGGCTCCTCATTTCCCAACATCTCACAGTGCATGCCAAGATGACAGTAGTTGTTACTGCAAGAAGTTTAGAGGCACCGCTCTCAAATTCAAATTTGAAGCTAAAATGTGTGCACAGAGCCCAATTCGTAGCATGACTAACTGTGCTGTACTCTCAAATACGACAATAAACCAAGATTACCAGAATGGCCATCTCATGACCTCTTTAACATTCATATTTTGTTTACGTTAAAGGAAACTTTAAGCCAGTTCCATGCCTGTGCAGTCTGAGTGAACAGTGGAGCTTGCAAGCAAGTGCCACCACCTGGAAAACAGAGATTTTTCGTTCGCCTTTCTTTCTCTTCTTTCTTTTATGTTTCCTTCTTTCTTTATATTTTCTACATCTTTTTCTTTCTTTCATTATCTCTTTCTATAGTATTGCCCTATCTCCTCCTTTCCCTCCTGCTAACCCTCAAATCACTCCCCCTCACTTTTTTCCCCACCCCTTGCCAGGGGCGTAGCCAAGGGGGGGGGGGGGGGGGGGGTTCAACCCCCCCCCCCCGAAATTTTGCAATTTTGCTTGCGTATATATATGCGCACACATACAAACGCACGCACGAACATACATAAAGTATGGTTGAACCCCCTCCCGAAAAAAATTTCTGGCTACGCCCCTGCCCCTTGCTATGTTATACTGTACATGCTTACGCTATGGTTTATGGATCAGTGTAGAACGGCGTTCCTGAATTTTAACCACGATATGATTATGAGGAACGCTGCAGGGGAGGGCTCCGAATATTTTGGCCATCTGGTGTTCTTTAACGTGCATTGACATCACACAGTACATGGGCCTCTAGCATTTCACCTCCATCAAAACGTGATCACCGCAGCCGGACCGAACCCGTGACCTTGGGGTCAGCAGCCAAACACTGTAACCACTCTCCCACCAAGGCAGACTTGGTTCGAGTGGGAATCTAACCCAGGACTTCTTCATGCCAAGCAGGTGTTCTACCACAGTGCCACGCCCGTGCTTGAAGTTGCTTCAGGAAAAAACACTATATGAATGTTTATATAGTGCGAGTATTATGTGCGAGTATTATTATTATAGTAGCGTTATTAATGCACGTAATATTGCATGGAAGAAGCTTAGAATCACAACAGGCATCAAAACATATGAATTACACAACGAGTGGTTGGTTTAAAGGCCCACCAATTACAAAGGCATAATGAATTATCATTATCAACAACAGCATCAACGTGTGCAGCTGCGCAGGTGTGCATGTTGTCTTATGGATGTGTAGTGGGTACATCGCCAACTTGTAAAAAGAAGAATTATGCCGTAGTGGGCACTTCAGAACCGTACTTGAAGTAGGCATTCTAGAATAGTTTGAAAGGGCTAATTCACAGGCGCACAGATGTTCCATTCCTTGCGGCACGGTTTAGGTGCCCACCGAGAAGCGAAGCCTGGCTACTGATTGAGAAGGTGATGCGTATGGGGCCCTGTTATGCTATATCGCGTTCTACTGTTGAAGGCGAAGCTCAAGCGTCCTACAAGTTTTTTAACGCGATAGCGTTAAAGAGCTCTTTCCGCAGAAATTGCGGTGTTGGCATTGCCGTCGGTGCCAGTGACGGCGCCGTTGGTTGTGAGAGAAAAATTGAGAAAGATGCAAATAAAATAAATAATAAAAATTTTCGGGTTCAAGTGAAAAATCAAACCCAGGCCATCTGCGTGGCAAGCAGCTGTTCTGCCACAGAGTCATGGCGTTTCTTGAAACTGCTTCAAAAAAAAAAAAATACACTATATGAATGTCACATAGTAGAAGGAGTCTGCTTAACGCATGTAATATTGCGTGGCAGAAGCGTAGAATCACGCCAGGCATCAAAACATCTGAATTGTGCAACGAGTGGGTGTTTGAAAGGCTCATGCACCCATTACAAAGTGCTAAGACATATTTAATCATCATTATCAGCAAAAGCATCAACAATGTGAACAGCTGCGTAGGATCACGTGTTGCCTTATGGACGCGTAGCGGGCCCTTCGCTGATTCGCAAAAGGAATAATTATGACGTAGTGGGCACTTAGCAACTGTACTTGCAGTAGGCTTTCTAGGATACTTTGAAATGGCCAATGTTACGTGCACAGTCGTTCATTTCCTTACGGCACAGTTGAGGATTGCACTGAGAACCGAAGCTAGGCTAGCATTTGTGAAGTCAATGCGCACGGGGCCCGATTAACCTATCGCGCTCTACTCTTGAAGGCGAAACTCAAGAGTCTTCCAAGTTCTTAATTTTATTTCTACAGATAATTTGTTAATAATAATTGCAGGGGTTTAACGTCGCAGCTTATTTGTTAACACCCTCTTTTACGTACACCATAAAAGGGCACACCTTTTCAGGTCATTTTAAAGAAACACACAAACAAATAAGCCAATAAGTAAATGAATGAATAAAACCTCAATATGTCACTTACCCGTCACAAAATTTCCTAGCGTCACGCTCACTGTTATTGCTGGCTGAAAAGAAAGAACATGAGGAACAGAAACATAAGGTAAGTTCTTATGCACATGTTATTTGTCCCAATGAAAAACGACTTGCACTTCTTCCGAAATTTTGGTAAGGTACGAGTAACTCTTGACAGGCAGCGCATGTGACAATCCACTAAAGCCAAAGGCAACATACCAAGTGATGAAACACATTTTACTGGTGGTATGAAATTTATATATCAAACACTTGGGAGGGCAAATGTGGATAAGAACAGCCAGTGTTAATACGTGAAGCTGCTAAATACAAGAACAGTTCCAATATTAAGGAACAGTGCATTAAGATCACTAAAATAAAGATAAAAGGAAACATTAACCTGCAAAAAAAAATACATAAATGCAAGTGAAAACACAAGTACCACTCCATTAAACGAAGCAACTTTGAATTATGATGCAGGGAATTCCAGCCATCTATAGCTCTAAGAAGGAAGACTTGTATAACAGTTTGCGTCTGCAAGAGCATCTAAACTTAATTTAAAAGAATTGCGTTCCCGAATTTTAAGCATCAGAACCACAATACGATTATGGGGTATGCCACCGCGGGGGACTCCGGATAGAATTTGACCACTTGGAGTTGTTTATTGCGCACCTAAGTCTAAGCACGCGGGTGTTTCAGCATATTATCCCCTTGAAATGTGGCTTCCACGGCCGAGAGTCGGAGCCATACCCTCATATTTAGCAGCACAACACCACAAGTGACAAGCCACCATGCCAAGTGAAGATGGATAGGATGAAGGAAGAACACGTAAGACGACTGTCCAACTCCTACTCTACACTAGTTGCGATGAGCTAACGGACGCAAAATGAGGAGACGCAATAGAAAAGTGCTGATATTATTAAATGCGAAGCATTTCTTAGCGAACTTCTGCGACTTCGAGCGTGCGTATCTGCCTTGCCTTGCCTTGCCTTGCCTTGCCTGCCTTGCCTTGCCTGCCTTGCCTGCCTGCCTGCCTGCCTGCCTGCCTGCCTGCCTGCCTGCCTGCCTGCCTGCCTGCCTGCCTGCCTGCCTGCCTGCCTGTCTGTCTAGCCGCCTACGACTTTGTGCTCTCCTGGCCGTTTCGTTAATCGGATGTATACCAAAATTGGTGTGTCATAACATGGCCTTATTACGAATATAAATGACAGGCATCATGACACGCATGTCATGAACAGCATGATTTACATTCCACGGCCTTTGGGCTCCCTGGCCGTTCCGTTAATCGGATGTATACCAAAATTGGTGTGTCATAACGTGGCCTTATCACGAACATAAATGACAGGTCGTATCATGAAAATCATGACACGCATGTCATGAACAGCATGATTTACATTCCACGGCCTTTGGGCTCTTGCGGCCGTTCCGTTAATTTCATATATACCAAAATTGGTACGGCGTGACAAGAATCCATGACGAACATAATGACAGGTCTTAACATGCAAATCATGACGCGCATGTCATATGCAGCATGATTTACATGACATGATCTCGGGGCGCTCGCGCCCGTTTAAATGAAGGGATACATACGAAAACTGGTATGACGAGACATTTCTGTATGACGAACATAACTGACACGTGGTAACATGAAAATCACGATATGCATGTCATGTATGACATGATTTACATGTCACGCTCATGGCGCACTCGCGGCTGTTTAGCTAGATTGATATACACCAAAATTGGTATTGTGCGATGTGACTTTATGAAGAACATGAATAACAGGTGGTAGCATGAAAACCATGACATCCATGACATGTATGTCATGATCTACGTGCCACGCTCGTGGTGCATTCGCGTCCGTTTCGCTTGCGTGATATACACCAAAATTGGTGTTACGCGACACGACTGTATGACGAACGTAAGTGAGACGTGGTAACATGATAATGATGACATGCAAGTCATGTACGACCTGATTTACATGCCACGCTCATGATGCGCTAGCGGCCGTTTCACTAGATTGATATACACCAAAATTGGTATTGCGCGGTGTGACTGTATGAAGAACATGAATAACAGTTGGTAAGAAGAAAACCATGACATGCATGTCATGTATGTCATGATTTAATTGCCACGCTCATGATGCATTCGCGGCCGCTTCGCTAGCTTGATGTAACCAAAATTGGTATTGCGCGAAGCGACTGTATGACGAAGGTAAATGAGACGTGGTAACATGAAAATCATGACATGCATGACATGCACGACATGATTTACATGTCATGCTCATGACGCACTTCTGCCGTTTCGCTTGCTTGACATACACCAAAATTGGCATTGCGCGACGTGACTGCATGACGAACATAAATGAGAGGTGGTAACATGGAAATCATGACATGCAGGTTATGTATGTCATGCTTTACATGCCGTGCTCATGGTGCATTCCCGGCCGTTTCGCTAGATTGATATGCACCAAAATTGGTATTGCGCGATGTGACTGTATGAAGAACATGAATAACAGGTGGTAACATGAAAACTATGACATGCATGCCATGTATGTCATGACTTACATGCCACGCTCATGGTGCATTCGCGGCCGTTTCGATAGCTTGATATACACCAAAACTGGTATTGCGCGATGTGACTGTATGATGAACATTAGTGACAGGTGGTAACATGAAAAACCATAATATGCATGTCATGTATGGCATGATTTACATGCTCTACTCATGGTGCACTCGCGGCCATTTCGCTCCTTTGATATACACCAAAATTGGTATTGCGCGACGTGACTGTATCACGAACATAAATGAGAGGTCTTAACATGCGAATCATGTTATGCATGTCATGTACGGTATGATTTACATGCCACTGTCATGGTGCGCTTCCGGCCGTTTCGTTAACGTGATATATACCAAAATTGGTATGGCATGACACGAGTGCGTGATGAACATAAGCGACAGGTCATGCATTTATATACCAGAATATGCGTTTCATTGGCATGGTGTACACTAGATTGCGCATGCATGCCTGCATGGCAAACATGCGATATATGGTGGACTAGATACCATGGCATGAATGATTTCATTTGGCTCAAAGACAAACAAGGTGATGGTGATGTATGCAGCTCTTTGCTGGCTGCTTCGCATTACATCGATTCCCACAATGCGTGGGATCTGCCGAATTTTTTTTTTGTCATCTTCCTTGAGGCCCCATTTCATGACGGGCTAGCAGACGCACGCGCGTAAGGGTCTTTCCTTTCTGTCTAGCCTCGCACGCCACCGGAGGGCTCACATTGCTGTGCAAATAAAAATTATTATTATTATTATTATCTTGTGTACTGTGGCCAATCAGCTAGCTGGAGAGGTGCAGCATATTCCACATGCACACACCGTTACCCCCTGCCCTTAGTTATGTTGTGCCCATAGATTTGTCATGCCACCGTACACAAAACCAGAGCGCCGAAGCGCTGTTCAACCGTCACAATGTGCATGCATTACTGTTGCAGTTCGGTTATGCAAGCCGACCTGAGATGGTATCTAAAATTAATGTAGCCAAAACAAAAAAGCATAGGAAACCATTTGATTTCTACATTGAATAAAAGAACATGTATTTTCACACAGAAAGAAAAAAGAAAAAAAAATGGATAGAAGAAAAACTGCTGCACTGCACTCCCTAAAAGAAAAAGAAAAGTCAGTTCACATTAACAGAAGCAAGATCCCAACTGAAGGCAAACAATCATTGTAGTTCAAGCGCTATAGGTCCTATGGTGGTCCTGTTGCACGGCAGTTTCTGTGGGCAGTGAAATAAATGTGGATATGGCTCGAGCAAAAGCCTGGTGACAGGTACGGCAGGCAAAGAACAGTGATAAAATGCATACAAGATCACACCCCAGGTTGCTCCTCAAGCGAACACCAGAAAGTCACGAGAAGACACCGCATACAAGAATATGGCGGTTTAGCTGTGCATCAGGGGCGAACACAGACCCAATTAGGGGGGTGGCAGGGGTAGTAGGTTGAGCCCACATTGATATATTTATACAGGGTGTTTCAGCTAAGAAGCACCAAGTCTAAAAAAAATTAAACCTGGGTGCTACATGCCTCCAATCAGTGCAGTATTGTTCTGAGCCATATAGAGCACGTCAGAATACTTTTTACAATCCACCGAGCTCAGCAATTAATAAAGGTTGCTTAATTAACTTTTTAAATAATAACTTTAAAGAAAAATCTTCAATAGAAAAGTTGTAGCATTTGTTCAGAAACAATGCATTTTTCAATCTATGGTAAGATAACTCCCCTACTTAATTTTTTTCTTAAGTGCACAAATTTTAAGAAATACCATGTGACTACCACCTAATGCACAGCTCTTTTAGTGCCCTAAAATGTAAGTTGAACGAATTATCAAAGGCTGCTCCATGCACGAAGGTCGACTGAGCAGGCCATCAGCGATTGCGATGGACGCTAAGTGATGGTAGCGCCGCACGTTCGGTGGCAGTCGCATGGTATTTTTTAAGATTCGTGCGTTTTAAAGAAAGGTTGGAAAAAAATTAAGCAGGGCTGTTATCTTATGACAGATTGAAAAATTCTGTTTCTAAGCAAGCGCTGTAACTTCCATATTGAAGCTTTTTCTCTAGACTTGCAATTTAAAAAGTCTATTAAGCAATCTTTGTTAATTGCCAAGCTTGATGGACTTGAAAAAATATTCTGACGTGCTCTATATGGCTCAGAAAAATACTGCGCTAATTGGGGATGCGTAGCACCTATGTTTAATTTTTTAATACTTGGTGCTTTTCAGCTGAGACACTGTATACGTTTGTAAGCGTGTAGGTGTGCGTGCAAATATATGCATACAATATTCAAAAATTCCAAGGGGGGGGGGGAATGTTACTGAATGAATCTGCTTCAATGATACATCTCCGTATAAAATTAAGTATAAATTATTTCCACCAAATATTCTTTATAGCGCGTAGTGTCTGACCTCTCACATTATATGTTCACGCAAATTAAAGAAAGCTGGGCAAACGTTAAGTCAACCTATCTTCAAACAACCACAGCCCGCAACTTTCGTGTGAACTCTAAGCTACAAAAGATCAGAAAAAATTATGGGACGCAGTTCTTCAGGTACAAAATTTCTAAGCTCTTAAATGGAAGCAAACAACTGTTACATTTAACCCTTTGTGGTCCGAAACCTTTACCGACCTTTTGTCCATTACAGTCTGAAACAAAAGAAAGCAAAGCTCAAGTAAAAGAACTTTACTTACACTTTTAGAGACGGCGCATAATGCAGCAAGAAAACAGGAGCATGAATCAACCACAAAAGAACTTATCAAGCAGTGCCCGTCCACGAACCACTGCAAACAGTGTTGCGTTATTGGGTGTGGCCCGACAATGGACCATAAAGGGTTATAAAAAGAATTGCCTTCATTAAAATTGTATAAAAGAAAAATATGTAGATATAGCATAGTTGTTGTGTTGCATTTTGTTGTTATTTGAACACCATGAATATGGTATCATTCACACAGCAATGAACTATGCATACTTCTGCAAGTTCACTTACAATGTTGAGTTACATTGTTACTTCAGCTACTTATGCGACTCTGGAGGTTGACTAGTATGTTATATTTTACTATTCATCAAAACGGTCATGAGTGTGTGTGCTCATGCTGTTCTTAATTTTTTTGTAGTTATTTGTTGTTGTGCTTGTTCTTCTTGAGTTACCCATCATTTTTTTTTTAAATTTTGCTTGAAGAAACCTTTGCGGTTCAAATCCCTCCCTCTGCCTCCTTTTCCTTTCTCGTTGCAGAAGGAGCTTGATGTGGGCGAGTTGGTGTAGCATACTGGAAAATTTAACGTTGCGCAAAACACACAAGGACTAGAAAGGAACACTTAAACAGACAAGCGCAAACTAACAACTGAAGTTTATTTCAGGAAACCCTGATACTTATACATGTAAAAAACACACATTATATCATCACATGCTCAGGCTCTATCGCGACATAAAGGTAATTTTTTCTTGGAGTGCTACTGACGCGCAACTGATGCAATTGTCTCCGGTACGCGCAATGTAAAACGCTTCGAGGATCTCCCTCTCTAATCTATCACCGGATCGTGCCAAGAATTTTGTCTGATTAAGAATTGCTTTGCAATTGCAGCGTTTACAGTGCTCCGACATATGCCCTCCTGCGTTGTTATTTACAGTCCAATCGTGCTCACGTGCCCTCTCATTGTAGCAGCGCCCCATTTGACCTATATAAACTTTGTTGCATGCCAGTGGCACTTCATAGACGACATCTTTCTTGCATAGGGTGTACTGTATAGCGTGTTTCTTAGTGCAGGGATCTGGTCTCACTTTGTTCATCATTGGACAAATCTTAGACAATTTACATGGGGCACTGAAAACAAGATTCACATTATGCCTTTGCGCAACACTTTTCAGATTGTGCGAAACCCTACGCCAATAGGGGATAACAAGCACCCTTTTTTTTCTCTGTTATTTTTTCTGTGCTACCCGCCTGCCTTTCCTTTTTGAGCTTTTGAAGAGCATACGCTGGAAACTAAAAATGAAGGAAAACCGGCTTGGGTCAGCCTGGTTACCTGATTTTGAAAGCTTGATTCTACTCTGTGTGCGCAAGATTTACTTAGTGCTTCCTTTAAGCACGTCATCGCGACACCCCTCTTCATTAACTTAGAATGGGCACTGTCACATGAAATCAGCCGCTTTGTCGCCCGTGGCCTGTACTCCCAGCACACATGCGTGCTCATCAAAGTTAGATTTAAGTCTAGAAAGCGAATGCTATCATCACTAGGCCGCTCACACGTAAATTTTAGCGCCTGCAATGTGCTTCTGAAAGTATCTACTATTGTTTCTACTGTACGCTCTAGCACTGAACCTGCCACTTCATTAACAACCACGAGGTAGTCATCCACATACCTGAGAACGGTAACCGGGTAAGACAAGAGAGCTGTTCACACGTTTGCCAAAGACACTGAGATACAGGTCAGACAGAATCGGAGCGAGCGAGCACCCAATACAGACACCCTTGCGCTGTACACAAAGCTGACCATCGAAATTAACCACAGTGGACTGAAGGTAAAATTCTAATAATTCTAGAAACTTATCACTACTGACTCCAGTGAAATAAACTGAAATAAACTTCAGTTGTTAGTTTGCGCTTGTCTGTTTAAGTGTTCCTTTCTAGTCCTCGTGTGTTTTACGCAACGTTAAATTTCCCAGTTTTCCTTTCTCCTTATTTTTGTGCTACCCAAATGTTTCATTTGTTGGAGCACAGACTGTACAGCCGTAAGCATGCTTAATACGAATGCTCTGCAGCCTGGCCTGGACCAGCTTGGACTGACGCCAAAGCCGCGAAGTGCATCTCAGTATGTTTGCGGAAGCTGACGATAGCAGGGCGCAGCTAGATTTGACTCGTCGAATTGTCTTTCGCTTGTGTCTGACCGGCGCGGAGAGTGCGCTCACTAGCAACAGCTCCAGCTATCGTCAACATAGGGACCAATATTTTGTGGCAATGGTATCAGTACAAGACAGCAGGCCAGGCTGCGGAGGGTTCGCGTGTTAAGTGTGCTGGCGGCTGCAAAGAGGCCAGCACCTCAGTCAGGTGCATGTTAGCAGCCTTAGTTCTGACCCTTTGGTTTTCTGTAAGAAAACTGAAAGAATTTTGTTTTTAATTTGTAGGGTACCTCATGTTTTGGACCCGTGCTACCCTACTCCAACGGGCACAACTTAGCAATGACAAAACCTGGGAGGGGGGGGTGGGGGGAGGGATGGCTGCGCTGGTTGGAGTGGGTAGCTCAGGTCGACAGCCCGACAGCTCCTCCAGCTTCTGGTGAATGCCAACATGTTGTTGTGCTTCAGTGCATCCGAGCACCAGTGCACCATACCAAAGTTCCCTCCCAACCTTATTAATTTCTCGTTCAGGTCAACCATTATGTAAGAGCCTTAACCCTTTGCGGTTCGTTGTTGGGCAGCACCCGACAACGCAACACGGCCGTAGCGTTCTGCTGTCGGGCCCCGCCCGACAAGGGTGTTCGTGGTTTAAATTTCGCTGTTTCTCACTGCGAGTCGCGCGCATATTTTGTATACATGAAGTGCCATCTCTTGAGGAATAAGTGAGCTTTGTTTGTTGAGGTTTTACTTTTTTCACACTAGGGTGCAGCACTATGTTCAGCACGGGGCCTAGAGTGTACCCACTCGCTCGCGCGGTTCGCTGAGAAGCATGGCCACGTTTTCACCGCGTGCATTTTACGGTGGTGCTTTCAGCGAAAGCGAGGATGACTTTAGGGAGGAAGAGAAGTACATGCCTCCACCAGACAGTGATCACAGTGGTTCAACAGAAGTGAGTGACAAAGACGACGACGGCGGCGGTGGAAACCTGCAGTAATAATTAACCCTGGCCTGCACAGAGGAGAATGCTTTGAGCGGTATCATACGTTGCCCAAATATCGCTAAAAGAGTTGCCTGCAGAATGCAGGAACAAAAATAAATATCCTGTGCGTTTCTCTTCCACAGTTTGTGTTCTTATTTGCGGCGCCAGAAACTGGCGAAATAGTTTCCGACCGCTAGAGCCGGAAAGTGGGTAAAGGTTTTGGACCACAAAGGGTTAATAGTCACTTTCATTGCAATAGCCGTTATACAGGGCGTAGCCAGAAATTTTAGAGGCGAAGCTCCTTAAGGCGGCACCCGTTCGTCCCTCGTAGTCGTAGCAGTCGTAGTGCATAACCAGTCGTAACGCTAGTACCAGATCTTGACCTCCATGGTGGTGCCGGTGGGAGATTTTTCCTGTGCGTTGTTGAACAATAAAAAATTCGCAGCGTGCGCGTTAACTAAAAGCCGAATTCTTCTGTCTCTCATTCCCCATTAGCAGCCATTGGCATGTTCCAGTAGGAAACGTTAGTAGAAGTAGAAGTGTAAGTGTTAGCTAAAAGCCGATTTCTTCTGTCTCTCATTCCCATTAGCAGCCATTGTTTACCTCCAAGGTAGTGCCTGGTGAGATTTCTCCTGTGCGTGATTAAACAATAAAAATTTTGTTCAAAACGCCTTTGATTGATGAAATAAACCAACGAAAGACGCCAGATGTTTTCTAAAATCAAAACGAAAGAACGCCAGATGTTTCTAAAGCAAAACGAAAAGACGCCAGCTGCTTAACGAAAGACGCCAGATGTTTTCTAAAGCAATGGTTTTCTAAACAATGAAAATTCACAGCGTACATGTAAAATTAAAGTGAGCTGCAAGTCGTCATAACTCTCATCGAACCTTTAGTATAAACGCGCCCGATCTCACGTCGGTGATGATGTACTGGGCAGAATTCACGGAAGATTCACGGTTTACCGATGAACCTCCGCAGCTTCGCCCACTCATCATCATTCACTCCGCGGACATGCTGTGATTTTTTTCGGGAGACAGACAGACAGACATAGAACTTTATTGGGTCCTGAGAAACGCTACTCTTAGAGCAACGCCGCGGGCCGCTCCCACGTGGGGACGGGGAGGCCTAGCCTCACCGCCGCATCATGGGCTCTCTGGACAGCCCGTAATTGTGGCAAAAACTCTGAACTTCGTAAGGCAGAGTCCCAATCCTGTTCTGTGAGCCGACTTAGGCCCCGTAACGAGGGGCACCGCCAGAGCATATGTTCAACGTTACTGATCTCCCCGCAGTCAGGGCAGCTAGACTGGAAAGCCTCTGAAGAGACGATGCTGAGGAAAGATAGACTAGGATAAGACCTAGTCTGTAGCATTCTAAACGTGATGGCCTGAGGTCTAGACAACTTGCGGTGTGGAGGAGAGGTTCAACCATACTTTATGTATGTTCGTGCGTGCGTTTGTATGTGCGCGTGTATATATACGCAAGCAAAACTGAAAATTTTCGGGGGGGGGGGGGGGGTTGGATTTTTAATGGGACCAGCTTCAGACCACTAGTCAGTAGTATAGCCTGCTATATTATTATGGTGCAGGCCGAGGTTTTATTTTTATATTATTTTATTTTATTTTTTATTTTTTTCTTTCTTTTTCATACCTCACAATAAAGAAAGTCAGTAGTATATCCTAATGGGACACCATTTGCAACAGGCAAATGGCTCATATTGAGATCTCAGTAAGAGCCACTCCATGGCCCCCGCTGGGACCGACCAACTGGCCCCAATTGCAACCGGAAACAACTGGGACCAGATCAAGTGGTTTATGGCAGGATTCCCAGTGGGGACCAGTTGTCAGTGGGTCCCAACTGGGACCAGTTCAGGCGGTTTATGGTCAAATTCCCAGTTGGAACCAGTTGGGAATTCGGTCGCGGTGGGTCCCAACTGGGAATTTGACCATAAACCAGTTGAAACTGGTCCCAGTTGGGACCAGTTGTTTCCAGCTGCAATATTTTCACCTGGGTGTCGGTCCACAACCAAATACGTAAAACGCAACCACGCACACCACACGACACAGTGCTCAATATCACAGGACACCTAACATGCCCGATATAGTAAGAAAACAAGGACATCGCGCTACGTCGCTTGATACAATATGGACGCTGACGAGGTTTTCACGACGAAAATCAACAGGATCGTCATACAATACCTTTTTTCTCAAGCGCTGGCAAGTCATCTCCACCCATGCCGGCCATTGTGCGAGCTGGAACAGCAGGAACAGCTAGCCCTATGAAGAAACCTTACGAATAAACGTTTGCCCACGTTTGACTTTCGCTTTTGTGAGACAAGGGGTGCTATCGCGGAACGATTCTATTTTTTATTCCAATGCTTTTCGTGCTTTTCGCGCTTGGCCATTGGTCAGAACGACGGTCCGTCCGCGTTATCAACGCGATCAGGCCAGCCGCGAGTGGTGGATGATAAGAATAGCATAGAATATATGGCACTGGAATCGGGAATAGAATCAATAGAATCGTTCCGCGATTGCACCCAATAAGGAAACATGAATCGTCGCGCCAAACATGGCCAAACAACCGCACCGCTAAACATCACTAAATACCGTAAGCGCCGCCACTCGGCGAAAAGCCGGCGCGGGATACAAGAAAGGCAAAAAAAAAAAAAAAGAGTACGCAAACCACACACACTCGCATAGAGCGGCCGTGCACTCGCACACAAACCAACCGCGCTCCTCGTGGCTCCAGGCACGTGAAGTGCGCGGTCACTTGGTACGTCTTTGGAACGTTCGCGTGACCATAGGCGTGACTAAAAAACAATTTAAAAGAAAAATTGGCATTCACAAACCGAGGCGATAAAGGTTAACATAAAGAAGACGATCCCCTGTCGCAGTAGTTATCATGGAAATCCCCTTCCGGAATATACGAAGTAACAAAAATAAAATTGAGAAAGGCCTCTGAAATGCAAGCAAGTGTGCGCGCACAGGGGCGGCGTCGGCGCTCATGCCAGTAGCCATGCAGACAGGTCATGTGGAATAGCTTGTGTTTCTGCATGACTATTTGTAGTCTTTCGGTAGAAGTACGGGCAAGCGACTAAAAAGCCACCAAAACATGCCCGCGTTGCCAGACCACTTTTTGGTGCTGTCCCTAGGAAATTCCAAGCGAGATGTACCTAGCCTAGTCCCGTGGCTCTACGTGCGTGCGAGACGTTGATCATGTGATTTAACCATGGAAATGCAGGTGGCTTGATTTAATGGACGCACGAATAAAGGTGCACACTTGCTGCTTTCTTTGGGAAGGGCCACTTTTTGACTAAGGGGCACGCAGTTCGCAAGTAGGAGGAATCAGTTTTGTTTCAGCTCAATGAGATCACTGCGCAGGCATAGCCGCACAGTACATTAGGTTACATTTTTGTGTTAACCTTGCTGGCGTATCAAGCGCATTAGTTTACGAAGCTGGTTCTTTTTGGACCACGAAGTTTGAGACATGATCGGAACAGCTAGCGTGCTATATATTCATATGAGCTGCTGTTTGGGCCTTGTTTTGTGGTTCCAGAAAAGCCAGCTTTTCCCAAAAGGTGGCTTAGAAAGACGTTTAGCTTTAATATTCCGTGATAGTCGCCGAATAATCAATATTATTGCTTGTTTTAAACGAATGCTTGTGGCGATCGAGCCACCACGCGAACGAGCGTCACGCCGAAGCTGGCCTCCCTACTTGGAGTACAGTATGTGTGTACTAGGGGCAGCGATGCAGATTGCTTATTATCTATCAGTGGAGTTCCCGGTGCCTACGGAACACGTACATCGTGGTGATGGATAGCCACCCTCAACCGATATATGTCGCATATGCATGCATGGCTCCCATCGCATGCGTACGGTGTCAAGCCGATATATGAAACACCATTAATTGTGAAAAACTCTTTTTGACAAGCTGTTGTTTATGAAATATTTTTTTTTTCATTGCTGTGCTTTTCACATATCCTATCATCAGTAAAAAGGAGTAGCCGGTGCTATACAGAAGCACCAGCATCTCCTAAATATCACATAATGAAAAAAAGTATTTGTTTACGCCAGGAAAATCAATATCAAAGGGCATCGCTAAATAGTTCGATATACCCATAAATAAAATGCATAAAATGCCTGTCTGAAGCTTAATATAGTTGGTACATGTCTTGATATATATGTGCAGCTCAATGAAACGAAGATTGTGCTGCACATACTCAGTAAATATCAATAAATATTCATGCGTCTCAGACTGTCCCTCGAGACAATTGTTCGTTCTAAATCTGCTGTGAAGCCGTTAAAGTTTTCCCATTACTTATTTATCATCAACCTGCCCGTGTGAAACGTGTACGTATCGGACGTCCTGACAACACTTTGCGCCACTGAAGCAACCTGGCGATACGTCTTTCCAGCAACTAATTACAGCCACAGGTAGCAAGCTTCACAGCGTGGCATTTAGTTTTCGTCGCATTACACCCCTGTGTAGCGGTAAAACTTACAAGGCAATTCCTTCATTGTGGAGCGCAAAGAAATCTGTGCTGCGCACACGGCCCATGTTTTGACTCGTACCCTGCTTGTTTACGCCATGTTTGCACTGCCCCTTGTATTCAATGCACTATATATTATAATTTACATTATATATACGTGCTACAAGACGACAGATTCACTATAGTCAGCTTTATGACATTGCAGTTGTGTTATGCCACAAAGCATGTACTGTGCATTGACGATTCGTTGTGCAGCGAAGCCCACCAGCAGAGAAATCGTAACTGCCACATACGTTACCTGATGCTTTGTCTTCTTTAATTACAAAAAAGGCGCCCACGCAGTCTACAGTCACAGTACCAGCACCCAAACGTCTAATAAATGCGCAAGTGCATAGCAAAGGTTTCTTCAATTCTTCTACCACGCAAACGAATTGGCATGCAGCAAACCTCTACATTAGGGAACAAAGACCAAGCCATAGTGTCATGGAGAAACTTAATTATGCCAACAGAGATTATTACAAAATACCAATGAATCAGGTGGCCTGAATCGTTATCGCATAGTGAACTTGCTGCACAATTGCGACGAGGCGCCGCTACGGATGTCTACTTCAAACACCAGCTGCTACATTTCAGGTCAAATAATAAATGGCGCAGATCAAGGAGGTTAAAATCTCCTTGGCGCAAATGATGGATTTCTTAGCGCTGCTGATAGTCTTACCAATCTGTATCAATTCAAGCGAACACTCTCGAGGTAACATAATTAAAGCAGGGCATACACAGACATTTTAACGCAACGCACGCTCTCGAGTGCCTCAAGTTTCACCTCACAAGACCGTCGGACACATCGGATTCGAAGGAGATCGCGAAATAATTCGATATATTCATTATTACAAATCGAAAATACACCTGTAAGCTTTAATATTCACACGTCTCGGACAGTCCCATAAGATGACTGATTCCTTTAAGTTGCTTCGAAGCCGTAAATGTTTTAAATCAACCACTTTGCGGCAGCGAACCCTTCTCGGCCACGAAGGGCTAGAGCTCAGCATGACGTTAAGTTTTCTTCGCATAACGCCACTGTGCAGCGGTGAAGCTTAACAAGGCAAATCACTCATTCTGGAGCGCACCGAGTTATACCAGGCGCACCCACACGCGTAGCGCTGTATGAGTGGTAGTATATGCGTATATGCGTGCCTTTTCTTTCGCGCTTCATCCAAACTGACAGCAGAGTAGCTGCTGGTAGTCTTAGCAATCTCAGTCACTTCTAAGCGAACACTCGCGAGGGAACACAACAAAGCATGACCAAAGGAGGCGCTGGCATGACACAGGTACACAAAATCTTTAAAGAAGACACGCCATCAAGATGCCATCAAGTAACTTGTTTCAACTCGGCCTCTCGGTGCTCTCGTCAACTGGACTAGGGAATTTCTGGGTACACCACGGCGCTAGTTTTGCTCGGCAGCACATGGTAGCCAACATGAAAAATGCTTACACCGCTAACATTGGGCGATGTTTAGGTGGCTTTTTAGTCTCGTGCGAAGTACGGTCCCTAGAATATACTGGCTAGTCTGCCGTCTCCGCGCCGTCCACATGCAAGGCCGCGTCCGCGCAACGGATGCTTGCGCAGGGGGCGCTGCGGTCCATCGGAGCGCCTGCACGGTGCATGTCGCGCAGGAGGAATCGGTGGAGTATCGCGCCTTGCCTTTTATTTTGCGCTCCCGCATGAACTCCACGTTTTCGTTCTGTTCGTGTGGGCAGAGACTGGAACATCTTGAACCAACCAAACATTGAATTCAACGTCGTCTCTTGTCTGAACACTGCCGTGATCACATAAGATCAGTGGTGGATCCAGACATTCATTTAAGAGCGCGCAGTTACTCGAAGCAAAACCAAAGGGCCGAAAATTGGCTTTTATTTTTTTTTCTTAAGGAGTTACTGTTATCACAAGACTGCCATCATTATATATATGCTGTTAAATTGTCCTTACGAAGGTACCAAACATTTCTAGGATCAGTTTTTAATAAGCAAACAATTCCGTAATTATAAAGGTTGGTTCTCGATGTGGTACGGAGACAATAAACGCAATGCAGTTCTCAGAATGGGTGAGTATATATTAATTACAGACATTGTAATGTTGGAGAAGATTTCTTTTCAACTATAAGCTGCGATTTCGCTCAAAGTGTTATTAGATCTATTTACTGTCCTACAATATATATATATATATATATATATAGACAAAACTTTATTTTTGTCCAAGCTTGCTGCGGTCCAGGGAGGCGGCAGCCGGGAGACTATATAGCTATAGTGCCTAGAATATACAATATATTCTAGACAGTATATATTATAGCTCTACAATGACGCCACAAATAAGTTGCGCCTCCAACAGGCTGAGACATTTACAGCAGAAGCTTGGCACATCAGAACCATGTGTATCAGCCAAAGAACAGACATATGGTATCTTTTCCACGAGTACCTTGCCACAAGGTTCGAAATTATAAAATGAAAGGGGTGTTGGCTTTCATAATGTGCGTTGTATTTGGTTCTTGGCTCCTCCATTGACAATATATAGGTTCGTTCTTTAATGACACTGTTGCATGCCGAAATGAGCGGGAAATAGGCTCGAAGCGCAGCACAAGAACACATTCGCGGCACAAGAAATACTCAACCAGATGTGTCGTTCAATGTCAGTTTGTCGGCTGCTCACCCACCGCACATGTTTCGCGCTGCTTATTTCTTCCGTTTGCCTTTTTTTTTTTTTTTTTGAGGTATAGGGATAGCTGACCGTTCTCTCGCATCGTAGTACAAAGTATTCGAAATCGGTACATTTCCAAAACAGAGAACACACATGACAGACTCGCGCTGCTTTTCGCCTTTCGGCTATTCACGTTTAGGTTGTTCTTCGGTATAGGGCTCCCTTTCGCAAGCGGGTAGCGAGCACACATGTCCCCATGAAAGTATCAAAATAGAAACACTATTTTTTATGGCGCTTTAGACCCACCGAAAAAAAGCGCCTAAAGTGTCCCTCCAACAAGCGACGACCGAGGATTCGCCATTGTACAATGGCTTCACGTGAGAAAGCAGAAACAGATGGTTTCATTCCTTCCAGGCTGTCAAAGTGTGACGCTAAAGGTGATGCCAACCATCACGAATGCTCATATCCACCCCAATGCATTTGAAAAATAAAGGATGGCACCCTTTTCAACTTTTCGGCGATGATAAGTCATTAGGGGGTTATTTTGTATTCCGACAAAGTCGAGAAAGCTTGTGGCCCCGTGGAGCCAATTCTCAAAGCTTTATTAAAAATATGAACAGGTTAATTAGAATAATGACCTCACCGAACGCCAAAAAAAGCCCTCTACCCAAATTCGCCTAACTGTTCGTTTCTGAAAGAATTTCTGGGTTATTTAAAAGAATGGGAGACACATGCCACCACAATTGGCGGTTTCCTTTCATCGAGCACAGCAGAAGGGCTCCGTGTCACAATTGAGAGCACAGTGCAGCTCCTCGAATTCCTCAGGTCTGCTGGTTTTAGATATTTGATGACCTCAAATTTAAGCCAGGACAAGCTGGCAAATATATTGGAATTGTTCGGCAGTCTTCTGGCACAAATGATCATCCCACTGCTGCTCAGTTTTCGATTGCTATAAATGCCCTTCCATTTTACAACCTCGCAAGACCACCAAAGTCGGGGAACTGTTCGCCGCAAGTCATCAGCTATCTTTATCTGGGAATGACATAAAGTCACACACGTACGCCAGCCACAATTGACGTCGTTGACAGCCTTACTGATGGTGGAGACTTCAGTGGCGCGGAGACTGCACTAGCGTCAGGCACAGACCACAGTGCATACGTGGGAAAAAAAAAAGCCACGATATGCTGACTTACTACATTGCTGATTATGTGGCGCGTAAGACACTAAAGAAGACACAGTGCGAGACTTGTGCGACATGTCTCACATCAGACAGAAACACAGCTACGGGGAGTGATCAGGTCTCCCTATTCACAGCGCACTTTGATAACGGAGGCCTGATATACCCCTCCGGACCTCTCAAAGCAGCTATTGCAAACTTGAAAATAGCTTTACCACTTATTTCAGCGTGAGCAAGCTGCATGCAAAGAGCATTGTGTATTTCAGCGCTTTCTTGAAAAAAAAAAAACAGATTTGCCTCATCTGGGATGTGAAGAACGTTCAAATGTTCATCACAAAGAGCCTCCATGAAGTTCAGCATTTTACTTAGATTCCGCTTCTTCACGAAATCACTGAACAGCGAAAGAGAAGTAAAGCGGAAAGGAAGTAAGCTGCTAAAGACGAGAAGATGCAATTAAATGACGCTGACGAAAACCCATGTCAAGGACCCAATAAAGATTAAAATTCTGATGCTCTCAATTCTTTCTCGTGAAGTGATAAGCAGGACGGATGCACTGAGGGATGGTGGTCATCACTGGGAAACTTGTGTGACGCCAGACTTCGTCCTCTTCTGCATGTTTAACTAGCGCTAAGGTATTCCTTACTTATTTGCACTCAATGTCACGTTCTGTAATAAAAGCATACACCGCAGGCCTTCGACGTGAAAAGGTAAGCAAACGCGAGAGCGCGGTTGTAAACGGCTCCGCCAGCCCCCCCGTAAGCGAGAGTCGCGGGCGGGGCGTCTGCTCAAGGAACTCCGATTGCGCGCAGCGCCACCGCCGCAGGCATCCCCGAGAGGACGCGGCGGAGAGCGGAGACGGCAGATTCTAGGGACCGTAGTAGAAGTCACTCACCGCGTTACGTGCTCGAGGACATGGTCAGATTTCGTTGCGTTGTTCTTTTTTTCTTCGAATTTTCAATAAAATCTCTTGTATTCGATATTCGATATTTTTGGTCATTATTCGGCACTATTCGATTCGAATTCGATTCGAGACGAAATTTCACTATTCGCACACCCCTATTTAAAACCTCTATAAAACGTTTTATAGAGGTTTCGTGTTTCGTGGGTTAACTATATACAGTGAAACCTCGGTGATACGATCACAGCTCATACGAATTTCGGGGTGATACGAATTTCTCGTTGGTCCCGACCAAGGCCCATTGGCCTCAATGTAATGGAGTACGGTTGTTACGAACCGATTTTCACCCAGCGACGTTTGATACGAACGTTCGCTACCACCCAGGTTCGCAGAGGTGCTGTCCGCGCTGTCGTGGAAGACGCGCCAAGCACGCGCGAGCGCGGGAACGCAAGCGTGGGCATGCGCGCCACACCGCCAAATCGTCAGAATCACGATGTAAGAAAAACACTTTTCTTACGGTCAGAATAAACCTCCGAGTGTCGCGGGTCACAACGCACCAGTGGTTCATTAATTAAAAGTGCTGCTACGATTGCCGACATCTAAAACCTTAACTGACAATCATTCAGGATTCTTCCTGACGTTGCCGCAGCCCTGACAAACAATGAATGAAAATGTAAGCCAGCTTTCTTTTGTCGCATGCTAATTTTCCATGCTTTATGGTGATACGAATTTCGGATGATACGAATATTTTTGGTGGTCCCGTGAGATTCGTATCACCGAGGTTTCACTGTACATGATGGCAGTTACCAAAGCAAATTACTATGGGTGATAATTACAGTGAATTCAGTGGAAGCCTGTTGATTTCTCTTTCTTTCTTTATTCTTCCTCTTTCTGTCTTGCTGTCTTTCTACCTCTCTTCATGTACGTGTTCTTCTATGTCTTTCTCTATCTCCATGCTTGTTCTGCTCTTTCCCTCTTGCTCTCCTTTCTATCTCTTTTATTGCGATACCAATTATGGACAGTCTCGACGGGTTTTTGCCGTCACCGTCATGTCCTTGCGGTATGAAGTCCAAATCGATAAAATCCCCCCCGCGCATCGTATGTTCTACCGCGGCCGAAGCATAGACCAAACGAGCCGTCCTGTTTCCGTCGCTCGAAAGATGCATGCGATAACATATCACCCCGCTCGTGAGGCCTGCCGTTGAAGCAGACAGGAAACGCCCCACCCATCTTTAACAAGCATGAAAAAAGACGCGAGGGGGGCGGGTGTCGCGCGAGGAGCAATTTTGAACTTTGAATCTAAGGGCGCGGTCGCGATCGCTGGCGCGCGCGCTATCTCGAAAGCCATGCGCAGCGGGCGATACCCTTCTATGTGCTGCGTTCTCAACGCGAAGTGAAAATGGGGAGAGCATCGCTGCCTGGAGCGACCGTATTCTCTTACACCAGCGTTTTGTAGTTACGCGAGATCGGATACAAAACAGTTAGCTGCCAAACTCACTTCATGTAACACTACAACAATTGTTGCTATCGCATTCATTGCTTCGCCTTTGCGGTGAAACTGTGACTTCTTTCATGTCTGTTTTTCTATTTCTATCTATTTCACATGTTTCACGTGCTCCACTTTGCCAACAAGTTTTCGCTTAACACTCGCACCTGTTGTACTCGGTAGTGCACCAGGGGCGTAGCCAAGGGGGGGGGGGGGGGGGGTTGGGGGGGTTCAACCCCCCCCCCCCCGAAATTTTTCAGTTTTGCTTGCGTATATAGGCATGCACACATACAAACGCACGCACGAACATACATAAAGTATGGTTGAACCCCCCCCCCCCCCCGAAAAATATTTCTGGCTACGCCCCTGGTGGACACCAAAGTATTTATGGCTGGCTTAATTAAACAGCTCTGCTGTTAGGTAATAAAGTACACGAATAGCCACCACACGCTGGCATAGTCAAGGGGGCGGGAAGGGGGATAAAACCTCCCCTTCCCCGAAATTTTTCGATTTCACATGTGTATATACAAGCAGACATACAATCACATGCACAAACATACATAAAGGGTGGTTGAATGTTCAATACCCAGCCCCCCCAGTAATAATTGGTCCAGCGTTGAATAGCCCCTCCCACCCCAAAGATAGGCCCCTGCAACTCCAGCTGGCTTTCGAAAGCCTTCAAATCATTTTAGCCGAATGCATATATAAGGGACCCAGTGAGTCTCTTCTACTTCACATTCGTTCTGTTGTTGTACAAGTTAGCACATGCGTTGCGTGAGAAACCAACCTATATTTCACACTCTTTAACGAAAAAAAGACACTGCATAAAAAAAGCAGTAAAACTAATGATGAAGCATCATTGAATATTTTACAGGGCCTTGAACATCAAGAGACAACCTGCACAACAAATTAATGTGACCCCCAAATGGTGTTGACGAGTGTGTGTAGAAACCCACCGAGCCAGTATCCTAATTAAGAGCTACAAATAATGCTCTGCTGCCTTTCCTCAGCTTCCTATTATTAAGTAACAATACGGCTGCATCTAACAAAAATGCCCCCCCCCTCTCCTGATCAATTCCACTCATAAGAACTCTTACAACTACGTAAAATGATTTTGAGCAAGCTGAAGCTGAAAAGCAATTAATTAAATATAAGAAAGAAAAGAAAGACATGCATGTTGTCAGCGTTCCTTATCTGCACGGTGTCTCGCAAAGGCTAGTGTTGAGAAGGTGCTGACTTCGACGTTATGTTTTCAGGTAGAAATATATTAGGCAAGTTACTTGCTGCTGTTGATGATAGAGCTGAGAGTGCTGAGCCTGAAAAGTGCAGGGTTGCATCCCAAAACACCACGAATAACAGAGTCTAGCGCAGACTTATGAAGACTAGACAAGACGAGGGCGTAGTCACACACTTAACGCCTGCGTGTCCCCCAAGTCTCGTCCTGTTTTCACAAGTTTATGCGCTAAACTCTTAGGATATGTCGTACCAACAAGGCCAGAAGTCAGACCATGAATAACTTGCCCTGCAAGGCGAGGGTGTTGCGTATGATATTTTCCTCGTGTCCCAAGCGCTACATCGGTGTCGCAGAGCACGGAGCTTCTTTGAAAGTCCAGCAGACTTTGAATTTGTCATTACATTGTAGAGAACGCAACTGTGCCCCACAGCTTTCATATGCGAAGATGGTGGGCAACAAGTGGGATGGCGGAGGCTCGCTAGATCGAAGAAGGCATGTGAAACGCATGTTGAGCTGCTATGTCCTGCTCCCCAGTTCGGGGGTTGATTACTACCTTGCTATTTTAGAAAGCTGCGAAGTTTAGAGCTTGTCACATACATTTTTTACAGGTACTTACTTACGTGCTTTCAATAAGAACTCGCAGGATCCCTTATGCATTTGCTTAAGACGACTTGAAGGCGAAAGTCATCTTTTCCTTTTCAGTTGATGTACTGATCCTCCCCGCAGCCTTCGAAAGCTTTCTGCACCTCACCTGGTTTTGCACTGCTTCCGCGATTGGCCCACATTTGACTAAGCAACGATGTCGCGTGATGACGTCATCATGTGACGCTGCAATATGTGAAGTCATAGTGACGTCATGACGACGCCATGTGGTGACGTCGTCACGCGATGATTTTTTGCATAACTTTTGTTGATGACGACGCCACGGGACAGCAGTCGATGCCAACGGTCAATTTTGGCGTTTGATGAGGCACCTACGGTTGAGTTGAGTGGTCATTTGTTGTGTCTTCCTTTTCATCCCGTATAGTTGTAGCTTCAATCAATTAGTTATGTCACTTGAAACAAAGACTTTAGCCCCCAGGAGCGACGTCCCCGAGCTGCAAGTACTATGACCTCGTCTTGTTTTGTCCAGGTATCCGACTAGTCGCCAGTTGCACACATAGTGCAGCCTCAGCTTTTCCACTCGTAAAGCCACGAAAATGAATGGCACTGACAGCTGAATGGTTAGAGTCAAGCTCGTGTAAATACAATATTTATTTACCCAACACTTGAAATTGTAGGCAAAGGAGAGAGACGGTTGACCTAGAATCGCAGAGAACACGAGCCATGGCTTTATGTGCGACAGTCAAGCACCGTGTTTATCATTATCTTTTTTTCATGCAGGCACGCACTATCAGGGTTGTGCTCGGCGCCCACAGGAGGGCACTACGAAATAAACCACCTTCAGTGTGACATCAAACAACAGTAAAAAGAAGTACACTTTGAAATCAATGCTTGTGGCTTCATGGTAAAGACATGAATGCATTGTACAAAAAGAGCATGCACCGGTTGTACATAAAGAGGCATCACATTAAAATATGAAAGTTCCTTGAAGACACAAGGTGTCCTCTGTTGAGTAACCGGGGTCAAAGTACTGGTTGGCACAAACGACAATGGAGCACGCCGAGAATGTTGGACCTTCATAACTGCAGAGTGTAGAATAGGCCCCATAGCGCCACCTAGGCCACATCACACAGCAGTTCAAAAAAATTTGGCTAACCCAGCTGCAGCCGATGTGTACCTAATGAAGAGTATTCCAAAAAACTTGGACCATCTCCCCAAAGGGAACCCTGATGGGATGCGAAGCAGCAGCGGTGCGCACGGCGTTGACCCGGTTGAAACGGGCGTCGACGCGGGTGCTGGAAGAACGGTTTGAAGCGAAACTCTGTGTAGCGTTTACTCGAGTAAACGTTTGTTTGAAACGCAAAGATACGGGAGGTGGGTTGGGTTTCGTGCAAGTTTCATTAAAGCGTTTGGCAAGACTTCGTAGTCGCTATTTCTTCAGAGTCGAGACACTGGCGCTGGACCGGAGCAGGCGCGCGTTTCGCCTTGACTACCACGGGTGAAGGGAGAGAGAAGTGACACGTTCAGAGGTGTTGCGAGTGGGCGGAGCAGCCGGCAGCTGCGGGCGCTATGGTGAGCATGCTGCAGGTGAGGGTGAGAGTGACGTCAGCGCGCACCTGCGAGGGAAGCGTGCGAGGGGAGCGCGACGTCAACGCAAAGCTGTGGCGTGACCTACTTGGCAACGCTCAAACACCTACGGCAAGGGGAACGCGTTGCGGCGCATTCGTACAGACGCATGTAACGTACGGCGTTACACACGTGAGTCAAAGAGCTGCTTCACATCTAAAAACATTGCTACAATGGGTGATCAAAGTACTGTCTCTCTTGCCAGCGCTTCCCCGACTCTGCCGAGAGATGGACAGCGCACTGGGAGATGCTTTCTGGACTGTGCTGCAACCTGGTTTCAAGGAAGCAGCGTTCGAGTCAAAATAAAGTAAATTTGAAGTATGCTCGGACATCGGCTCGTCACTGGCTGCACGGACATGACAATGTTGTAACTCGCAGAATGAAGGACATTGAAAAGGCACAGGTAATGGTGCAGTGAAAAAATAATACACTTCGTAGACATGATACATTTAAAGAAAGCACGCATAGCAAGGCTCCAATCACATGACAAGATATTCATAAAGTATACATGCCTGAATACTTGCACAACATGAGGAAATAATATACAGTAAACCTAGATATAGTGAACTTCAATATAAACAAATTCTCAATTTACCAAGGTAGTAATTCATGCCCACAGAGCACCATGTATTCTTTTGCCTCAAGATAAAGAAGTGTGTTCATCGATTTAAGGGGGGACGCGGCTTTCGTATCGCGAAAAATGGCAAAAAAATCGATTTTTTGAAAATCACATTTTCAGTTTCTGTAGCCCTTTTTATATCCGATTCCAAAATATCTTCACCGAAAACCGCGTAGAAGTGCTATAAAAAATTGTTGCGCCTGCCGAGGTGGCGAAAATTATTGGGGAAATCGCAAAAAAAACACTGATTTTCAAAAAATCATAGCTTCGCAACGACGCCACCGGGCGCCGATATCTTGGGCTCATCGGAAAGCGCATTTCTCCGTCTTCAAATACCCCGCCGCAGCTGGCTCCTCCCTTCGAAAACAAGCGCACAAAAAGCAAATGTTCGAAGGTCGTTTCGAGCCCTCCGATTGGCCGCGTCCGCCATGTTGCCCCAGCGCGCCTCGCCATTGGTCCGATGCTCGCTCCGGGAGATCGTCGTCTGCAGCTCGTGCGTCTCGAGCTCACGGCTGTCGGAAGTCGCGCTACTTCGTTGCGTGTTCGCAATCGCTCTGTGTTCACGGCTCGACGATAACTTTGAACAAGAACTACGTTTTAGTTTGGAGCTACTAGCGGAAGCTCGGTGGGATTACGATGGCGCGCCGCACTCGTAGCGAACATCGCAAACGCGCGTCTCGGACCGACTCTCTAGCGTTGACTCGTCGGATCCGTGGTTGGAGGTTCTGCTTATGCGCACTTCGGATGTCGTGACGAAGATGATCGCAGGACGACTCTTTGTACTCGCGACCTACGCATTACGTACTTTGAAACATCGGGCACCGCGGCCGGCGCGTCTACTGCTCGGAGTCGTCACTAGGCCTAACTCCGCTCACGGCGTCGGCACGCGAGACGAACCTCGAACTTTGCGGGCAAGAGCAACGCGTTAGCGGACTCGCGGCAGTGTGCTTCTTCGCAAGGAACGAAGCGCTTCCCCCGCCGGCTTCTCGGTACAGCGGATGGTCATTTTACGCATCGGCAGCGGACCCCACGGCCAAGCTCGTCGCGCAGCGGGCGCGCGTCGGCGTCCCGCAATGCGAGGCCAAACACGTTGCGCGCCTATTTTTCGTCGCCGCACCTAGGCATATTGCGCATCGTCACCGAATGCCGCCACCCAGCACATCGCGTGCTGTACTTCCCGGACTATGCGGCCGAGCACTTAGAGGTGAAATAAAGCACTGTTGATGCAATTTAGGCTGCGCTTGGAGCCGTGCGTGGTATCGCCGTAAGCGCTCATGAATCATCTGAAAAAAATAAAAGCCTCGCAGAAAACCGTGTCCGCGACCGGGTGAATGATGAAGCGCATCGCAGGCGAGGTTTACAAATTAGCTTGACGAGTGAAACAGGGAGATGAATTCATATCTGCCCAGTTCGCGTCTTGAATAAACTGCTAAGGAATTCCTATTCCACCAATGTCTTGGCCATAACTGCCTGTTATTTAGGAGGAAGTGATAGGTTGCCATGATGAGAGCCGCTTTTAGTATCCTATAAAAATGATTCAATGATCAATTGCAATCAAGACTGTTAATTATGTTAATGAGAGCATGAATACAAGAAAGCTGGCAAATCATCATAGTACATGACCTACTTGAATTACAATATCTTGTTTTTTGTCATGTCTATTACACCACTTCATAACTTCGTTTAAAATTCATGCTACATGTTCTTTGTATATCAGAAAAGGATTTTAAGAAAAAAGAAAGAAAACAAAGGCACAACCGATGAAAGGCCACATGTGCAGGAGGTCCAACCTTATAAAACACCTTAAAGATCACAATCTTCTGTGTATTTAGAGAAGCAAGGCACCTCAAACTAAAGACAGGGCACTCAAGAAAGTGCACATTACGAAGGACTCAAAAGATTACGACCCCAGTGCCTTTTGATGAAGTAATATCGTTGGTACAACTTTAAAAGCCGTTTTCTCAAACGACTTTTCTTGCTTCCTGCTTCGCTTGTTCCGCTGATTTCTCACTGACCGCTGGGTCTATTTCAGTTCCGTTTTTTGTTCTTATTCCTTGAAGCACAGTTCAGGGCGTGACATTCTTGCTTTTTCAGTATGGCGTTTTGATAATTAGCTATTTGACGAGTTTGCACAAAGCCTCGATGCCTGTTGCGCAGTCACCTCATGAAAAAGGAAAACTAAAAAAAATTTTGTTGCAAATAAAAAAATCTAAGAATGTCACGCCCGCAATCAGACATCTTAGAATGCATAGCACTTTGAACGAGTTTCCTATCGCATTTTTTAAGCGAGTCAGACTCGGAACAAGAGCAGAAGGTGAAATATATTGTAAATCAAAAAGTTGTAAAGATATATTCATGAAATTTCTACAGTAGCCTTAAAACAACATTTCAAATAAGTGTGCCAATTTTCATCAAAATCCATGAAGAAATAAGAAAGTTGGTATCGAAAGCCACGTCCCCCCTTAAATGCAAGTATAAAATGAATCCTAATAGGTGTTACATGGTTTGTGTCGCCAATAATTGTGCCATGGGCCACTTTGGCTTTGTGCTGTGTCTGTGCTACATTCCATGAAATGCTTTACATACTGTGGCAGTTCCCCTCATGGAAATTTGCCACCGCCTCCAACACTGGTCCTTCAACCAATTAGCTAAACACACTTCAATATCTAATCCAAGCAAGACAACTACAAAAACTATGCTGTTGGTCCCACTCAATGTACATCTTGTTTTAAGCTTGGTTCACGCTTCAAAAAATGTACAGTTAAACTTCATTCATATTTGGACCTTACCAGATATCTCTGCACTAAAACAATTTTTAAAGCTCGCTGAAGGCCCATTACGAAAGATAATGACATAATAATATCTGGGGTTCTACGTGCTAAAGCCACGATGCGATTATGAAGCACGATATAGTGGAGGGGTCCGGAAATTGAGACCATATGGTGTGACCACCGCGGCCGGGATCCAACCCGCAACCTTCAGGCTGGCGGTCAAGCACAGCGACCGTTGCACCACCCTGGCATCATTACGAAAGATCTTTGAGCAGAGTGAACACCTCATAAGGAGCACTGTACTCGGTAACAACATAAGAAAAAAAATTTCAGCTCCACCCAGAGCCATCGCTGTCCCTCCTGCAGAGAGAATTTGCATAAATGCAATAGCGCTTAATCACTTTTGTGACATCAAGCACTTCTGGAGTGTTTCGGATAGTACGTAAAGACACATATGTTGTGTCGCTGGTTTTAGGTTGGAAACTTGAAGGTCCTGGTAAACTTTGTCAGGGATTCTGACATCGCTGCTCAGCCAAGCGTAATGTTTTTTGTAGCAACGACGAACCTTTAACTCTTAATATGCGCAGTATTTACATTAGCAGAGAAAAAGTGCTTACTGTTCAAGCGGAAACCAGCTAGCATGACTGTCTTTCATGGTTTAAAGGCAGGTGCACCGCAGTTCTGTGGGCAGGGCTTACATTTTTTCTTACGTTGAAACCGAGTATAATGCTCGACTTGGTCGGCAGTGAGGCTAAGAGTAAGCCGCTCCTGGTTTCGCCCTGAAGTAGACCAGCCGGGTCAGAGTAGAGGTGATGAAGGGAACCTGCTTCTTGCGGTGCATGTGGAGATCGTTCGGCGTATACGACTCGTAGTCCAATGACACGCGGCGGCACACCACTGTCAGCATCGAAAGCACGTCCGCAAAGTGTGCCCGGTCTTGGAGCACCGAGCAGAGGGCCTGGATGAACCAGGAGCCCTGCATCGTGTTACGCCACGAGTAGAAGCCTACAACACAATCATGAAAAGCACAGTCAGCCGGAAACACACACACACACATATATACAAAGACAGATACACATGTATACACGCACAATAAAACCTCATCACAAGAGACACTCACAGAATGTGGGAAACATGTCTCTTGTAACCAAGTACGACAGTAGGGGAATCGTCTGAGGGGCTCATTTTCTGTATTATTCCCAACTAACAAAACCGACAGAAAATTAAGCCAAGGAAAGCATAGGAGACATTATTTGTGGTTCATTAACTGTATTGTAATGATTCTTAATTGGAAGGAATTAAGGTGGGTGAAAAATCACTCTTTCCGTCGGTGGGATCCGAACCCACAACCTTCGAATTACACGTCCGATGCTCTACCATTTAAGCTACAACAGAGAGTGTCCCCCATCCATTTTTTTGTAGGGTATTTATGTGTGCTTAACACCTGGGAGTCAGCACCAGTCATGGCCCAGGTGACCAGTGAACACTTTTTTTTTTGCCAGAGGGCGTCACGGGGCATGTGATCTTTGCACAAGGTGGAGGCTGACCTTGTAACCAAAGTCACTTCTAACCAAAAATTTTAAGACCACTGAGGACACTGTGGCAGTGCAACAACGATTAAAAAAGCATAATGGCAGAAATTTCAATGCAAATTGTAGTTGCAACCATGCAAGGAATGACATTTGGCTGCAAAGTGGAACAGGATCGAGCAAAAAGAATGAAAATTGCAGCCCATAGCAGTCAGTAGTAATACACCAGCCGTGTTGCACGAGTGTGTTTCTCTTGTATGCAATGTTGTTAGCACGAAGAACATAGGAAAAAACCAACCAAACCATTTTCAAATGTCTCTTATAACCAAGTGTCTATTGTAAACATGTCTCTAGTAATGAGATTTTACTGTATATATACAATTTCCTGTAGTGTTACATGCCGAAACAATGACCTAATTTCGAGGCAGGCTACGAATTAATTTTGATCCCAGCTGTTCTTCGTCACTAAAAAATAAGCTAAATACTGGATTCTTACACGCCAAAGCCATGATTTGGTTATCAGGCACACTGCGATGGGGGACTCTGGAACTCTGACCACCCAGAGTTCTGTAACGTACAGCTATATCAGAGTACACGAGCATGCAGATTTCTGGGCTAGCTGGTTCGTTGCAGTAACTTACAGTACTGAAATTACAGTGACAAGAAAGATGAGAGGATGAGGACCAGCGTTTTTGTGTTTCAGTTTGTCAATACTATGCCATTTTGCAACTGTAATTAGGTGAGATAGCTTAATGACAGCGATCTGCTCATTTGTCTGAACCTACCCCTTGCTATGCTAACTTTGGACTGACGAGTCTGCATACATAATGCCACACAATTCTTCAATCGCCTACCTGGTACTGTGGAGTAGGCAGCCAGGATGTCAGCTTGAGTAGGAATGCGGTATATCCGGTTAGGCGAGTCTGCAGTGTCCAGAACTGCCTGGGCGCCTGAATCGAGTCTGTCTCCACGACAGGCCTGAAATATCATCATAACATCATCCAATGAACACAGTGTTTTACCTTCCTGTTTGGGGTTTCCTGCAGAGGTTACTGTAGTTGGTGACAACCTCAAAATTCCATAGAGGCGCCGCCTAAATAACAGTGGTGAACTGGCCCAACAACTCTGTAGGAAAACTGGCCAGGTGGCATCAGCTCTTTATTGCAAGTACCTTTTGTACTGTTTATACAAAAGCTAGGCTTATTGGAAAATGAAGGTTTGTTTTTAGCTAAAATGCAATTATTTTAGGTGAAACACCAAGATGAGAATCACATAAAAAATTTGCCACATCCTAAAATCAGCGATCAGGGTTTGTACAGGTTTCAAAGGAGAAAATTCAAGGATATTCAAGTACTTTCAAGGCCCTATAGGAGGATTTTCAAGGCCCTCTTCGAGAGGTAATTTTCTTTCCCCATGTCGAAGATCTTGAAACAGTGCTGTCAAAAGGTCTGACATTTATTGTACAAACAAAAATACATGTCACAATACAAATCTGCTTGTATTGCACGCAATAAAAAAATTAATAAAGATATGTTCACCAAATCTCACAATATAAATTCTTCAGTGACAAGCTCGTGCGTTTTAGAAGCATCATTTAAGCTTGGCGACTGCAACGGAGACGCTGTAGTGGACTGCTCTGTCGCAACAGGCATCAGGTAGCTTTTCAAATCACTCCCTTGCACCTATATCTTGATTACGCCAATATGCTTGGCACTTTTCATGTGACTTTTTAAAGCTGATTCACCCATGGCAGTCACATCAAAAGTTTTGCCACAAAGCTCGCACTTCATGTCAGGTGCAATCCAGTGCTTGTAGTCATGGTGGGGCCACGTAGCCTGAAATTTCCTTTTTCTGGGCATTGTTTCACATATCAACACATCACTTGCACTCCTTGCACTAACACGTAGAAGGCAGGCTCATTCCAAAAAGCGCTGGTAGCACAAGGACACGCACGACTAGGTTAAAGCCCGCGCACAAACGCGGACGCCGCGTTGGACTAGTTGGACAGAGACATGCGATAGCGATGGGGCGACCGCGCTCGCAGCCGATACTACTTCCGCTAGTACCGGTGGTGACTGTTTTATGTCACTGACACGATGTCTACACTGAACCCTGCCTTCGAGACTCGCACCAGGTCTAATGTTGCCAGCTGCCTAACGAGAGTCGGCTAAATAGGTACTACAAAAATTGGTACGGTTTCTTGGCCACATTTCAGAACTCCAAACAAAAGACAAAATTTCAGCAACGAAAACCGTTTCCATGATGATAAATACCAATTCAAATTTAGAATTCAACAAATTCATGGTTTTTCAAGGACTGGTCTGAAATTCAAAGTTTTTAAGGGCCTTGAAAACAGACTTTCGATTTTCAAGGGTTCCAAGGACTTGTATGCACCCTGAGCGATACAACGAAAGATCTGTACGGTAGCAGAAATAAGCAATATAACTGGCTATACGTTGTCATGGGGTGTCGGCGACTAGTACTACAACATGTATAGCCTAACTGTAGCTTTAAGTCGTCACCGACTACAAAAAAAAGCCACCACTGGTGTCTACACTAGCTAGAAGTGCGACAGTTCAGCCTGCCGGAATACAAGAGCAGCTAACATAGATTTTTCACAACTTCATCTTCTTGTAATTCAGAGCACGTTGCAGCTTTGCAACGTCATGATTTCAAAGTAAAGTTGTGTTGCGTTACAAATGAAATAATTTGCTATGATCAGTCACACACTGAGGTGATTTATTGCCCCTATGCCTTTATAATATACCAATGCTTAACAATTTAGGCGAAACAATTGCAACAGAAATTAAGTAGTGTCGGTACTGTCTGTCGATGCAAATAGCATTACAAAACAAGTCAGACTAGCTAAAGAAATGCTACGCATTTGTATTTAAAAAGGTGCTGACACGAAAATCTTCAGTTTTGTTTTTTGCGTCATATAAAAGGCCATGCCCTCAAGAGCCTAGAAAATGTACAGGTATGCGTGAGTGCACCATGAGAAAGTAATTACAGCATGTTTTTCTAAGCTGCAGTTTCGGTTTCTACTGTACCCCGACGTCACAATACGGTATGAGCTTCTCGTCACAGTGCTCCCACAAGATGTCGTGACGTTTCCACAGCCGCTTCACTCCGTGGCTCTGTTGGTGACGTGCAAGCTGCCATTTTGAATGCTTTCGACGATGCACAAGCGGCCAATTTCAATGTTTTGGTACCTGACGTCATCACAACTAGCCATACTGGTGCACGAAGTCATCAGAATTGACAATGTAGCCTGACCTCCCGATAGTGTTGATGTCAGCAGGTGTGCCATGTGAATATCCATTTTAATGTCAAAATAAAATAAGTAATCAGCATTTTTTTAGCTTCACACTTGAGCAGAGCTATCTCTGTATATAGAAGATTTGTATGGCAGAATAAACTACATTGGAAAATTGGTGTCGGTACCCCTTTAAAAGAGAACACAGTAAACAACACAAGAGAGGTACAGACCTGAATGAAGAATAGCTTGGGTTTGCCGAGCAGGCTGGGACAGACGTCACCGTGAAAGGGCTCCATAACGGCGCTGACGGGAAACTTGCCGTCCGTTCCGTAGAGAACATCAGTTTCGCCGTGCGTCAAAAAGCAGCACACAAAGCAGTCGTCGTCCGAGTAGTCTTGCTTTCCAACTAAAGAAATTGATAGAATCGAGGTGGTAGCTCTCGTCAGACTTCCTAACTGTTACCTCACATTTAGGAAATGAATAAAATGTGAGAAAACAGAGGATATGGTGCAAGAAGAAAGTGTCACAAAATTATTTTGAAAGCTAGATAGTCAAGAAGAACGGACACAACGGTCTTATGAGAAGCAGGCCTTCACTTAGGGATCACACATACAGCAAAATTTTCTAATACTAATATCCAACGTGGGTAGTGAGAAAAACAGGCTCTGAATATTGAAGAGAATGATGAATATATCCCATTTTTAAACAGTTTCGAGTTGTCTTTTTGGCCAACGGTAGGTTCATTGTAGTTATTTTATATGTGTAATACCGTTAACAAGACATCAGGTGAACAAGGAAGCTTGCAAGCATGCAATAGAAATGAAACTTGATTGTATCTGATGCATGATGACAATGAATGTAATAAAAAAGAAAAAAAATGCCTCCAGAGACTTGTAGTAAGGTGCAGTGCTCACTGAAGGATCCAAGGACAACGCGGCAGGAGCACACATCACTTTAGGCGAACATAAAAGTTGAGAGACTGGTGAATTGCCTAAACACTGTCTAAGTTGAGAAGGTAAATTTTTAAGGCTGCGTAAGATGAGACGTTTAACTGCTGGAAGTTTGCACAGACCCTACCTCCTCTATGTGTTCTCTCAGTAAAAGGTTTATCAGTGCGACAACTGCCATTTTCGATCGGAATAGCTTGCAAGTATGCCAGTCTTTTGCACTGTGGAGTGAAACAGCTGCTTGCTGCCTGTGTTAGAATTCGAGCGGAACAAATGTTTCACAAGAAGTGCATGGACAAACTTCTTGAATCGAACACTTGCAAAGCCCTGCGTACACCATGCGATAAGCAAGCAGCAGTTTCCAGCCGCCGAGCACACAGAGTTTATGTGGAAGCGTAAAGTGTGGAGTGGATGTGGTAAGGACTAATTAGGAGAACATCACAAAGAGATACTGCGAGCTAAACATTGCTCTGAAAGGTCTGGCAACCATGGAAGCTCTATTTTTAACACGCAAACTCCAGCGGAACCGCAAAGAAATGTAAGAGCGGTGTCAGAGGGGCATTGGTTTGTTCATGCCAACCACATGACATCATGCTCCCTTCTTTCATTCTTACATGTAGATTATCATATTTTCGAGCTGTTATGAAGTGGAGTTATCCAGTGCCTTTTTGTCGCTCTCCAAATGTAACCACCACAAAAAAAAAAAAGCCCTATTTACTGTCAGGAGTGAGCTGTGTACTTATCTATGCATAGAGTGGAGGAATATCATACACCTTCATTTTGAGAAAGCACACTATTCGTTTGGCAAATCATCAAATTTGATTTGAATCCAAGTTATTCATTCAATGTCCCAAGACAACACCAGGGGCTATATGCTCAGTTAGTTACTTTCACCAGGCTTAACAGGGCTCAGCATCAGATGCGTCAAGTGTCTATCAGCGACAGAGTTGCTAGAGTGCCAAGCATGCTTTTGGTCATATGCACAGAATGCTTTCACCCGTGACACTGGCTCATCCAGTATTGAATCCCGTGAACTCCTTTGGTAGTGTTTCAATCGCTAAAAGTGATCAACAGAGTGTGTTGCAACTGGCCTATAAGAAATATATTGTGCTGAAGTATTCTGCATTAATTTCAATCACTTCCATCACACTGTGGCTGCTACAATACAGCCGAACCCGCACATATCGAGCCCACACAACCAAATATTGTGCACATCAAACAGCTGCAAAATCACCTTGAATATATTTTGGATATACAAAATATTTTATATATCGAATTACCTATATAAAGAACTCTTTTACAGCAGAGCTGTTATGCTCGAGGTTTGCCGCATGTCATAGATGGAAAATTATCATTGTCATAAACTGCAACGTGCTCAATGACTGCCCGAGCATTCTCTGTACAAATGGTTAACAAGAGAACCTGAAACGTGCCCACCAACTCTGTTACGACCCAGTCTTGCGCAACTTGCTGCAAGCCGCATAAATGTTTTTGTGATCCCCTTCACATTCGACATATACAGGTTCAAGTGTAGATGATTTCCACTGGAACTATTGTAAGCAGCAGAACATCAAAGCCAATGACACAACGTCGTACAACAGAGGAATTCCAAGGTTTTATGAGTGAAATCTCATTACGAGGCACACGAGCCACAAAGGGTACCACGAGTATAATGCATACTGTAGTGTACATTGCAAATTGACCATGATCAAACTACCATACTACTAAGGCAACTTAGGACGGCTGACACTTACGGATCTCTAGAGTGTCCTGCGTCTTCCTGCACGACAGATCATTGTACATGACTGTCTCGAAACCCAAGCGACGAAAGCAGCTCCGAAGGTTTTCGGCGTCCATGTTCGTGCCCCTTCGCTCACTCAGCTTTGTGTGGATTTCGAAGAGCTGCACGAATTATTGCAGGAAGGCACGTGAGACTCGGAAGACTTGACCACAGCTATTAAAGGAACAGTGCAAGAGGCAAAAAATAATAAAGCTAGAAGAGCAAACTACATTCTAAATTCTACTTTCATCACTTTGTCATAAAAGGTTGGCTCTCGAAAGAATGTGAACATTGAATTTCTTGAATGTTACAGCAAAACCCCAGAGCTCTCACATCAATGTCACCTAAAGAATTTTAGAGTTCTTACGTGTAATTCTGGTTCTGTGAAGGTACAGTGGAACCTCATTACACTGCAATCGCTTAGACGGAATTGCAGCTTAAATGCAACAACAGTCTCTTAACCGGTTGGTTTTGTATTTGAGGAGTGGCAAAAAAGCTTTTATTAATTGGCACCAACATCTTCACAGATCTCGGTAAGCAGAACCAGAGCAAGCTCTAAAAGATTTTTCCCAAGGAGGATCAATGAGACGTATACTCTTGCAACACCAGTCTTTCTTCCAGAAAGCCATCTTCAATAAACCGCAACGACGACTGTCTACGCACAGCTGCAAACATTTTGGGAAGAAAAACCCTCGACATATCAAAACGACTGAGGGGTTGACATCAGTAAAATGATGCAACGCCGGTCTGTTGCATAGAAGGAGGTTACCCAACTCAGCACTCACCCTGTTATTGAAGATGACACACTTGCCACGTCTGCGGTGTGACATGTTGTACTCTTCAGCCTCCAGCGATGTGGGCAGCACAGGATAAGGGGACGCCGACTGGTTTCCAAAGATTCTGGGAATGGGGCAACCACAGTTTCTTACAATATTGACCAAAGAAAACTCACTGTGCAAACTTTATAACTTCAGAAGTCTTGGGCTTCTTTACATTTCGCTGGTCCAGTTTTACTAGCAAAAACATTGAAGGGTCCGAACATATGTTGTCGAAATTCACGGTGGAGCAACGCGGTGTGTCAGCTTCAGGCTGGTGTTACACCTAGTCTCACTTTCCCCCTTACAACTGGTTCACCAAACTTCTAGTGGTAAGAGTTGCCACTTCAATGTTGCGGAGCCACAGTTTATTTGCGCGGTTTAACTTAAAGGGGGTCAAGTTATGCAAGGTTAAGTTATGCCAGCAAGGTTAAGCTATGCATTGCATGTAAATCTGTATGCTTCCCGGAACAAGCTGGTAAAATTTGAGTCCATTCAGTGTGGTATAAACATTTGTATTTTAATTTTTTTAATGTCACAGTTAAACTGTACACAGTGCGGAATTTTAATTTTATTTGTATAGCTGATTTCATGCCTCCCTTTTCAATACCCCATAAAAAGACCTTTAAAGGCCTCTTTAGACAAACAAACAACAAACAAAGCAAATAAATAAATAAGTGTCAGGATGTCACTTACCCCCCAAAAATGCTCCTAGCATCAACCTCACTGTTAGTGCTGGCTAGAAAAAAAACATAAGAAACAGAAGCATGAAAGTTCTTATGCACACATTACATGTCACAATGCAAAGCATAGAGAAGTACCGAATTTACTTGTGTAAGACCAGCACCTTTTTCGGAACCGTCGTAAGGTGCGAGTGGTTCCTGATAGGTAGCACCATAGGAGGTTATGGTATTGCATGTGAAAACCCACTAAAGCCAAAGACGACATCACAAATGATGAACAGGCTTTACTGGTACGAAGGTTACATATTTATTCAATGCTAGTGAGTGTGAATGTAGATAAGAACACCCGTGTTAAAGAAGTAAGTGACTCAATACAAAAACAGTTCAAAAGAGAAAGAACAGTGAATCAAGGTCATCGAAAAGAATGAAAGGAAACGAACAGGCAAAAACAAAAAAGCAACAAGTGAACACATGTGAAAACACATGGACTACTCCACTAAACAAAGAAACTCCGTATCATGAGGCAGGGAATCCCAGCCATAGGGAATTCCAGCCATCTATTGTTCTACAGTCAAGAGCTTGCCCATGACAATGTGTGTGCATGACTGTCACGGTACAGCTATGTGAAACGACTTGATATGGTATTTGAAAAAAAAAGTTTTCAACACAAAAGAAGGATGAGAGCAGTTTATTTTTACATGGAACAAGAGAATGTATGTTTACACAAAGAAAGCAAGAATAAAGCGTATAAGAAAAACTGGCCCACTACACTCAAAAAAGAAGGAAGTTCACATTACAAAAGCAAGATCATGTAGTTCAAGTGCTATAGGTACTATGATGGTCCTGTTCCGATGTAGTTGTGGGAGGCGAATGTTCATACAGCTAACCTACAGTTTGGGCACATGTGCGGCAGGCAACGAACAGTGATAGAATGCATGTAAGATGGTGCCCCTGGTCGCTCCTCGATTGAACAACAGGAAGTCATGAGAACGAGAATTGAAACTTGAGCTAGTTGGACCAAAGATGCATCAAACAAAGATGAAGTCACGAGAAGATGCCACATACAGATATATCGCAGTTCAGCTCCATGCGTGTCTGTGTGTGTGAAGACAAACATACGCATGACTAACAAACAAAAAATAATTTCGCTAACGTTGCAGGCGGTAGACAGGCCTTCATAAGCATGAATGCGGTTACTGGACACTTTCCTGTTAATAAAGGTGTAGGATGGTGAGGGGATGGCAGTTCTGGGTACGCATACAAAAGCCTTTTTGGGTGCCACTCCCAGCCCTGAGGGACTATCAATAGATTGTCACTACAGTGCAACACCCGGCGGTTGTGCAATGCAGTACCAATGCATTGCACCGCTAGTTGCAACGGGCACGTAGAGGGGTTTTACAGTTGTACTGAACACAATTATGGCAATCCCAAATTACGGGAAGAGCGGGTGTGTGACACCCCCCCTTTCCTTCCTCCAATTTGTGACACCATTGGCGACACCGGCATTATTTGTGTGTTCGTTCCTTAGTTGCATGGCTTCGTCGTCGTTTTTGTGCACTCGCCCCTTCGTCTTCTATGCTGTGTTCTTGGCGTCGACGCACTGCACACTGTACGCACATCATTGCATTCGCGCACGGTCACTCCACAACTAAATAACACATAATAATGACCCACCTACACATGCCCGAAATCGCAAACTAATCAAGGAAATGGCGCTACACTTGAACGACAGGCGCTGACGTGAATGTTTTTACAACGAAACTCGACATTATTGTTGTCGTAGAATAATGGCATAATTCATACCTATTCGGTCACGCGCTTGCAAGTCGTCCCCACTCATGCCGGCCATTGTGCAAACTTGAACAGCCTGTCACGAAAACTTTATCAACTTTGTTTGACCTCCTCTACAAAGTTCAAACTTTCTCGGGACACGATATGAATCACCTCGGCACACAAATAACGCAAACATCACTGAAGACTGCAGCGCCACCACTCTTTTCAGTTTCGGTATAGCGCATTTCGGTTTCGGTTTCGCGTTGCAGAGAGAAATAGCAGAATAGGGCAAATTTTTGTAGGGTCGACTGATTCTGCTCCACGCCGTACAACAGCATTCAACATGTAAAGAAACAAACCACGCTATAAATTTATGGGACACCGAAATGGTTGTGACGAGTGTAGGGCTGGGTAATCTCTATCTTTACTTACATTATTAATTTAATTTTGAACTACTCGGGACCCTTTCCCAGTATCTCGGAGTGTATGAGCTTACATTATATTATTTCTTACATAATTTCAGCTTACATTACTACAAAACATTTCGTGAGCCAGCTGTGCCTAAACTCTATGGTGTATGGCACACAGCACAGAAATGACACAGAATTTTGATGAAGGTACAGACAGTCACTTTTGAGTACTTAAGGTTTTTCATTTCAGCAGTATATCTTTTTGCCGCGACATGCGTCGTATTGTCAGGATTGCCGCATGCGCCTCCCAACTGACGCAATGGCCGTATTTTGACGCTTTCCCCATTTCTCGACACTTTAGTGGACCAATGGTGCCTAGTAGTGCTGAATTCTGCCGGCTTTAAATATTTCATGACTGATAATTTGCAGTTCAAATATGCTTTTAATTTTTAGTGGACTGGGATTTGCCCAGCTTCTGTCCCATGACAACGTCGGAGCGAGAATGAGCCCCCGCACACGCGCATGTGATTTGCTCCAAGAGGCGAGCTACGCCACAAACACGCGCGGCGGCAAACAGGCTGTCACCTCCCCCCCCCCTCCCCCCGGCCCGTTTTGGCTGCTGTTATAAGCAACATATGGCCACGAGAGTGTCAGGAGCGAATGGGTATTGTCGCAATAAAACGCGCCCATATGGCGATTGCATACTTCGTGAAAAAAAAAGCGTCATATAATGCGATAAAGCCTTTAGAAACAATTCAATAGAAAAATATTTCTGTACATTTAGCCGTGAGTCATATCCTGCTTTGGAAGGGCAGCAGAGATGTTATTAGAATCTGGAACTATATCTTGTCGCCTCAATATTTATTACGGTTATTACAATTTTATTATCTTTACGTATATTCTTCGTCAATGCCTCAATGTGGGCATTTGTCATGTACGCTACAGAACTTTAAAATGTTTTGAAGAAACGGAACTGCGGACCTCGTGCTCAGAGCTACGGCACATATGCGGTATACTCTATGCTGTTACTGCCAAGAGCCAAAAAACATTGATCATTTTTTACTGCTTACATGCCGTCGTTTCAATAGACATAGGAAATTTTATTCAGAAAATTACAGCAACAGAGGAACATCTGCTTAGCCATATGCTAATTTCTTGGTGACACAAGAATAATTCATTGTTAAGGCCATGGAACACTTTTCAGCGTCGTCAGAAAACGGTGCCTATCGGTAGTCGAGGCTCCTGAGAACACGCGAGCCAAATATTATAACGCAGCACGCGGCCTGGAATTTACAATTAATTCTCGAAGTCAGCTAGAAATCGTTCCCTCTTTTTTCTACAAATGATGTCATATACCCAAATAACCGCGCCACAAAAGCAATGACCATGGCCACTGGCGGATCTGAGCGGATTCCCGCGGCCGCCGCGGGAGGCCGCCACGTGCCCGCGCGCTCGCTCGCGATCACACTGAAACTAAAGCCGTGCGTTCGAAAAAAAAAAAAAGAAAAGTGCTCGAGGTCACGACGCGCACGTGACGTAACTTCTTTCCCTCGTGCCATCCCTCCCTGCTGTGCCCCCCCCCCCCCAATTTTTTTTTTTGCCATGGCATACAGAGCACAAAAAGACACTCGATCACATCTGCCTTCCCGACCCCCCTTCAGATCAAGGAGAACCCCCCCCCCCCCAAAAAAAAAGACATTCTGGCTGCGCGCCTGATACATGGTCGTTAAATTTTTATTGTGGTACATTAATTTCTACGTATCGTCTTCGTCAATGCCTCAATCTGGAAATTTTTCATGTACTCTACAGAACTGAAAAGGTATTGCAGGAACGGAAGTGCCAATTAAAATTTGGTACATCGGACTTCCTTTCGCTATTTCATTGTATTCCATATGCTTGGTCTATTCCTCTTTTAATTGGTACATAAACAAATAATTCTTCAATTTTTCTATATACCCTAGACGGCCGATTAGTTTCTTTTCCTTTGTATAAATTTTAAATTTCCCCACTGATAACCTCCCGTTTCATGAACCATCCCCCGTAGTGGGTAAGAGCCAAAAATTAAGGGTCAAGCAAGCAAGCAAGCAAGCAAGCGAGCAAGCGGATCTCGTGCTCAGAGCTGTGGCACGCGCTGTTCTGACCAGCTGTAACAGCCATGCAGCGGAAAACGACGCGTCGTGGTCCCCATTTAGAAACTTTATCGAGCGAGGAAGAGAGACGGGAGCGTGCAGGAGGTCTCGGTCCCCTGGCGTCTTCCTTCCTGGGCGTGGTGCTGACGCTGAGCGCCATAACCGTCGGCCTGTCGGTGCTGCGCTACCGACGCAACAACCGCGATGCCCTCGGTGGCGTAGGTCGCGGTTCGTGGAACACCTGCCAGTCGCAGTTGTGCCTGGCCCACTTCCGCAGGCTCAGGGACTCGCTGAACCGCAGCACTGCACCCTGTGAGGACTTCTACCGCTTCGCTTGCGGCTCTTGGCAGCCGCGTGTCAGCGCGGCGCAAACAGCTCTTCGCGACCTCCTGGACGTAGCGCAGCTAGACGTCATCCGGTACCTCGAAGCACCCGCCACGTCACCGATGTCGTCGCACGATCAGGGCGGGACGGCGACCATATTTCCCAACGGCAGGGCAGGAGCACTGCAGACCGGTCGTCCGGGACAAGAACGCAATCGTGCAGAACGCGCGTACCACTTCTGCCTGCAGCGGGGCGGGGACGCCGCGGCTGACGTCGTGATGCTAAGGGAGTTCCTCGCGAACCGGTCGCTGTCGTGGCCCGAGAGGGCGACGTCGGCTCCCGCGGCGCATCAGCCTTTGGACGTCCTTCTAGACCTCGAGCTCAACTGGAACCTCGGCCTGTGGTTCTCGATACGAATCTCGCCTCCTTCCGCCCCAGCCGCACCCGGAAGCAAGGTCGCCCGCCGTCTCTTGAGAATCGGCCACGGCATCGTCTCCAGCGGCTGGAAAAAGGCGCTCGACGCCGCGGTGTCTCGCAGGGAGTACAAGTCCCGCGTGCGTCGCTTTTACGACGCCCTACGAACCAACAACTTCGTCCCCATCAGCGACAAGGACGTCGAGGAGCTGCGCCGCGACGAGTCGGCCATCGCCGGCGCACTGTCCGACGCGGCAAACGGCGGCCAGAGCGAGATGGCGTTCCCGCTGAAGCAAATTCATAAACTGGCCACGCCTCACCTGACCACAGGCCAGTGGCTGACGCTGCTCAACTGGCACCTGAGGAAGCTCAACGGCATCAGGCTGACCGATGCGGACAGTGTGCTCGCTACCAACGTCAGGTTGCTGCAGGCCGTCGACAATCTTCTGGGCGTTCTGTCCGCCGACACGGTGCTTTACCAGTTGGGCTGGTGCCTGGTGCAGCTTCTCGGGTGGATGGCGGACCCGGCGCTACCGGGTCGACCCGTCGCGATGACTCAGTCGCCGGCCGAGACCCGCCGCGCCGACTGTTTCTGGGCGACGCAGAGGGCCTTCGGTCTCGCCTTCTTGTCCGGCTACGTGGTCGTCAACTACCCGGCGTCCGTGCGCTCCGCTGTGGACGGTATTCTCATGACCGTCACCCAGACGGCCATCGACCTGTTCGTCAAGTCTCCCTGGATAGACCGCGAGAGCCGAGCGGCAGCCGTCGAGAAGCTGCGTCGCGTTAACGTCACCCTGTGGCCACCGGAAGCATACCTCAACGGATCCGCGGTGGACCAAGTCTTGAAGCACTTCCCAGAACCCGGCGGCGACGGCGTCACCATGCTTCGCTACTGGCTTGGTGCCTTCGAAGGGCGCCGGTCGCTGATGGGAACGAAGAACCGGCAAACGGGAACCGAAGAGGACGCCTTCTTATTCTATTCCGAAGACACGCAATCTCAGCAGCGGGCCCTCTTCAGGTACCACTATTTCCCGAACATGCTGGCAGTCTCGCTGCACGGTCTGCGCAGCCCGCTTTTCGTCGAGGGTGGAGGCCGTGCCGTCAACATGGGCGCCTTGGGAGCCCAGTACGCCGCCGCCCTGTCTAGGGCGTTCGACCCCCGTGGCGTACTCCTCGACGGTCGCGGTTTGACTTCCGGTCTCTGGTGGGGCAAGGAATCATACCGGGAGTACGAGCGAAGGACGGCGTGCCGCGCGGCAGGCGCCGACAGAGTCGAGTCCTTCTTCGAAGGTCTCGCGGCCGTCGAGGTAGCGTACGCGGCCTTTAACGCGACGCGATCGATAAGCGACGGCAACAACAGGCGAGGACTGCTCAAGCGGCGGCCTCAGACCTTCTTAGGACTCTCGGAAGACCAGGCCTTTTTCGTGTCCTTCTGCCAGGCGTCGTGCGCCCGCGAGCCTACGGACAGGCAGCGGTTGGCCTGCACTCTGCCGCTGAAGAACTTTCGAGCGTTCGCCGCGGCATTCACTTGTCCCGTCGCGTCGGCCATGAACCCCGCGACGCGTTGCCGCTTCTTCGAAGGGACAGGGCCAGAGCCTGTCGCCGTCCCGGCGACCTCCGTGCGGCCGTCGACGACGCGTCGTAGATTCAGGGCCGACAGCGACGACCCATTATCGCTGCAGCCAACGCCTTTCGGACGGCATATGTTCTGAATAGCGGCTTGGCGAGATGCTTTATAATTAAACATTTTTTTTATCGACCAGATAACAGTCCCGGCAGAGAGCTTGCGGGCAATGTCTGCTGGAGTTAACGAGACGTTGATGCGCGAATAAAGTACACTTGTTCGCACGATCGAGTTCGCATGTACGTTAGGTCTCATACGAACGTGACCTTGAGCGAAAAGCCAGCGTCGGATAAAAATCGTGCAAAAGAGCACATGACCAACCACGCACAGTAGCTCGAGGAGCGCGAGCTGTGCGTTCACTTCGTACACGCGGCGTCCGCGTGACCATCGGCGTTGGCAGAGGGTTGCAAAAATAACACTTGCCCCTCCATCCACACTAGAGCTACACCCTTCCCCACCGCGATGCAATATGGACAACATCCTGCCGACGCCCATGCGCGCGACATGCAGCCTACTTCATCTTTGCGAAAGCGGGCTGCGCGCTCATACGTCCTTGCAAAAGCCTGAAACCGAGACGCTAAAAATGAAGACAAAGAAAAATTCGCCAGATTCCCCTCGTTGTGAGAATCGGTTTCATGCGAAGCAGTCAGCGAGTACTTCTATGCTCTATTTTATGGCTTTGAGCCAAGCGCTACGAGGTGGATCGTCGTGTTTTACAGCGAAAGCTGTTATGAGATCATTTCACCGGCCGTTTTTGGTGCCGTAGTTGTCCGCTGCCGCCGCCGCCGCCGGTGTCCGTAACCAGTATCGCTCGAAATAAGAAAAAAAGCTAAATAAGAAAAAAATTCCAGGATGGAACGAGGTTCGAACCTGGGCCCTCTGCGTGGGAGCCCAGTATTCAACCTCTGAGCCATGCCGGTGCTTGAAACTGCTTTGCAAAAAGGTCCTATACAGGCTACATGTTGGGAAGGAACCACATTAGCATATGCAATATAGCGTGGTAAAAGAGTAGATTAAGCACCAAGCGTCGCACAACGCGAATTCTGTAACCAGGCGTCACACAATGCGAATTGCGCAACGAGTAGGTTGTTGAATGCTTCCAACCCATTACAAAGGACTCTGCCATAATTCTTCATCGTCATCAGGCACTGCATCAACAAAGTGCGCATAATGCCTTACATGCGTTTAGCAGGTACCACGGCTGTCTGTAGAATGACGAAAAATGGCACAGTGCCTACTGCCCTACTTCTCAGAAATTACAATGATTTATAGCCTAGTGGGTTCCTCGCAAGTGCACTTCGGTTGGTTGCCAAGGAAGCCCATAAGGCTCCCATGATCCATTTCCTCAGGGTCAGAATAAAGTCAATTCTCTCTCTCTCTCTCGCTCTACGTTTCTCCGGTAAAGTGTGTTATAAAGCGTGGTGGGACAGTTAAATAACAACCGGGCGTCACATATTATGAATTACGTAACTAGTGGGTTGTTTAAAGTTTCCAACCCATTACAAAGGGCGCAACCATAATTATTCATCGTCATCAACCGCCGCATCAACAAACTGCACATAATCGCTTACATATCGTACCTCGCTTCTCCGCAGAACAACGAATAATGTTGTGCTGGGTGCTTCCCAACTTCCCAAAAATTACGCTTTGTGGCGTAGTGGGTACGTTGCTAATGTACCTGTATTAGTAGCCACAGTAGAGTTTATAACGGGCTCTAGAAGTGCCGCTCTTCCAGCTTTCGCTGTGACTGTGCTGCGCTTTCCGCGCAGGCCTGGCGTTTTTTTTGTAAGTGTAGTAGCTGTGTGCACATCGTGGCCTTACCAGGAACGTCGAAAAAACTTAGCGTTTAAAGGGTAACTTATGGTGTGACGTAACGTCAGCCCTCACGTTAGACTACATACGTCAGTATTGTCGAAACTAAGTGCACTTTATGGTGCAGTCAGGTAATATCATTGTAACTTTCGTTAACGTATTCCTCCGGGGTCAAGCAATGCTTCAATATAGCTTGCTGAATCATAGGAATACAAATGTAATGTTTATCATACTGCTATAAAAGCGGAGTCAACGCTGGAACCACGGACGTTAAGGTGACATAACACGTGTATCGTAGGAGTATACATAGTGTTTATCGCTTTGTTACAAAATTAGATAGCCAACACCACAACCACAATTGACGTTGCACCGACATTACGCCTGCATATATAGGATATTTTTCCAAAGCAGTGACTAGACTTTGCGCAGCGCTGTGGTAGAATACCCGATTGCCACGCAGAATGCTTGGGTTCGATTCCTGCTGGGAACCTGATTTTTATTCTTTCCATTCGTCGGATCAACGCTGCCGATGTCGGTTTTCTTAACGCTCGCGCATTTAATTTACCAATGTCTGTTCTCGCCGCTGTCAATCAGTCAATAAACTGTCAATCACCTGTGGCGCATAACCGTACACCGCGGCCCGTGGTAAACGGGTATGTGCCACACGTGTCTGGAGGAAAGGGTTTGACGACGTACGCGCCAGGATTTTCACATTATTCATGTCACGACCCGACAGTCATATTCGTCAAATCCTTTTACCCTGCCATGCCTACCTTGGTCTACACCAAGTTAAGGAGGCGATCATGAGAGCACCCACACGTAGGCGGCTAGATAGATAGACAGATAGATAGATATTGTCACGTGGTCGTGACGACGAAGACAGCAGTCAACACGTTCGAGATGAAACTGTTTATTTGGCCGAACTTGTGGCCGGGAAACTGTAAGTCAATCTACAGCAACACACTGATAGCGGCGGACAGAGCGTCGACCGTCGATCAACTGACAAGCGGTCAAGCGTGTCGGCTTTTATACAGGCGCTATCGAACTTTCCAGCGATATCGCTGGTGGCGGCGTTATCTCTCGACAAAGCTGGAACGTTCGCGTGCGGCGCGCAATCTTAACAAAACGATCTACAATGATCGGGAAGTTTCGCGAACAATGTGGCGCGGTTTGCGCTGAGCGTTGCTGACAGTCTTGGAGCGTGTAGCTTCAACTCATGAAACATAAGACGCGCGGCAATGCCCCCCTCTGAAAAAGCATCGTCCCGATGCTTGAAAACAGAACATGAATAAATGCAATACTAAAGAAAACTAATAAAGAAAGCAAACATTAGAGTCATCTGGTGCGTTAACGTGCATAGTACGGTTTAAGGCGCACCACATGCACGACCTCGGGTCGAGCTCGGCGCCTCTGAGAGTTCGTGATGCCGTCGGGGACAACCTCGTAGTCGAGTGCGCCGAGACGTCGTACCCTGTACGGTCCGAAGTATCGTCGCAGAAGCTTCTCGCTCAGTCCGCGTCGTCGTATTGGTGTCCAGACCCAGACACGGTCGCCGGGCTGGTACTCCACGAAGCGTCGTCGAAGATTGTAGCGACGGCTGTCGGTGTTCTGCTGGGTCTTGATGCGCAGGCGGGCGAGCTGTCGAGCTTCTTCGGCACGTTGTAAGTAAGCGGCGGCGTCGAGATTTTCTTCGTCGGTGACGTTCGGTAGCATGGCGTCGAGCGTCGTCGCCGCGCTCCTTCCATAGACCAACTTGTACGGCGTCATCTGCGTCGTTTCTTGGACGGCCGTGTTGTAAGCGAAGGTCACGTACGGAAGGACGGCGTCCCACGTCTTGTGCTCAACGTCGACGTACATGGCCAGCATGTCGGCGATGGTCTTATTTAGACGTTCGGTGAGGCCATTGGTCTGTGGATGGTAGGCGGTGGTGCGGCGGTGGCTCGTCTCGCTGTATTTGAAGATCGCCTGAGTTAAGTCAGCAGTAAAGGCGGTACCTCTGTCTGTGATGAGGACCTCTGGGGCGCCATGACGCAAGACGATGTTCTCCACGAAGAACTTGGCTACCTCGGCGGCACTGCCTTTGGGCAAGGCCTTTGTCTCGGCGTAGCGAGTGAGGTAGTCAGTTGCTACGACGATCCACTTGTTGCCGGAAGTCGACGTCGGGAACGGCCCCAGTAGGTCCATCCCGATTTGCTGGAATGGCCGGTGAGGTGGTTCGATTGGCTGCAGAAGTCCCGCTGGCCTAGTCGGCGGTGTCTTCCGTCGCTGGCAATCTCGGCAAGTCTTAACGTAGTGGGCGACGTCGGCAGCAAGGCGTGGCCAGTAGTATTTTTCCTGTATTCTGGCGAGCGTGCGGGAAACACCGAGGTGTCCAGCCGTCGGGTCGTCGTGTAGGGCCTGGAGGACTTCTGGTCTCAATGATGAGGGCACGACGAGAAGGTAGTCGGTTCGAAGGGGCGAGAAGTTCTTCTTCAGGAGAACGCCGTTCCGTAAGAAAAACGACGGCAGTCCTCGCTTGAATGCCTTCGGAACAACGGTGGTCTTGCACTCGAGGTACTCAATAAGGCCCCCCAGTTCCGCGTCGGCCCGTTGCCTTTCGGCGAAGTCGTCGGCACTTATAGTTCCGAGGAAGCAGTCATCGTCGTCGTCTTGAGGCGGCGCGTCGACAGGGGCACGAGACAGGCAGTCGGCGTCAGAGTGTTTTCGTCCGGACTTGTACACGACGGTAATATGGAATTCTTGAAGCCTCAGACTCCATCGTGCGAGACGACCTGAAGGGTCCTTCAAGTTAGCTAGCCAACATAAGGCATGATGGTCACTGACAACTTTGAAGGGCCTGCCATAGAGGTAGGGGCGAAACTTTGACGTAGCCCAGAGGATGGCAAGGCATTCCTTTTCTGTTGTGGAATAGTTTGCTTCTGCCTTGGATAGTGACCGGCTAGCATAACTGATAACCCTTTCAAGCCCGTCAGTCTTTTGCACAAGGACGGCACCGAGTCCTACGCTGCTTGCGTCGGTGTGTATTTCCGTATCGGCGCAATCGTCGAAATGCGCAAGTATGGGTGGCGCCTGCAGGCGTCGTTTAAGTTCTTGAAAGGCTTGCACTTGCGCCGTTTCCCACCTGAATTCCACGTTATTCTTCGTGAGAAGCGTCAGTGGTTCGGCGATACGTGAAAAGTTTTTGATGAAGCGTCTGTAATAGGCGCATAGGCCGAGAAATCGGCGCACGGCCTTCTTGTCGGTGGGTGGCGCGAAGTCGGCGATGGCAGCTGTTTTCCGCGGGTCTGGGCGCACTCCAGACTTGCTGATCACATGACCCAGAAACAAGAGCTCGTCGTACGCGAATCGGCACTTTTCTGGCTTCAGGGTCAGTCCAGAGGCCTTGATTGCTTGAAGTACTGCCTCAAGCCGCCGGAGATGCTCGTCGAAGGTCGAGGAAAACACGACGACGTCGTCCAAATACACTAGGCACGTCTGCCACTTCAATCCGGCCAGTACGGTGTCCATGACACGCTGGAACGTCGCAGGTGCCGAGCAAAGACCGAAAGGCATGACCTTGAACTCAAACAGGCCGTCGGGTGTTATAAAGGCAGTCTTTTCTCGGTCTCTCTCGTCGACTTCGATTTGCCAGTAGCCGGTCTTGAGGTCCATCGACGAAAAGTACGTCGCGTTGTGAAGTCGATCCAGGGTGTCGTCTATTCGTGGGAGGGGGTACACGTCCTTCTTCGTGATTTTGTTCAGGCGCCGATAATCAACGCAGAAGCGCAGTGTCCCGTCCTTCTTCTTCACTAACACCACGGGTGACGCCCACGGACTCTTGGACGGCTGGATGATGTTGTCGCGTAGCATCTCGTCGACTTGTTTCTTTATCGCGTCGCGCTCTCGAGTAGAAACTCTGTAGGGGCTCTGACGGAGTGGTCGAGAATTTTCTTCTGTTATAATGCGGTGCTTCGCAAGGGGCGTTTGTTGGACCCGCGATGACGACGAGAAACAGTCCTTGTATTGCAGGAGCAGGGTGTTGAGCTGGTCTTGCTTGGCCTTCGGAAGGCTCGGGTTGACGTCAAAATCCGGTTCGGGACCTCTATTCGTCGAAGCAGGGTCGGCAGCATCGAAGAGGGCGAAAGCATCGCTGGCGGCTACACATTCGTCGATGTAGGCAACCGTCGTACCAAAGTTGACGTGCCTATATTCGTGGCTGAAGTTTGTCAGCACTACCTTTGCTTTACCGTCACGCAGCTCGGCTATACCTCGTGCGACGCAAATTTGACGGTTCAGGAGTAGGTGCTGATCGCCCTCGATGACGCCTTCAAGGTTCGCAGGTTTTTCGGTGCCGACGGAAATAATGACGCTGGAGCGCGGCGGAATGGTCACCTGCTCTTCTATCACATTCAATGCATGGTTGCCTGGCATCGCGTGGGGCGGGAGCGCTTTGTCTGAGGTCAGTGTTATCGACTCAGACCTCAGGTCGATGACGGCGCCATGGTCACTTAGGAAGTCCATTCCAAGTATCACATCCCTGGAGCAGTTTTGTAGGATTACAAAGCTCGCAGGATAAGTTCGGTTATTGATGGTGACTCTCGCCGTGCAGACACCAATCGGCGTTATCAGGTGGCCTCCAGCTGTCCGGATTTCGGGTCCACTCCACGCGGTCTTTACTTTCTTCAGCTTGGTGGCGAATGGCCCACTGACGACGGAATAGTCGGCCCCAGTGTCGACGAGAGCGGTGACGTTGTGGCCGTCGATGATAACGTCGAGGTCGCTAGTTCGTCGTCTTGCGTTGCGGTTGGGTCGCGGCGTCGGGTCACGGCTGCGTCGGTATGTTCCGCTGCTTCTATGTTGCGTCGTCGGGTCTTCTTCAATTCGCGAGGTTTCGTCGGCAGGGCTTCGTCTGCTTCGCGTCGTGTTCTGCAGGTCTCGTCGCGTTGTCGTCGTCGGCGGCCGCGGAGGATCTTCGGCATTTCGTCGTGCAGCAACCGCACCTCCATCGGTTGCTGCCCTTAGTTTCCCGGATACGGGCTAGGCGACCGGCCCCGGTTTGGGCCAGTGTACTGCCGGCGGTGCGGTGACATGTAACGGCCGGGCGACGGCGAGCGGGAAGGTCGTCGTTCTTGCCACTGTGTTCCGGTGAGGTAGTCGTCGATGTCGCGAGGCCGTTCGCCCGGCTGCGGGCGCGGTGCGTTGACGGCGAATCCGCGTAGCCCCATCTGACGGTACTGGCAGCGGCGGTAGGTATGGCCGGCCTCCCCGCAGTGGTAGCAGAGCGGGCGGTTGTCAGGGGCGCGCCAAACGTCGGTCTTCCTTGGGGCGTAGCGCGGGGCATAGCGCTGGGCGACAGGAGGACGGTAGGGCGTTGGTGGTGGTGGGGGCGGCGGCGTCTGGCGGCCGAACTGCTGCGGCGGCGCGGCGTCTTGACGTGGACGAGGAGCGGGGGCGTTGCGTCGGGCTGCTGCAGCATAGTTCATTGCTTGCAGCTGCGGCTGCGCTGCATCGGGGGTGCCCAGCGACTGCTGGATTTCCTCGCGGACCATGTCGGCGATCGAATCCACTTGAGGCTGCGCTGAAGGCAACAGCTTGCGCAGCTCCTCCCGCACTATCGCTCTGATGGTTTCCCGTAGGTCGTCGGTGCCTAGCGAGTGCGCTTCGGTGTAGCCTGTCGACGGGGTTGAGCGGTTGTACTGCTTCGTCCTAATCTCGAGGGATTTTTCAATTGTTGTAGCCTCCTTTAGGAATTCGATGACAGTTTTCGGTGGGTTCCGCACCAATCCTGCAAAGAGGTCTTGTTTCACTCCCCGCATAAGGAAGCGGACCTTTTTTTTCCTCAGGCATGGCAGCATCAGCCAGGCGGAAAAGTCGCGTCATCTCTTCCGTGTAGATGGTGACCGTCTCATTCGGTAGCTGTGCTCTTGTCTCCAGCAAAGCAGCGGCCTTTTCCTTGCGGACGATGCTCGCGAAGGTATTAAGGAACGTCGTCCGAAAGAGGTCCCAGGATTGAAGGCTCGATTCATGGTTTTCGAACCACGTCTTCGCGGCGTCTTCTAAGTAGAAGTAGACGTGGCGCAGCTTCTCTTCAGTGTCCCAGTGGTTGAAGGCGGCGACTCGCTCGTACGTCTCCAGCCAGCTCTCCGGGTCTTCAAACGACGATCCACGGAAAGTCGGTGGCTCCCTTGGCTGTTGCATCACTACCGTTGTAGGTGGCAGGGGGTCTGTCATCGTCTCGGCGGTCGATGTGACGGTCTTCGGCTGCCTGGTGTTTTCGGGAAGGAGCCCGTACTCTGGTTGTAGTCCCTTCTGCCGGCGGCTGGTTCGAGGATCCGGGTTGTCCTTAGCGTCTTCTTCTCGGCTTGGGCTTGGGTCAGCGCCCCGCGGTGGCGTCCGGATCATGAAGCAGCACCTCCACCAGATGTCACGTGGTCGTGACGACGAAGACAGCAGTCAACACGTTCGAGATGAAACTGTTTATTTGGCCGAACTTGTGGCCGGGAAACTGTAAGTCAATCTACAGCAACACACTGATAGCGGCGGACAGAGCGTCGACCGTCGATCAACTGACAAGCGGTCAAGCGTGTCGGCTTTTATACAGGCGCTATCGAACTTTCCAGCGATATCGCTGGTGGCGGCGTTATCTCTCGACAAAGCTGGAACGTTCGCGTGCGGCGCGCAATCTTAACAAAACGATCTACAATGATCGGGAAGTTTCGCGAACAATGTGGCGCGGTTTGCGCTGAGCGTTGCTGACAGTCTTGGAGCGTGTAGCTTCAACTCATGAAACATAAGACGCGCGGCAATATAAACGCTCAAAGTGCCAAAGGTTCGCTAAGAAATGCTTCGTATTTAAAACAATTCTCTGGCGCAGCAGACGTCACGAACAGCTTCCGCGAGAACAGCCCTGACGCTAGGGTGTGACGACAAGCGTTGAAAGTCGGTCGAGTTGGTACGGGATCATCTTAAATAAGAAACTGCGCAGCAGGACCGAACACGAAGAAGCTTACCACTAATATATCAAAAGTTTAGTTAGTCGATATCGATGCGAGGACTAGTAATACATCTGTAATTCCAACCTACAACTTCGTCAATTAAATTCAATAATAACTGTTGGTGTTTTACGTCCAAAAACCACGATACGATTATGAGAGACGCCGTGGTGAAAGGCTCTGGAAATTTCGACCACCTTGGGTTCTTGAATGTGCGCCTAAATTTGCGTAGATTAAGTCTGTCTAGAATCTATAAAGTAGAGTAAAGCAGTCTGTATTGTAGGACGTGTTTCCTTTCCCCTAGCACGTACGCGGTGTACTCTTTCAATAAGTGCGTAGCACAATAGTCTAAGGAGACACAGAGACCGGTTCCACGACTGATTTATTTCAGCAATTAATTGTTTTATTGCGAGGCTTATACACTTAATTGGTGCGCATTTCACGACGTATTTATCTCTGTGCGACATATCTCTTTAGTAAAATACAGCGAAATCTGGAAAACAGATAACGTTAACAGTCTCGAATAATCTTCAGTACGATTCACTTAATTAGCACACGCACTTGTGACGCGTGCTTGGACACCAATTCACGACCTCGGCGTGGTGTACGCGTCGATGGGCCTGATGACGTAATGGTCCCCGCGAGGAAACGCCAAGCAGTAATCGGGCGTCGGCAGCACCATCTCGCTGGTCGACGGACACTTGAAGGCAGCGGCGAAATCCGGAGTGTTACGGAGCAAGGTGTTAAGCCTGCGTGGGTGCGTGCGCATGCGCGAGACGAAAAATATGACGTCAGAGCGGACGCGCTCACAGTGACGTCGGAAGGAACGCACGCGCGCTGACTATACGATGTCGCAGTGTCTCAACGTGGCGTCATAAGGCGCGCCAAATTGTGAAGTCCCAATGTAACAACGTGACGTCACCAGCATGCGACGTCGCAGAGAGACGTTACAATGGGTACAATGGGATGACGCGCTTGACTGTTGATCAAGTCGTGGGTTCGATTCTTGCTGCGGAATCACGACGGAGGCGTATGCAAAATCGCCAACATGCCGTGTTTGGATGGCCGATCGCGTTTCCTTCTCATTAATTTAATCTTCTCGAGCCGCCTCAGCTCTTGCCCTTGCACACTGATGACCGATCGATGCTCAGGTGTCCACAAAAATACGTTTACAATGTATACACTAACGCATTTAACGCTGTGCGACAACACCTTTCGTATCCACGAACACATTTGAACGCTCTGTCACTTTAATTTGTTCACATATATATCATAATGGTCATTGACGTGCGCAGGGTTCCCCTTCAGGGGGGCGAAGGTTCATCGCAGCGCCCCCCCCCCCCGTTAAGTCAATGTATGGGGCAGACATTGCGCCCCCCTCCCTCCTCTTAGGTGACTAGGGGGGGCGCCCCCCTGCCCCCCCCCTGCGCACGCATATAATTGCTATAATACGGTTAAAAGAATGCAAATAATGTCCCCTATAGCTTCCGTGGCTTTCTTGCTTGCTGGTTTTCAATATCACATAAGACAAATGATTTTCCCCGTGTATCCGGGAATAGCGCTAACGTGACAAACATGCGGGTTGATTTGCAGCAGCAATCGCACCCACCTGATGCGGTTCGGTGGCAGGAGTCCAAAGTCGAGCACCTTGTTGTGGGCGGCCGGCTTGAGCACCTCGCACATGTACTGCACATTCGCATTGCCAGGAACAAATAGAACCACGTGAGAGCTTGGAGTCATGCAATCTCTTAGGCGTCCCAAGTTGTATCCATCCATCCTTTCTTCACAAACATGAACCTCGAAGCGACCATATGTAGCATACATTCAGAGTCACGCGCTGCCATTGAATATTTGATTATGGCGTTTTACACGTCAAAAACACGATACGACTCTGCAAAACCCCGTAGTCGGGGGATATTCCGGATTAATTTTGTCTAGCTGGGGTTCTTTAACGCATCATCATCATCATCATCATCAGCCTGACCACGCCCACTGCAGGGCAAAGGCCACTCCCATGTGTCGCCAATCAACCCGGTCCTGTGCTTGCCTCGGCCACGTTATACCTGCGAACTTTTAAATCTCATCTGCCCACCTAACTTTCTGTCTCCTCCTCGCGCCCTTGCCGAATGTGCTCCAGCCCATTCTTATTCTCCTAGTTACTTCAGTCTCATGGTTCGGCTCCTGAACGAATGCATACCTAAATCTGTACGCCCGCAGGTGTTCTTGCGTTTCGCCCCCGTCGAAGTGCAGCCGTCGTAGTAGGGAATCGAACGTTCGGCCTCGTGCTTTACAGCAGCGTAACGTCATAGCCGCTTAGTAAGCACCGAGGGAAAATGTCGCCATTCTCCAGGAACGCAGCATTAATACTACTACAGTAAATGGCGAAGTGATCTTAAATCGCCCCTAAACCACTCCGAGTTCAAAGACGAGAGACTTATTTCTCGCCTTCGCTACCTTCCGTAAAGGCGCTATCTCCTCCTCGACTCTTATTTCTTCATAAAACACGTGGACAGTGTCAGCACTAAGCGTTGAAACTATCAGCTATTACGCGCTTTTCGGCTACACTCTGTTATCTCCGCTTGCGCAGTCGAAAACGCACAAGACGAAGTGAAATCAGTTGATTGCGCACGATTGCCACGCGAGACCAGGCAGAAGGATGCATGGCTATGAAGGGCACAAGACAATTCACAACTGATATCCTTCATACATGGATCAATCGAGAAGCTTATTTCTTCGTGACGTCACGTGAACGGACTGCTGACGTCACGAATTGTGCCTAAAAGGCGGGAAACGTCAGGAGAGAACGACGCGCTCGTTATTTGTGTTTTCGGAGGTTATTTAGGTGCTCTTTAATTAAGCAAAGTACGCTTGGTAGTTTGGTGGGCAGATAATAAGCATAGAGAAAGAAAAGTGGCCTCAAATAAGTAACGATACATGGACGAATGATAACCAGCAACCAGTAACCAGCAACGTAGAATAGTTTGCACAGCACGTTTCAGTGCCGCCATCTTGGAGTATTGACGCTGCCGTTTTCTATCTGTACCAGACCAGACATGCGCAATAAAGCTTTTTGTAAGGAGTGAGCGCGCTATGCACCTTTTCGTACCTCGCCGAACGAATAGAAGAATATCTCGTCGCTGCTCAGATTGGCGCTCTTGGGAAGCTGGAACTCGGGCTTCGGGTGCGCCACCTCCCTGGACCGCCGGCGATAGTACTGCGCATGCGCGATAGCGGCAGAGCGGATCATAGTTTGACAATAGCGGCACAGTGTCGTACATAAAGTCACGTGGTATATTTTCCCACAGAAGACCACATAATGAAAAACGAAACTGTAGCCGGTTACAGCCTAAGCATAAATACAAGCTCCGCCCACAGCCGTAGCTGTCCTACCCAGAGAATAGTTGCGTAGGGGCCCCATCCAATTGCACTTGCTCATTTCCGTGACGTCAAGCAACTTACGCGAATCAAGGTCCATGATTTTCTTTGTCAATTCAATTCAAGACAATATTTTTGCCTAGGTTGAAGGGACTAAAGGCAGATTATCTCTGCCTGACTACGGTCCCTCCAACCATACACATGATCAGATGTAGTGCAACATAAAAATACAGAGATAAAACAGAAATCGAGACATATTGGCACGTATTATGGTTTCTTTGCGGTGACCGACTCACACTCACATTCTACAGTTAAGTGCTCCGACTAGTTACAAAACATTTAGTTTTACTAATGTTAACAGACACATGTTCGTGTCACTGGTTTTTCGGTCGAAAACTTCAACTTCCTGGCAAATTTCAGGGAAACTTCCGACATCACTACATGGCGAAACGTAATATTTTTAGTAGGGACGACGAACTTTTAATTACTAGTACACGTAGTGTTTACATTAGCAATAGAAAAGTACTAACGGATACAGCGAAAACCACCTAACACGACTCTTGCACATATGAAAGGCAGGCGCGCCGCAGTTCTGGGGGCGGAGCATCTATTTACTCTTAGATTGTAGATAATACAGTGTAGACTCGGAAAACACCTGGAGCTGACTCGCGGTACTAAATGCTTAGTTACGACGACAACACACATACAGTAATTACTTTCGACTGATTGCATAATGTTCTATTTGTATTACGATGTCAATATTATATGATGATGTTCTTAAAATGTCGCCATTTTTCATTTTGTTTTCTGCAACTTATCTGCCTGTTTTAATGTTTACTTAGAAGACCTTGGATGCATGTGTTTGAAAGCTCAATGATCGGGTAACACCTGTAACACGCTGCATTATACTTTGTCTTGCCCATGTATCTGCTATAACCTCAGCTGATAGTGGCAGTATTGAAAATAAGGTAAACAAGCGGGGTGTGCCCCAGCAATATTTACCATATTCTATAGTTTCTTCATGTTTCATGTTGTTCAATTATCTGCTTCATTTGAAGTAAGCTTACCTATACGTTTTACTGCTTTAAACGTTGGTAACCGTTTTGGAATATTTTGGAGTGCACGCTCTAAGTGAAGGTTTCTATGATATAGTTCATTCTTGAGGACTATCGGACCAGGCGTTGATCGGACAATGTGCTTTGCATACGGAATATCAGCATAAATAGTCATGTTTTATTTCACTGTATCAAATTTTGGTCCGTGATTATTGTAGAGCACAGAACTCGCGGATTGAAACGTGACGTCACTTTTTTTTTTCAGTATAACGACTGCTACGAGCAATTTCTCGGGCTAATAAACCGCGTCGTGTCGCTGCAAATATGGCCGCTAAAGGTAACGTAGTTTCTGATGCAAGTGGTCGAGTCCAAATCACGCCCATACGACACAAACTGTAGACGCTGCAACCGAAAGTACGAGCGTTACTTGGCCCTGAATTTTCGCGTTTCAATCCGTGAGCGCTGCACGTGCTCTCATTCCCCTGGCGGCTTATGTAAACCTTGAAACCGCCTTCTCATTACGTCACACTACACGTATTCCCCGGAAACTGATTACTCCTTCCGGCGTGAAACGTTATGGACTGCTGATGAACGCGTCGAATTTTGAATAATTTATTCCAAGGTATACTGGACACTTCGCTCTGAGTAGGATATGTCGCTTTGCACATATTTTAGTGAGGCACGACAATGCAGAGTATTTAAACCTCTATTTATTATGCAGTCGATTCTATTGTGTTTATGAACAGATATAATTGAATCAGCCACCGACTCAAAGTATGCGAAAGTTAGAAATGAAAAAAAAAGAAGATATTCTTCGTGATTGCTGTGACAATCTTTAAAACCATCTTTAAGAATACGTAGCATACAGCAATTTAAACGAATAAAAAGTCAATTACGGAGAGGGTTTCATTCATCTAAATCTCAACCTATTGCTTTATCCCTGCCATTACTGCTCACATCTGGCTAAAACAAATCGCGTTCACAAGTGTGTACATGGTGCCTGAAGGAGATCGATTAAGGCGAAAGCCTTAGATGTCTCATGAAACACGAAAATTGACCGTCGGTGTCGTCAACAAGAATCATGCAAAAAATGATGACGCCACCATGTTACGCCATCATGACGTCACATGGTGACGTCAAATAACGTGGATATATATAGATAGATGGACGGTGGATGGATGCGGATGGGTGGATATACAGATCGTCACTTGGTAAAGCGTGGGCCGATCACTGGAGGCAGTGCAAAACCAGGTGAGGTGCAGAAAGCTTGCAATGCTTCCGATCCTGGAGGCAGTGCAGAACCACGTTAGGTGCAGAAGGAAAAGTAGAAGATGGATTTCGCCCTCGAGTCGTCTTAGGCGATTGCATAAGGGGCCCTGTGAGTTTTTTTGTTGCAGGGATCACGAGTGAACGGTAGAGGCAAAAAGCGAGTATAGTGCGATGTTCACAATGCGCTGTGACACAGAATGGCTGACAGCATCTCGCGCGGCATGCCACCTTCTTCTTTCTCGCTTTGTTGCAAGATTGTCTTGGGGCGGGCTGCTCGCCCACAATGCCTCGTAACAATATATGCGAACACACTTGAAGGCACCGCGGTGGTGCTACATGCCACAATTTCACGTGGCCGTAAATTACCCATAGGGCCGCTTGCAACGCCATACTGTCCACGAGATTGCCAGGAAGAGTTCTGATCGGGTCCACCTGCGAGATAAGTGTTTTGCGATGTTACAGAGTGCCGTATAAGAAAGACACGAGTACAACTTGCCGAAGCGTTGTGCGCCTGCGGCTTATAACGCGTGACACGTACGGCTCATAGGATGTTCCTGCATGTCACGTGACTACGAGGTGTGTGTGAAAAAAAAAATCACGCCATATCCACGAAGTGAACGATGATTGAGGAGCTCGCTCGGAGATAATCGGGTAAACCGTGAATGCTCCGTACAATTCCTCTACTGTCATATAAAGACGTGACGCGTTGTTATAGTATAGCGATTGTGGTCAGGTTGTTGTCGAACCACAAGCGGTCGCAGACCTTGCAGCTGTGGCCGAACGTGTGGTCGTGGAAATCGAGGAAATGTGGTTTTGCCTGCGTTAATGTCATCATCAGGGCGCTCGAAGAACAAGAGGAAGAAGACTTTTCTTTCGCGCGAGCGTGCGCATGCTGCAGTTGGCTATTATATATGTGGTTTTGCCTGCGTTCATATCATCACCAAGGCGCTCGAAGAACAAGAGGAAGAAGACTTCTCTTTCGCGCGAGCGTGCGCATGCTACAGTTGGCTATTATATATGTGGTTTTGCCTGCGTTCATATCATCACCAGGGCGCTCGAAGAACAAGAGGAAGAAGACTTCTCTTTCGCGCGAGCTGCGCCTGTAGCGGTCGCCTCTGGAACTAAGGTTACGCTTACGGCGCGGGACTTTGCCCCAGCTTAAGAACCTGGCGAGCCAGCTCCTAAAAAGATTTTTAACATCCGTAACGCTGTCTTTGGCTAACAGTTCCAAAGGCCTGTCCTGCACGAGCAGCGGAGCCAATGGTGCGATCAGTCCAACGCACACATGGGAGCGAGCGTAGACTTACTGATTATATTATCTACAGAGGGAAATGTGGCGTCACCATCGATGCGAGTTGACTAAGGGGCGCTGTGCGAGGTATACATGCGTCTGCGGTGCTTGTGTTGTCTAGCGTTGAGCAAGGCTCGGCCTATAAGACGTGAGCGTCCTTCCCAACTCTAAATGCTGCGGCGCCATTCGTTACGCGAAAACTGACGCATTTTTTTTCTTTGTCACTGCCGGGTTCCTCTAGGCCAAGCATCGTCAAAATCACCTAAACTACCTTGCTACTTTGACGCTAGGCCAGTAGCACGGGTCGAATTCGCATCGACGGGGTAAGGATGGTTCGTTTCTGGTTAATGCTTGTAACTGCTGTTCATATATGCTACGGGAGTGATAACACTTCAGGCTGCCGAAACGGTTTCCTTTTTGACGTGAAAGCCTGAAGCGCCTCGTCGCGTGGTGAACCTGCACTCTTAATCAGGTTCCGCTTGAAGTGCTAGATGTAGCCAGGAAACCGAACATCTTTCGTCTGGTTTCCTGGGTACAGCCAGCATTTAACCAGGACCTGATTAAGAGTGTAGGCGCAACACGGCAGGCAATCGAAGTGGTACAGAAACCCACGCGACCTTTTCAGAGCGAGAGGCGTGTGGAGAGCGAGCGGCTTACTAGGACGTCACCATGCGACGTCGTCACGATGTCATAACATGACGTCACACGACATCATCTGAAGTCATCGCGACGTCTTAACGTGATGACACGTGATGACATCGTCACATGACATCGCCGCCGGGGAGGAACCGTGCATTCGACTGTGCACGTCAAGGTAATTTAATGCGTTTGTCCCACACCGCGGCTGGTTATGTCTCGCAAGATGTCTGGTGACCCATTGTATAACTTAGTGCATTGCCAAAGTGTTCAGCAGGCTTTGGACTTTAAGTGTTACAGAGAGAGCAACATGCTGCCGGCCTTTTTCATCCTCCTCCCGTACAACGCGAAATGAATAAATGACAGACAGACAGATAGACAGATAGATAGATAGATAGATAGATAGATAGATAGATAGATAGATAGATAGATAGATAGATAGACAGACAGACAGACAGACAGACAGACAGACAGATAGATAGATAGATAGATAGATAGATAGATAGATAGATAGATAGATAGATAGATAGATAGATAGATAGATAGATAGATAGATAGATAGATAGATAGATAGATAGATAGATAGACAGACAGACAGACAGACAGACAGACAGACAGACAGATAGATAGATAGATAGATAGATAGATAGATAGATAGATAGATAGACAGACAGACAGACAGACAGACAGACAGACAGATAGATAGATAGATAGATAGATAGATAGATAGATAGATAGATAGATAGATAGATAGATAGATAGATAGATAGATAGATAGATAGATAGATAGATAGATAGATAGATGAGAGTACGCTTGGTACACTGCTGCCGCCCACCTGTCGCCTCGTCTTTGGGTCGAGCACATTGTAGACAGTGCGAAAGCAAGCGGTGCTGTTTTCCCAGCGCTGAAGCGACTCGCCCCACAGCCAATCAGCGTCCTCCGCTTCGGAGCTGGTGTGCGTACCTGCGCGGATAGCTTCTAGATAAGTACTTATAGGCTAGATACGTGTTTCCAGACAAAAAGGGCGCCGTGGCTGTAAGAAAAAAAAAAGATGTGGAGATCAGTTTTCATGAGGAGATAATTGTTAGACTATAAGCTATCTTTCCGCATCCCGTATGGGATTTGTAGCGAAAAAAGTATGGTGCGCGTAGTTGGTCATTCAAACATCCATCCTCGACGAAAGTGTGAAATATTAAACCAAGAGAGACAAAGACAGGAGCTGTCCGATCTGTAAGTGTCCCACCTTTGATCTTTCATCACGACATTATGCACAAATATTCTTCCGGGATCGCTGAGCACACGCACATATAAGCGTGTGCAAGCTACGGAGGCCATGCTCTCTTTTTGAAATTCCTCCCCGCGCGCTAACAGTTCTTAACTTCATGTACGAACGTCTGAAAAAAAATGTGACCTATCCCTTAAAAAAATCGCGATAGCGCTTTTTTTTTTTTTGCTTCTTTCTTGAGCTGTTCATGAACCTCAGTACACTTTCTGTTCAGGTGTAATAGCATTTAGCGCTTAATTTTTGTAAAATTAACGATAAAAAATTTGAAATTTTCGATAGTATATGAGCTCTCACCACGCGGATCCAATGCCTTTCCCATGCCCATGCCGATGACGTGCAGCAGCTTGGGAAGATACACAAGGCTGGGAAAATTGAAAATAGTAATAATACTCAGAAAAATTGCCACACGATATTATACATCGCATGAAATGGATATCGTATTTGACAGCTGCCGATAGCTGTTAGTGAGCACCCTAATACAAAATGAAAAAGGCTCCAGATGTACATCTATAGATAATAGAAGTTCAATAGAATTTAATCTCATCGTCACTTGCAATAACCGGGTTTTGTTTTAGCTGCTATAGTTGTAGACTGATATGAATTTGCAGCATATTTCGCAGAGTTTCGAGAATTAAAAAAAAAAGGAACTGGGTATAATAAGTGAGAATACGATTCAATTTTATTTAACCTGTATGTGAGTTCTTTTGACAACATGCAAACTATGAAACAATTGTCCCCGCACAGCGCCAGCGCTAATGGCTAGTACTTGAGTTTGTGCAATTTAGGCTAGTATTAGCAAGTTTGGCTAGTATTGCAAGTGTAAGCGCCTGGTTAGTACAAATAAGGGGAAAAAAAGCTTTACAGTTTAAATAAGCACAATAAAGAGACGCAACAACAATTATTAGATAATTGGCATGACCTAACTCAATATGCGAGAGGTATATGAAAGAGTATAAAAAGCACATCTTTGAGCTAACTATGCAAAAATCGTACAGTTAATGCAGCTACTTTGACGCGTTATTGATGCCAGCTAGCACCGTTGAATCATGCCTTTGGCATTTTCTGCGAGTACAAATTATTAGTAGATCCAACCTGCTGTGAACGTGTTCTGGCCTGTTTGTTTATTTCATTTATTTGTTTACGATACTGCTAACGCCAGTCATGAAGGGTGCTACAGCATATCTCGCCACATCAGTATAGAAGTATGCACATGGATTTTACATGATTATCGCTATCTTACATTTTGCACCAACAAGCACTTGGCAGCGAAAAAAAACGCCAGGCCTGCGCGGAAAGCGCAGCACAGTCACAGCGAAAGCTGGAAGAGCGGCATTTCTAGAGCCCGTTATAAACTCTCCTGTGGCTACTAATGCAGGTACATTAGCAACGTACCCACTACGCCACAAAGCGTAATTTTTGGGAAGTTGGGAAGCACCCAGCACGACATTATTCGTTGTTCTGCGGAGAAGCGAGGTACCATATGTAAGCGATTATGTGCAGTTTGTTGATGCGGCGGTTGAGGACGATGAATAATTATGGTTGCGCCCTTTGTAATGGGCTGGAAGCTTCAAATGACCCACTAGTTACGTAATGCATATTGTGTGACGCCCGGTCGTTACTTAACTGTGCCACCACGCTTTATAACACACTTTAACCGGAGAAACGCAGAGCGGGAGAGAGAGAGAGTTGACTTTATTGAGACCCTGAGGAAATGGATCATGGGAACCTTATGGGCTTCGTTGGCAACCAACAGAAGTGCACTTGCGAGGAACCCACTACGCTATAAATCATTGTAATTTTCGAGAAGTAGGGCAGTAGGCACTGTGCCATTTTTCGTCATTCTACAGACAGCCGTGGTACCTGCTAAACGCATGTAAGGCATTATGCGCACTTTGTTGATGCTGTGCGTGATGACGATGAAGAATTATGGCAGAGCTCTTTGTAATGGGTTGGAAGCATTCAACAACCTACTCGTTGCGCAATTCGCATTGTGTGACGCCTGGTTACAGAATTCGCGTTGTGCGACGCTTGGTGCTTATTCTACTCTTTTACCACGCTATATTGCATATGCTAATGTAGTTCCTTCCCGACATGAAGCCTGTATAGGACCTTTTTGCAAAGCAGTTTCAAGCACCGGCATGGCTCAGAGGTTGAATACTAGGCTCCCACGCAGAGGGCCCAGGTTCGAACCTCGTTCCATCCTGGAATTTTTTTCTTATTTAGTTTTTTTTTTCTTATTTCGAGCGATACTGGTTACGGACACCGGCGGCGGCGGCGGCGGCGGCGGCGGCGGACAACTACGGCACCAAAAACGGCCGGTGAAATGATCTCATAACAGCTTTCGCTGTAAAAACAAACGAAACATTAACAATGCAACAAATGTTATCGACAGGTAGGATATGTGCGAATGAAAAAGAAAGGGTGTCGAGATCTCCTAAAATCATACGAATACTGCATGCAACTTACTTTCTCTCACCCTCCTCATAGAGTGGGCCGTGGAACAGAGCGTGTGGGATGTCTGCGATGGTCGTGAGAGAAAGATAACAGAGTTCTGTGCACCGATGTCAAGTGCGTCGACTACGCGAGAGGTGCGCTTTCTCTATTACCCCAATAAAGTACTTAAAGGGACATTAAAGAGAAAAGAAAATATTTTTCTCGTATCAGTTTATTACTCCTTTCCCGATTCTTAAATCATCACACTTGCCGCGAGCAGACGCCCGGTAAGCGAGGAAACGCGAAAAAAAAAAAAATGCGGGTGGCGACGCCACCTTGAAATTCCCGTATAAAACACCGTGACGTCATAGATTTTGATGCGTCTACTAGGTCATACGTAGTTCCTAATCAGTAAAAATGAACTACATCGTCCTCTGAGGGGGCCATAGACTTAACATACCAAGTTTCAGGAAATTTCGTTCAGCCAATGTCACCAAAATACGAAAAACACAATTTGAAATCCGTGACGTCACGCACCGATGTTTCGGGCGCAAAATTTAAAAGTGATCAAGAGGCTTTGGCCTTGTTCTTTTTCTCTATTAAAAACATATGGTGGCAAAATTAAGCATTGGAGTTTTCATAGTACATTTTATCAATATAAACCGATTCATTGTTTCACTCAGTGAAACTACACTAAGTTAGTGTCCCATTAATTTGATGGTTTAAGTTGTAATTGAGAAGCAACGTAACCTAACTAGCGCAGGAAATTCACACTGACATTCGAGGACAAAAAACGACTGCAACATACACACTTTCTAGCCATAAAGAGGCTAAAGTGGGTTAGTTCGTTACTGCCTTTATGGAGCATGTTTTGTGTGAGCGTGTCTTTTAATGGCGCTGGCACCTAGCGACGTCAATAATAATAATAATATCTGGGGTTTAACGTCCCAAAACCACGATATGATTATGAGAGACGCCGTAGTGGAGGGCTCCGGAAATTTTGACCACCTGGGGTTCTTTAACGTGCACCTAAATCTAAGTACACGGGCCTCAAACATTTTCGCTTCCATCGAAAATGCAGCCGCCGCGGCCGGGATTCGATCCCGCGACCTTCGGGTCAGCAGTCGAGCGCCATAACCACAAGACCACCGTGGCGGGGCACCTAGCGACGTCAGTTTTTTAAGCAACATACACGAATTCGCCCCCAGAAAATCGTAAGCTCAGTGTTGGCTCGAATGGGACAGCCCCCCTCCCCCCCTAAAAATATATAAAAATAAAGGCTCATATAAAAAGAAGGCATTGGTTCAAATTAAGGGTTGCATATGATACATATGATATCGAGGATAAGTTTAGTTGCGATACGGGCCAAATAAATGTCAGGATAATTAATCAGAAATAATTGAATGAGTTCATTAAAAGAGCAGACGGTTTTCTCGCGAACAACTGGGAGCGCTGCGGCATCTGCGAATCAGATCTCAACCACGCGCTTCGTTTTACGTGGAGTTGCCGGAGGCGCGCTGCCCGGAGTTGATTGCAATGGCCACGCGGAGTTAAGCTGAACTCGTCGAGTTAACGGAGTGACCTCAGTGGAAGAGCAGGCTGCTTTCTTTCACTTTGAAGTCTACGCAAGGGAACTAAAAGTTGACCAAACGCGAAGAGCTAGCGTCATGTAAGACCCTAAACGCCTGAACACACGTACGCGTTGCAGCGCCTGCGCGCCCTCTCTCTCCATAGGGAGAGGGCGCGGCGTCGCGTCAAAAGGGCACGCGCTGACGCGCTGCAACGCGTACGTGTGTTCAGGCCTTTAAGTGGACCATTAAGGTCGCCTAAATCTTTCCTTTTTTTTAATGCCCCCATTAGGACGGGGCCCAGCAAGAAACAGGATGAACATCGATCTTCAACTAAGCTTTTCTAAGCAAGGATACATGTGCAGTAGTTGCTGCGCAGAAACGAAAGTAAGGATAATCACAATCGCACTAGTTATTCATTCATGCCTGTACTTATATATAAGCACGGTGCACGTCGACACGGAGCAGCCCGAGCCGCGCAGTGAAGAGACGCCACTACGGAGCACACGATGACAAACAGATTTGACACTTTTCGTTTGCGAGAATTATAGGAATGCTTTTGTATACACAGAATACTTTTTGTTTTGACAGTGTAATTAATGCACGTAGTGCTGATGCGAACTTCACCTTCCTTTATTTATGCAATAGGATAGAAAAAATAAAACAAAACAAGAAGTAGGCCTCATACAGAAAGAACTCTACGGTGAATAGACACCCCTTGATTTGTAACCGATTTAGCTAAAGTAAAATTTCCTTGAAGTTGGTCTTTAATGTTACGTCCCTCTTCCTCCGTAAAGGCTTGTCTCTGCATTTCCAGATCCCTGAACGCCAATAAAGCTTAGAATAACAGAGAGCTAAGCTAGTTGGTAAGTACTCATTATAAAAGACAAGGCGTGCTAACACGGACACAGGAAAGAAGTCAAGACACCACAAACGCAGACTAACAACTGCAAAGGCGCACAACGGCGGGGAAGAAAGAAGGTATGAGCACTTATCTGCGCATGCCCAAGCAACAGGCGAACCTATCATTCCGGCACGCGCGGGAGTTTACGTGAAAGATAACTGTTAAGGCATTTGATTTCTTCTTTATGCAAGTTAATCGATGGTTGACTCACGCATGCGCTACCGCAATTATCGATATGCCATGCTCAATCATTAGACGAGTTTCTTTATTCCTTTGCTCTTACAAAACTGCGCATTCATCGAATTTTGGCGTGCACTTACACTTTCGGCAATGTAAAAATAGACTAGAAAGTGAGCCTCCGCTTAGCTATACCTTATGTTCCAATAATCTCTGGTTAACATAGAGGCGGCCGCATCTAAAGGGAACCTTAAAAACAACACCTGTACGGCAATCAGTGAATGTGGTGGTGTGTTTTACGAAACAAATGTCAGTCCGCTTCTTGTCTATTACTCGCTCACTCTTTCTCTGCACAGCGGCACAAATCTTACCTAGCTTATTGGCAGCCGTAAAAACAACATTAACGCCTTATCTACTTGCCACTTTCTTTAGCCTGTGAGATACGCAATGAATGTACGGTATACCTATATACGACACGTTTCTTCCTATCGCTTTCTGCAACCATGCTCGGACTTCACAAAACAAACTTCTTCAAACGTTCTGCGACAGTGGCCACTGCCACGCGAGGATAACCTACATCAAAAAGACGCGTAACCTGTGCATTAATATACTTTAAGAGAGTTGACTGTTGGGCTAGTTGGTGTTCAGACATGGGAACCATCGTTAAAGGCGCAACACCACACAACACAAGAGAAGACCAGACGAGCACAGGCGCAAACTAACAACTGATTTATTGAAGGCCTGTGCGCTGTTTGCGCCTGTGCTCGTCTGGTCTTCTCTTGTGTTGTGTGGTGTTGCGCCTTTAACGATGGTTCCCATGTCTGTGCATTAAAGCTGGCACTCATTTTGTGCTCACACGACTTGGTGAGGGAAGACTTAAAATATGAAATGGCTATACCATTTTTTACAGCCTAGGAATGCCCCGACGAAAAGTTTAACAACGCTTTTGACGATCTAGGAGAATACTGCCAGCATACGTGGTTCTTCTGAAACGTTAAGGAAATGTCTAGAAATTTCTATGCGTCCGTGTTTGCACGCCCTGTCTTTCAGAACCAATCAAGCGCTTTACTATATTAGGCGCCCGCGGAAGATGTAGCATCGAACTCGCTTACACAGCGTGTTGCTGCCGTAGTTGTAGCGGCAGTTCAGGTCGAGCACCTTGTACGGAGGCCTGCAGGAAATGCGATGAATGCGTGAGTTAATTTCGTCACCAGTTCTAGTCGTATCTAATGTTCACCGCCTTCATTTGCATCTAGAGTTGAATCCTGTTTCGAGACATCTTTCCAACGCACCCGAACTGCTTCCCCTTCTCCAGGAAGCTGCTGAAGTTGTAGTAGGTGGCCACTTCGATCCTGCGCGCTTCGATCGCCGCCAGCACGATGTTGCTAGGGTCGACGTCGATCTGCGAAGCACCAGGACACAGTGTTGTCTTTTCGAGAAAGTGAAAGTCACGCGATATACTATGTATCATGTCAGACCGAATTGCTACACGCACAAGGAAACACTGGTCAGAGCAGCTTTCGCATGCAATGGCAACGGAGTGCTACGTGCAATCATTCCATATATAACCACCGTCAGTCTCATCTGAGGTAACTAGAAGACCCAGAATGGGTACGTGGAGCGCATTTGGCAGGCATTGTCACATCATCAATGACAGTTTACCACTATCCCTCAAGAAAAAGGTATACAACAGCTGCATCTTACCGGTAATTACCTACGAAGCAGGAACATGAGGGATTAAGAAAAGGGCTCAACTTAAATTGAGGACGACGCAGCGAGCCATGGAAAGAAAAAATATAGGTGTAACCTTAAGGGACAAGAATAGAGCAGAGTGGGTCAGGGAAAAACGATGTTTTACGGACATCTTAGTCAAAATCAAGAAGAAATGGGCATCGGCAGGGCATGTAGCGCGTAGGCAAGATAACCGCTGGTCAGAGTAACTGACTGGATTCCAAGACAAGGCAAACGCGCGAGAGAGTAGAGGCAAGCTAGGTGGGCAGATAAGTTCGCGCGTATAACGTGACTGCAGCAAGCACAGGACCGGATTGATTGGCGGTACATGGGAGAGGCCTTTGCCCTGCAGTGGGCGTGGTCAGGCTGACGATGACGAGAACAACTTTTTTCACTATCGTCAACCATCTTTCGAGCAAGCATGCATCATTTTGACCCATGTTACCACATGTCCGCGCGACCGGCACAGGGGCTGCGGGTTTGGTGGCGTTGCAGCCGATGGCGAGCGAATACTGGCGATAAGAAGAGGCCGCATGCTATTGTGTCAGTCCGTTCGAACCGAGCCGCAGCCCCCGGACAAAGATGGCTGCCGCCTAAACACGATGAAGATTACGGTCCATAAAAGCGGCTACTGACCATGGTTGACAACATCGGACATCCCAACTGAAATTGCGATCACAAACACCCAGTTGAAGCTGAAATCGAAACTATACATTCAGGCAGTGTTAGCTTCGTTCGCATCTGAATTTAGAGGCTGACAGTGCGTCAACGCTGTCTGGAGGACTGACCTGGTGTTCTATGAAAACGATTCCTGTAAGAATAGGCAATGCTGATGATGCTGTTGCTATGCAGGGAAGTTAGCGTGTAAAGGGAAACAAGGAATGAAAGCCGCACTAAATTTTGAGAAAGAAATAGAGAATGCTTTTGACGATACAGGATTCTTTATTACGCACCGAAACATAAGCAAGTGTAAAAACGATCCTTTCAAAAAAATTTAAAAAAAGTGCACTCTGCTAGACCAAGCGTCGGAAATCAGACTCCCAAAGCTTCATCCTCGATAGAAGCGCGTTAGAATAAAAATACCCAGTCGATATCCGCGGCGTATGTTTCCCGATACACTTAGGTATACGTTTTGAAATCCTTACAATATCAATAATCTCACGCTACGAGCTTACGATGTAGCACTCGCGGCATAACATTCGCCCTTAATGCTCAAATTTTTTTTTACGATACAGTTATTAGAGCTTGCCCTGACCACGAGCACATCAAGAACACGTGCGGTCACTGTCCACGATGACTTCAGCTATTAGACAGCATACCAGAATCAGGAAACTTGGAGCAGTAGAGACTGATATCTAAACCATTGTTTTGATTGATTGATTGATTGATTGAATTAGGTTGACTATTCACGGAGTATAGCTACCTAAAGTAACTAAAGGGCAACATGCGAAACCTCTTCAACATGGAAAACGCATTATGGCGTTTTTCACTGGGAGATCCAGAGCAGCGGCAGAAATCAGTGTACATGTTACAGACTTGTAACTATTACAAAAAATAAGTAACCGATTACAATTACAATTACTTCTTTTAAAACGTAAATGATTACAGTGGTCAGTTACAGACCCAGAATAGTAACTGGGCAATTACAGAAATGCATTCCAATACTTTTGCTTTACATTACTTAAAAATGTTATTGCTGTAACACAGTGACACAAGTTTACTCAAACTACAACGAACTGGTGCGGCTTACGTGGTAGAGAGAAGGCTGGAGGCTTGCGTGGAGGCTTACTGCGGCTTCTGTGGTGTAGTGTTACACGTCGTTAACTTTCAACAAGAGTTGTTTTTCAATGTTGTCGTCGCTGGTTCTTCCACGTTTCCTCGTTAAGAGATCAGCTGCTACTCTCAACGCTCTCTCAATGCATGCGCTGGAGCGAAGGGCGGTATCAAAACGTGGGAACACCTTGCGCCTAAGCTCGTAGTTGCGCAGCGCTTCGATGCTGGTGTTCATGTCCTCTATGAAGCGTCGCGCTCCGCTGTTGCTGGCGCTCGCGTAACGTGTCGCAGGCAAAGCCAAAGACAATGTGAAGAAATAGGCTCACCCCCCGCCTAACACGACGGGGGTCCCTACAGAGCGGTCGCATATTTTTTGGGATGAGAACTGCCGTAGAAGACTGATTGCAACTTGATCTTGGAAAAAAGAAAGTGACTGATTACCTGTATATTACAAGAAAATCTAATTGAATTATCTAGAACGTTACGTTTCGAAACAGTAATCGATTATATTACAAAATTACAAGAAAATGTAATTGATTACAACACGGGAACGCTCGGCGTGAGATCACGCCGGAGGCTGTTTATGTACACGTCACGTAAACCGGTTCCGGAAACTATTCCCACTTCCTCTCTGTATGTTTTTATGGCAAAGTTCTGCCGCCGCTGCAAAGCGCTACCATGGTTGCTCGCACAGTGGTGGAAGTGACGTATGCTGCTCCGTGTTTTCCGCCCGAATCCGCGGCTTGGCGGCGGAGCAAGTGAGAGCGGTCCGGCACGGAGCGAGTTGCTCTGAAACTACCAGTCGAACACGGATTCGCCGTCGCGGAGCAAGAAATCCTGCTCCAGATCGACCAGCGAAGAACGCCGTCAGTAAAGGCACCATAGTAAAGGGTTCCAGACTAACGTTAAAGGGGCCCTGCAACACTTTTTCAACATGGTCAGAAAACGCTGCCGATCGGTAGTCGAAGTAGAGCACTGCACGGGCCCGGGCCGGCCCGAAAGCCCGGGCCGTCCGAAGCGTTTTTCGGCGGGCCCGGGCTGGGCTCGGGAGTGAAAGGGCTTGAAGCCGCGGGCCTGAGCCGGGCCCGGGCCGGGCCCGGGCTTGAAGCCGCGGGCCTGGGCCGGGCCCGGGCTTGAGGCTGCGAGCCGGGCCGGACTCGGTAAGTCGGGCCTTCGAGCACACGCGAACGTTATGCATTGCATGGTCTAAGGTATACTGTGCCAAGCTGAAGTGACACGTGCAAAGAGCTGGCTCTTAGTAAAGCTTAGCAATAAAAATAGAAAAACAGTTGAAGTGCTATTTTTTTTTTCACCAGTATAGATATAGATTGGCACTGTATATCTTCACTAACGTTTCGTCTGCTGGACCAGACTTTGTCAAAGTAACAAGTACATCGTGGTGGGTCTTCTAACAATGGGCCAGATCACGGTTGTTCCCATGGGAGGAATAAAGATTTCGGTCTTTTATTCTAGGTTGACACATACGGTACATTTCATTCATATTCCTTGGTATTACGTGCCAAAACCACGATATGATTACGAGGCACGCCGTAGTGGCACCGGATTAATTTCGACCACCTTGAGTTCTCTAACGTGCACCTAAAGATAAGTATATACACGGGTGTTCTTGCATTTCGCCCCCATCAAATTGCGGCCGCCGTGGCCGCGGGAATCGCACCCGCGTCCTAGGACTTAACAGCGAAACAGATTAACCGCTGAGCTACCACCGCAGGCAAAGCAACATTTCGATGCATGAACACACCGGATTTTCCGTCCGATCGCCCGCTACAAAGCGCACGGCATCATTAATCATCATCATCAACAACTAATATCCTCCAGCGGGCCCGGGTCGGGTCTGGTCGGGTGTTCTTGCATTTCGCCTTATCAAATTGCGGCCGCCGTGACCGCGGGAATCCCACCCACGTCCTAGGACTTAACAGCGAAACAGCTTAACCGCGACCTACCACCGCGCGCAAAGCAACATTTCGATGCATGTACACACCAGATTTTCCGTCCGATCGCCCGCTACAAAGCGCAATCATCATCAACAACTAATATCCTCTAGCGGGCCCGGGTCGGGCCTGGTCGTGAACAAGAGCGCCCTGGATTAGTTTAGTAATGAACGCCCGGGCCCGGGCCGGGCACGGGCTTGGAACGACGGGCCCGGGCCGGGCTCGGGCTGGGTATGGTCAAGTACGCCCGGGCCCGGGCCGGGCCCGCGCTTGGAGCCACGGGCCCGGGCTGGGCTCGGGCTTCATAAAGCGGGCCCGGGCCCGGGCCGTAAAATCCGGCCCGTGCAGTGCTCTAAGTCGAAGCTCCTGAAAACAAAGGGACTTGGAATTTACAACTAATTTTCAAAGTCAGCTAGAAATCGTTCCCTCTTCTTTCTACAAATGATGCCATATACCAAAATGACCTCGCCATATACCCAAATTCACTGCCGTTGGCTGATTTGAGCATCGTGAGCTGCATAGTTACCCAGGCCGCCGCGGGAGGCCGCCACGTGCCCGCGCGCGCGCTCGCGATCTCACAGAAAGTAAGCCGCGCGTTCGAAAGAGAAAAACAAAAGAAAAAAAACGCTCAAGGTCATGAGGCGAGCGTGACGTAACTTCTTTCCCCCGTGTCATCCCTTCCTGCTTAGGTTCCAGCGCGCTCGTCGGGACGAGAAAAGAGAGAAAGCAATTACAGCGTGCGACAAACCTCTGTGAACTCCGCTCGTACTTTTTCATTTCGGTTTCGCATTTCGGCTCTGCTAGGCACCTCGTAACCGGATCGCGGTTTTGGTGCAACTGAAATCCTATGGTCGGATACAACTTTAGAAGTCCGCGGTATTTCCTGCTCAGAGGCGATTGGACACAAGCCTCCACCAATGGGCGGGCACTCCAGACTGACGACATGGGCCGGTCGGGCCCACCTGCGCATAACGTTGCCGAATGCACGAGCGGGGCTATTTTTTTAGTTGTGGAGGCGATCGGCTGCCGCGCTTTAGTCATCTGGGCGGCGTCTCTCCGGACTTCTTAAGTTGTATCCGACTGCAGCGCATAATTTTTAATTTCAACGCGTGGCGTTAAGACTACTCACGGTAGGTGGCGGTATCTCGATGGCGTCACCCTCGACAAGATTCGGGACGAAGAACATAACGACGTTCATATTTTCCAGCTGGCGCCAAACGACGGAGAAAAAAGAAAGAAATGAGTTAACCCCCTTACGAATTCAAACGCGAGCGTGGCATTAGTGTGGTGAGTGTGTAATGGTGCAATAGTCGTTCAAGTATGCACAGTCTGCACGCGCGAATGCGCAATAACGCGACGCAGCCACGTTATCTAGTTTTAGAGAGAAAGCAAGTTGTTCATATATCTTAAAAGGACTTGTTGCTGGGCTAGTTGGTCACTTGTCATTTTGAAGAAAATCGGCGCAACTGGGGTGTGTTCCCGAGTGGATGCGTGTGTGAATGTGAACGTGTTTCGAGTGAATGCCAAGTTGCGCCGATTTTCTTCAAAATGACTGTTCATATATAACTGCGTGACACTGGCGTAGCCGGGGAGGGGGGAGGAAGGTTCGAAGAACCCCCCTCCCCCCGATTTTTTTCAATTTTGCATGTGTATATATACACGCACGCGCACATGCAAATACACGCACTAAAATCCCCCCTCCACCTGCAAAAAAAATTGCACCCTACGCCGCTGCTGCGTGGGGAAGTAGGAAAAAAAGGCAGCAGGTAAGGTCACGTGAAAGTGTTGAGGCCTATAATCACAATGCATAAGAACCAAATCGGCGCTCACGAGATAAAGGCAAGCGGCAGCTTCTAAATTCACCTCGCTTTGGCAGTGGCGCCAGGTATCGTCCTAACGTATAGCACACGGCTCTCCGCATGCGCCTTAAAATCTCGGAGGCCATGTTCAGCTACAAGAGGCGTTTTAGGGGCGAAGCTCCTCTTAGTCTAACCTTGTCACGCGTCCGGCGTAAGGTGTAACCGGCAGTATCTCCCATCACCGATCCTTTGCAAACTGCCCACTACTTCGTCTTTGCAAATATCCCACTACGACCCATCACCGATCCATCACTTTACCGACCACAAAGCCGTTATATTGAAGGGGGAACGGAAGCCACGTCTAGCTACCACTTACGATTAATAAAATTTCTTGTATAAATATAGACAGTGTTTGTCACGTCAGTTGTTTGCTAATTCGTTGCAGTCTAAACATCATAGCTGGAATATATAAATGAATTAAAAGTATCTGTTCGTAACAACGAGACTAAATAGCGCAAGATGATTTGATGTATCCTAGTTATGACACCATACTCCCTTCGACCTTTCTTTCTTTCTTGCACGTGTTTGCTTGGCAGAGCCGGAAAGTTTCCTAGTAGGGTGGTTGTGTGAGCTACATGGCGCTAAAAAAAGGATAATAATATTTGAGGTTTAACGTCCCAACACCACAATATGATTATCATGGACGCCGTAGTGGAGGGCTCCGGAAATTTCGACCATCTGGTGTTCTTTAACACGCACTGATATTGTAAAGTGCACGAGCCTCCAGCATTTCGCCTCCATCGAAATGCGACCGCCTCGACCGGGATCGAGCCCGCGACCTTCGGGTCAGCAGCCGAGCACCGTAACCGCTACACCACCGCGGCGGACTTAAAAAAAAAAAAAGGACGACGTGGACGAGGGCGGAAAAACGACAGACCCTTCGTCGGCGTCCGTTTTTTTTTTTGTTTTTTTCGCTGTACCTTCGTTAACCGGGAAGTTTCTCGCTGGAATCGCTAAGATGTGCTCTAGCATGCCAAACGTTTGTCGAGTGCCATATACCTTGGTAGCACCGTCAGCGCGCATGTTGAAAGGCGCCGCGTCGGTGTTTGCGAGAAACATCGCGAACACCTCCTTCAACGCCGTCACGGTGTTCAAGTGGTCCGCAACACTGCCCTGCGTGGTCAAACAAAGGTGCTGAGCATACATGAAACGTTAAATGGGTATTGACACCAATTTTCGAAGGATATACTGTCGGGCTAGTTGGTGATACACGATGGTTAAAAAACTCACAGGGTCCCTCATGCGTTCGCCCAAGACGACTCGAAGGCGAAAGCGATCTTCTTTTCTTCTCTGTCCGTGTATTGGTGCTCCCCCGCCCCCCTCCGAAAGCTTTCTGCACATAAGGTAGTTTTGCACTGCCTCCGGTATCGGAGGCATTGGAAGCTTTCTACACCTCACGTGGTTTTGCCCCGCCTCCGTGATCGGCCCACCTTTGACCAAGAGACGATGTCATGTGACGATGTCATGTGATGACGTCATGATGACGTCGCAAACTGTGGTGATCTGTGAATCAGTTTGAGGTCATATGATTGCGTCAACACGCGATGATTTTTCGCATCACTCGTGTTGACGCCGCCGACGGTCAATTTTTGCGTTCGATGAGGCGTCTAAGGCTTTCGCCTTAAATGTCTCGCCAGCTTGGCACCAACGGCGCCAAGTATGAAGCTGACAGCGCAGCTGGCGACCGACCTTAACTTTTTCTTGGCTCAACTGTGCTCTTCATTGCTAGGCTAGGCTAGCCGGGGTCGCTTTCACGGCGCCGGCGTATGGCTTCGGTCTCTCGTCTGCGGTATTCCGGGTCAGTTCGGCGACGCTTTAGATCAGCAGTTTCCCTGGCGACGAATGCTAGATGAGTCCGAAGTTGGCGCTTGCTTTCCCGATCAGCAGCACGTCTTCGCACACGCTGAGCGGCTTCTTCTTCGGGTGTCTTGGTACGCTTAGTGGCTTAGGTCTTGCCATATTGAGAGGCAGCAGAGAAGCGCCTCGCCGCGACGGTACTCAACGGGTGTAGAGGGTTGACATGGTACAATCTACTAAGGAAGAGCCATCCCTGTTTTAACAAACGACGAAAAAGAAATTTTTATTTTTCTCCATAGTTACATGACACTGGTTCCACACAAAATACGGTTCCAAAACTCGATTGCCACTCAATTACACTGGCACAGGTTCCACAGCAAAAGTCGCACACAATATTTCACATCACAGTCAATGTTTGGCACACACACCACAAGACATGAGGGTGGGTTTTATGTAGATCGCAGTCCCTGTATTGGAGAACATACAAGCACAACCCTTTTGTTGGTTACATTCACGAAGGCACAGGACCACCATTTGAGGAATTCCTCCTCACCCAAGAGGAACAATTCCGATTCCAAATGGTCTGTCACAATGTTGTACATACGCATTAGAATCGGCCACTGGTTTTGGCGAGCCTTTGCCTGCTTCACTGCTAATCCCCTGTTTTCCCACAATGTAAACATCCCGGCGGCCAGCACCAGACTTTTGCCAGTGCGCCCTTGGGGCACCTGTCCCTTTTAACAAACCTTTGTGTACCCAACGGGTGGTACGCCTTGTCCACGAGGGACCAGAACATCTTAGGCACGCGGCAGAGCCTACTAGACCACGTTTTTTACGTGTAGTAATAGAACCGTTCAATTAATAACTGTGCTTGAACATCACCATTAGAGACCTCTGTCGTGGCTCTGCGCGCTTGCGAAATACGTAGTCACTGTATTGTCAAATTCGAAGCATTGGTTTAAAAAATGGTCTAACAATTAAAGTTAATTACATAAAGCGTATGGCTTTTTACTTAAAATATTTCATTATTGATTCCTCTTACACAAAGATCGTTCATAACACGAAAGTGAAACGTGCCTCGATAGAAGTAGTTGCTGCTGTGTTGGATGTTTGACATCCTTCCATAACTCCATACTTCCTAACATATATTGGGCGCGAGGCCCACCACTGGAGACGCCGGCGCTGCAATCGCTGTGACGTGCAGGGTTGGATCACGTGACCTCGCCTCGCTCTGGCGAAGGGAAGCGGACGGTTGAATGCGTTGTTTTTAACCGCGCGTTCTCGCTTTTGAACAGTGTTGTTTTGCTCTCACTTCTTGTGTGCGGACCCCTAGAGACTACACATTCCAGAAAAGTGCAATAAAAATTATCGGCGGCATGGTACTTTTCTGCTCCGTGTCACAGTGCGCTACGTACGCGAAGGAGCCAAACGCGAGCTTTCACTTTTACCGCTACCCTGCTTTTCACGAGCATGATGCCGCAGGCACCTGTCTTTTTTATTGTTATTTATGGTGTCAAAATGGACACCGACCACAAAGGTTCACATTAAAGCAAGACGTTCCGGCTCCCGCACGGAGCCTTGTTCACAGTGAAAAATGAAAAATGCATACTACCTGAAGGCATTAAGTCTGCCAGGACGAGACCCTCGCTATGAATGAAGGAAAGGAGATGATTTTCTAAGGGCTCGTTTATATTTGTTCGACACAATAGTTATGAGAAAATGGTAGTATGCGAGGGATTATTGGTCAGCTGCCAGCTCGTAAAAAGATCACGTGCTACGTGACGCCACAAGGCAAAAAAAGAGTGTTCCACACTCGCCGCCATGGCTGCGATTGGCGCTGACTAACACTCCTACGTTTAAATCAACATATATGCCCCAAAAAGTGGACGGGAGGATGACCGCCGCCGTAGCTCAGTGGTAGAGCATCGGACGCGTTATTCGAAGGTCGCAGGTTCGGTCCCTGCCGGCGGCAAGTCATCTTTTCGTCCACTTTACTTTCTTCACATTTATGTTCTAAATACTACAGATAACACCCCCTATACTTTCCTTGGCGTTATTGTCTGTTATTTTCTCATTAATATTGTGTCGAACAAATATAAACGAGCCCTTAGAAAATCATCTCCTTTCCTACCTTGCAGCATGGTCATTCAAGTGCGCAAATACGGCGGGCTGGCGCACGGTCCATTTGCTATCGCAATCGAGCCCTATTGGGACCGTATTTTTCGATCGCGATTGACCCCTTTGTGAGAAAGTTCGCGCAATAAGAGATCGATATTAAAATCGTTCCGCATACACACTCCTGTGAAATGTTATCTAGCTACAACACTGAATGAGGCGCTTGCGTATACATATCCATGGCTCTCGTGCGTTTGTCTCCAATCATATGAGAGAGGCTGCGGATGCACGAATCTCTAAGCATGTTGGAGTGCTTCCCACAAAGCGGAGAAACCGCTTAAATTTGCCCATGCTTGTCGTGGCAACCGCGGCCCGTTTTTAGATGCAAACCTACAATGAATGAAGTTGCACGGTTGCACGCATTTCTTGCAGCTAAAATATCTTTCTTTGCCGCAAGCACGCGCTATTTGATATACTTAGTTTCAATTCGATACAAAATGATTCGTAACCTTTTACAAAAGCAGCGTGCTCGGTCCCCGTGGTTTCCATATCGGTGGCCATAGCAGACGACGCCGGCAGTCAGCAGTCAGGGCGTTGCCTGAGGCATTATGAGAACGTAACTTTTTTTTTTTCTGAGCAGTTATTTAGCATTTCGTACAGTCAGTGACGAAGCCGCACCAGTATTTTTCTGATTTCGCTGAAGTGAAGTCCAACAATCATAATAAAAAAAGAAACGCGAAAGCGCCTGCGGGTTGAGCGGGAGAGGGCCGCCGGAGCAATCCAACCTTGCACGTCACAGGGATGCCTCTGCATGGCGGCGCCACGGTATGTCCTCGCGCGCAATATTAAGGCGAAAGACTTAGGTGCCCCATAAAACACGAAAAGTGACCGTCGGAGTCAATACGAGTGCTGCAAAAAATCATCTTGCGATGACGTCACCCTAGACGTCAGATAGGCAATATTTCTAGCGTCATCACGACGTCATAATGACGTCAATGAAACGTCACATACCGCAACGTCACATGGTGATGTCATCACCTGACATCATCGCTTGGTCATAGGTGGGCCGATCGCGGAGGCACGTGAGGTGCAGAAAGCTTGCAATGCCTCTGATCCCGGAGGCAGTGCAAGACCACGTTAGGTGCAGAAACCTTCCGGGTGGAGGCGAAAGGAAAGGAGCGGGGAGAGGGTAAAGCATGGCACACCCTTGTATAGTGTAGTTTAGCAAGTATATGGGACTGGAAAGTGAGGTTGAGGGGGACTGATTTAAGGGTAAGGAAAATGAAAAGGTGAGAGGGTAAACCATAGCATAGCCTTGTACAGGTGGGAAAGAGAAGTGAGGCTAAGGAGGATGGAAAGGAGGAGACAGGGCAATATAGAAAGAGAAAGATGAAAGAAAGATCTAGAAAGAGATAAAGAAAGAAAGGAAGATGAAAGAAACAAGAAGATGACGAAGAAAGATCTCAAACTGCGTTCGCCAGGTGGTGGCGCTTGCTTGACAGCTTTGCTAAGCTTTGCTGTTTACGCAGATTTCACAGGCTGGCTTCAACTTTTTTTTTTTATTCAAGGCAACATCCCGTACCTCTTTGGCGACTCTCAGGGTCAGGTGATAGTGATGGTAGAACCAGGACAGCGACCGGGGCAGGACGTCGTCGAGGAAGTACAGACACAGGCGCCATCTCTCGGGCTCCTGGCGCAGGTCGTGCGCGAACCGCCAGTACGCCTCGGTGATCTGCGTCGGCGATCACGACGCAAGCACAGTGTCCGTCAAAAGTTCCCAGGTCACTGTCCCATGCATTCCTATGGCAGCGTGGTCTGGGAACTTTTGACGGACTCTGTACGTATGCCCCAGCAAACGCAAATGGTGCCACACACAAGTGGACGCAGAATCACATACGACTGCACGCACGCCACCTGCGTGTTATTTGATCGTCCAAAACAATTTTGCGCCGTTTATTTTTAGCTCGAAAGCACTTTTACTCGACCTGTCGAGATTTCGCGCGTGTCTGGAAAGAACACGAGGCTTCAGTTCGACTATGTGGGGGAACGAATAGGCGTGGCAACGCAACAAGCGAACTTACGATTTGTCGATGGTCCTGAAAGAATGACAATGTACGGCTTTGTGCGTTGAGCATATCTAGGACGCGTCACGGCGCAGCCGAAATTTGACCTTGGAATGATCTTGGCCGGATCTGACGGAAATTCCCAACGCTGTTAAACGAGAGAAAAGCAGCAGTTAAGCAGGGGCGGTGCCAAGATTTTTTTTATTGGGGAACTCATGGCAAGTGAGTCCCTTCGAAGCGACTGGGAGGCGAGGAACTTACGCGTTGTGTTTTGACCATGTTTGCTCCTGGGGTAAGGGGGGGGGGGGGGGCAGGCGATGATTTTTTTTGCCCCCCCCCCTCCATGTGCCCCCCGCTGGCGCCGCCCCTACACTTATGCAATGGCCAAGCGTCGCCTAACGCGGCTAGCACTTCATTGCAATACTACGTTTCTTGGTGGAGTCAAACCATGTCTCTCTTTTTTTTCCTGCGGTATGATATGCCAACTCTCGCAAACAAATTGACGCAAGCGTACCTTTGAGAGGCTGGGCAAGGCAGTCGCAAAGTGGAGGAAGAGAAGGAGGCGCAGGTAGTCCACCAGGTGGCTGGTGTCTCCCCTGCGTCACCGAGTAAGTAGAAATACGGGAATGAGTCTTGACAACGCACTTAACATTATTTTTTGTATCCGCCACTGGGAGATGATTGAGTTCCTGAGGCCACAGTAAAGTAAAATATTAGGCATTACGCAAATGCCACCGGCTTGCACTATATACGTACGACGCAAGTGAGACTATAGTCGGATACGACTTAAGGAGTCCGGAGAGGCCTCGCCCGCCCAGATGACCGAAGAGCGGCAGCCGATCGCCTCCGCCACTAAGGAAACAGTTCCACTCATGCACTCAGTAATGTTCTCCGAAGGCGGGCTCACCGGCCGTCCGGCTCATGACGTCAGTCATGAGCCGTGTGCTCATTGGTGCAGGTTTGTGTGTATCCGCCTTTGAGGAGGAAATGCCGTGGACTTCTGAAGTTGTAGCCGACTATACGCTGAAACACCAACAAATGCCTCACATGTTTATGTTTGTTTAAATAAAGCAGAGGTTCGGCAGAAGATGGAGGTTTGAAGAGATGAAAAATCCTTGAGCAGCGGGCGTCGCTTGCTGGAGCCAATTTTCCGATAAGTGGTTCGATCGAAAAATTGTCGAAGCGCTGACTATTTGTAGAAACGATGTCTCGAGCGACATCCCCTGTTCAAACATTTTTCCTGTATCTGTTTGGTAGTTAGCAGTTGGCCCCCTTGTTTTCATGCTCCGCGCATTGCACGCCGGAAAAGACACGTCAAACAAACGGAGGCGCAAATTAGGCCACAAACAACTTTCTTTGGAGTTCGAAATGCGTTTGCCCATTCAATTGTTCACGTTGACTTGATAACATGACGTTTGTGCAGACCATGCTGTTCGAAGTTACGACGCATATTATTCGTCGGTTTTCGCCGCTATACACGGCACTCTTGCCTCAAGGGGAACGTTGTCTTTAAACGACATAGGAAACGCCGCAGAAGCAACATACGAGATACACTACAGTCGGTTACAACATAAAAATAAATACAAGCTCCACCCGGAAAACGGCGGCGCTCTTGTCAGTCACATACGTAAGAGAGTCGTGCAAGCTAGTTTCCTTTCGAACTGTAAGTACTTTTTCCTGTGCTAATGTAAATGCTACGCACATCGAAAACTAAAGGTTCGTCGACCTAGAGTATGGCGTTTGGCTACACAGTGATGTAAGAATCTCCGATGAAATTTGACAGGACGTTTAAGCTTTCCACGTAAAACCAGTGACACGAACATTCGTCCGTATGAGTACACAGCTATCTGAATCTGGTGTAGAGTGTGACATCATGGAAATGAGCAAATGTGATTGGGTGGAACGTCTATGAAAATTCTCTCTAGTTGGGACGATGATGGCTGTGGGTGGTGCTTGCATTTGTTCTTAGGTTGTAACCCACTATAGATAATGTGCTCTGACGTTGATGCAAGTATATGGAAGCACTGAGGGCATGGCGCCCATATATGCCCTGCTCACGAAGGGTCAGCCAACGAGTCGATGAATTGGTTGATGTATAGCAGGTAGTGGCTGTTGACCAGCTTGACCACGGCGAACAGAAGGTGCGGCATGGAGCGATGAGTCACCTCCGAGAAGAACGTGTGCCAGTCCATCTGAAACCGTAAGGATACGAATGTGACGATGAATTTTGACGACGGCTTGACCAAAAAAATTTGCAGACTTTGCAGCCATAGGCGTGTGCAATGGGGGGGTCTCCATTCATTTAAATGGAGGCGCCAGTTCTGCTCTATACCTTTACTCAGTCAGACCTTTCACGTCATTTTTCAATGTGCAGGGTTGTGACGAGGTGTTTTTTTACGATAATGCCGACCGAGGACCCCTGATGTATGTATTTACAGGGTCGTCCACATCTGAGGTGAACGCCTCATTGGTATTCAAGACCTTATAGAAAGAAGCTGACGTTTAATATACAATTCGTAAAATTATGATAGTGTTTATCGATGCCACGATTACACGCCATACAATGGACAAAGTAGGATACACGTTCGAGTTCTACCGGCTCGAACACTAATGAGGTGTTCAGCTTAGATATGGTCGACCCTGTACATTCAAAGAACTCTTTACTACCTCAGTGGAATGGTAATTTGGGCTAGTTGGAATGCTTGCATAATTGATGCAGCACTAAAGACGAAGTGTTCCTTTCGTCTTCGTCTTTAGCGCTGCATCAATCATGCACGTCTTTGCCACCTACTTTTACTCCCGGAATACCAGGACCAATGGCAGGCCGTTGCGAGAAGCACGTCACCGCTTCACTTTCAGTTTTGCATTCGGACTCGACCAATTCAGGAGGGGGGGGTGCGGGGAGCACCGTAGCGAAACTTGCCCCCCCCCCCCTAATGGAGAACCCTGGTTACGCCTATGTTTGCATTTATTTCAGTAATGTTTCTTTTTAGCAAACTAGCGACCAGGAACCAACTGAGGCATGCCGTTAAAAATGCTGCTAGAAAGGGCTATTCGCTTTCTTACAAAGCAGAACACTGGGATACCTTGACGTCATCCTTGACTAAGCTCCAAAAGCGACAGAAACACGAGGCAAGTTGTAGATCAGACGTCTGTTGTCTGGTAGGTCACGCAACCTAACCTGACATAACCTAAACAAGTTCAACCTAACCCGGCCACGCATAGCCCAACGTAACCTAACCATCCAAGATGCTGTTTTAATTTAAATGAGTACTGAGACGAAAACTTAAACTTGAAGGTTTTTTTTCTTCAAATGAAAGGCTAAGCCCTCAAAAGCCTAGAAAATGTACTGGTAAGCGTGAGTGCGGCCTAAATAATTAACTACAACGTCGTTTTTAAAAGCTAGTTTCGTTTCCTACTGTACTGTGAATCGCGACACGGTATGAGCTTCTCGCCACGTGCCCGCGCAAGATGTCGTGACGTTTCCACGGCACCACTCCGTGGTTCTGTTGGTGACGTACAAGGGGCCATTTTGTATGTTCTGGCACCTGACGTCATCGCAACTAGCCATACTGGCGCGTGAAGTCACCAGGATCGACACTGTAGCCTGACATCACGCTGGTGTCGATATAAGTAGGTGCACCACGCGAAAATGGACCTTGATGTCGAAATAAAATACCTTATCAGCATTTCCCGAGCCTTTCCGGAGCTGAGTTTACAAGGTAAACTCAGCTCCGGAAATGGGTGTCACTACTCCTTTAATACGCCACAATCATGCGTATACCTTTGTCGAAGATCTTGCGAGTCAACGTGAAATGCGCTGTTCCGCAAAGGCTCGAGGTAAGGTAAGGCAACGTGGCGCGCGTTGGACAAACCACAACAGCTTGCTGCCACTCACCACTCTGCTACCCAGGAAATCGGACACCCTCTTGAAAGCCACCGGGTTGTTCACAGCGGTCGCTCTGAGGTTCAGTATCCTCTGCAGAAGACAACGCCAGGTAGCGTTCGTTAGTAGCGATATGTAAGAAAGTTCAGCTAGCCTGCACGTACAGTCGGAGTCAGAAGTTTAGAGACTACTACTTCTAGGAAAACTGATTTTCCCAGCAATTTTATAAGTGCGTAGCACTTTAGGGGCCCGGCCTGTCGTCCATCCACCGTTTCATGTTGCATGGTCACGCAGTGATCAATACAGGCCCAAAACCAGGCTAACAATGTTCAAAACCAGTGCAAAATAAACTAACAAGGTCTAAAATAATACAAACTACAGAAATAACCAAGAATTAATCGCAACAAATTACCTAAGATAGCGAAAAATGCTTCTGAAACATGAGACTTATACCCGCGCCGTGCAAGAGAGGGCGCCACCGCGTCGGCAAGCGCGCGATTGACGAGGCGGTGGCAAGCGCCAAGGGAATTGCGGGGTTGCCCGTGCTACGCACTTCCTCAGTTTTTGCGGTAGTGGAGCGGCATTAAGCGCAGGATTTAGAGCTACACCATGGACCTACACAAGAACGACATTAGCGCAGGATTTCGTTTTTTTTTATGTATTCGGTCGAATCGCACAGTGCGCGTTGTTAGCACGTTTCAAAACAGTCCGTAAATCTAAATTCAAGGCTGCATGCCGTGGAAGCAGGAACATCCAGCTTAGTTTTGTGTCTCGCCGTTTCTCGCATTTTCACGTTCACGTAGATGCTTTGTAATTTGCACAATACCGGGACCTTCATATAACGTACAAGCCAGCAGCCATAACGGCAGGGGGTTAAGTGGCTAGATGCAAATCAGACGTTGGCAGGTATAGAATGGAATCAGCTCGCACAAGATAGGGCAGTTTGGAGATCGCTGGGGCAGGATTATGTCCAGCAGTGGACCTAAAAAAAAACTCACAAGGGTCCCTTATGCATTCGTCTAAGACGACTCGAAGGCGAAAGCCACCTTTTTTTTTCTACTCTGTTGATGTATAGATCCTACACCCCCCTCCGAAAGCTTTCTGCACCTAACGCGGGTTTGCATCGCCTCCATGATCGACTAACGTACCTTTGGCCAAGCGAGGATGCCATGTGACGACGTCATCATCTGAATTCACGTTATGTGACGTCATAATGAGATTACGAAATTTGACTATCTGTGACCTCACGACGTCATCACTCGTGTTGACGCCGACGCCGCCGACGGTCAATTTTCGCGTTTGATAAGTCATCTAAGGCTTTCGCCTTAATAATAGGATGATGATTATGACGGGAGAGTGGTATGCAGCTGTCCTACAGTCGTTGACAGCCTAAGAATAAATATATGAGCTCCACCCACAAAAACCGCGGTGCGGTTGTCCGTCACCTCTGTAAGAAAGCCGTGCCAGCTAGTTTTCGTTCGAAGCGCTATTACTTTGTTTCCGCTAATCTAAATGCGTATCGGGAAATAAAGGTTTGTCTTTCCTGATTCAGAAATTCACAGGGTCCCTTATGTATTCACCTAAGGCGACTCGAAGGCGAAAGCAATCTTCTTTTTCTTCTCAGTCATTGTATCGATGCTGCCCCGCCACCCTCCGAAAGCTTTCCGCACCTACCGTGGTTGTGCATTGCCTCCAGGATCGGAGGCACCCCATCTGGTTTTGCCCTGTCTCCATGATCGGCCCACCTTTGACCAAGCGACGATGACATGTGATGAAGTCACAGTGACGTCGTGATGACGTCACAATATTTGGCGATCTGTAACGTCATGGGGGTTAAGGACATCATAGTCGAAATCAAGAAGAAGAAATGGATATGGGCCGGGCACGTAGCACGTCGGCAGGATAACCGGTGGTCATTAAGGGTAACTGACTGGAGTCCAAGAGATGGTAAACGCGTGAGGGGGAGACAGAAAATTAGGTGGGTAGATGAGATTAAGAAGTTTGTAGGTATAACGTGGCAGCAGAAAGCACAGGACCGGTTTGATTGGCGGAACATGGGAGAGGCCTTTGCCCTGCAGTGGGCGTAGACAGGCTGATGATGATGATGATGAACATCATGACATCATATGGTGACGTCATCACGTGATATTTAGATGCGAAGCAGCTTATGGCGGGGGCTTTGTCCCTCACTCCCGCGTCCCGCGGCATCCCCCCCCCCCTCTGCGCATGCGCGTCCCCTCCCCTCTCTCTCTCCTCTCCTACGCTCTCATCCTCTATCTCCTCTAGGAATCCTCTACTCTCTCCTCTAGGAATCCTCTACTCTACAGAGCGGCGCGCGCGTCCCCTCCCCCTCTCCTCTAGGAATCCTCTGCTCTACGGAGCGGCGCGCACGACAGGTGGTGCGTAAGGTCCCTGTATTTTTTTTGACCAACAAGTTGGTGCGACAGCTGCATACTCCGCTGGGGGCGCCACGGTAGTTCCGCGGTATGAAAACGACGGAGCGCGCGCGCCTCAGAGGATTTTAGTCTGTCCGGTATTCCAGTGAAGCGAAGACGTAGCGCATTACCGGATAGCGCGTGCAGTAGCTGCCGCCACGTCAAGTTGCGTCCCCCTATGGAGTATAACAACACATAATGCATGACCTCCGAGACTCCGGGATTGTCACTCACTAAGCCTACTTTATTGATTATTTGAGTATGGCTTTCGAAAACGGTGCCGAATCGACACGAATACCTTGCTGTCGAAGCTTAAAGGGCCCCTCACCAGGCCCCATAGCAAATTTTAGTTAGACGCTGGAAGTTGTTGTGTGCCGAATGAAGAGCAGTATGCCGCAAGAATTTTTCAAATCGGTTCATTACGAGCTGAGAAAAACAATAATTTGTAGCGGCGCGAAACCACGATGCGAGGAGGCGAGTTTCAAACCCTTGCCACTCGCCCCGTGTAGCCTTAGCAAGCCAAATCCCTTCCCTGCCCTCTTCACTTTACACATACGCATGAACACGTCAGACGCATGTATGGTCACGTGCGCATGACGTGCACGAGCCAGCCCGAGCACGCGAGCGGCGTTGCACGGCCGCTACCTTTTTATTTTATGTAGCGGCCATGGGCGTTTTGTCGGCGTTCTTGGTGGTGTACTGCCTGTTTCTGCGGGACGGGCATGAAAGTTGAGACATTTGTATGGGCACGGAGTGGCGGCATCATGAGCCAGTGCCGCATTAACGTTTACTTGGACGCGGTAGAATAAATGAGCATAATGAGTGCTCGAACGCGCCAGAACATTACTTTCGTTTCCAGGGCTGGCGTCTGCTCGATGCGCTAACCGCGGGGACACGAACGCATGGGAAAGGGAGGCACACTAGCCCCGCATCTCGCTGCAATTCACGAAAAAAAGATGAAAAAGACGCACACATTCCCTTTGTGTGCCTCATTATTTCTCTCAAGTTTTATTAATCTATTCAAGCAACAAATTACACAAACTACACATGTCGTGTCAAATAATTATCGCAGTGTCACGTGCTACTGTTGGCGACGTCAGAGCACAGTCGTCTACGTAGAGGAGCGACGCCACAGCACTACCATCTACGCAGGGCCATTTTCTCATGTACGTCATCCCCTCATTCTCTAAAGCGCGCGCCCGCGAGAGGAAGGGCAAGCAGCGTTCACCTTGAAATTTGACCCATTTCCGTGGCGCGTAGCGTTGCAAAATTTGGCAGACGTGATCGGGAACGCCCAGTGTATGCATTGCGCTCGTTAGCTCAAAATTGTCAAACCTGGTGAGGGGCCCTTTAAGGACGTGAACCTAAAGCAAATAAAAGCATCAGTTCGGAGATAACGAGCGAGAGAGCGCGCGACGGCCACTTGATAGATTTGAAGTGGACGGCAATCGCTTTCGGCGGCGCGGCCATGTTTATCGGGCGTGCGCATGCGCAGTTCACACCGCAAGGCCCTCTATTCTTTCTCCTGTGCAGCGCCGCGCTGAGCGCTCGGGACGCTGCCGCGAAACGGGAGCGGCGACGTGGCGATCCCGAACTTCGGGCTCGCGAAGCCGAAAGGAAACGTAAACGGCGGCCAGCGGACCCTGAGCTCCGGGCTCGGGATGCCGAATCAAAACGTCGAGCGGCGGATCTCGAGGCGGCGCGGCAACGCGAAGCCGAATGGAGACGTCTACTTTCGAGCGGCGTTGTCTCTTACACATTCTCATTCGTCCTCTCAATAAAATTACACCATCTCCCGCTCAAGCTAACCATCTCCCCGCTGCTTCGCATCCACACATGGTTCCCTTTAGCGGGAGGTGGTGTAATTTTTTTGCATCACTCGTGTTGGCGTTGACGCCGCGGGACGCCGGTCAATTTTCGCATTCATAAGGCATCTAAGGCTTTCGCCTTATTATTATCTTTGGCTGAGTTCACAAGTATGGCTTGGTGGGCTAGTTGGTATTGCATCTTAAAGGCTACAGCGCACAAAGACGGGGACAACAGAAGAAAACACAGGACGAAGCGCCGAACTGCAACTGATACTTTATTCTCTGAAGGAGGAACCTTATATGCGCACATCGAGCCAATGAAAGCGATATTAGGCACAACACCAACACGAGATAAAGTTACAACCAACCTAGTTGGTTCGGCGCTTCGTCCTGTGTTTTCTTCTGTTGTCCCCGTCTTTGTGCGCTGTAGCCTTTAAAAAATTTGGCTGAGTGCTCGCGGCAGAATCTCTGATATATTTTGTCACGACGTCCATGTTCCCTATCTAAAACACGCGAAAAGGATCGTGTGTCAGACCATGCACCAACTAACCCAAGAACGCGCTTTAGTCAAAACCCGCGAGACATGTCTCTCTACGGAAGAATTCTGCCTTCAACATGCAGAAGTGCTCGACTTCACGAGACTGAGAGAACCGTTGGAGGATCAATTAAGATTATTAAGGCGGAAGATTTTGATGCCCCATCAAACGCGAAAAGTGACGGCCGGCGTCAACACGAGTAATTCAAAACGTCATCATGTGATGACGCATGCCACGACGTCACATCATGACGTCATCACATTCCGTCTTCGCTTTGTGAAAGGTGCGCCGATCCCGCAGGCGCTGCAAAACCACGTGATGTGCAGAAAGCGTGCCTCCGATCCGGGAGCCAGTTCAAAACTACGTTGGGTGCAGAAAGCTTTCGGAGGAGGGGAGGATAAGTACAATCGACTGAGAATATGGATTTCGCCTTCAAGTCGTCTTGGACAAATCCATAAGGGATCGTGCGTCATTTTTGAGAGGGATGGCGATGCCTGTGAGCGGAGGTCATACTTATTTTTAGCTGGAGACCTTCCATAAAACAAAATAACTCTCGCAAATTATCCACAGTGACGGCTGTCCGAGGTCCACGCCAGCATTAACGCACTTGCCTATAGTTCACTACATACATTACCGCCACAGTAGTGCAAGTTGATAGCTTTGTTCTACACGAAATTGCGCAACCAAACCACAACGCTGCTCGAATAACCTCACTCAAACCAATGTACACCTCGAGGGGCATCAATCCTTTAATATAAAGCGAAAAGCTTTACAGCAGCTTCCTGAAAGCATGCTGCCTTCCGAGTCGAAGGACCTTTGCTGTCCGTTAACTCTTCTTGCGCTTTCTTTGCTGGTTCATGTTCGCTTGAAGAGGGGGGGGGGGGGCAGGGGAAAAAAGCTTACATGGCCCCTTTTTCTCTAAAAGACTGCACCTGCGCGATTCCTCTCGCAAAGACTACAAGGTTTAAGGCACTCGCTGTGCAACGGTCATTCCAACCGTGGTAAATGTGGTAATTCAACTCTCAAGAACTCCTTTGTAAAATAGGGGAGCCACGTGTTGGAAATAGCTATCCTCTACGACTCTAAGCCTCATATTGTCAACGTAATCAACATTTTGTAGCGTTAGCTACACTTGCCTAGCCGGAGCCGATTTCGCGTGGATCCTCATGAGCCGTGCTGCGCATGCGCGAGGATCAGTGATGTCACACAGCTGGCTCACCGCTCTCCGCCACCGCGCTCTCTCCGCCACCGCGATCTCACGCGCTCTCCGCCACCGCCGCGCGCGACTCGCCGCTGCTGGTCTGCGCATTCGAGAGGAGTGATGTAGCCCCGGCAGACACACTGGCGCCAGCGCGCGCGCAGCTATTCGCCTTCGCTGCGCAGTCGCCGTCTGACACTACGCTGGAGCCGATTGATAGCGCCTCTGACTGGCGTTTGCAGTTGGGTAACGCCATGAAGAAGGAGAGCGCAAATTCTGCTCGACGGCGCCGAAGAGCCGAGGAGCTTATCTCATCGGATCCCGAAGTAGTTGCCTGGCAATTAGCGGTTCAGCGTACGAAGAATGAACAGAAGAAAGCTAATAATCTCGGACAATCTGGAAAGCTAAGAATAATCAGCTGAACCTTTGCTAACGCTACGTATATCCTGGCATAGCCACTGCAAATTTTTTATACCGGTTTCAAGTTCATGCGACATGCACCGCGTCTACCAGCTATCACACCCGCCACGGTGGTCTAGTGGTTATGGTGCTCGACAGCTGACCCGAAGGTCGCGGGATCGAATCCCGTGCACGGCGGCCGCATTTCTGATGGAGTCGAAAACGCTTGAGGCCCGTGTACTTAGATTTAGGTGAGGTGGTCGATATTTCCGGAGCCCTCCACTACGGCGTCCCTCATAATCATGTCGTGGTTTTGGGACGTTAGACCCCGACAGCTATTATTATTACCAACTATCACGCACAAACATTAAGAAAGGAGAGCAATCACGTTTGGCGTACCCGTTACACCGCCATTCAGGTGCTGCGTCTACAGCGCCAAATTAAAAATGAAACCTTAACAATTTTATTCCTATAATGAATTTACTATAACGGCATTAATGGCAATAGTGTTTCCCATAGGATGACGTATCGTTCTAAACTGATTCTTAGTTTCACTTCAGTGTGTCACTTCAGTCCATGGCGGCCGCATTTCGATGGCGGAAAAATGCTTGAGGCTCGTGTAGCTAGATTTATGTGCACGTTAAAGAACTCCAGATGGTCGAAATTTTCCGGAGCCCATAATCATGTCGTAGTTTTGGGACGTAAAGCCTCAACAATTATTGTATTATAGTGTATCACGTCATAAGTACTTATCTTGCAAGCTAGTTGGTTCATCCTAAAATTTTAAAGGGGCCCTGCAACACCTTTCTTAGTTATATTGAAATAGTCTTATTATTGACGTATGACTCTTCACGAGTCATATGCCGCAAAAATTTTTCGAATCCGTCAAGTCTAAGTGATGTTACCAAATCATAGAGATCACGTTCCGCAGCTTTCTCCCTCAACTCAACGCCGTGAGCGCGCGGAAAGCTAGGCAGCGAGTCGAGGGAGGGAGCGCAGAGGAGGGAGGCTCCGCTCAAGAGCGCCGGCGGAGCTTTTTTTCTTCATTTTTTTCTCTCTGACGTCTGGGCGCAACCACGTGGTCTGTGCCGCCAGTTCCGGCCGGCTTGCGTCGTTCTCTTCGAGCGGAGCCGATCGCATTGTGTATCGCGCATGCTTGAAAACTGCGCGTCGGTTTGGTAATGTTGGGTGTGCACCTCGAACGCCGTAGTGTTTTCATCGCTCTGCCAACCAGGGAAGCAAACCTGCGCGCTCGTTTGGAACGAATGACAGCTGAGATCGGTTTCGGCCCATACTCCGATACACCGCCTCGTAAGACGGCACTGGCAGACGACCCCGAAGCGCCGCCATTACCGGACGCCAGCATTGTTATCGGAGACACGATGCGCCCCTGCCTCGGTCGGTCGTGAGAACGTGCGGACGATGCAGTTCTCAGCTGACGAGGCAACACTCGAACGGCTGCCACTCTCAACGGCAACCGGCGATGGTCAAAAGCACAGAAATATTCACGTTTTCGGCACTGCGCATGGCGAAGAAAACGGAACCACGCAACTACGAGCAGACGAGCTGTCGGTGAGACCGGAAGTGCTAATATTAATGTTTGTTCGGTGTTTTTAACGCGATAACAGAATATAAACATACATATTATCTACTTATTGAACTCAAAATTAACAACGAAAGTAATAATGAGGGTGTTATCGTGATTATAACATCAGCCAATGGTGGAACTGCCGACAATGGACTAATACATCATTTGTCGAGAGGGAGCGATTTTCAGCTGACTGAGAATTTATTGTAAATTCCAGGCAGTGCGCATCGCTATAATATTTGGCTCGCGTGTTCTCGGGAGCTTCTACTACCGATCGGCAGCGCTTTTTGAGCATGCTCGAAAAGCGTTGCAGGGGAACCATAATAAGGTGCGTATTTTTTCATTTTTTTTTACTCCTAACTGTTTTATTTTTTTTCATAGATACCGGGAAGCTAATAAACAGGCAAGATACGATTTCGCCAACTAGAGTAAAATAACATTGACATCACTGATACATGCATATCTTGTTCGCAAGCACGCACAACCAAGCTTGGTGCGTGTCACGCGATTCGTGAAAATGGGCGATTATCATGCGTCTGAATGCTTAGTAACCTTGACGGTGGTTCACACCTTATGATGTGTTCTGTTGCGCAGCGCATTTAAAATTTCGGTATCACTTCAATAACAATGGTTGTTGGGGTTCAACGTCCTAGAACCACGATAAGATTATGAGGGACGCCGTAGTGCCGGGCTCCGGAAATATCGACCACTCGGGGTTCTTTAACGTGCACTTAAATCTCTGAAATTCTTCTTTAGCGCAGACTTCAGAGACATGGGACGAAAAAAAAAAAAAACTTTGACACACACAACCGTTAACGAGAGCTTTAGGATGACGGTAAAAACACATAAAAGGGCCTGTCGAACTAGACATATAGCTTAGCAACGTGCACGTTTGGGCTAGTCGGTCGTCCATGAAATGTGTGTCGCAATTTTTTTCGTCCCTTGCCTCGAAAGTCTGCGCTAAAGAAGAATTTCATAGATTACCAACCAGCCCAAACACGCACATTACCTAAATCTAGGCACGCGGTCCTCGAGCATTTTGCCACCATCGAAATGGGACCGCCGCAGCCGGGAGCAGCAGTCGAACGTCATAACCACTAGAACACCGCGGCAGGTGAGTATCTCTTCGAGGAACGACGAACAAACGTACCGTCGTCACGGCCTTGACCACGTCGACAACTTTCTCGGCGCGTGCTCTGCGCTCTGGTGCGGCGTGCAGGCGCAGGGCGTCGAACATCTCCAAAGTGGCGTCGTACAGGAGTCGCTTGTCGGCCTCCTTGAGCACGGCGCCCTTCTGGAGCAAGTTCTCCGGATGGATCACGAGGCTGGGAAAGTCCAGCTGCAGGGCGACAGGTGTCGAACAAGTACATCTTCCATTCATGGAGCATTCATTATTTTACAGGTCGCTTTCAGATGCCCTGTACTGATAGGCATAGGCGTGCGCACAGGGGGGGCAGGGGGGGGGCGGCCGCCCCCCTAATCACCTAAGAGGGGGGCGCAATATCTGCCCCTTACATTGACCCTTCTAGTCACCTAAGAGGGGGGGGCGCAAAATCTGCCCCACACATTGACTTAGTAGGGTGGGAGGGGGCGGTGCGACGAACCTTTGCCCCCTCCCCCTAATGGGGAACCCTGCGCACGTCTATGCTGATAGGCGTGCCCGTGGGGCGGGGTGGGGGGGGGGGGGTACTAGAACAGACATAAGCCCGCATCTTTTTCTTTTCTCGTCAGACCATGGTGACCTACTCAGATCTACTCGGCGGCACCTCGTGCGTTTCCATCAAGCGGCCGTGGCCCGATTCTTACAGCCGTCAAACGCCCGGTGAGAGAGAAAAAGCTAAAGAATGAGAGAGAGTGAGAAGAGACCGTTATCTAACTGGCGAATTATTTAGGGCCGGGTCACACTGGACAGCGTTAGTGCCGGGGACCCCAAGCCCCTTGCGTACGCACGCTCTTGCGTTCCTTTGTACACCCAGTCGCACCCAAGGAGAATACAAAGGAACGCAAGGGCTTACGTGCGTAAGCCGCTTTGGCGCCCCGGCACTTAAGCTCTCTATTGGACAGTTTTACTGCTGGGGATCCCAAGGAGCTTGCGTACGCAAGCCTTTGCGGTTCTTTGTGCTCTTTTTGGGCGTGGCTGTTGAACGGAAGAAAGCGGGTAGATGCACAATAGGACGCAAGAGCGCGCGTACCCATTGACTAGGGGTCCCCGCAACTAAAACTCTCTAGTTGAGAGTTTTGGTGCTGGGGCCGCCAAACGACTTGCGTACGCAAGCTCTTGTGTTCTACTGTACTCTCTTTGGGTGCGGCTAGCGAACAGAAGAAAGCGGGTAGAGTTCAAAAGGCCGCAAGAACGCGGGGTCCCAACGGCTAGGGGTCCCCGGAACTAAAACTCTCTATTGTATGAAGCCTCCAGTTGTATGAAGCCTTCACTTGTATGAAGCCTACATAGGCGCGCTTGAGGATCTTGTCTTGCATATCGGGGTCCGAGATGCGCAGTCGAGGACGTTGGCTGACGCCTTTAACATCGTTTGAGTCCAATTCTTGTCCGCGTCACAGCTGCTACGCAAATGTGGCGCGGACAATATGTCTCGCGCGGCACGTTTCAAATAGAGCGAAGTGCGGCGCCACTGCCTTGTTAATCTTTCGAGATTGAGAGAATCAGCGCATGGTGGCGATTTACAACCACCGCCGCCGCCAGCCCCCCTCCTCCCCTTTCCTCCCCCCCCCCCCCCACCCCGCACAAGCGACGCTTCTTCGTGGGTGACAATGACGGTGACGATGGGCGATTCTCTCGGTGACGATGGACGAGGCACGTCGACGCTCAACGATTGAACGGGCCTCTATAAGAGCTGCGCTCTACAAGGGACATACGATTGCGCCCCTGTTTGTATTCTGCGTTTTACCTGAAGAGGAAATGCTGCCTCATGACAGACAACGTGCTGACAGTGACGGCACGGTGTGCCTGACGTGTGTGAGAACCAGCCCTGAGGATTGTCCTGAGGATTCACTACACAAGGTCCGCCCATAAAACCGCGGCGTCTATGCACCTATTCCTATAAAAGCTCACAGGGGATCCCTTATGCATTCGCCTAAGAACACTCGAAGACGAAATCCATTTTTTTTATTCTCAGTCGATGTATTGATCCTCCCCCGACCCATCCGAAACCTTTCTGCTCTAGCATGGTTTTGCACTACCTCCGGGATCGGAGACGTTGCAAGCTTTCTGCATCTCATCTGGTTTCTCACTGCGGCCTTTGACTAAGCGACGACATCATGTCATGACGTCATCACGTGATGAGTTTCGCATCACTCGTGTTGACGCCGACGCCGGCGGTCACTTTTCGCGTTTGATGAGGCACGGCCGCTCGATAAGTGGATGGGGTATATAAGGCTTTTGCCTTAAGAATGGTCATACATCTGTAGCTTGTCAACTCTGTAAGAGAGCCCTAGCCAGCTGGAGTTCGTTCGAAGGTTAATAAATGTTCTTTTTTTTTTGCTGCGGTAATACAAATGCTAGGCCTACTGGAAATTAAAAGTTCCTTGTTTCCATTTAAGCACATTATCTCTGGCTGCAGAACAATGTCAGGACATCCGACACAATTTGCCAGAATGTTCCGGTTTTCGACTTAAAGCTAGCGACGTAAAGACGGTAAAATTGAATCAACGTAACGATATGCAATGATGACGTCGAACATGACCACACTTCCGAAAAGTAGTCCAAGCGTACCTATCCTAGTAGAATACATAGAACTCTCAGACGTCAAACATTCATGCTAGGCATATGTTCTTATCACTTAATGGTTGTGTAGGGACAGCGTACAGCTTTCCCGCAGTGAAAAAAGTATATCGAGTGCTCAAGATCGTCTTTATTTTTCTAAACGCAGAACGTACTTGTCTAACCCCTGTTTCATGTAGGTCAAAAGGCAAACGTAATATACGATGGGGATATATTGTATCTTACGCGCTCACCGTAGCAGACTACATAATAGTTTAAATTGTCAAACATTTTTTCTATACACAACTAATCATGAGTTTCCTTTTTTAAGTGCAGTACTATAAGTCGTCTCCCACCTTTGTATATATTCTGAACACTTCAAATGGACACCTTACCGCTCTCCTAAACCGTATCTCTTTGTCATAAACAAACGTTGTTTTGGAGTTTATGCACAGGCCACGTGTAAGATAAACTTCCACTTACAGGCGAGCGCCATCGTCTGGCCCAACTATGCCAATTATTTTAAAGGGACACTAGAGAGCGAAACTATTTTTCTCATATCAGTAAAGTACTCTTTCATGATACCAACAACACCCCGCTTGCTGCGAGAAGACATTTAGTGTCCGCACCATTCGCCGTGACGTCACATGTCTTGACGGCGCCTACTAGGGACTACGTAGTGCCTAATCGGTAAAAATGAAGTACATTGTCCTCTGAGGGGGCCATAGACTTAATATACCATGTTTGGGGTAATTTTGTTGAGCCAATGGCGCCAAAATACGACAAATACACTTTGAAATCCGTGACGTCACGCGGGGAGAATTCGGCGCGAAATGTAAAAAATGAAACTTTGAACTTGATTTTCTCCTCTGTTAATGAACCTATGATGGCGAAATTAAAACATTAGAGTTCTCAGAGCACAATTTATTGATCTAGGCCGATTCATTGTTTCTCTTTAGTGTCCCTTTAACAGCGAACCTGTTCTTGGTCGAGGTATCCCGGTCCGGTGGCGCAGCGCTGATCACGTAGCATCGCAGTGTGGCGAGTGTTAAGCTTGACGGCCGAACCAATGAGAGGCACCCCAGGAATGGGGACAGTGTGGCCTTGCGGAAAGAGTGTACCAATGAGAGGCGCTTCAAAAGGGGCGAGAGTGAGGCTCAGCGGAGGAATACAGGCGTTTTGCGAGAAGTAGGTCAGCGAGTGTCTCGGTGGAGTGTAAAAGAGGGCGTTGGTTCTTCGTGAGTTTGCACTTTCGTAATGGCCAAGAGTGCTCCCGAGGAAGAAACAGCCAGAGGTGAGCGTCAGCGAGAATTGACGTGGGAACGGGCATGTCGTCGCCGAACCAACCACGATGTTCGCGCAAGAAAGGCCGAAGCTCAGCGCCAACGAAGGGAAGAGTTGAAAAACGTAGAAGTACAATATAGCCTGATGAATGACGGGCACAAGCTACGCTGTTTCGACAGTGTTCGCGAATTGGAGCTGGATGTTTTTTTTTTTTTTTCGATTGGTACTCATGCGACTGTGGGATTAGCCTACAGGGAGCTCTCGCGCAGTAGTTTACATTCCATCGGCTCTTTACAATGGAAGATCTCGCATCGCCTTACCGGCTAAAGTGAAGCCAGCGCTTGCCCACCTTTTATCTCGGAAACACACGCTCTCTTCAGGTGGTTCCCGCTTAGAGATAAAGTTGTTTCACTCTGTTCATGCAACCGCTAGGTTAGTTCTCAAATAAGAGATCGTTGTTCCCGAAGAAAGTGACATACCGAGATGAGTATTATGACTTGATCTCCAAAAAAATTTGCCAAGACTTGGAGGTTTCCTTGAGGAAACCAGTAACAAAAAGACACGCATTTAACAGTATTTGTCTCAAAAACATGGTCATATTGAACTTGTAGGACGTGGAAGGAAACGGCGCTTTTTCTTCGCACAGCGCTATTTTACTAAGGTTGTGGCTGCGGCCGCCGTATTAGGGTGCGTACGGCTTCACTCTAGAGGCGTAATTTCCCCGCCAGCAATTCTTTTAAAATCTCATTGGTCGTAACAGACTATAGTCCAATATCAATCGAGTGGTCGACACGAAGTTTCTCGCGGTGCTGTCTCGGCGCATGCAAAGAACGCATTACGCCCTCACCTCGAGATATTCCCTGGGGTAGGCGAACTCCGAGCGGAGGAAGCGGACCCGAAAGAAGCCGTCGACGTCGAACTGCAGCACGAGTTGAATGAGCGCCTGCGACACCAGGTTGTTGCCGCGGAACACGACGAGGTCCAGGTCGCTCATCGCCTTCCTGCCTTTCTCGGGGTCCTCTGCGACAATTGATAGCTTGCACGTGACGTCATGGACGCACAACAAGGCTCCAAAACGGCGGCTTAGATGACGTCAAGGCAGTATAATCACGCGGCAATTAGCCTGCTTCAGTGGGATAACGACGTCGCTGGAACGTTATTGGGCCTCTGTGCATGAATACTGAAGGAGCCAGCATGCGATGTACTGATAACACCCGTAGCGTAGCCAGAAGTTTTCTTCCCGGGGGGGGGGGGGGGGTTCAACCATACCTTTGTGCGTGTATATACCTACATACATGTAAAGCGGAAAATTTTGGGAAGGAATTTAATACCCCCCCCCCCCCCCCTTCGGCTACGCCAGTGGATAACATCAACGTGTTAGCCCAAAGTTCACATACCATGACGTTGCTGTTCCAATGCGGCTGTTTCGGTGACGTCAGTGCAAGCCATCTATAGGCACGCTCACCGTCAGACGTGGTTCGGAGCCAAGGACCGCATGACGGACTATAACGACATCACAAAAGCCTACCGCATGGCTCGCAGGGCTTTCCCACTCCCGCACCCGCGGTTGAGTCGGGCGGAGGCGGTACTATTGAGACAGCTCCAGACCGGATCGCTACCGAGTCCGGGACTGATGCATCGCTTGTACCCCGAGACATACCCGACCGACAAGTGCAAGGTCTGCCGGAGGGAGACGGCGGATCACACGCACATCTTGTGGGACTGCATCAAACACCCAGAGGAAGCGAGATCAAGAACGATCCCGTCGCGGCTCGAGGAAGCCGCGAAGAGCTACGACCTGGATCAACAGCTCTGGGCCGTCCAGTAGGTCCTCGGGGCGCTCGAAAGGCAGGGACCCAGCGAGCCGGCAACGGCGAGCGGAGACCCACGCCGAGTAACGGCAACCCCGAAGACGACGTAGGCCCTCGTCGGGGCGCGCGAGCGCCCAACTGCAGGCACAAATAAAGTTTGTTCCAATCCAATCCAATAAGGATTCCCCATTAGGGCGGGGGCGAAGTCTCACGGCAGCCCCCCAACCCTCCCCCTCCTCCCTTTGGTCGAGTTCGAAAGAAAACAAGCTTCGCAGTGGATGCAGTAATGAAAATGAAGCGATGGCGTGCTACCCACAACGGCCTGCCTTTGGTCCCCGGGCTATCCGGGGGTAAAAATGCGAAATAAACAGTTCCTGAGATGCAACATCAGTGGTCCTCGGCCGCCATTATTGTCGAAAACCTGCATAGCCTTAACTTTGCACTTGAAACAATGACGGGACAGGTCCGTCTTAGCAACTGTATGGGACAAAGTTGGCGGCTCCCTTCGATGATTAGCCACCCTCACATGCACGCCTATGACTGCGACCACGTTTCCCCGATGTCGTGCACAACGAGAGAGAACAGGGAAGAATCTAGGGACGTGAACGCAAAAAAAATGGGGGGGGGGGGGTGTCCAACCACCATTTATGTATGTTTGTGCGTGCGTGTGTATATGTATATACTGTAGTGAATGACGTTGCCGGATTTAGACTCAAGGTATATGATTACAGGATTTGGCTTAGGGCTAACTTCACTCCGAGAACCGCATAGATTCGTGGTTACATTTTCAATACGCATCTCACGCTACGTAGAAACCTGCCGCAGTTGCTGGAAGTTTACTTCGATTCGATCCTGCCTACCAATTGGCGCCGTAAAGATGAGACGCGCCAGCGCGCTGGCATTGATGAACACTTAACCGCAGCGGTGGTAAAGTGGGGGAGCGCCCGTCGCCAGCACGTTGTAGCCGCCAATAAGGGACGTGCTGGGTCCGATTTCCAGGGCCGACCTCCCCCCACTGCTGGTTCTTATGGAGAGAGGGACCCCTATCCGATGCTCGGTGGTGCGTGTATTCATCTCGAGAAGGCGGTCCTTTTTTTCTGCTTCCTTCTATCCTTCACTCCCCTTCCACCTCCTGCCATTCACCCGCTCACTTGTTTACAGATCACTACCTTCACTCATCCTCAATTCACCCGCCCACCACTACGCTGCGCCGTGCTCCCTTATGGGTCGCAGCAATAAGCATAATTCCAAACCCCTAACCGCTATCGGAACACTTCACTTAAACCTTAGCAAAAGACTTTAGGAACGCTAAACAGACGAACAATTGTTCTCGCGTTGATAAATGACTGCTTCAGAGTACCAAAAGCACCGCTCTAGCCGCGATAAAAAAACGCGTGAAAAGAACAACACCAGGCCGCGACGTCGAAATGATGTCCTCACATCAACTCGCCGTGACGTCATATATTTTGACGGTGTCTACTAAGGCCTGCCTACATAGTTCTTCATCGGTGAAAAATGAATTACCTTGCGTTCTAAGGGAGCTAGGGATTTAACGTGGCATGTTTCAAGAGACATCGTGAAGCCACTGTGAATACTCGAAACCGTGACGTCACACTGGCATTTAGGTGGTGAAGTTTGACCGCGAAATTATAAATAAATGAAATTTCGGCCTCCATTTTTTCTTCTATTAATGTACCTATAACGACGGAATTACCTACAGTATATACATCAAATAATATTTTATAAGTGTAAATTGGCGTAGCACCCGCCATGGTGGTCTAGTGCTTATGGTGCTCCACTGCTGACCCGAAGTTTGCGGGATCGAATCCCGGCCGCGGCGGGCGCATTTTTGATAGATACGAAAATGCTTTAAGCCCCGTGTTCTTAGATTTAGGTGCACTTTAAAGAACCACAGGTGGTCGAAATTTCCGGAGCCCTCCACTACGGCGTCCCTCATAATCATATGGTGGTTTTGGGACGTTAAACCAACAATGATACTATAATAAATTGGCGTAGTGTTTCATTTTAGTGTTTCTTTAAGTATGAGCGACTTGTTCTTCAGCGAACGGCCGCAAGCGTTGCGTTGACAGTTTCCATAGGCACGAACTACTATAGAAAGCAAACGTCTTAACAGGGCTACCCCACAGCGTAAAACACAGGCCATAGGTCGTAGCATTTCACTCACGTTTACTGATGCAGCCCCTGTAGATGTCAATCATCGTGGCGACGAGGCCCGTTGTGATAGTCCTGGCTCGCCTCTGACTCTCGGCTGTAAAAGCGCACGATGTTGCTTATTGTGAAGCCGCCTGACGTACATGCTTTATGCGGGAAATACATATACAACAAATTCTAACTTTATTATGACGATGCCCCAGTCCTGAATAGTAACGTTATCTACTTACAGTGGACTACTACTGAAGAAGTCTGCAGCATCTCATCCTCAAAGGCGGATGCACACAATTCTGCACCAGTGGGCGCGCACTCCAGACTGACGTCATGAGTCAGACTGCCGGTGGACGTTGATTCGGAGAACGTTGCCGAGTGCATGAGGGGGACTACTTTCTTAGTCGTGGAGGCGATCGTCTACCGCGCTTCGGTCATTTGGGCGGGGTATCTCCGGACTTCTTCTGTACCCGACTATAGCGCTGAGTAATGAATCGGGAAGACAGAAGAGCGCCGACAGGATTAAGGGATTAAATGTATGTCTGTAACTTTGTTCTACTTGATTATGTGACCTCATGAAGTACCTTGGCATCATTTGCGTGCCCAGGAGGCGGGGGTACTGGGAGGACATTTCAAGCCCCCCTCACCCCCCACCCGAAAATCGCACACGCACGAACATGCATAAAGTATCGTTGACCCCCCCCCCCCCTGAACATTTCTGGCTGCGGTCCTGCTTGGCAGCCACAGCAGTTGCGATCTTTCAACATCGGAACTGTTTAAGCTTGGAGTAGCGCCAGTTGTCGACCACAATAACTGGCGAAGCAGGGGACAGCAAAGGTAAAAGCGGAGAAAAGCTGAGTATAGCTATGCGATGCAAGGTAGGAGAGGTGTAGGAGAGCAAATGCATAGTAAAGCATAGTACAGTATAGCAAGGGCGTAGGAATGTGAAGTGAGGAGGAGGGAAAGGAGGAGGGGAGAGGGTAAAGCATAGCCATGTATAGCATAGTATGGCGATGGGATGGGAAAGGGAAGTGAGGGTGAGGAGGAGGGAGAGGAGGAGGGGAGACGTTAAAGCACAGTCACGTATAGAAGATAAATGAAGGGGTGGGAAAGAGAAGTGAGTGTGAGGAGAGAAAGGAGGAGGAGAGAGGGTAAGGCATAGCATAGCCATGTGTAGTAGAGTATAGCAAGGGGACAGGAAAGAAAATTTAGGGCGAGGAGCAATGATGTGAGGCTGAGGAGGAGAGAGGTTATATAGCGTAGTTTAGCGGAGGAGGAGGGGAGGAGGGAGGCGAGTTGGAGGTTGCAGACATGCGAAGGAAGGCCACCAGCTCCACTCTTTCCTCAGTCTTCGCACCACTGGCGCATAGCTGCCCCATTTTTTTTAGGTGTATATGTTGACCATGTTACTAGCAACACTAACCGCATACTTATCATGCGAAACTAGAAACCTCTAACATTCGGAAAGAGAGCAGATGGAAGTACGTGAGTACGTGTCCCACTTATTGCCTGCGTCGTGGGCAGTCTACGTCGGCGGCAAAGACAGCTGCGAGCTCTAGTCGTCCGAGTCATGGAAGGCGTCTGTGCGACGCGACACCACCTCGCGCCGACAAGACGCGAGGTGGTGTCGGCAAAAGCTAGCAAAAACGAATAATATCGTCATTTTCCCCCCCTTGTCTCGTATTATCATAAGTAAGCGTGACTACGCTTTCTTGCAAGCAGACGACCTTCCCATGCAGGTTCCGTCTGCTCAGGCGCCATGTTGTTTGTGCAGTCAAAGTATAGCCCACACAGTATTAACAGCGGTGCTGTTAAAGCCGGGCCGTAAGGTGTGATCCGTGGACTGGAAAAACCTCGCCGAGCGATGACATCACTGCGCGTCGCCATGGAAACCGGGCGCAGCCAATAAATACCCAAAAAAATCATAGAATGGCGCGAAACGCGAGGCTATGCTCGCTTGAGCTTAGATGCACGTGTAATACCAATCAGTACTCTTAGGTAGCCAATCAATACCCAATACTCCATAAAAAATTCCATGACACGCATGGCTATGCTCATTTATTGAGCTTGGATACACGTGTAATAGCGATAGATAGTCAATCGATGACCAATCACTACTGATCGAATACTAACCGATACCCATTACGACCTCAACGAAACTAAATGAGCATTACTTGGTCAATTTGGACTTCATCAGACAAATCCACACCGATCAATACCGATCAATAACGATCGATATGCAGAATTAATGGAACACGATACTGACATAGCACAGCCATATATCGTACAGTATAGCAAGGGGTGGGAGAGGGAAGTGAGGCTGAGGAGGAGGGAACGCCATCAGGTCTGCTTGTTCCTCAGTGTTCGTACCACTAATGCGTAGGTGTCCCAATTCCTGAAAAGCGAAAATGTTTAATAATTGTGTAATAGTTGCGCAAGAAAAGACGAAGACAAGAAAGTGAATCAGTACCAACCAGCTCGCCTTTCTGTTTTGAAGATGCTTAAGTCGGCCGTATAAACTTTGGTGTGTACAATGTGTACAAAAACTATCATCATCACGAACCGGCACACGCTCTCTTCATTCTCTTTACAGTGAGGCTGTTTACGCTATCGATAAGTTGTGCTCCGTCGTGCAAAACTCCTCAGGTGGGTATACGCCACGGGAATTGGGCAAGCCCCACTACCGAGTACAGCAGGTGCGTGCGTTAAACGAAAACTCTGCTCGGTGAAGTGGAGCACGTGAAACACGCGAAAGAGAGAAATAGAAAGGAAGAGATAGAAAGAAAGAGGAAATAGAGAGAGAGAGAGAGAGAGAGAGAGAGAGAAAGTCATAGGAAGAAAGAGAAAGAGAAAAAAAAACATGGCGAAGCTTGCACTAAGTCGCGCAAGGCTCGAAACTGCGAAGCTGGACGATTCTGAAGCCTAACAAAACAGCCAATAACCTAGAAACAACCTAACAACAACTAGCGAAAGCCCAGCAACGACCTAGAAAATAACATAGCTAAGAGCCTCGCAGCTACCTAGGAACAATCTAGCTAAAGCCTGGAAACAACCTAGAAGTAAACTAGAAACAACCTAGCATCCCCTAGCTAAAGCCTACAAACATCCTGGAAGCAACCTAGCGTCACCTAGCTAGAGCCTAGCAACAACCTAGAAGCAACCAAGCATCACCTAGGTAAAGCGTAGCAACAATTTAGAAGCAACCTAGAAACAACCTAGCATCACCTACTAAAGCCTAGCAACAGCCTAGAAACAACCTAGCATCCCCTATAGCTAAAGCCAAGCAATAACCTAGAAGCAACTATAGAAACAACCTAGCATCCCCTAGCTAAAGCCTAGCAACAACCTACAAGTAACCAGATTAGAGATCAAAATCGTCTAGCTTCGCTGTTCCAAGCCTCGCGCAACTTAGTGAAAGCTTCGCCATTCTTTTTTTTTTTTTTACTTCGACGCTGTTTTCTAGAAGCTGTCTCTTCTTGTCGGTTTCGTCAGAACGCGAATAAGACCTAAAATGTCCGCTTAGCTGTCTAAATAGCAGTTAACGGTATGCATTGAAACAAAGCCGGTCACCTTTGAGCGCGTCGCTGATGTCGGCCTCGATGTTCATGCGTATCCTGTCCATGTACGAGTGCCGCCAGGCGTAGTCGGGAATCGGGTTCTTCTCCCGCCAGTAGGCGCACGTGTGCTCGTAGAAATCCACGCACGCCGACACCGTCGCATGCTCCATGATGTTATCGAAACGCTGTGCTGTTGTCAAGGTTAATCGAGCGAGATAAAAGTGGGGAGAGCATGGTTCAGGAACAAAATAGCTGCGAGCGGCACAGGTTCACTGACTGATTTATATCGCTAATAGAAGGGCAACCATCTTTGCGGAGGGCTTCGCATCAGGTAAACAGAAAGAATGACCTTGATAGCGTCCAGGCTTTGCTTATAGCATGCTCGCAGCCAGTGTTCTATCGCCCTTGAGATGTGACGTAACCAAACCCGCAGGCCACGTGCTGGCGGCGCCGACAAGTGGTAAAGAAGGTTAAAAATATATAATACGCGAGCTCTAAACGGGGGTGCGAGAGCAAACGGATGTTTGTTTGTGCTCTAGAGAAAGACTGCACCATTTGGAGCTTATCTTGTTCCTGAACAATAATCGTCATCAATATTGCGTATCTTTCCTTCATGAAGCAAGGAAAAAGAAAGGAGGGAGCATTACGTCACGCCATTGCAGCCCACCGTGTCGGCCCAACACGTGACGAAAACGTCAGAGCGCGTGGTAGGTTTTAGTACTTCAGGTGGAGTTCTGTTTTTGAACCTCCTCTGTGAGCCGGCCGGTCTGCATCGAACAAGCGCGCTTGAATTTAAAGCTACCGGGCACCATAACCAAAATCTCGGCAAACCTCATTTCTTGCGTGATCTTGACGCAAAAAATCACGTGTTCGGCCGACTGCTGGCTTCAAAACCAGTTGGCTTGCCAATGCTGGCTGCGTGACGTAATGCTCCCTCCTTTCTTTTTTCTTTCCTCCACGCTTTCATTCCTCTGACGAGGCATACGAACGGCTTGAGCGTTATCAGTGTGACGTAGAAAGGAAACGCAAGCAAGACCCATGACGACTGTTGCCTGAGTTCGAGATGTGAGGTATGACACAAAAGCTGCGAACCTCCTTTTGTATCAAGCCCTGGGGCATTTCAGCTTCTCTCCAAACGCATTGCCCTTTGTCGGATAGCGGCAAACCGGAGACATTACTTGCTAGAGCACTGCACGGGCTCGGGCCTACCCGAAAACCCGGGCCCGGCCCGGCCCGTGGGCCGGGCCGGGCCGGGTAAAGTAGTTCTCACGGCGGGCCCGGGCCGGGCTCGGGCTTGAAGCTCCGGGCTTAGGGCCGGGCCCGGGTTTGAGGTGGCGGGCTCGGGTCGGGCCGGGCTTGGACTTCGCTGGGTTCTTAAATGGACACTATAATGAAGCACTGAAGCGGTTTAGACTGATAAAGTGAAGTCTAAGAACTCGAATGTCATTCGTTTCACGATCATACGTTTATTATCAGACGAGAAAATCAAGGTCAGAATTCCATTTTTTAAATTTCGCGCCGAAATCTCGGAGCGTGACGACACGGATTTCAAACTGTATTTGTTGTATTTGGGGACATTGTCTCTTTAAAATTTCCTAAAACTTGGTATGTTAAGTTTATGGCCCTCCCAGAGGTCAATGTACTTCATTTTTAGTGATGAGGAACTACGTAGGCCCCATTAGACGCCGTCAGAATCGAAGATGTCACGGTGTCTGCTGCGCGAACTTAAAGGGGGCGTCGCCCCCCGGATTTACCTTTTTGCGCGTTTTCTGACTTACCAAGAGTCTTTTCCCGGCGAGGGTGGTGATTTAGGAAATGCTAAAGAGTAATTTACTGATAATAGAGAAATTGTTTTTCTTTCTAGTGCCCCTTCATGTTGGTTCCACATACGTTGTGCATACATACATATATGTCTCACATTTTCTCTCGAAAAAAAAAAACGCTTTTTTTATGTGGGGCAAGCTATTTAGAGAAATTTTATTAGAGACAAGTACTGAACTTCTTTTGCTCTTTGCATATGGGCGGCTACTTGATTTATCTTAAACGGGCGAGCTAAAAGTAGATATACCAGACGCTTATATAGTTAAAATGTCGTTATTCAGAGCTTTATTTGCATTCGTTATGATTTTATATCCCAAATATTATTCTGTGATTGCAGTAATAAATGTAATATAATAAATATATACTTATAACTTATCGCAAGACCGATCATAAAGCTCCAAAGAGAGGAAACGTTTTTGAAGTTTCCAGCCCTCCACTAAAACGAAAGGACTGCACGGAGTCTCGATACATAGAATTCCTATACAGAGACATCCTTTTCCGTGGCTTCGTCATGGCCTCCAGTGGTCATGTGACGCGAGATGGACGTGCACAGCCTGCTTGGTGCGCCCAATTTGTTAACATTTGAACTTTCGCTTCTTTCCGCTATATCAGGGGTCTCAAACCCATCTCAGCTAACGGGCCGCATTCACCAAAATGTACTCCCGTAAGGGCCAGGACAGTAACGCAGCTTAAAGCGCGGGGGGGGGGGGGGGGGTCGTACCAAATGTCAGCTAACGTTGTCATTTAAGAGAAGAGCTTTCCCATATGTCACATATGGGTCGTTTCTGAAGGGTATTTGGCGGCAGGATTCCAACATATCGATACCTATCTTCAACATGACTAAAATCAGGACACCGATTTTGAAATATAGAGTTTTGGTTCACGGCTAAGTATAGTGTGAGAGCTACATGACACTGCCACAACACCGTTGGAATGTGCAGGAACAGCATAGCTTCAAACAGCATAAGGCGCGAGGCAAAATATATTCGCTTGACGAAATATCAGGCTTGAAAAAAGACTATTACGAATTCCGTGCCGGGTGATGTCCCTTTACCTCGAACCATAGGCATTCAATAAATAAGCGTCGAGAAGCTTATTCGCGCCTTTATTACCAAACTGTAACGAACACCAAAAATAGATCGAAATCGCTTCGTCCACCTCCTGCCAGTCCTACCCGCGTAGTGCAGCGGTCACCTTCTACCAGTACAACATCGTTAGGAAGGCATAAAGCATTATGATACGGAAGAGAAGAAGAGCGCGGTGCAAGCCGTGCATAACATACGCTGCTGAAAACTGCAAGCAGAAGCACTCAAAAAAAGAGTTTTATAGGTGATACTGAAGAGTGTCACGACGTTCGGGAACGATAGAAATGAAATAAGCTGCACAGCTACTTTCATTCTGCAGAGGTCCACAAAGACATCCTGAATTTGCTCCATTGGTGGAAGTTAAGAACAACGACTGCCAACGCCTTCAAATTTCGCAAGACAGATGTGCACCCCTGCGGCTAGCGCATGCAGTGCGAGACACTTTAGCGTGGCAGGATATGCAATACAACGGTGTATGGCGTGCTTAAAGCCGGAATCTCCAGATAATTTGAATTTTTGCACAATAACACGTGAAGAAATAAACTATAAAATATGCCACAAAAGACTTATGGACTGTATAGAGTAGCCGTGGTGGCATATGAAATATATATGATATATGAAAAGAATGCTACCAGAAATACATTTCTCGTCCTTTCGGCTGCCTATACGTATTTCTAAATGTACACGTGGTGCACACGGTTCGTTATAATTTTTATCTAGGTTAGTGTACATACAGCAAGGTAATAAACTTGGCTTTCTTCCTCCATCTTGCTGTGGGAAGGTACTATCATGCTGAAGACGTGTTACATATCCAGAAAGGCGCATGATTGGCTTTGTCGTTAGAGCATGTTTTAAGTTTCAGTAAAGAGCGCAATGAGAGCGTTGTGTTCTCTGTCTCCTCTGTTTTTATTGCAACTCATGCTACAAATCACTTTCCTTGCTGCAATATCTGCTGCCAAACGCTCTTCATGATCCCCATTGCATTAGCAAAAAAAAAAAAAAAAGTTATAGTATACCATTGCCGAACAGACGTTCATTGTACCCAGTATGTCCACTGAACTCTTTCCTCCGTGAGCCCCTTTTTACACGAAATTACCATAGGTTAAAGTAGAATTGTTAGCGAAATATTCGCCAACAAAGCTTACATATTTGCTACTTAAAACACTTTGCTATAGATTCTATGTTCTGGCAACACCACCTATATTATTGGCTCGGGCCTCTGTCGGGCCTGATCTGCCGTCGGGCCGGGCCGGGCCGTGTAGGTGAAATTTTTTCTCGGGTTCGGGCCGGGCTCGGGCCGCGTATTGAATCACCGGGCCGGGCTCGGGCGGGTAAACTTGAACGAGTTCCGGGCCCGGGCCGGGCCCGGGCCGAAAATCACGGCCCGTGCAGTGCTCTACGCATCGCCTTTGGAACTGTGTCGCAACAGGCAGTTACCTGTAGCATATGCCTCATCGAGCACGAAAAGTGACCGTCGGCGTCAACACATGTGATGCAAACAATCATCATCACTCCTTGACGATGTCACCATATGACGCCATCGTAACCTCACAGATCGCCAAAATTTGTGACGTCACACGATGACGTCATCACACGACATCGTCGCTTGGTTAAAGATGGGCCGATCCCGGGGACGCTGTAAAACAACGTGAGGTGCAGACAGCTTCCAATGCCTCAAATATCGGAGGCGCTCCAAATGCACGTTAATAATAATAATATCTGGGGTTTAACGTCCCAAAACCACCATATGATTATGAGAGACGCCGTAGTGGAGGGCTCCGGAAATTTCGACCACCTGGGGTTCTTTAACGTGCACCTAAATCTAAGTACACGGGCCTCAAACATTTTCGCCTCCACCGAAAATGCAGCCGCCGCGGCCGGGATTCGATCCCGCGACCTTCGGGTCAGCAGTCGAGTGCCATAACCACTAGACCACCGTGGCGGGGCCCAAATGCACGTTAGGTGCGGAAAGGTACTTAAAGGCGAAAGCCTTAAATGCCTCATCAAACGCGAAATTTGACCATCGGCGTCAGCGTCCCGCGGCGTCGGGGACGAGTGATGCAACAAATCGTCACGTGATGACGTCACCATACGATGTCACGATGACGTTACAGATCGCCAAAATTGGTGACGTCATTATGACGCATCCGTGACGTAACTTCACATGATGACGTCATCACATGACATAGTAGCTTGGTCAAAGGTGGTCCGATCACGGAGGCAATGCAAAACCAGGTGAGGTGCCTCCGATATTGGTGGCAGTGCGAAACCACGTTAGGTGCAGAAAGATTTCGAAGGGTGGCGGGGCAGGATCAGTGCAGTCGACTGAGAAGAAAAAGAAGATGGTTGTCGCATTTGAGTCGTCTTAGGCGACCGCATAAGGAACAGTGCGAGTTCTTGTTAGCTTTTAACGCTGGGAGAGGCTAGCTCCGTCCTGCGGCGGGCATAAAAACGGGCTGATGATGACCGGCGACGGTATAACGACAGAGATAGTTAAAACTACGATGTCTTACCGTCTTCCAAGCAAGAACGAAACGGACACTCCACGACGGTGACGCTTTCTGTCCGAGAAAGAGAAAAACGAAAACAAAGAAGTACATGCTCTAAGGAAGGTTTCACTCAAAATGGCATGCGTACTTCAGAGATATACCGCACACCAGGTAGCTTTTTTCGTGCTAAAAACAACAAAAAAAGGAAAGAGAGCACGACATATTTTTATGCATCCTAAAGCAGAAAGCTGGGTTAGTTTGAAAATCGACTTTTGATACATCATCAGCGCTTTAAGAAAATTGAAAAATGAGAGAAAAAGAGTTCGTAAAGAGACCGAGGTTTTGGTGCGTAAAAGCAAGGAATTTAATTTAACTTCTTCTAAATAACCTCCGGTAACTGAAATTGAGCTGAGGACCCCCTCCCCCTTTAAAACGTGCCTGACATCCAGATCACATTCTGGCGCGCGCTAAACCCTCGCAATTAATTTTTACGCAATGAAGCAGTTAATTGATCTGCGATCACATCAGTCATCCCAGTATGCATTGTCTTCACTTACCGCGCACACGCCACTACTCACCTGAAGATCACCGGATCGAATCCCGGCCGCGGCGGCCGCATTTCGATGGAGCCGAGATTGCTTGAGGCCCGTGTACTTAGATTTGAGTGCACGTTAAAGAACCCCGGGTGGTCGGAATTTGCGGAGCCCTCCACGACGGTGTCCCTCACAATCGAATCGTGGTTTTGGGGACACTAAACGCCAACAATTATTGCATTAATCACTTACCGCGCGTGAAGAACAGGAAAACGCCGACCGGAATGAAGAGCAGCAGGAGCAGGAACGCCGGTAGCAATGTGATGAGCGCGCCGGCGAGGGGCTCCTGTTCTTCGTTCATCTCTCTACACAGCAGGGTGCGAAGGTGAGATGAGACAGATGTCGTGACGTCACAGTAACTTTCGGCAAACGTTGCCATTTTAAACAAGGTCTTTCCTATACCTTATATAAGGGTCGTTTCTGAAAGGGACTTGCCGTCAGTACTCGAGATAGACGTCGGTGCTGAAGGCCAGAATGGCTAAAATCTGTACACGATTATGAAATATAGAGCTTACTCCACGGTTATGTTTCCACGTATGGTGACCGCATGTGTTAACTTCGTAGCTTGCCCGAACAAAGCGTTATCAATTGCCATAGGCGTTTAAACAATGCGAGTACCGTTTAGCAAAGTGAAAGACATAGTGAAGCCGCGGGCCGCGTGTTTGAGACCCCTGGTCTAGAGTGCGCGCTCGTTGATGCAGGCTCGCGCACGTGCATCCACCTTTGAGGAGGACATGCCGCGGACTTCTAAAGTTGTATCCGACTTTAGACGAGAAAACCTAAACGCTTACCGAATCATCTGTTTCATCTCCTCCTCCTCTCTGATGGCCTCGGCTGAGCGGGCGGGAGTGGACGACTGCGGCAACTGCACCAACCAGAGAGGCCGCTCGCACGAGATGTTTCAGATAACACTTTCATCGTCACCATAATCATCAGCCTGATCCGTCTTGAATGTCCACTGCAAGGCTACGGCGCCTCAAAATAACCAATTTACCCTTCCTTGCGCAAGCCGGTTCCGTTTTACGCCTTCGAGTTTTCCAATTCCATCACCCTATCTAATTTTTTGCCACGCTCGGCTAGCGCCACGTGCTTCCATACCCAGCGCAATAGCAAACGGGTATATCAACCTAATCATGCTATATAATGATGACGTTGATATATGATAATGGTGATATGACGTACTAATAGCAGGTCGATGCTGAAAGGCAGCCATATCAACATCATCATGCTGTACAGCCTGATGATCTTCATATACTTGTCCCTCTGTAGTTTAGGGCTGGAGCGCCGATACGCGTTAAAACTACACTGCAGTGAAACACGAACAGGCTTAGACTGATGATAAATTAGCAAAGGGGCCATGCAACACTTTTCCACGTAATCGTCGAATTACTTCATGCCAGTAGATTATTGCCTCACGAATGGACTGTCGTGAAATATTTCAGAATCCGTCAAGTGCGAGCGGAGTTACTGGGGTTTGCCACACGCTTCAGGCGCTTTCTCTCTCCTTTCGTAGCGGCGAGCACGCTGAAAGCTACGCAGGGAGGGGGATGACAAGGGGACACGAAGGTGCGTCCATTCGTGAGCGCGCGTCATGATCTTGAGCACTTTCTTTTCTTTCTTTTTTCGAACGCGCGGCTTCCTTTCAGTGTGATCGCAAGCGAGCGTGCGGGCATGTCGTGCCATCCCGCGGTGGCCACGGTAACCATGCAGCTCACGATGCTCAAATCAGCCAATGGCTGTGGACTTCGGGTTTATGGCGCGGTCATGTGGGTTTATGGCATGGTTTGCCGAGAGACTCACGGGACGATTACTAGCTGACTTTGAGAATGAAGTGTGAATTTCAGGCCCCGCGCTGCGCTATAATGTTTGGCTCAGGTGTTCTCAGGAGCCTCGACTACCGATCAGAAGTGTTTTTCAACCATGCTGAAAAGGCGTTGCAAGGTCCCTCAAGGGGAAAGCCTTACATACTGGTTACAATAGCTAAATAAAATTTCCTAAAACTTGCCACGTTATGTCTCTGGCTCTCTTAGAGTACAAGGTTTTTACCAATTATTATGTAGGCCCTAGTAGACGCCATCCAATTCTATGACGTCACGGTGAGTTAGTTAGTCCGGGAGCATCATGAGAGGCGTTGCCACTAGTATACATTTTTTTTTTCTTTCCCACGCTCTCGTTTGCTTACCTAGCGTCTTCTCGTGGCTAGAGCGGTGCTTTTCGCAATGCGATAGGGTTAACTATAGTGTACTCATACGATAAAAAGTGCTTTCCTCTTTAGCATACTTGTCAGCTTTCCACTAATAATTAAGGCGGCGTCCCTGGTGACGCGCAGTGCAGTCACCGTACTAATAGTACTACCCTACCTTCCAGTTCTCTAAAATAAACAAGTAGCGAAAGTGCTGACCTCTGCTTTCACTTTAGGGACGTCGAACGCCGGGGTTAACGCTTCGGTTGGTGTCGACACTCCGGCGCTAGGCGGGAATTCTTCCCCTAAGGCTGGAGGAGCACCTGCGGTATAGCGTACCAAGAAATATTTATTTATTTACTTATTTATTTACAATAACGCTCCCTTTCGATGGCTTGGAAGTAGAAAATTAAGTAAGAAAATGGAGACGACACTAATACTTCACTTAGGTGCCCGGTAGAGTCCACCTCTGTGGTATAGGGGTTACTGCGCTCGGCTGCTGACCCGAAAGTCGCGGTTTAGATCCCAGCCGCGGCGGTCGCATTTCGGCGGAGGCGAAATGCTAGAGGCCCGTTCACTGTGCGACGTCGGTGCACGTTGAATAACAGCAGAGAAGGGCGGGGGGTGCAATGTCTGCCCCATACTCTGACTTAGTAGGGTAACTTCGATGAACCCTCCTCGTTACTCTCACTTTCCTTTCCCATCCCTTACTATATTATGGCATACAAGACTGTGCAATGCATTACCCTCACTTCCCATTCCCAGCCCTTGCTATACTATACAAGTGCTATATTTTGCCATCTAACCTCCTCTTTTCCCTCCAGTTCTTTCCCACCCCGTGCTATACTATACTTGCTATACTATGGCTATGTTTGCTGTCTCTCTTCTTTCTATCGGTTTTTCTGTATGTTTGCTTGTTTGTATCTATTTCTCTCTCTATATTTTTTTCTCAGTCTTTCTAGCTTTTACTCAGCTTTTTGTTTTTTTTCTTTCTCTTTTTCTCTCTCAGCACTTGTTCTCTCGCCTTCTATCTTTCCTCTCTTTCGGTCTATTTATTTTTGTAGCTTTTTCTCTCTTTCCGTTTTTTCTCTCTAATTCTTCATTTCTCTCTCTCTGCACACGTTATCTCGCCTTCTATCTCTTTCTTTCTCTCTCTGTACTCGTTGTCTCGTCCGTCAGAGTTATTGCATTCCCCGCCGGACAAATCGGAGCACGTGTTCTAGGAGCGAAGTAGAAGATGAGGAAGAGGACGCAGACGAAGAAGAAAACGAGGAGAGCGCGTGGCGGTTGATGATGATGATAGTTTTTGGATTGAGCAGACACATTACACCTGGCTGAAACAGCTCCGCTGCTAGAGAACTAAAGCCGGTTCCACGCCTGTGAAATCTGCGTAGGCAGCGGAACTGGCAATCAAGCGCCACTACGTGACGAACGTATGTTGAGTAGTGGTTGAGACACTCGCCTTCGGAGCGTTAGGGCCCGTATTCGAATCCAAGCACCGTAGTGAAAACGCTAGACGCAATCTTATACAGACTGGAGTAATGCACTGTACGCTGCCAAGCAACTATGTATGCAACAACAAATATATTAACTAAGCATCTTACTTCTTAAGGTGATGGGAAAAAATAAAGCAAAGCGGGGGGGGGAGGGGGGGAGGGAGGAAAGGGGGAGGGGGAAGTGTAGCACGGGGAGTCGGATGACTTGTTTCTTTTTGCGAACTCAGTATGGCGCTGCTGGAAATTCCAAGTTTCTCGCCACGTAATGCGAAAAACCGAGTGTGCCAGCGCCCTTAAGAAGGCATCAACACCACTCGCTTCCAGCTCGTCAACTAGGTATCCGAAAACAATTTGATAAATACGGTGCACGGTTGGGAACGCTGCACGCTGTGTTGTCGACGAGCTTCTGCCTGGCACCGAAGTCTCCAGATCACGTACATTGTCACCAAGAGTATCAATTGGGCAAACTTGCCGTTATTCTTTTGCGACAGCGGTGTTGCTCTAACTCCAAAGGTGCGCCAAGCAAGGTGCCATACACCCTTAGTAGCAATGCATTCGAATAACGCATGCTTAGTGGTCTCGGATTGCCCACAATTCGCGCATCTATCATTTGGTGTCACGTGCAACCTGGCGAGGCTTGACGCGTCGGTAAGACGCTCCATCTTCTCAGCCAGTCAAACTCACTAACCACTTCAGGAGCTTTTCTTTTCTTCCATGTCATCCATCGGCTTGGGTTCGTTTTTCTTTTATCTTCGTCTTCTAGTATCTCTTCCATCAGCAAGTAACTTAAATCTATTGGCGCTAGTTCTTCAAACCTTTCCCCTCCGTTTCTTTTTTTTTTTTTTGATCTACTGGGCGCCTAAAGTCGCACACGCTCTTGTATCAGCTTGCGGAATTGAGTGAACTTCAAGGGACCCAAGGAAATAGTTCACTTAACTGAAAGTTCACTAAACTGAATATTCACTAGAATATGGAACAGCATTGGGCACAGCAGACATTAGAGTCAAAAGATTGAAATGCAATTTATTTTTAAATGAAATCTGTAATTTTCATTTGGACTGGCGCCCTTAAAGCGCAAGAAGAGACAAAGCTTTCCAGAGAGTCTACGTTTCTGTGCACTGCCTCTGGCACAGCTTGTTGCTGAGACACGAAGTCTCGCAACTTTCTAATATACTATACCGCCCCGGCTAGAGTTACAGGATTTTTAGTTGCAGGCTAGAGTTACGTGGCTCGTTTTCTGTCACCCACACCGCCGCTCTGCCTCGGCAGCGCTGCATGCACAAGCGATGTCGCGCCGCCGCCGATGGATGGGCGATTTAGTGGCGGCTCGCATCGGCTATCCCAGCGCTGCAGTGCACAAAACTTTGTTGAATTGATTTAAAAAATGAGCCTGGGTCTGCGGATCAAGTTCGTTCAACTGAAAAATTCACTATTCTGAAATTCGTTTAAGTGAAAGATTTTTGCGTAGAATGCATAAGAAAATCGCCGGGGATTTTCTAAAAGTTCGTTATTCTGAAATATTCGTTAAACCGACGTTCGTACAACTGTATAACGAAGTGGATAACGAGTCAAGAGTAGTCCACGACTGCAAACATCATATCGGCATGTCTTTCCTCAAAACCGCATTGTATGCTCAATACCTTCAGCTATAAATATAAGGAACATTTCATCTAAATTTATATGCGTTCCAGTCTCCGAAGTGTACTGAGCTAAGATGATTTTAGAGGCGTGTGCCTTTCAACCAAAAGTCCTAGGAAAAGCTGCCAAAGTTTGAAAAATGGGAATTTGTAACAACGAGAATGACATTATGGCTGCCCTTGTCCCGTACATCCGAATTTACTTAAAGAAAGAAAAATTTAAAGCCACTTCTACGCCTGTGAAATCTGAGTAAACAACGGAGCTTAGGGAGCCTAAAGATGGATGGATGGATGGATGCTATGAGCGTCCCCTTTATAACGGGGCGGTGACATGTCTGCCACCAGGATCGAAGGAGAAAAAAAAAAAAAAAAAAAAAAAACTTCCTTGTTTCATGTTGTCCTAATGCCTTATCTACATTGATTAAATCTATGTTATTATACCAAAAAATATAAATTCACGGTCCATCTCTCTGCCTCCTAAGGCAGAATGACCTTTTTTTTTCCCCCAATTATTTATTTTTGTACTTTAACTCTACTTTTCTGCCACCAATATTCTAACCGTCTCTTACTTATTTCTATCGCGAGCGTGTTCAGCTTTCCATTGTTGTCCCTAAAACCCAAGGCTTCATGTAGACTCGTGCCCACACGTATACCTGGGTGAATATCGCCACATTCAATCAGTACATGTTCCATCGTTTCCTTAGTTCCCCCGCAGTATGTACATTGTTCTTCTTCGTTACTGAATCTCGCTTTATAACTACGCGTTCTAAGGCACCCCGACCTTGCTTCAAACAGTAAAGCGCTTCCCCTTGAATTATCATAAAACCTTTCCCTCCTTATTTCGTTTTTTCCTTTTCGGTAGTTACTCAGAGCCGACTTCTTTTCCATCGCTGTCATACAATAAGTTCTCTCTGCCTCTCTGACCTTCCGCTTAATGCTCCTTGTTGCCATGTTAACGGAGCTGGCAAGAAAGCGCCACCACCTGGCGAACGCAGAATGAGCTCTTTCATAATCATGATCACCTTCTTTCTTTCTTTATCTCTTTCTACAACTACTTCTCTCTTTCATCTTTCTTTCTTCCTTTACCTCTTTCTATATCGTCATCTCTCCTCCACTTCCCTTCTCCTAGCCCTCGCATCCCTCCACCCTCACTTCTCCTTCCCGCCGTTTCCTATACTATACTGCACATGGCGATGCTGTGGTTTACCCTCTCCCACCTTCCTCCATTTCCTCGTCACCCACACTTCCCATTCCCACCACTCTTGTATAGTTTACCCATGGCTGTAGCATGCTAAGAGCTGCTTGGCAAATAGCCGCTCTCTGTGGCGCAAGGACCATACTGTGCAAGGCTGTGCCATGCATTGCCCTCTCCCCTCCTCCTTTCCTTCCTCCTTACAGTGACATCACTCCTCCCCCTTTCCTCCCCCCCCCCCCTAGCTATTAGCTATATGGCTACGCATGGCTATGCTATGCTGGGGGCTGCTTGGCACGTACTCGCTTTCGGTGGCGCATATGCGCCGAGTTTTGTGCGGACATCAACGGCCTTACTGCGAGCTTAAACTGCTCAGCTGTTTAAAAAAAAACAAAAAAACTCACCGAGTCCATCATGCATTCACCTAAGACAACTTGAAGGCGAAAATCATCTTCTTTTTCTTCTCAGCTGATGTGTTGAGCCTGCCCCGCCACCCTCCGAAGGCTTTGTGCACCTCACGTGGTTTTGCGCTGCCCCCGTGATCGGCCCGCCTTTGACCAAGCTACAGCTACGATGTCATGTGGCGACGTCATAATATGACGTTACGCCACGTGACGCCATAATGACGTCACAAATGCTGGCGATTTGTGACGTCATATAGTGACGTCATCACGTGATGGTTTTTCGCATCACTCGTGTTGCCCCGACGGCGCGGGATGCCGAAGCCGACGGTCGATTTTCGCGTTTGGTGAGGCATCTAAGGCTTTCGCGTTAAAGATTCGACAATATTTTGCGCTCTCTGTAACACTAGAAGCCGAAAGCGTGCTTCATACTTGGTAAAACGATAAGTTATACAATCAGCGCCCAGGCGCATTAAATTACGTTAACGTTCTCCGTCTACTGCACTGTCCCCCTCCATTTGCGCCGATGCTTCTGCGGCTCACTTGGTCGTGCACTTCCTCCACGATCGCCCCACCATTCACAAAGTGTCAGTGTCAAGCCACAGACTTTAAAGGGACACATAATTTAAGTCAGACATTAAATCAGTCTATACAGATGAATGATTCTTTCAGAACTCTACTGCCATTAATTTCACCATCATAGGTTAATTTACAAGAAGAGGAATGAAGGCCAATGTTTCATGCTTGAATTTCGCGCCGAAACTCCAGCATGTGAATGTCAGTGTGACGTCACAAATGTCAGTCTTCTTGCGTATATTGACCACATTCATTAAAATGAAATTTCCTGAAAGTTGAAGACTCTGTGTCGCTTAGAACACAATGTAAATACTTTTTAGCGGCTAATGAATACGCAGGCCCTAGCAGACGCCCTCAAAATCTATAACGTCACGGCAAGCTGGTGCGGGAACTTCAAGGTGGTGTCACCACCAGTATTTTCTTTTTACGCGTTTTCCCGCTTAGCAAGCGTCTTCTCGCGGTAAGAGTGATGCCTTCAGTATTGTGAAACTGCAATTTACACTTACGAGAAAAATCTATTTTCTCTTTAGTGACCCTTTAAAGGGACACTGCAACACATTTTCAGCACGGTCAGAAAACGTTGCCGATAGGTAGTCGAGGTTCCTGAGAAAACACGCGAGCCAAATATTATAGTGGAGCATGCGGCCTGGAATTTACAATTCTCAAAGTTAGCTCGAAATTGCTCCCTCTTGTCTCGACAAATGATGCCATAAACCCAAACGTCCACGCCATAAACGCAAAGACCATGGCCATTGGCCGATCTGAGCATCGTGAGCTGCATAGCTACTGCGGCGGCCGCGGGATGCCGCCGCGTGCCCGTGCTCACTAGAGTTACTATATATGCGACCTTTGGCTAGCAGAGTTGCGCATAGGTCTGGCTAGCAACCATGACTATGTCGCGAAGACTCACTCCGTTTTTGCAGGCGACATGCCTACCGGGTCACCGGTCGACATGTTCGGCGTGTCGAAGACCGGTGATCTACTTTAATGTGAATGACTAGTGTCAATCTAGTTCGCTGCAGCGGCGCCGTCGAGAAATACTAAAATTGGCCCCAGCGTCAGCTTCTCCGCAACGCATGGTTGCTAGCGGCGTTTGGAAGAAAGATGCGCAACTTTGCTACCTAAAGGTAGCATATGCCGTAACTCTAGTGCTCACTAGAGTTACTGTATATGCTACCTTTAGGTAGCGGAGTTGCGCATCCGTCTTCCAAACGCCGCTAGCAACCATGCGTTGCGGAGAAGCTGACACTGGGGCCAATTTCTGTATATTTAGGCGTCGCCGCTCAGCGAACTGAATTTACACTAGTCATCGACAGTCAATGTTTATTGCCGGTATTCGATACACCAGACCTGTTAATCGGTGACACGGTAGGCATGTCGCCTGCAAAAACGGAGTGTGACTTCACCGCATAGCTGCGGTTGCTAGCCAGACCTATGCGCAACTCTGCTACCTATAGGTAGCATATACAGTAACTCTAGTGCTCACGATCACACTGAAACTAAGCCACGCGTTCGAAGAAAAAAAAAAAGGAAAGAAAGTGCTCAAGGTGATGACACGTGCTGACGAACGGGCGCATCATCATGCCCCCTTGTCATCGCCCCCCCCCCCCCCCTTTTTTTTGCTGGTACGGAGAGAGACAACGCCAGAAGCATATGCGACAAATCCCTACTCCGCTCGTACATAAGGGATTCTAAAACTTTTTGCGACAGTCGATTCGTGAGGGAGTAAGCTCTTTTATTGAAGCCATTTGATGATTACTTGGAGAAGTGTTGCAGCGACCCTTCAAAGATTTGTGACGTCACTATGACGTCATTATATAACGCCCCTTATAAAATTGCCCCTTTTATTTTATTTTACCCTCAGCTGTAGTACAAGAAGGAGATAAAACTATATAATGGCTAAAACTAGGTGAATAATTAGTCAACAAGGCATTTTTAAAATGTACGGGGCCACGGATGCTTGTTATAGCCCAGGTTTACCGCACCTGCGTCGGGCGGTGGCGCCAGCCACGGCGTCTGTTGTTGTTGTTGTTGCTGCTGCTGCTTCTGGAGCCGTTGGTGCTCGAAGTGCTGCAGAAGTTCCTCCCTCAGCAGCGGATCCATGTGCTGTGAGTCACACAGCTGCTCTTGGATCAGCTGCTCCAGCATAGCGTCGTATTCGTCGCTCGCGTAGGGTTCACCGCCCAATTCGCTCGACAGCGACGTCGAGACGTTCGTCGTGCTCTCGGTAAAGACTTGGTCCAGCGGTATCTCGACCACGCGGTAGCGGTAACCGGGCGGCGGGTCTCCGGGAGGCATCCTGCTTTCGATTGGCGCGGTTCACGGTGTTACGGGCGTGCGTACACACCCGACCATAGGTCAGCAAAAGAAGTGGAGCTCACTCAGACTCACTAGAGAAATATATTTTACGCTTAGGGCTCACTCGAACTCGGACTCACCAAGACCTTCCTCAACCGGACTCACTCGGACTCAGACTCACTAAAATTTTACTCAACCGGACTTACTCGGACTCAAACTCACCAAAATACTGCTCACCCGGACTCGCTCAGACTCACGGCCCGACCTGAGCCTGAGTGAGTCGACTCATGAGTTTGCCGACCTATGCACCCAACAGAAAAATAAACAAAAAACCCACTTGGCTCCTCTCCTCGCCTCTCCCCTCCTGCCCGCTCCACTGCTCCCTGGTAAGATACATATTTGTATATATGCGCGTTTGTGCGCATTTGTGACGTCCCTGCATACGAAGGCTCTCTATTAATGAACCAAGCAGCCGCGTTGACCTAATTACGGTGATAGGCTGCTGACCGGCACGGGTTCGATCCCCGGCCGGAGCGGTCGCATTTGCGTGGAGGTGAAACGATAGAGGCCCGTGTACTGTGCGATCTCAGTGGTCGAAATTATCGGGAGCCCAGCAGTAAACGGCGTCTTTCATAGCCCAAGTCGCTTTGGGACGTTAAACACCTTATAGACAAACAGCCAATATTTCCCATAGCCGCTCAAAGGAAGCGCTAGTGCGCGTGCGCACAGCGTTCCCACGGCGAGCCCACGCCTCCCTCTGTCCGCGGCGTCGGCACCTACACTCTAAGAAAAAAGAGAGTCAAAAGAGGGTCATGGAACCGTGACTCTCTTCGGGTGTCCACCTGACCGCTTTTGGAAGGTACGGGCAGAGAAAAAGAGTTCGCATTTGGGAAGGAGTCACTGGACCCTCCTGAAGCGCGTTTCGATTGGCTTCGGTATCGGAAGAGCCGCTGTATACGGCATACATATCGCGCGCTTGCCCTTTGGCGCCGTTGTGGCGCCTTGCTCGGCGACGCACACGGGGTTGGCGCCGGGGTGGCGCGCCGCTTTCCTCTCGTCTCAGTCATGTCTCAGTCTCCTGGTCTATTGGAATGCGTTGCGTGGTTGTGTTGGTTGCCCGTCTTCGATGGTGTTGACGCCGGCTCCGTGCACGAAGTGACGCTTGGAGGGCGGAAAATTCATGGAGCTGCGGGCACCGACAACGGGCGCCAGTTAACGGTGAGTGTACTGCTTTCGTAGGTACCAATTATACAGCTTTAGCTGGGCGTCCGCAGCAGCCTTGCTGAAGTTATCCGCCAGCCCTTTCCAACAGCAGCCTGCGTCCGCGGGGCTGTTGCGGATGCCCAACTAAAGCTGTCAGTTAACGAGTTACCACCGTTATGCGCGTTGCTGTACAAGCTCCCATAAAGTGAGCGATGCAAACAATTATCGAGGGTCATTTCTTGCTGATCGCACGTTGTGTCTGCACTACTGAAGGTGCAAGATGTCGTTTTGAGATGCACTTTAGTCTACTTCATAATAACAGTTCCATCGACCTTGAGTGTGCAGCGTGCTTCCGCGCGTGGGAACGTGAAAAAAAAAAAAAAAGCCTGTGTACATAACGCTCAGACGCACTATATAAATTGGTTTTTGTTGGCCTAAAGACGGTAGTTTGAGGTGCATATATAGTACGGTGGCCTCCAGAACGTACGCGGTAGTCATTCAAGTTGGACACGCCTCGCCGGTAAAGTGAAAAAGCTCTAGACATTCGACGGCGCGCGTTGTTGCGGCCGCGGGCGTGCACTCTTTTCCCTCGTTTCTGTTTGCTGTTTTCGTGGTTTGCATACACTGCGATGACGTTGGGCGCTATAACAGAATCGAGTGAGTGTACGTGATTGTGGGAGTTATGTGCGCTAATTCTAGTATATGACATGTCTGATCTCGACGTAGACGGCGTACGCACGCGCTGGGTGTCGTTCGGGCCCTAGTACTCGCATCTGTTTATCTGAGTATTTAAGGATGGGTTACGTTTGTAAAACATGCGGTCAATAACCGCTCACGGCATGCCCCTGGCTGCCGGAGGATGTGCTTTGTTGTTTTGTTGTTAGCCTTTATTATGTCTGTGTGAACCACTTATTGTGTAGGTTTTGCAAACCTTTACTGCAATTTCATTTTCTCATCATTATATCACGTTCTGCTTTTCAGATACCGTTTTTCATGGTGCTCACGCTGGACAGGAGCGACAACCTAGCAAGCCACAAGTCTGATGCCTCAAGCCGTCACCACTTTTTGATTTATTCTTAATAACAAGGAATAAATATGGAAACATGATGGCGATTTCTGCTGTTCATTTAGCACCATATGACACTGTGCATATCACAGTCACACATTTTAGTTGGCTATACTCATAGAAGCATGTAAATGAGGAATACCCAAACTTCTTAATTGGAAATCACAGACCATCCTATCGCGCTTTCTATATAACTTTGCTGGAAAATTTGTATTGTTTCTACGAGTTTTATTAAAATAATGCTAAACCTGAACTATTATTTTTTTACAGTCGCTGGGCAGAACGGCAAGTATTATTGGACTTGCTTAAAATGAATGCTCCACTATTTTCAACAGTAGTCGCGCAAAAATAGAGCAAGGGTTAAATGAGTAGCTTAAAATACTTGTGGAGTCGCTTGATGCTTCGGTGTGGGTCCCTTGACCCCCGTAGGAGCGTTACCGGCAAGAGTCGTCTGACTCCCTATAAGTGGTAACGTGATCCTCCGGATGAGAGTCTTTCCACTCTTCCTAGAGGGTCAGGGGACTCTCCTAGAGCGAGCCGACCCTGACCCACCAAGAGAGTCACCGTGACTATTTAAAGAGAGTCCTATACGTGGCAAGCCAGAACTCTCCGAAAAGAGTCACGCATACTCTTCTTTTTCTTAGAGTGTAGACTATACACGCTTTGCCTTCTTCAATGGTAATAGTACTAATAATTTCTGGGGTTTTACAACCCAAAGCCCAGATATGATTATGAGGGACGCCGTAGTGGAAAGCTCCGGAAATTTTGTCCACCTGGGGTTTTTTAACGTGCACCCAAATCTAAGTACACGGGCCTCAAGCATTTCGCCTCCATAGAAATACGAACGCGGCCGCCGGGGATCAAAGCCACGTTACCATCGTGGTTATCATTAATTGCGAAGGAGCCGTATTCGTGCAGGCTGACGCAGTGTGCACGGGCTTAAATCAATGAAAGACACAGTCGCGCGCATGCATTCCATGTATACAAAGTGCCCTGTGAGCGCTTGAATACAAACGAGTAGTTTCCTGCATGGATAATCAAGTATATCATCGACCAATACCTTCAAACTAACGGGAGAGTACACGCAAAAGTGTCACTTACATTCTAGCTTTATCAGATGCCGGCGCGGATTTGCTCGCCTCTTGTTTCTTAAATAATGGCACGACACAAAGAAAGGAGTTCACAATGATGACCGCTATGAGAATTTTATGAATGTGGCACATACCCACAGAAGGGCACATGGGACAGCCATTTAATGGTCGCAGTATACGAAGAGAATGAACAGTTTTAGAATGTGGTTCGTAGCGTTAGCTGTCGTTTCATATGATAGGCTATTTCCATAACTTCGCGTGGGTACCCTAGATGCGCATGACGAATGCGCATTGGTGACGAACGCTAACGCAAATCTTTGTGTGCCCTATTCTAAAAGTGCCTATTATGTTAACCAGAGGAATGCGTGTGAAGAGGCGTGTCAAGGTTGGACCCTGCAGAGGTTCAATATGCATTTCAATTCGCTTCCGAAGTGTGCCTAAATGATCGCTCTCGTGATCGAAACCCATCGCTAGCGCTTCTGACACTGACGTCACTGTGTAGGAAGCGTAAGGAAACACCCGAAAGGGAGCCGGCGCGACTCTATCGCTGGAAAATGGGGAGCGTTCACGTTGGAGCTCACGTCCCGCGCGACGATACGCTCATTAACGACCGTGCTGGAACGCTACGGTAGCGTGAGAGCAAGCGCTGCAGCTGTGCATGACATGGAAGCCGCGCTGTCCCAACCCTGGTAATGCCGTGTGCGAGAGCAGAAAATGCGGCACTGCGTCTGTCGCAGCTTTGCGGGCCCACGTCATGCTTCCAAGAGAGTGACGTCACCATCCAAACTCGGCGTGGAGGAGGATACAACTTTATTAAAGGAAACTTCATGGGTTTGGAGCTGGCCACTTGTCTGCGGCGACCTCTTCTGCCCATCCAATGACTTTCTGCAGTTTTCCTCGGGGGACCGTATTAAGGTCTCCCATGTCGTTTCGGAGGGAGCTGGCAGAAGCTCTCTGGGTGGGGGAAGGCCCTCGCATTCCCAGAGGATGTGACTTTGGTTTGCTATGGCATTTTTGTCGCAATTTCTGCATGTTGAGTCAACCTCTTCGCCTGTGAATATCGCTAAGCGGTGAGGAGTGGTTAGGGTGTTCGTTTGAATTCGGCGGAGGATAGTGGCCTGCGCTCTCGTAAGGTTGCTGTGCAGTATGGGGTATAATCTCCTGTCATCTTTATACATATTTGTAAGTTCGTTATAGGAGGTCACTGCCTCTCCTATCGGGGGGCCCGGTTTCAAGGACAGCGCGACCCGGTTTGCTAACCCTCGGGCCACTTTATGTGCCTCCTCGTTACCGGGGTTTCCCGAGTGAGCAGGGACCCAGACCAGATTGATTTTGGTTCTGTCATTCTCTTGAAGTTTCTCAGGACCTTGGCTGTATTTAGTCCCACACTTCCCCTTACAAAGCTGAGAATAGCGCTCTTAGAGTCGCTAAGGACAGCGTGGGTAGTTGGATTCATAATGGCCAGCGCTATGGCCACTTCTTCGGCCTCCTTGATTGATGCGGCTCTAGTAGAAGCCACATTTACGATTTTGAGTTCTCCGTCTACGGCACTCGGCGTGTATGCGTTGTGTCCCTGGCTGGCGGCATCGACGAAGACCGCGGTTTGGTCTTGCTTGTGCTCTTCGCTTAGCCTATCTGCTCTGGCTTTTCTCCTGGCGTCGTGTCTGCCCGCCAAGGTGTTTTGGGGTATTGGTTTGATCTGTAGGTAATGTCTGATTGCGGGAGGTAGTGGTGCTCTGCCTCCCGTGGTGTGTATGGGCTGAATTTTCAGTTTATGCAGGATATGTAGTCCCGTCATCACTCCGGCTAAATATGAAGGAGAAATCAATCCAGCTTTAGATAGCGATATAGACGAAGCTGAAGTTAGAGCAGTCCTCAATCAGATTAAAACCACTGCCGCAGCGGGGGAAGACAGAATAACAAACAAAATGCTCCGAAATTTAGACGATCACTCGATCAGCCAGATAACTAAACTATTCAACACTTACTGGGCCGATGGAAAAGTTCCGCCTAGCTGGAAACATGCTAACGTCATTTTTATTCCGAAACCGGGAAAGAAGTTAGAACTGGGAAGCCTTCGAACCATTTCTCTCACCTCCTGCTTAGGCAAGGTCATGGAGCATATCGTATTAATCCGACTCAACAATTACATTGAAAAAGAACACCTGTTACCTGACACCCTAATCGGCTTCAGAGAGTGTCTGCCAACACAAGATATTATGCTTCAACTGCAACAAGACATCCTTGACCCCGGCCCAGTACGAGCCACTCGGACCACACTGGGCCTGGACGTCAGTAAAGCTTTTGACAATGTCGCGCATCAGGCCATCTTAAATGGCTTATCCCAGTTGAACGTAGGCGAAAGAACGCTCGCCTACATTTTCCCGACTTTCTCAGAGAAAGAACGGCCACCATCCAACTGGGTGAAGTGCGCGGTCAAAAGTTTACGCTAGGCACTAGAGGAACCCCGCAAGGTGCCGTCCTCTCGCCCCTACTCTTCAATATCACCATGATGAACTTACCACAACAGTTAAACAGGATACCACATATCAAACATGCCATATACGCGGACGATGTTACAATCTGGACAAACAGCGGCTCGGACTCGGCGTCCAGAAACCAATACCGAAAATTGTTTACATAAATAAAGCGATATCAAATTATTTACCGAAGATATATCTTCGAGCGTGCATCATGCTTCCTGGATCAATAAGAAAGGTTTGAAACAAATAATACGCAAGGAAACAAGGAATACGCAAGCCGATGTATCAAATTAAGCGCATTGTGTAATTATTCTACTCCTACAATACACTTCGGCCAAGGGTGCGAAGCGAGCATGTGCCCCTATATGATAGACTATCATCATCACCGAGCTCTCGCGGCTCGATCTCGCGTGCCACCGTGGCGGCTCGAGACTCGTGAGACAGTGCGATCACCACGCGCCGTGGAACGTTCTCACAGTTGCTGCTGTCGCTCCCGCCAGCTTGAGTCTGCGAAGCTCTGTCGCTCCTTAGTTCTCTTTTCGTTCGCAGTCGCACCCTGAACCTCCTGGAAGCGACCTCCAAGAGTCGGCGCCCGTTGCCGGCTCTCACCAACGCGTCTTTCCTTGGAGTCGGCGTGGAGACTTGGAGCTGAATGTCATCTCCCTTTTCGACTTCTCGGACTCTATTCGACGCATCTTCCAAGGTGAGTGTCGTCTTTTATGACGGGCTGCTTCGTTTAACTATCGCGTTTGTTTCGATGCCTCCGTGTACCTATAAGCAGGTTCATGTGGCGTGGTTAACATTACTCACATTACTAGTATTAAAGGCCCGTTCGTATGAGTCAGTGTTCTGTTGCTGTTCGCGTCGAGTATATCTTCGGCTTCCACGGTGGTCTAGTGGTTATGGTGCTCAACTGCGGACCCGACGGTCGCGGGATAATCCCGACCGTGGTGGTCGCATTTCGATCAAGGCGAAATGCTTGAGGCCCGTGTGCTTAGATTTAGGTGCACGTTAAGGAGCACCAGATGGTCAAAATTTCTGGGGCCTTCCACTACGGCGTCCCTCATAATCATATTGTGGTTTTTAGGCGTAAAATCCCAACAATTACTAATACTTTCAGCTTCTGTCGGACGCATTTATATGGGTCAGACTGCAAGTAACGCTCGTTTGCTTTAATTTAGGCAGACTTTAAAGTTGTAAAAGGCCAGAATTAATCGGGAAGCTACCTCACCTCACCCTTCGCTTAACGCAGTGTGGTTTTCTGGACCAGTTGGTACTCGATGGCAAAGTGAAGCACGTTACGACGCGAGCACAACAGGAGAAACGCTGTCATGTGCGTTTCGCATCTTGTGCGCGCGTCCTAAGTTGCTGGAATCCTTCACTTTTGTCTTTAATTACACTTGTTCTTTTTTTCAGCAATCAAAAACTCGCATGGCCCCTAATGCATTCGCATAAGACGACTCGAGAAGGCGAAATTCATCTGATGTAGATATTTTGCAGTGCACATTATATAAACCATGACCTCCGAGATTAGCTCCGGCAACACGGCGTGCTGCCGGAGCTTATCGCGGAGGCCACGACATCACGCTAACACCACTTTTTCATATTTTGTTAGACAACGAGAACTCCGCAAAGACGAAGTGAATGCCCAGCTCGCGTGCCTCGAGCCAAGCGTGACAGAAACGCCACCCGGAATTTTTGTTTCACTCTGGCACATAACGATTTTACAAAGTCGCGATCGAGGTCACTGTGTGGTATCGACGTGGGCGCCTAAGACGCCACGTCGAAGGAACGCCGGTGCACGCCGGAACGGCGGCCCCGAAGCAGACGAAAGGCACGCAGCCCCGTGCCGAGCGTAGCCGAGCGGAGGACCGAACGCCCTCTGTTTAATATGTACAGTGGAATATATACAATCGAAGTGTGCCCCCTGGGAGCAGGAGAACCGGTTCCAAAAAACGGAACCGAAACCACTACACCACACACTGCATGACGAGTTACTTGAACCTTTCACTTTAAAATTATTTGCAACGCATTAATAATTAGTTATTTCTAACCTAGTGATACAATCGATTCAGAAGAAAAAGAACATGGATTTCGCCTTCGAGCCTGCTTAGGCAAATGCATAAAGGACCGTGCGACGTTTTTGTCAAATGCTCACCATCTCGATCTGTGTATAAAATCAGTGTATTAAAGTTCTCAAGGCTAGAGTCGTTCTTCTCAAAAAGGTAAACCGGCACTATAGAGCATAGTGGTTCATGAAGGTTCAGTTTGTTTTGTTTGCGCACATTTCTTAGTTGAGCTTGCACTGATCTTTTCAGTTTACGTCTTTTTTTTAAAATTGGTTTCTTTCTTTCTTTGTTTTCTATTTCCCCTGAAGTTAGCTGTACAATCTAAACTCGTTTGCAGGCTGCCTCCGTAAATACTGAAAGCGTAGTCTGGGCAACAAGGACGCGGAGGTAGTCCTGTGCTTCGGCAGCGAAGTTGCAGGACATCCTTCTGTCGGTCAGCAATGGTACCGAAGTCTCTTTTGCCCTCGTTTGCCTTCACTCCAGCGTCGCCACCGAAAAATCTTGGATGCCAGCGGACCGCGATGGCAGACGGAGCCGTCGAGCGCGATCTGAACATCGAATGGCCACCGAACAAAAGCGAACCAGGCAGCTTTGCGACAACAGACGTGCGAGTCTACTCCGTCGCTACCTTCGACTACGTCGTCAACACCATCTGTGACGTTCGCTGGACGTCTGTTGCGTGCTCAAGGCAACGGAGAGCGTCGCAAGGCGAGCCTGGCATGCGTGAGACGTCTAGTACTGGGACAAGAACCACCTTGAGAACTGCCGACGCTCGCCGATGCGTGGCCCCAGACTTCCACTTCGCCCTCGCACGTGGCCGCGTGGTAACTGACGTCATCGACGTATTTCTGGCGACCACTGCCAGCCACGCACGACGCCGGGGTGCGGAGAGCGATCGAAAGCTTCGCCAGTCGTCCAGGATTGCGGAGGTCTACCTCGAAGTCGTACGCGACTACATCGTCGTCGTGGGCGACCCCCACTTGACAGAGGCTTCACGCGAAAAGCACGGAACTTCGGCGACCCCGCGAAACGTCGGCCACTCTTCTGAGATCGGCGCCTACGCGGTTGTCGACCCCGGTGCCGCCGTCGAGTTCTTCCAGATCCCGGCTCGCACGGAGGATCGGCGACGTGAACCATGCGGTCCGGGTCCTGTGCTTTGTCTTTGGCCACTGCGGCTTTCCGAGTTCTCGGCGTGGCTTGCCCTGCACCGTCAGCGACCGGCCATTGCACGTCCATCGATGCGACGTCGTCGGGTACGAGGACTCCGCGCGCAGACGCCGCGTCCAGAGGGCCGACTTACGGGTTCACCGGCGCCAGTCCGACGGTGAGAACATAAGTTCATGAAGTAAACGGGGTGAAAAGTTTATTCATATTCGAGACATAAATCAAAACGAAGATTCGTTTGCCAAGCACGCCGTAATGAGGGAATCCGGATTAACTTTGCCCACCTGGGTTTTAGTAATGCGTGAACCTAAATCTAAATACAAGGGCATTCTTTCACTTCGCTTCTATCGGATTGCGCTTTGGTCGACAGTCGAACCCACGTCTTCCACCTCACAACTGCAACACATTAGCCGCTGAGCCACTACGGCGGGTAAGATTATTCATTACAATTAACGGATCTAAGTTTAACTGTTCTGCAGAAACTTCGTAATTCAGTACTGCGCGGGTATCTTATGGCGTCGCTGGCCTGTCACCTGAGGCGTCTACCAGGACGAGTATTGGAACATTCCCGCATCTCTGCATCCACCCTCCCCATTCCGAAAACCTTCGCTCGTATACCAACGTTCTCATTCACACAATCTCCAGGTGCGACCACGGCCCACCTCCGGCTACTCCTGAGTGGCGTCGTGTCGGCACGAAGGACCCACCCGGCGACGTGGTGGCTCGCGACCGACGTGTTGGAGGAGTGCTCGAACCTCGAAGAAGCCGAGGACGCCACGGAGCGCCGAGTGCCCTTGCAGCCTCTCGGCTTCGGGCGCCTACTGGGCTACAACACTTTTGTTGCTCACTTCGACAGCGCGAGTGCTCGACTCCACCTTCTAGCCGGTCCTCTGGCTTCGCGGGCGTCGTCGTCGTCGGCGTCGTCGTCGTCCTGTGGCGAGGCGGGACGGGCTACGCTGCCGTGCGGCGAGCGCCGAGACGACGGCTCCCGGTCCTGCCGGACCGCGAGGAGACCGGCGTGATGCGCCTGCGGCCGCCGGCGCCGCGTCGTACGAGCGCGCGGCGCGAGGGCCAGGTAGTCCGCGTTCGAGCCGCCGTCGTAGCGACCTCGAGCGCTTGAAGGCGCCCCAGGTGAGCTGGCAGCTTCTAGCGCAGTAATGTTGTTCGGCCACGCCCACATTTGGTCATGCACTCATTGATATCGAAGGCGCATCTTTTGAACGGAATCATGTTTTATGTCATAAAGTTATACTGCATGGGAGGTGTTCGTACTGCCGTTAACCTCTTCTTGTTTCAACAACCGCTTGTTTACTTACTCCCTTTCCAGCGCTATAAATGCACCTTTTAGGGAGTTATTTATGCACAGAGTACCTCCCACAGATAATTCATGCAAATTCTCTCTGGGAGGGACATCGACAAGTGGGGGGAGCTGACGTACTTTCTGAGGCTATGAGGGACGATAATTCATGTCATCGTTTTCGGTTGGATGCCAACATGCGTCTCTAACACATCGTGCGCGCTGTTCTTGCTCTAAACGCAGGTCGCCTGGCGCACAGTTGACTTTGAAAACTGTGTCAGCCCAAAGGCGTCCGTGGGTGACCGACAAGCTGTCGGCAGTCCTGACAGTTCGGGAAGGCACCCTGTGCCATCTTGAAGTACGACAGGGCACTATGTGCCGCATCGTACTGAGCTCAAGCTCGCCCATGGCAGGGCGGTTCCCACTGCAGGTGGCGCCAGCTACTCGTCGTGCTGGCCCAAAGGCCTACGAATGGCGTGGAGCTCCAAGGGACGCTGCGCCGGCCCCTCTGGCGTGGCGCTGGATATTTCTGTGAATTTTTCTTCTTATTGGCGACCACTACGCCACTGTGATAAATTGCGTTTGATTACGAACGGTCGTGTTGTGCGAAATTTATTAACCGCATTATTTTCTTACGCCATTTAAATGTCTTCGCATACATCTGATCTTCCATGTGCGAACCTTTAGTCATGTTTAGTCATGCTTGCATTTTCTCTTTCTTATGGTTGTAGGTTAACTACGTAACGTAGCGTAACTTAAAGACTTTGGCAATATAGGAAAGCGTCTTTTTTAACACTAAGGTCCAGGGCTTGAATCCCCAAAAACGTCTTAGGCTAAAAGGTTTCGCAAGATATTCCAGCCAGTCACGATGTGGGACATATCGTTAGCGAAGGTGGCTGAGCAATGAGAAAACGCACTCACGGAAGAGTAATTTTGTGAATTCGGCGCCAGCATTCCATTCGAGCCAATCCTACGTGACTTCTTCCTCGGAATTTAAGCACACTAATATCAAACTGATAGTTGTTTGAGGTTAGAAAAGTCTCATTTAAAGCAATACACGAGGGAGCACCGTGAATTATAGAAGAGAACGGAAAGAAGGCCACGTTCTCGCAGGACAACAATTGCGGTCTATCAATGTAGTAAACATCCCATATGCTGTCCTGTGACTCCGCAAGCTGTAATGAACCGTTGAGCAAATACGCAGACGCCAGCTACTTCTGATGTGCACTTCTGATAGCATGCACTTGCTCGCGATTAACACGACGTCTGTGCTCTACCGTGAGTGTCGACGTAACGTCAGACCATGAACTGCCCTTTAAGTGCCAGTGTTCTCGGAGTGCCTGGTAAGTGCTCCATATGCGCACAACTACTTCATTTAAACAGAGACGTCGATACACCTCGTAACGCTTAGCTCAATGTAAAAAAAAGCGTCATAAGCTGCTATATACTCGCTGGCTGCTTCGCATGAAATTGATTCCCACAATGCGTGGGATCTGCCGGATCTTTTAGGCATAGTTAGCCTCGCATGGTTATGGACACGTATCGGCTAAAATCGAAAAAGTTATGACAACTTCGCACGAATGGTGCCAAGACTGAAGGAAGAGCGATGCTGGGTGGCCTTCCTTGTTTCTCTTTACTTTTTTATTCTCTTTCTCTCTATTGCTTGCATATTATTTTTTCACCTGTTGCTTTCTATTTCTTTCTCTCTCTCTCTCTATTTCCTTCGCTTTCTCTCTATTTCTTTGTTTCTTTATTTCTCCCTTTCTTTCTCTTTTGGACTTGCTCACTGTTTCTTCTATCTCTTTTTCGTCTCTGCTTCTTTCTCTTTCTATGTATTTCTATCTTTTTATGTCTCTATTCCCTTTATTTTTCCCTTTCTGTAGCTTTCATCCTCTCTCTCTCTTTCACGTGTTTCACGTGCTCCACTTCGCTGAGCACGGTTTTCGTTTAACGCTCGCACCTGCTGGACTCGGAAGTAAGGCTTGCCCAATTTCTGTGGGGCATACCCACCCGTGGTTTTCTATGGGCACCAAAGTTTTTTTTATGGGCGGCGTAAATAGCAAAAGAAGTTGAGCAATCCACGAGGTACCGCTAGGAAGGTGAACATCCAAGGGCCGTATTCCGAGACACTCACGCTTGAACGAATCCCCAGAAATGTCGCTTTCAGTGAGCGCCGAGTGGGCGGCCGAAACAAGATGGGCTCATAAATCATAAGTAGTCGCTTCACTGGTTGGACACGTGATATCCTATGTCACCCAAAGCGACGCAGTCGCCCAAAGTGCTCGCCTCAGAATAAGGGCACGAAGCGCTCGCAATGCATCTTATGCCATATTGGTTGCTACACAGTGCGTCGTACATTTTTCGTTCATCTCTCTATCTGTAAGAGTACGGGCTTCCAATAATACAAAATCGCTGTTCGTTGCTCGACGAATAGCACTCATCCGTGTGCTTTACATATGTAAAGCGTGAATTCACAAAGAATTTCGGGAGTGTCCATCTGCAGATCGAAAGCTCGGGGTCCCGGGACCTAAGCACTAGCGTCACGTGTGACGTAATCAGTAAGGCGGCACGTCGCTGTCGATACTCTGGCTCTGGCCGTAGCGATGCTAGTGAAATAGTAAGAACCGCGAAGTGGTGCGGTGTAGGCTACTGGCCACCCTGTGGCACGCGTCAACCATAGAGTTTCTTTATAATACACTAGAAAGAACTCTGGCGCTAGTTTCTACGGGAGCTGCGACGCGTGGCGTTTCAGCCAGCATGGGAATGACGGGTAGTACACGGATTTGTCTAAGCTTCGTTCTTTTGGCTCTGTTTGGCTCCGTATGGCCTGCAGCCGATTTGTTGCGAGACGAAGTTCAGCAAATGTTCAGCAGTTCCACTTCACGACCTTGACCTTCTTAGGCTCACCGATTCACGTCGGGTCACGAAGTTCGCGACGATCCATTTTTTTTATCCCAAGCAAAAACCAAAACACAGCAATAAACAAAGCCACAAGTGCGTTCGAAGCCGCAAGCACGAATATGAGGCAAATGTATGTACTACCCATCATTCCCATGGTGGCTGAACGATAGCAGCGCCAGAGCTCCCTCTAGTAAATATTGTAGAAAACTCTATGGCGCCAACCATCGATACTGGCAAAATAGCGATGCTTGCGCAACGCCAGGCAGAACCATTCCCTTTCATTCAAATTGCACGGCGGTGGTACGACGTCACACGTGAAGTTTCTGATGAAGTCACATGACGCAAAGCTGCCTAGCTGCAAATAGAATCTTCCAGCTTTGCGTTCGCAAGTGCACTCTGCTGTTGGTCGTCTAGACGTCTACCCTCGCAAACGACCAACGGAAGATCCGGATTAGAGCTGCCATTGGATCCGGTTTGGATTGGATCCGGATTGAATCCGGATCCATTGAGGTGGATCCGGATCGGCTAGCATTTTATCTTGTGAACAATTCTTGCTTGAGCAGCTTTTGTGGATACAGGCACTCTTCCCACAGAAAAATTGATAAATATTGTACACCTCTGAAGAGCTACAGAAAAAAAATGCGAGATGTAAAAAATGCAACAGAGCTGACCCAGCTGATCGAGCTGATCCAGCTTTCCTGAATACCACCATTGATAAGCGTAGAATCTACCAAGATTCAAACGCATACATGTTAACGGTTGCGAGATTTGAAATCGCAATAAGCCAGACGCTTTAATATAAGCAGAAATTATTTGCTCCAACAGGCAGTAAACACTAACTGCGTCTGAAATATTTTTCTTTAGATCATTTTGTACTGCTTCGCCCCGTTCAATTCCGTAAGGAACACTTTAGTCTTGGTCGCCTCGCGCTGTTTTCAGTTTTATTGTCGTTCACTGGACGAATACAGCGTCGGAGGTGATGCCCTTCCAGAAGACGTACGAAGACTGCACCACGGTGGCGCTGCAAAACGAAATTGGTTAAGATTAAGAAACAAAACATAAAATCCAATTATTTCATGGGATTCGATTGCCGAACGAGTTGATAGATAACTTGACCAGGGGGAACCGAGATAACAAAAGTCTATGCCAGCCGATATCTGCCTTGGGTTCCCGCCCCCTTTCCTGAAAACAAAAGCAGCGCTTGGCGTCCTAAGATTATGTATGACAGTATGACAGTGTGCAGTATTCCAAAGTAGCGGTGGGAACTGACGGATGGAAACACAAGGTGCTACAGAGGTTTACTGAAGAACTGGATTAAGTGCCTCAGACAGGCTGGCCGAGGTTTCGGTGGGTCGATACATCTTAGTCAACCGCGCCTTATCATGCGTAGCGTCTTTTGAAATGATTAGCCAGTGACGTCACGTAACCACGTAACGTGACGTCAATGAGCAACCTCTGTGCCAGCTTGTCTGTGGTAACATCGTGACACCTATGCCGCAGGTGCGACGTGCGGTCTGTTGAAGACTGCGTATAATATCCCACACTCTGTCTTCAACTTTTACCTTTCACGTTTGTCCTGCATTTCCGTTCAACGCTGTCTTCGAACAAACACTTAGGCTCTGTACGACTTTGTCTTCAGCATGGATGTTGAGTACAAGCGCCGAATGGCGCATAATGGACGTTGCAAACTTTTTGTGTGTGTATGTGTGTGTGTCCGTGCTAAGCAGCACAAAAACAGGACAGCGATTAAGGTCACACACAACGCAGGCGCTGCGTCGCACAAAGTCTAAAAAGAAAAGAAAAAAAAAGAGACGCCACTAGTGCGGGAATAATAAAGATACGCATTTTCCCGCACTCTTTGTCGTAGATTGTATCATTTTACTGAATACTTGCATCACCGCGGCGCCAGCACTCACAGGTCAGTGTGATTTTCTCGACTTGGGGTACTATTCTGGACACTGTAATATTCCGCCATATTCTCAAATTTTGTAATGGCAACATTTTAAGCCAATCAGAGAGACCGTAGCAGCTCTCTGGGCCAATCGGAGTTGACCAATGGAGGAATCTGACAACATGGAGGAATTTGACAATGTCCAGAATAGCACGCCAGAACTGCAGCTCAGCAAAAAAGTGAGAGCAAGATAAGGACGAGATAAGATTTAAACGACTCAGTGACGTCACAGATTTCGAACTATATGCAGATTTGCCATTCTGCCGTTCTGGCGCCTGTGAAAGGGCCTGCTACTTGCTAAAACCGAGACCAAGATATCGAGACCACTGTCTGACTCTCTTAGAACACGATGAAGTACATATTTATCGAGAGAAAATCTTAATATACCTTAGCATAGGTTATGATAACTACTGACGTCTCTGCAAGCAGGTGCGCCAACTTCCTGAAGGGGTCGAAATCAATGTTGTATAATATTTAATAGCAGCGCAAAAGACGGGACAATGTTGTGTTGCTTGCGAGTTTTTTTTTCCTGGTTTATGATTGTCTTCTTACGATAAGGGTGGCTTGATTCTTGGGCATTGTGTGAGGAAGGCGGCATTTCATTAATTAAGCGACGAATATATTGCACTCTATTGTCCCTTTAAGAGTCGCAACTTGAAGTCAAAAAGTGAACACCCTTAACCAGGTTGTCTCACCTGAAGTACACCTGTCCGGTGTATCCGACCGGGGCAGTCCAGGTGACCACGACCTGCGTCTTCTCGTCCCTACTGTTGTGAGTGATGGCGTTCTGCGAGAAACAAGAAGAACAATTATGTAAGACCAAGCGTAAAAAAAGACACGTGATGCAGTAGAACCTTTTCATAAATAACGCTAGCTTTCCTGCGATGCAGTTAGTCCAACTAATGGCGGCTACTCACTACTGCAAACAGGGTGTTTAAGCACAGTTTGCTTGCGCCCAGCTCTTTTGATATAAACACGATTAATATACAAGCCCATGCACGTGCAACTAGGGCTTCTCCACTTGAAGCGCAAAAGGTGCCGCCATTAGTTGGGCGAATGTGCAGCGCAGGAAAGCGCACTTGCGGATTATGAAAAGGGTCTACGTAGACAAGCGACCCAGATGCCCCGACAACGACTTAGACGACCACACTAGTGCCGAGACGGCGAGATACCTAATTTGATAATATTTTGGCACTTCTTGTTGCAGATCACGTATGTTCAAAGTGTTATAGTATATTCAGACGTTAGTGTTATGATATGATAACAGCAAAAATTGGCAATTAATTAAGAACTTTTTAAACCAGCAAGCTTCCGAGCCGGGGATTTCAAAAGTTGTTGATGGTACCACGAGTGCTCACAAATGCCTCCGACATCGCTAACGCATTTAACCTACACTTTTTAAAGACCAATGCCCCTACTTCTTCTGCTGTTTCCTCTTTGCCTCGATGCTCGCATTCAATTTATTTAAGCCCTGCTTCCCCGCACGAAATTACTCGTAGTTAAGCAACTAAAATGCACAGGTGCAGGCATAGATAACATTCATTCCTTTAGAGTAAAACTCATTGCCACGGAGATTTCCATTCCTCTGGCCCATGTAATTAATTTAATGTTTAAGAATGGTGATTTTCCTGAGGAATTAAAAAAGGCAAAGTAGTTCCAGTGTGTTCAAAAAAGGTGACCGCACTCTAATCAATAACTATAGTCGGATAACTATTCATCCTTTTTTTTAGCAAAGTTATCGAGAAACTGCTGGTTACTCGACTGACAAATTATCTGAACAAGTCTAGTCTTTTGACACCCTATCAATTTGGTTTCAGGCCCGAATTTTCTTCAGAACTCGCACTAATCGAATTCACAGATTACCTTAAACCTTCCATCGACATAGGCTTCTTCGCCGGGGCCGCATTTGTGGATCTTTCAGAAGCGTTTGACACTATTAATCATGCCATCCTTTTTTACAAAATTAGGTTAGGTTAGGTTACTCTTACGGTATTTGTGGTCCGACACTAACGCATATACTTAATTACCCGTTGAACAGGTCTCAGCTTGTTTTAGTCGGCGATTTTTATTCTAACTCTAATACCATAAATCAAGGTGTTCCTCAAGACTCAATAACAGGACCCCTGCTTTTTTATTGTACATTAATGACTTACCCAAATGTCTTAATTCATCTAGATGTACTCTATACGCCGATGATACCACCATATTTTTCGCTGATAGTGATTTAGATAACTTACTTGCGGAATTAAATAAAGACGCGGCCAATATTGTACAGTGGTGCCGTAATAATCAGCTCGTAATTAACCCAATTGAAACTACATTGATGCCGTTTCACTCCCCACGTAAAACTATACCATTCGTGCCACACCTAACCATATACGCGCATGTTATTCGTCCCTCTGACGCAACCACGTTTCTTGGTGTTACCATTGATTCTCACCTAAAGTTTGATAAGCACATTGTCGCTATCTCGTCCAAAATTTCTTTCAGAATTCGAGTTCTGATTAAAACCCGCACATAGTTCCCTTTGCACATTCTTCGCTCATTATACTTCGCCTTCATTCATAGTCATCTAACATACTGTTCTTCTTCCTGGGCCTATAGGATTCATCTGTCCAAGATTGCTCATTTACAGAATAAAGCTATAAGGATTATAACCTTCAGTAACTGGAAAGACTCCGCTACGCATATCTACACTAATCTCGGAATTATCCCCATCCATCATTCCATATCTCTGAAACTAGGTATGCTCATATTTCGCGCGCGTCAGCATGATATTGAATTAGACAGTATTCCATCCCGTTATCTCATAAATGCAATTTTGACCAGATTCTCCTTACAACATAGCTTACTGTTGCCGGTGGTTCACTCAAACTATGGTAAACAGACAGCGTTGTTTTGTGGTATTTGCCTTTGGAACTTACTACCTACGTTCATTAAAAGTTTCCACAATATAGCATCATTTAAAGCACAATTAAAGAAACATTTATTTCAACATCTTGGTAACATTTCATAGTACTACATTTCTCGTCTCCTTAATTCATATTAGTTTTTGTTTCTTTCGTTTTCATTTCTCTTTGTCATTTTTTAGAGGAATTGCGTTTTTGCTTTCTTTTGAGTTGTGCGGACTGTTCTACGCCTTGTTAACTTAGAATTCGCGTCGATTTGTCTTAATGTGTATTATTTTATTGGTTTCTGTACTATTGTTGCATTTCATGCTTTTGAATTATCTTTCCTGCTCATTTTCTTTTGTTTCCGGGTTTTTTTGTTCTTGTTTTTTTTCGATTTCGTGTTTCCAATATGCTTTTCTTTTGCTCGTCACTTGCCTGCCCTGTATTCAATAAATACAATACAGCCAGGAGGTCCCCCTGACAGTGTTTACTTCGGGACCTCCTTCTGTAATACTTATGAACCATGTCACTTGTATTTTCATGACGTTTCAATAAACTTCAAACTTCAAACACGGTTCTCCAGATTATCGGAGTGCGTTCAACTGAATCTCAGAGGCCTTGTTTCCTTTCCGACCGATCTTCCGTAACCGTGCACGCCATATACAAAGTAATTACCGACCGAATCCAGCTGCCGTGTTTACTTGCATACTAGCAGCGCTGGCTAAATTTGGCTAGCACTGCCTAAGTTATGGCTAATGTTGGCTAAATGATGGCTATATAATTAGCTAATGCTGATTATCCGATGGTGACCATGGTGATGACCGTATAATGAGGATCGTACATGTACTGAGTGATTGGCCAGAAATTGGTCATCTGAACGTTTAGATACTGTTTTGAGATAGTGCATAACGATAAAAACCTAATATGAAAAAAAAAAACATACAAAGGAGAAACTAGAGGTATCGGGCAATTGCACAGTCAGACCAGACAGTTAAGCAGAACAGATCATTTTATAACAGTGATGCTAGAATTTAGCACGACTTTTATTATTACCATAAGAATATTTATAAAAGTAAAAATAAGTATCATACGTTTTGTAGCTTGAATAAAACTACGACTGGCGTCAAAAACATCTCTGAGGCTGAAACCCACAACAAAAGCTCCAAAAGTGAGTATACAGAAAGGGAGATCAAAGCTTCATTTTCGCATCAGGAAGGGTATTGCAAATAACCGGGGCCCCTATTCCAGGGCCCCGCTAGCCCGTGCCATCATCTCTGCCCTTTAGACGAGCCAAAGCTGATCCTCAAAGGCCGAGCCGGACAACAGTGCCTTCCATTGTTCCTCTGTGTTGTTCATTTTGTGCGGTGTTCTTCATTTAGCAGTGTACACTCCCACGCAATATGAAACAGAGTTGGTGTGGTCCCACACCACGGACATATATCTCTGTATGCTGTGGGGTAGAATACACGTGGCCTGTGCAAGTCAAACACTGCCATTAACTTATACGATGCCAACACCGTAAGTTAATGGCACCGTTTCATTCGTCAGACAGCCATTCACTCACTTCTCATTGTCCTCTCGTAAAACTTCAACTAGTTCTGCTCTCGTCTCGTGCGCACAAAATATGTACAGTACGCTTTAGCTTCTCAAATAAAAAATCTCGAGGCGACCCTTATTCTTGACTTCGGTGTCTCTGTTGTGACACTCACACGTCGGCGTTCGTGTGCCCTGCATGGTGTATTCCATGGGTTAAGCTTGTGTTTCGTCGAGCTGCCGAAGGCGATCTCAGAGGCCACGTAGAATTGTTAGTTAACGCTTGCCCTGTGCATGCCTATGCGTTCTTTCCGGGCGTCCTGCTATGTGCTTCAGCGGCGCGCTGCAAGTATCGAGCTGCTTCTCATTCTTCGTGTGACATTCAAATTTCTCGCTATCACATTCATTGCTTCTCCCGTGCGGCAAACTGTGACTTTCTTTTAGAAGACGTTTTATGAATATTCAGGAAACCGGAAGTACTAGGAAGGGAAACAAGAGTCTCACTCATTCTACTAAAGCGTCACCAAGCATGACTCATTGGCCTAAACGGCGAATCGATAACGTGGCATACTACATGATAATAACGCTTACCGCGCTTCCTCCGGGGCAGTCCAGAGTCTTAGTCTGTGCGTCGGGTGTAAAGGTTCCTTGCAGCAGCTGGCTGGTGTGCACATCACGGGCCGTCAGGATGACACCCTTGAACGGAGTGCTGCCGTATACTTGCACTGAAATAGAGAAACGTGACTTCAATGTCGCATTGTCATTATTTGCCTCACAATAACACACTCTGGCTACAGATGACGAACATGTAGTCCCGTGATAGAACACTAGGGTGTTTTAGCAGTGCCGCCTCACCAATACCGTATGCCGTCAGCACGAAGATGCTTTAGTCTTCAAGACCTGTATTAGCCACTCTCGCTATCTCATTACGTCAGTGGCGTAGCCAGGGGGGGGGGGGTTACACCGGGCCCGTGCACCCACCCCCCACCCCCGAAATTTTTTTCGCTACGGCATACAGAGCCCAAAATGACACGGGACCACATCTGCCTGCCCGGCCCCCACTACAAATCAAGGAGGTGCCCCCTCCCCCGAAAACAATTTCTCCCTACGCCCCTGCATTGTATACCTTGCTGAGCGCATCCAAGAACTTGGGCACCTAAAATGTTTTCGGATCGTGGTACGCTAAACACAGTAGAGTAAACGGTGCGGCATTACGGATACTGTCGACACTTGCAGCGCGCTGCTCAAACACAAAGTGCGCACGAAAAGAACACACAGACGTCCGCAGGACGAGTGCAAGTGTCGACTATGCACAACCAACTAGCCCCTACTTTGGCTCTGCTAGCTGTCAACGGGTAATGCTAAAAAATTCAGAGCCCTTCAACTACAGTGAAGATAGAAGACAACGAAGCCAGCGGCAGCGGCTTCACGTCGTTTTCGCGCCAATTCGCGCTTCTGTGCGGGTTGGGGATCTTTCAATCCCCGCTGCCCTTCCTGCGAGCGAACGACACGCGTGCCTCCCATAGTGAGCAAAGGGACACTGCTGATAAAAGCGCTAGCACGATCTCTACGTCGAGATACAGAGGGGCACAGCCAATGGTTGGAAGTGCCGCCGCCAAGTATCGCGACTTTTGAAAGATGAAACGGCGCTAGAACAAGACGAAGACGAGAGGACACGAACACGGCGCTGTCCTCGTCTCGTTTGAGCGCTATCTCATCGTTCAAGTTAATTATGTGCCAACCAGCCAAACTCAAGACGCTAATAGAGTATCGGGACACTTGTGAACGAGACATCGTCGGTGGCGAGGGGAACCTGTGGCGAGGGGGTCGAGGTGGCGAGGCGCGCCGGAAAGTGTCATTCTACGCATCATTTCGTCTACGGACGCGACCTGCCAGAACCTAGCCGTATACAACTTCGTTGTAAGACCATACTATACTTACCGGTGACGCTTCCGCCCTGGTTAATGTTCGCGGGCGTGGCCTGGATGGCGTACGGTGACTGGGAAGTTTGCGGTTGCGCTCCGCCGTGCTTGGGCAGTTCGCTGTTGCATACGCCCACGGGTGCGCCCGAAGGGTAGGCCCGCAGAGTAGCGGGAAGCAGGCAGGCGACCGCCACGAGGCAAGACACGACCGCAGACCGCATCGTCACTGGTCTTTCCTTCTCGTTAGTTCACCAAGAACCTTGCGGGAAGACAGAGCGTGGAGAAAGGTCTTTTACGCATCACACACAGATCGATCTAGATGTACAAAGCTTGTCAATCAATCTGTAAATACAGGCAAATTAATCGATTGAACTGGGTTTAACAAACCTGTCAGGATAACCACAAGGAGCCTTCGTGCTGACTTACACGAGACACCACTGAAAACAGCAGCTGCAAGATTCTTGACCGATGTAACAACATAATCCACGGGAGGATCAAGCAGTTCTTTCATCTGTCCGTCACACAATAGGTAACGATGTATCATTAATCCACTGATGTATCATTAATTTATAATCAATTATCCGACAAAATTTTTTCTCGGCCGGTCTTGCGTAACCTAACATATGGCCAGATCAATCAATGAGAACCTTCCAGCAAGGGCGTAGTCAGAAATCTTTTTGGAGGAAAGGGGGCGGGTTTCAACCACCGTTTATATATTCTCGTGCGCGCGTTTCTGTGTGTGTCTGTATATATACACATGCAAAATTGAAAAACATCGGGGTGGGGCAGAAATGGGGGGCGGCGTTGAACCCGTCTAATCACCCCCCCCCCCCGCCCTTTTCCCGGCTATTTCAATATCTTCCAGCAGTTCTACGAGAGCCTAGTTTCGTGGTATAGTCGACTCGATTACAAGCATGATTATAAGTACACCGCTGACTCAACACGGACGAGCGTGAGGTGCACAATCGCTGGCATAAGAGAAGTCCAACGCCCGAAGCTTGGTCTGAAAATGCGATACAACTCTTATTCCACATATTCATGCCGGTTTATCTGTAACAACATTGCCAAGTGGTGTCCGCAGCTGTGGTACAGTGGCAGACACCATTTGGTGAACGCCAGTGGCGAACGCCAGTTACAGTGCCCGGCTGCTGACCTGCAGATCGCTGGTTCGATCCCGGCCGCGGCGATCGCATTTTGATGGAGGCGAAATGCTAGAGGCCTCTGTACTGTGCGATGTCGCTGCACTTAAAGAACACCAGATGGTCGAACTTTTCGGAGCCCTCCGCTAGCGCATGCCTCATAATCACATCATGGTTTTGGCACGTAAAACCCCAGATATTCTTCTTCTTCTTCTTATTATTATTATTATTAGTACTGTTATCGCCAAATGGTGTGCAGCCACTTCAAACAGACTACTATCTTATCGATGATGCGGGCTATCCGATGCAACAGCTCTACCTGAACACGTACCTTCGTGTCGAACGTTCACCACGCTGAGTGTAATCGGCGACTCTTATCACAGCCTTCATTCGAACGAGTTCTCTCTCTCTCTCTCATTATCGTTTTATTTGTACGCTGGCCTGTAGCGAGACCTAGGCAGCGTACCGAGGAAAGCCCGTTAACCATGAAACACATCGTTAACCTCCAGCACGCTATACAGCGCATGCGTCGCTTGATTCGACTTAATTTACTATTAACCCCTTCGTCCTTAATTAGCGTTCGAACCTTCGCAACGTTCCGTTTCTTCTCGTTCTTGCGTGACCGATGTGTATCGCCACCTCAACACGAGCGCTTCGTAATGATTCAAGCGTCCTACATCACACCGGAAACGCCGCTCGAGGACGACCGGCTACGCAGTGCGTATACGTTACTAAGTCACTCGGTTCATTACGACTGCGTCCAATTCAAATAGAGGTCATCCAGCGCCGTTCACATAGTCATTAATGCCTTAATCGCCTTGTACGCTAATCCAACCACAAGCTCTCAGACACGAAAGTCCTCGCATTCAATGAAATTCGTTTAGGACCAACTCGGGTTTGTTGTCCACGTATACAGTCGTGGACAATACGAAGGGGAACACAGCGCGTTCGTTAAACAACGATCACACGTGTTTATTTGCAAAAGCTACGCCCTTAATTTACCATTTGGAACATGTAGCGTTGTGAATAGTTTTGTGCTTGGCAGAACTGCTGGCGTAGGAGAGCTCCAATGCTCGAAGTTCCGTCTGAAAATTTGATAACTCTTTCAAGCTATATACACATGCCGGTTCACCGATAACAACATCGCCAAATGGTGTGCAGTTGGCCATGTTTTTATCTTAATGTTTCTTAATTTACCATTTGAACATGTGGCGTTGTGAACAGTTTTGTGCTTGGCAGATTTGTTTATTATTAATTTCTGGTGTTTTACGTACAAAAACTCCGATATGATTATGATTCAGAACAGTAGCGCAAAGAATCACACGGACGGCAACAGATCAAGACGGAACGCAGCGCTGTGTCACGTCTTGATCTGTCGCCGTCCGTGTGCTTCTCTGCGCTACCGTTCTGAATTATGCACTACCAACTAGACCACCAGTCTCTCCTTTTGACAATTATGATGCTCGCCGCGGAGAAGGGCTCCGGAAATTTCGACCACATGGGGTTCCTTAACATGCATCTAAATCTAAGTATGCGGGCCTCTAGCATTTCGCCTCCATCGAAATGTGACCGCCGTGGCCGGGATCCAACCCGTGACCGGCGGGTCAACAGCCGAGTACCGTAACCGCTGTACCATCGCGGCAACTTGGCAACCGTGTTTAGTCACTATGGCCTCTTGAAGATAATTTCAGAGTTCCCTTTCATATTGTTCACGATTGCAAATGAGGGAACATGTGGAGTATGACACGCATTCCGAAACGCGTAATTATTTGCTTCCTGTGTCCTCGATCAGCGCGAACCTCCTTCCCCTCTTTCATCCCAGAAAGAATTGCGGCGACGGATTGTGAAATGTACGATACGTACCTGACAAATTACAGGTGCGTACAAAATTGCCGGAGAACTCAATCATTGGGATGAGGTTGAATAAAGACGATGTCGCTGTCACAACAGCGGATAGCTCCCATCAGACTCAATTAGCGAACGTTAGTTGAACACTTAGCAGCATTTAGCCAATGTACGGTGCAGCGCTAATCGACGTAATCCTATAGCAGGCGAGCATCAAATAGCGCTACCAAACGTTATCCAAAACCAGGCGACATAAGCCATAAATCAGCCAATTTATGGTAACACTAGCTGACATTGTCCCATAGCGAGTGAGCAGAAGCCAACATTAGCAAACATTTAGCCAGCATTAGCCAGCATTAGTCAGCCTTATAGTCAGCATTAGCCGACGTTATCCGACATTAGCCGTCAATTAGCCGACTCTAGTCAGTGCTATCCCCACTCCCAGCCAGGTTCTGCGTAGAATTCTAGCTATATCATGGAAGCTAGACCGTTTGGTCTAGTTTCCTGGCTGTACAAGTGACACTTTACCCAGGACCTGGTGTAAGATTGCCGCAGTGCTGCTATCGTGCGATTTAAGTACGATACTCCAGCACACCAGTCAGATTCAGAATTAGGAATGTTTTTATTTTCCAACGAAATTGTTGGGGGTCCTTCAGGCGAAAAGCTGCACAATACAGCTTGAATGTGCCTGAAGGACCTCACATGGCAGTAGCAACGTTGAAACCAGCATAGATGCACATGTTTAACATATATCCAAATATAATACACTATTTTAATGCAACTGAAAAAGTTCAACATATTTACAAACAACATAGAAATATAATACATTTAGTGCGAGGAAATGTCAAAATACCTTGTCATACATCAGAAACAGTGGTATTTACAACACTAACCTCCAGTGTTCACCGTTCACAAGATGCGGAGATGGGGGGGGGGGGTACTTTTAATATATGTTCTCGCATATAAAAATTCATTGCATACTTTCCTTTGCATGACCCCTAATGCGAACATTTAGATTTCGATATAGACTAATATGCAGACCTTCAGCTTTTGCTATAGTCCAAGACACTATGTGTTTTCACGTTCTTGCATCATGTCTCCGAAATGTACATGCCCACTTATCTTACAATGCAGATTGTAATTTTCATCCCTTCCTGTAGATGCTATACGAAGTTTAATCCCCCCCCATGTTTATCATGTAGAGGAGGTCTCAATGGCTGCAATAAAATTTAATCTGATTAAAAAAAAACACTTCAACTGAAATAACTCTAGCAGGCCAATCGAGGGACAGCGTCTTATCGAGGCTAGCCTATAGAAGTGAGAGTGCTCTAAGCGATTGTTCGCGTGATTGATAACAGAGACTGTATGCAGACGTCGAAGTCAGCGTTCTCGTCTTGAACATTGGGGTCATGGCGACGTTGGATAATTCTAGCTAGCTAGCTTCGCAGGGGTCCATGACCCCATCAGCTCATCGCGGCAGGCGCAACCGCAGCCTAAGTAACGACGAGGGAACACGTTGTATGTTTGTTCCGGCGGCTCTAGCGTCTCCGCGGTCCCGCAATCAGAGATGCATCGGTGTCATCTCTCCGGGTAGTTGTATGCAGTCCCACCATTACCACGAAGACTTCTCGATTAGAAGGCGCGCCGATGCGGTCACCGGAGAAAATGGCGTTGAGAGTTTCGACACTGCATCGCAGATCTGTCACGAGCTTGCTCAAAGCGAGACCCACAAGAGCATATTAAACTGGGTCAGACGGCATCGTCGCTGGGCTTTCGACATTATTTTTGGTTTAAATTTGTTACAGCGGTAAGAGCAACGTTGGGCTCTGTGCGCTTGGTGCAAATACGGCAGATGTGTTTTACGATAAAGTTTCACGTGACGCCATCGTGTGCGGTGCTAAAGCGTACATGACCTTTAGAGCGTTTTCATGACGCCTATACATAGCATAAAGCTGATGTGTTCTGGTGATGAGAGAAAAGCTAAGTTTGGTGCCACTACAAAAGCTGGGGTTACAAATAAACGCGCCTCAGTATGTGATTACGTATACAGACATAATTTCAGTAGTAAGCATAGTTCCCCGCGGTGGTTACGGTGCTCAGCTGCCGGTCCTCGTGTTCGATCCCAGTCGCGGCGATCACATTTCGATTGAGGGGAAATGCTAAAGGACCGTGTCCTGTGCGACATCAGTGCACGTTAAAGAACACCAGATGGTCTAAATTATACGTAGGCCTCCACTACGACGTGCCTCACAATCATATCGTGGTTGTTGCACGTAAAACCCCACAGACAAAGCTCGTCATAGATGAGTTACCTCCAACGGGGCTGTTCTTCTTACTGGGAAAGCTGACACGGGAGCTCCCATTCGTGCTTCTCCGACATCGACTACAACGTTCACTACACTGCACCGTTTTTGAGTAACCGAGCTTGTGATGCTGCCCGTTCAGAACAATGCGTGATTTCTAGTACACCCTATTATGCTGTGTTCTTACAACAGTGCACCATGCGTTGCGCCCATGTCTTCACATGTGTCAGCAAGTGAGACCTCCTCTATCTATTATCCTCTACCTCACCCCACGACCTCCGCTTCACTTTCCCGTTCAGTTAAAAAAAAATACAGAGCTGTCCCTTTCTCTTTAGCCGCATTCAACTTTGAAGTTACTGCCGTCGGCCACGAGATATCGTAACTCGGAAGCGAGTGGCTGTCAGCTTCTTTGGTTAAGCCGATAACGCGTGTCTCACCAGTAGTGGTTAGTTGTAGTGGTTAGTTGCATCAGAACGCGCGCCAGCTTCCTTTAAGATTTTGCTATAAGCGACTCTAGCGTGGCACGGCATTAACTAGAAGAGCAAAGCCGGAGCGATCACACCACTGACAACAGGGCTGCGTGGTTTAAAGAAATAAACACACACATACAAAGGAATTAAAATGCTTGCAAATCTTGAAGTGTTTCTGCAAGGTCAGACACGGCGGTTACATAAGCGGGCGTTCACATCTCCAGCTCTTCGTGTTCAGCACTTCACCGACTTGATGACATCAGAGCAAGCAACAAGGTAGCGGTACTGTTGTAGTCTAACACATTCGTTGCCCCCCTAACAGCCCCCCCCCCCCCACCTGAAACCACGCACCCCTCCCTTGTGCCGCTGCGAGTCAGGCTATGCTTTCTGCATCTGCGTTGATTCTCCATTCCCTTAGCCGTTTTGGGTGCTTAGTTGTGTGCAGCGCCGCGACTGGTACGCTCTGGATGTTAGAACCGCGTTCGCTTGCGCTATAGTGAAACAGCGAAATATTGAGCAAGACCAAGAAAATAACCACAGATAAGAACGCGGTTTGATATCCTGCGGTTTGTCACCGCAAAAAAAAAAAAAAAAAAAAAAAAAAAAAAAAAAAAAAAACAAGGCGAGTGTTGCAGTATTCGCTACGCACAATGCTAAGAAACAAAGTAGTTCATTAACTTAAAAATTCGGGCTATTTGGCTAAACACAATTCGAGGTAAAACAACGCGAGTTTTCGAAAACGGGGACAAAGCCCGGTCGTTACAAGAAGCGGCGCTGTTTACCTTGAAAGTGGCTGCACGTGCACGCGGTGAAGAGAAGTAAAGCTTCGCGTTGCGGCTGCGCTAGGGCGTACAGGCAATTTGAGGACGCGAAATTTGCGTAACACGCGCGCTGCGCAAGCCTCTAAAGACCCACAGTAGCATTGAGCCGAACCATTAACCTCTCAGCGCCTGCAGCTCGCCGTAGCGCGTTGTTCGATGCAGCAATGTATAACGACGTGGTGTGCTTTCAAATGCAAATATATATGTACAAATTGCAACGCGGAAGGCGAGTCGATTAAAGGAGCAAAATAAGAATGAGAAAAAGAAACGAGAGGACTTGCGATGTAGATGCTGTCGTATTGCGTCATGTTTAGTAGCAACGGGCGTTGCGCCAGCCGGCAAAGGGTGGCGGTGGCCTGACACGATCCTGCGGGCCAATGAACCTTCTTTTCAGGGCAGGAAACAAGTGGTTCGAGTCCAACAGGTTTGTTTTATTAAATATTCGTTCCCTCATCCATCGTAACTTGTACATTAAACTCGGAATAATATTCCGGCTGTATACAAGCTCGCATTTGGAATGTTTGTTACCGTAAGTGCTTTCCAGAAGACGATCTCTTTCAAGGCCAGTGTTAATATTCGTATTGCTACTCTGCAATTGCAGACTTGACGAGGAAAACCTCTTTTTAGTGCGCAGGATGCTTGAAGAGAGGACAGGATAGGACAGGCACAGCGAAAAAAAAAGGGCACGTGAAATTCGTGAAGCTTCTTTCTTATTCGCGAGGCAGGCAAGGAGTACGTGTGAGTGCGCTGTCCATTCATCTGATAGATAAAGAATTTTTATATTATAATAATTGTTGACGTTTTACGTTCCAAAACCACGATATGATTATGAGGGACGCTGTAGTGGAGGGGTTCCGGAAATTTCTAGCACCTGGGGTTCTTAAACGTGCACCTAAATCTAAGTACACGGGCCTTTAGTATTTTGCCTCTACCGAAATGAGACCGGTATTCGATACCGAGACCTTCGGGCCAGCAGTCGACCATCATAACCACTAGACCACCGCGGCAGGTAGCGCTACAGAAAGAGAGAGAGAGAGAAATTGGTACAATAACCTGACTGCGATCAAAAGAACGCAAATCTTGCTGTTATTGTAACAGCATATTTTCAACATTACCAGACATCACGGAATGCTTAGCCCACAGTAGCCAACGCTGGCTATCGTCAGCCGGGGTTGGCACTAGGCGAGTGAATACGGTAGTCGAATTCAGCCAGAAATGGTTTTGAACGAGTCTCATCATACCCCATTACAAATGTACAGGGGCGTAGCCAAGGGGGGGTTCGAACCCCCCCGAAATTTTTCAGTTTTGCTTGCGTATATAGGCATGCGCACATACAAACACACGCACGAACATACATAAAGTATGGTTGAACCCCCCCCCGAAAAAAATTTATGGCTACGCCCCTGCAAATGTGGGTGAAGACACTGTCTTGATTCTTCAAACAGCGCCCACGCACGAAGACACAAGGAACTGACGACCCGAGCACTGTGTCGGCGCTCGTGTCGTCAGTTCTTTGTGTCTTCGTGGGTGAGCGCTGTTTGAAGATGATGCTATACCAACTAGACCAAACTGCTACACTGTCTTAATACAAATCGTTTACTTTCCATTTAAAGGGCCCCTAAACCACTCCGAGTTCAAAGACGAAAGAGTGGTTTCTTTCTCGCCTTCGCTACGCTTCCTACAGGCGCTGTCTCCTCCTCGCCGCTTATTTCTTCACACAACACGTGGACAATGTCAGCACTACGCGTTGAGCATACCAGTATTTCCCGCTTTTCGGCTTCACGCTATCTCCACTTCCGCAGTCGAAAACGCTGAAGACGAAGTGAAATGATTCGATCGCGCACGATAGCCATGCGAGACAAAGCAGAAAGGGTGTGCGACTGCATGGCAAAACATGATAGGAGACAATCCACAACTGATACCCTTCGTGTATGGACTAATCGAGAGCTTACTTCTTCATGACGTCACGTTAACAAACTGCTGACGTCACGAAGTGTGCCGAAAACACAGGAAACGCCAGGAGAGAATAAAGCACTCGTTCTTTGCATTTTAAGAGGTAGTACTTTAGGGTCCTTTTAAATAACTAACCTAATGGAAACCCCTACAATGCACGTGGGACTCCGCGTTACAAAAACGCAGTCTACCTTGTGTAAAATATGGCCTTTCAATTGATACATTACTGAGTTGATGGAGAAAACGAAAAAGTGAATTTACGAGTGCGAAGTCCGAACGCCGGTTGAATTATTGACTAACCAATCGACTGCCTGCGTGCCTGATTAACTTCTACTCCGAATAGTCATGTTACCTCGACTTAAGCTGAGCTTTAATAAGGAGCCCGTATTGTACTGCAAATAAATTGATGAAACAAAACGGGAAATGAAAAAAGAAATCAAATCACAGTTTCACCCTAAGGACGAAGCAAAGAATGTGATAGCAACAAATTGTAATGTTACACGAAGTAAGGCTGGCAGCTAACTCTTTTGTATCCGAACTCACGTAACTCTACAAAACGCTGGTGTTAGAGAATACGGCCGCTTCAGGGAGAGAAGCGGATTTCGCACAGTCTCTTCGCGTTGAGAGCGCAGCACGTTGAAGGGTATACCGTCCCTTCATGCTCGTTCAAGATGGACGGGGCGTTTCCTCTCTGCTTGAGCAGCATTCGAAGGCAGGACTCGCACGCGGGTGATGTCATCGCATGCGCCCTTCGAGCGACGAAGATGGGCCGTCTCGTTTTATCTCTACTTCAGCCGCGTTCGTCGCCTTCGATCGCGCGCTTTTACCCGCGGGTAGAACATACGATGCGCGGGGGGATGTTATCGATTTCGACTTTATACGGAACGTTACGGCGACGGCGACGGCAAAAACCCGTAGATAGTGTCCATATAATTGCTATCGCAATAAAAACGAAGGTACACTGTGCCTCGGCATAAGGGAACTGCTGTCGCGGCAAGGTTTGTCAACTGAAGCACTACATGGAGATCGAAAACAAGAATTTTTTTTTCGTTTACCTTTACAGCAAGGAGACGGGAGCCGAGTAAGTCTTGTACGGTCTTCCTCGCTTCGGGAGGCCGAGCCCAACTTCACCGCATCAAAGGCGAAAGCTCACTGAGTATTCAAGGGCCCGAATAGCAGTGGCTCTCTTTTTTTTATATATGTACAAGAATAAAGCATACTTGTTATTGGAAAGCATCTCGAATATGAAAATAGCAGTAAAATAAAAAAAAGTAGGCTAGTCGAGAACAAATGTCACGAGGTTAGGCGGTCGTGTTCTACAAATGAAAAAAAAAATGGACAAAAAAAAAAAAAGCGCGGCGCGGCGAGCATTTGTTCCGTGTCCCAATTTTGACGTGCGGTTATGAAGTATGGCTGACAGCTTAGTTCGTATGACAGCGTTCCACTGAAAAACACAGACCCGGCTCGCACTATCGGCCTTTACACAATCGCACTGTAAGATTGAAGCGCTTACAATGTGTCCTAGTTATTAGCGCGGAGACTTTATTTCATGTACGTCGGTATCTGACTACTTCTCAAGCTTGCTGTGTTTTCGCAACTGCATCTGCCGAGCTGACGCGCGTTTCACATATACCCCTGCACCAAGTACGCTTTGATTGGTCACCATAACGACCTGCGTACCGAGTGAAAGGTCGAAGGTCGAATTCTGACCTATGCAGCTACGATTTGACATCCATGTAGTAAAGTAAATGTCCACGACCAGAATGACGAAGAGAAACAGCGAATCGCGTCATTGATAGGTAACGTACTGCTCGCAAGACGCGGCTCGCGTTTTGTTTGGCGGGAGACTACTGCAGTTTCGTAACACCTTTGAAACATAGCGCAAAATTATCAAAAGATAATCGGGGCACAAGACAACGCTGCTGAGATTGGCCAACACCACCTTTTCCAGGTGGCGTTGGCCAATCTGCCACAGCTTTTCATCTTTTTTTTTTCTTTTTAATCGTCCCATTATTCATTTGGTCAATGTTTTTTGAAAATTTTTTTTACTTTGTTGCATTTTGTATTTTTTTTATTTTTTATAATTTTGTAAAATGTTTTAAGCAGTGTTCTTGTTGTACTTATAATTGTTTAATTTTGAATACTTGTAGTTTGTATTACATTTTCTTGTATAACTTTTACCACGCTGTTGACATAGTTGCATTTTACTTATACATCTCTCACACATTTTTCTGACAGGAGGTCCCCCTTCAGCCAAATGCTCTGGGACCTCCTTCTGTATACTTATGTAAGCATGTATGTTTTGTATGAAAGTAAATAAACTGAAACTGAACTGAAACTGAAACTGACTGATTAGCTGGAGTACTTGACACGCGCTAACACAACGAAAATACCGTCTGATGCGACTCTGATGACGATGAGCTGGTGATGAATTTTGATTATGAGCTTTGAAGAATGATGATCTGCTCAATTTCGCATTGTTCGGCGTAGTCATACCACGTTTTCAACTACAATCATCAACAGCAGCGTCATCAGAATAATCATTGTGATGTCTTAAATTACGTCCGCATCAGGGCAAAAGCCTCTACAAGCCATATGAAATCAACCCCGTCTTGTGGCACCTGATTTACACGCCTCCGCGGATTTCTCAATTTTGGTCCGCACGCGTAACTTTCTTCCATTTTTGACTGCGCTTTTGTACTCTCGTAGCCACCGTGGCAGCTCGGCGGTTCAGTTGTCGCGCGGCTAAGCTCGTGGGTTCGAATCCCTGCCACGGCGACCGCATTTCGAAGGACCACGAAACGTAAACATACCGGTGTACTTAGATTTAGGCGCACGTTAAACAACCCCAGTTGGCCTAAATTAATTTCGTGTCACCCACTGCGGCGTCCATTGTAATTACACGTCAATTTTCGTAATGTGAAACTACAGAATTTATTTATTTTCTGCTGTCTCTTTACCATTTATGTGAATACAATCATAGACCACAGTTTTATGCGTCGTAAACACTGGATGGCTTGAGCAGTTACACTTTTTTTTACTTAATGTTAACCACATGATATCGGCTGATTAGTTGGCTTATGGTGTTTGACGTCCCAGAGCGACTGAGGTTATGAAAGACGCCGTAGTGTTCTGGACAATTTAGCCCACCTGGGGTTCTTTGACGTGCACTGAAATCACGCAGTACACGGGTAGCGTTGCGCCTCCATCGAAATGCAACCGCCGCGGCCGGGATCGAACACGCATCCATTCATGTCAGCAGCCGAGCTTTGTAACCTTTGAGCCACCGCGACGATACGTACAGGATATCAGATTCTCTGCGCTCTCTCAAACGCGGCTGTATTCCTGTCCCTGCAAATAGTTCCCGCCTAAAATCGACGTCTACAGACATAGACATTCCAAAAATCCACTACGCCTCAATCGCCTTTAGCCAGATGCTAGCCTCTGCAAACACGAATACGCCGACATCGAACACATCTTCCAGAAATGTACTCATAGAGCGAAGCTCTTTGACCCTAAAAGCCCAGAAATCCTTGAGAAGCGTTGGCGCGAGGTTTTGACCAGCTCAGAACCTCAAGACCAAATCTGGGCCATCCGGAAGGCACCGGGAAACAGTGTAAACGCTATAGGTCTCGCGCCACCCCGTCGCGTTCCGCAGGACCAAATAAAGTTGTTTTTAACTGAACTCAATTCAACGCTAGGGGTCACCACGATCACCCGGGTGGCGTGGGCAAGCCGAGAAGTTTTACAACGACCACCAACACCACCAACACCAAATTGCTTTCATCACATCCGTACGTATACTGTACACATTAAGGAGCTTGCGGCGATGCTTATACTCACGGTTCAAAGAGTTGACATTTAAAGGGACACTAAAGAGCAAAACGATTTTTCTCGCATTAGTAAAGTAGTCTTCCACGACACCAAAAACACGACGTTTTCTGCGCGAAGACGCTTAATAAGCGAGAAAACGCTCAAAAAGAAAATACAGGTGGCGACGCCACCTTGGAATTCCCGCACCATTTGCCGTGACGTCACATATCTTTGACGGCGCCTGCTTGGCTTACGTAGTTCCTAATGGGTTAAATCGAAGTGCATTGTCCTCTGAGGGGGCCAGAGGCTTGACATAACGAGTTTGTGGAAATTTCGTCGAGCCAGTGGCGCTAAAATACGTTAGATGCTCTTTGAAGTCTTTTACGTCACGAATTACAAAGTTCGGCGCGAAATTTAAAAATGAAACTTTCAACTTGGTTTTCTCCTCTAATAATAAACCTATGGTAATGAAATAAACTACGCAAGAGTTCTCCGAGCACACTTTATCAATCTAAACCAATTAATTGTTTCTCTTTAGTGTCCCTTTAAGTGGCCGAAAAGGCGCAGAGGGAAGCATCACGCTCACTATACGAGTTGCGAGGTCTAGGTGGTCTATCTATTAGTAACGGAAAACAGTTTTTAAACTCACGAATCTCTCTTAATCGCTGACGCATGAAGGTGCTTGTTCGTAGGCGTAGCACGTCTCCATTATTTATACGAGAACGCCACAGCTGCGAAGCGGCTGACAGCGCGTTGCTGCGTTTGAAGTACAGCTATAATGTTTACTGTAAATATTTTATTCAAAGGGACCCGGAAGAGACATATAGATAGGTTTGTGCTAGTAAATCACCCATATAGACACTACAAATATATATATATATATATATATATATATATATATATATATATATATATATATATATATATATATATATATATATATATATATATATATATATATATATAAACGGCCATAAACTTAAGGGACGAATTCAGGATCCCAAACCAAAGCTTTACCGCCAACCGCAAGGTCAGAGTTCTTCGAAGTGTATCTAAATACAGTTAAATCTCGTTATAACGAACACTTATATAGCGAAATATCGCTTATAGCCAACAAGAACTCTGGTTGGTCACACGCTTCATTTCAGGGAAGTTTATTCTTTCTATAACTAAATCGAGAACATTATAGCCACCACGATGTGGGCTGTAACAAAGAAAAATTTGGTTCGCACAGGCTGAAAACTCGAAAGGTAACGTAAAAGCAAACTAAATGTTGAAAGACAATTCAGAACCACATTTCCTTTCACGTCCTTCTTCAAATAAATGCGAATGCAGGCCTTCTTTGCCAAACAAACTTCGTTCTGTCGTGATTTCCCCTTCGAATTATCCGGCCTATTTAGTTTAGAATACCACAGGGAGACAGCGCGAGCCAGACTGCGGATTTGTTAGACCCAATTTTTGTCTCGACTGTTGCAAGGAATATCGGATATAACGAACTATTCTACGGTCACGATGTTACTTCGTTATAGCGAGGTTCTACTGTACCAGTACACGAGCATTTTTTGCATGTCATCCGCATCGGCTTGAGATATTGATAGTGTGCCGGCAATCGAAACAAAGGAACTGTCCTTCCTCATAGATGCATCTTCAGAACGAAGAATAACCTGTCGTGACAGCATGTGTACAATCAGTCTACGAGCAACCCCGTACTTCCGACAGGCTCTTACCCTTTCGGATCTCCACCGGAGCATCTACGGCAGCAGTCACAGCAAGGAAACGGGACAACCAGACAGAGACCATTCAAGTGCACAGACAGGACGTACACAGACAGGTCGATCCAAGTGCACAGCATGTGTGTGCACCAGTCATGTCTACTTATTCTCCTATGCCCGTGCTTCTATTCTTGTATGCTGCCCTCCCAAATTAAAGAAACGAACCATGCATCCCAAACCAAAGTTTCATCGCGAACCAAAAGTACCCCTTTCTCCAAACTTATCTGCATCTCAGCGCAGGCGAGCCTTGCGTTCGTGCATGCCATTCCTCTCGGAATGAGACTTCGATAGTGTGCCGGTAATCCCCTAGTGAGGAACTGTCCTACCTCACGGATACATCTTCAGAACGAAGAAAAACAACCTGTTGTGACAGCATGTATACAATCAGTCTACGAGGAACCCCACACTTCCGACTAGCTCTTACCCTTTCGGAACTCCACCGGAGCAGCTACGACAGCAGTCACAGCGAGGGAACGGGACAGCCAAGGGAGACCCGGTCCGGTACGCAGTAAACGAGGACACACGCCGCCTCCGGTGGCTTCGAGAGTGGCGGCACAAGCACGCAATCGATCCAAGTCGTACAGTGTACGTACTACAACAGCGGTCGACCTCGATCGGCGCCTGCGGACTTCCGTCGCCCGAGTAACTGTGGCCCCGCGCCGGTGAAGAGTTGGGATCTCAGGATCGCGCTCGCTGACTAGTTTGTGACGAAACGCGCTTGTCTGGCCTTTTACTTTCGTCCGGGCCACAGTGAGAGAGAGAGAGAGAGAGAGAGAGAGAGGGAGAGACTCGGTGGGCAAGAGTGAAATAGACGCTTGGGTCTGACCTTTCGCTTTCTTCGGAACAGTGAGAGAAAAAGTAGAAAGTTGCTGTAAGATGGGAGAGCGCGTTTGTTCGGTCCCTCTTCGATAATGGAGAGGAGAGAATATAGAAAGAGAAAGAGAGAAAGGTCTTTAAAGAAAGGTAAGCGGAGAGAAGAACAGCTGGAGCAACTCTGTCTCTCACGCTCAACGTACCGAGAAGCGAGAATACGCACAAATAGACAAGCGATTTGTAAGGACGATGTAACAACTGTACGTAAGCACAATTATGGTGTGTAGAGAAAGAGAAGGACCGCCTGCGCGCGTACTGATGTGCATATGCTACAACTGTGGCGTAGTTGCGAGGAAAGAGACGAGATTGAGAGAGAGACGGAGAATAAGGCCCGGCGACCAATATGAGAAAGGACGTTTCGACTTCCTCTCCTATCTTTGCGCAACTGCCACCTCTTTCACTTCAGTCTACAGCTCTGATGACGCACGTGTTATTACGTTTGTTATGGTTACGTAAGTTCGTAACTTGTCGCTAAGGAATGGACTGAGGGCAGTGGGGACCGAGAAGTTGCAACTTGAGCTCTAGTTCAAGCTCGAGCAACTCAATATCTCGGCTTTTTCGAGCTATGCATATGTATAGGTGCATTAGGTATAGACTGTCGTGAGGGGACCAGTTAATTTACTGCAATGAGTAATTACAAAATGTGCAAGTCGAGAAAACAGCTAGACACCACGCATTTAGAGAGACACACAGACACGTTTCTAAAGATGCGTCGTTAACTAAAGTGACACATTAACTCTCTTTTGGGTCACGTGGCTCCCCCATGAGAGTATAGTGATCTCGAAAAAGAGTTCACGTGACTCTTACAAGAGAGTAATATACGCGGCAAGTCAGGACCCGCACAAAAGAGTCAAAGGTCCCCATTTTTTTCTTAGAGAGAAGTTCCCGCCGTTTCACAAGCAGTACACTTCGTGTGACTGCAACTAGTGCAAACACGAATCAGTATGGTTTGCCCGTAGTACGAATCAGTATGGTTTGCCTGTAGTACAATGAATGCAAGACTGAACACAAGGGACAAGGGTACTGAGAACAGTTCTGTTTGGTGACTATTACACCGCGGTGAATTATTTATCAACTTAACAAAATCAGCTCAATTCTGCTTCTTGGTGCTTCTTCTTAGTGTAAAGTGTCTAATGTTGTTTCAATTTATCATCTGTTGATCTTGCCTTAATCTCACCGTGATTACCCAGAACAAGGATTTATGGTTTTCCTCTCGGATACAGACTACCTTCCTAGCTCTGAGTGCCCCCCCTCCCCCCTCCCCCCCGCCGTCCCCACCCCCACCCCATGATTCGCTCTACAGCAGCGTAGAAGACAATTGCTAGAAGCAAAAAGAGATAACGAGCTGTGGGAAAGAAACATTGATCTTGGGGCTGCCCAGCGCATGGACTTCGCGATAAGTTTATAGCAAAACACACACCTCCCATCCGTTTGAATGTGTGGCAGTTTGCTCAGCCCAAAGCTACTTCTAAAGAAACTGCGGGAAAACGCCAACACGCACTGCTGGCAAATTTTATGCGCCGTTCATTCGATGTCAGACGAAAATGAAATTTGAGTCTGATTCATGTCCCGTAACAGACAAAGGAGAAAGAAAAGAGAAAGCGCCCCGCGAGTGTGCACCTGCACGCTTGGTTCAACTTGTATGGTATAGGCGACAGTGAGCCCTCGTTAGAATGAAAACGTGCATGGCGGCCTGGAACTAGCAGTGCTGCTGTGGGGCCGTGGTGATTATTCAACAACGTTCGGAAACGTGTCGACATAAACTGATCATTCATTCAATCAAATCACGTTACCTTTCGACCTCCCTCCCTCTTCCCCCCTATCCTCAAGGCTCTTGTTTCCTGCCAACACGCACACTCAACAAATACAGTCCTTTTTCCTCTTTCCCTCTTTGCATCACCGATTTACGAAACGAAGTCGCTTAGCCTTGCATGCAGTTTCGATGCGAAAGCAGCGCGAAGGTGAAAGAGAGCGAGGAGGTTAATTGCGCCTCGGATTATTCAACCACGAAAGAGAGACAAAACAAAAGAATTCAACGAAGCAACGAAACACCGCGCGGTGTATGCGCAACGGCGGGAAGAGGAAGGAAGTTGGAACGAAGGGCTCGTGGCGTGTGTACGTACGCCACTTTCCTCGCCGCTTCCATCGCGGCCAACACCGCGGCTGTGTTTGTTCTGCGCTGCCAGCGCAGGTCTCGAAGAGGGCGACCGATGCCGAGATGTGGGCCAATGACCTCCTCCTCGCCTGGGTCGACGGCGCACGAACGCTGATGCAGAAGCAGCGTAGAAAGCGAAGAAGAAAGAGAAAGCGGTTCCACCGGGAGCAGGTTGTCGTCGACGTACGGGACGACGCCCCGTTAACCGCGAATGATAAGGTGTCGAAGCAGCTGTTTAGCTATGTGGCGTGTAAGCGGTTAGGCTGAAGAGATGCGGATCGGCGTCAGATTGAATGAAAGTACACGTGCGTCGAACGGTCGACGAGACACGCCGGGAATATTGTAAACGACGCTAACAGAATGCAGTCAAGGGGTTACGGCGGTAAGGAAGGTGGCAATAAGTCTTGTCGGACTCTTCTAGAGCTATCGCTGTGTCTCCCCAAGCATATGGGCGCGGCCTGCGCCGAGCGGTGGTAACAGTTTTTGTAGGTGAAATACAATCACACGAAAATAAAGAAAAAAAGCGCGTGACGATAAGTATTTATCTCGTCTTAGTAAATTACCCTTTCACAATACCAAAAGCACCACTCCTGTCTCGAGAAGACACTTGCTGAACTTCTACAAGGTGGCAGGAACACAACTCCAGAAACCAGATTTAGGTTCAACTGTCTGGCAAATAGGACGGGATGGCGACAGAGGGATAGGTTAAATCTAAGGGGGGCCGACGGCACCCCCCCTCTGGCACTCATCGACGCCCCCCCTACCCCTTCGAGGTAGCGGTCCTAACGATTTCGACAAACGCATTTGTAAAGACGAAAGTAATGCTGGGCTCGTTGGCTGCAACAGTGAAAAAGCTCGTTGGCTGCAAAATGCTGTCAGCCATGAAAAAAGGCAGTATTCATTACGCGAGAACTACGGCTCATAGCGGCTGCGAGTGAATATTCACTGACAATAAGCGAACACCAGACATAGCAGCGCAACCATAAAACATAATCCACAGTACTAACAGATCGAAATAGGACAGTTTATAAAGCTAAGTAATTCATGTGTTTTCATTTCCACCGTCTTCAGTTCGGTTCATATCGGCGTAATTTCGACTCGAACGCGTAGATCAGAGCCAACATTATATTTAGAGACCAGATTCGTCGCGACATGACGTGGTTATCTGGAGCAATTGCGCATACAAGTCGTTATACTAAAAAATGCCCCCACCTCCCCGAAGGGAATCGTGAGGAAATGCGAATGCATTTCTTGCGCCGAAAAGTACACGGCGCAGTAATTTTAATGGCGTAAATTAATGACGAGACGAGGATTTGTACCGTAACCATTTATTTACACATTCATCAGCACCTGTTTGTGTTGTCATTGTACCTGACGGCCATAATCTCAGCCTTGTGGTCGCCGTTGGCGTTTCACAGCGGCGTCTCGAGCACACATTTCGAGAGGCGCCCAGCCAGCGGACGGGAGAGTGGGGCGCAGGGAGGAGAGAGAGCGAACGGCGAGAGAACGAGCGGCGAAGCACTGCTAGAAGAGCGGCGAAGCACTGCTAGAAGAGCGGTGCGGAGCCGGCGCGCGCCCGCGCAAACCGCGGTGAGGAGGCGGAGCGCGCGCAGTCACGTGGGGTGTGACGTCGCTGCGCCGTTGCTACAGACGCTCCTCTCCTTTCCTCGCGCCGTTGCTATGGGACGGCGGATTCAGGGTCGCTTATAAAGTGCATTCGCACTTAAAAAAATTGATGTCGCGTACGAATCCGTGAGTACAGCACGCGGTTCGTTGTAGACGTAAATATCCGTCCGGACCTCCGCTGATATTCCTGCTCGGAAGTCGTTGTTCTCAAAACCTGCGGCAGTCACAACAAACACTGCTATGCAAGAATAGCACAGAAGCCGATTTTATCAATATAACGCCTGCAGCGGCGGCGGCTACGTTTGTGTACGCAACTTGTTCATGCTAGCCTGAGTCAACTTGTGGCCAAATGAGAGCAAGATATGTCACTCGTTAGACGAACTGAAGCTTCTGCATAGTCAATAGTATGTCTTGACTTAACCTCAGTGCGCTGCGTACGACTGTAGCCGATCGCTTTGGTGAAGGCACCACGATAATCGACGGGTCGTACGACGGGCCGCGTTGCAGCACCAGCGTTAAAAGTAATATACTTTTCTTTTCTCGAAATAATTGCGACCAAAAACTAATTGGCACACATTTGGAGCCTATATGTCATTCTTTTTATGTCAAAATATACCACGACTGACTGCAGAATAATGAAGTATTTTATTACACGCTTATTACAGCTCATTAGTGAAACACACAATACAACACATTACTTCATTTTCTTTCTTGGAATGTTATACTGAGTGCCTTGGAATTATGGTATCGTGAATTTGACACATTCGCAGTCGATCATATTTCGCGCCTGGATGATAGGAGTCGCTTTTATCAGAAAACTAGGAAGCGAATGCGTTAGTAGCCCTTCTATCGCGCTGACGCCTAGTGAATTCATGTATCTAAATATATTTCATAGTCATGTCGTGCAATGTGCGTTTTTTAAATGCGAAGCATTTCTTAGCGAACTTCTGCGACTTCGAGCGTATCTATCTATCTATCTATCTATCTATCTATCTATCTATCTATCTATCTATCTATCTATCTATCTATCTATCTATCTATCTATCTATCTATCTATCTATCTATCTATCTATCTATCTATCTATCTATCTATCTATCTATCTATCTATCTATCTATCTATCTATCTATCTATCTAGCCGCCTACGACTTTGTGCTCTCCTGGCCGTTTCGTTTTTTTCTTTCTTCTTTGTTTAAGTGGGTATATGATAGCACTACTGACTTGCTGTTAGGATGATTTTCGCTTTCTGTGTTGTCTTTCTTTTAACTGCGCATACGCCCTCATGCGTACATATAGTACATGTGACTTGGCTATTGCAATCAAATTATGTTGCAAGTCAGCGCTCTATTTGTCGCCTCTCTTGCCCTCGTCCTTAGCGCTGTTTGTGGATTAATTATGGAAAACCAACAAGCCCAAGCTACCCTTGTAGCAGAATATTCTTTTTCATTTAAATAATTAGGTTCAATTTGACAAAACACAAATAAAACAAACAAAAATTAAGGAGTCATTCCACTCTGTGAAGCTTTATGGGCAGAGAAGCTGTTTAGCACATGACACAAAGGTGGCACAGAAGTTTCGATCCTTCTTAGCGGACGCGGGGTGGGGTGTAGTTGAGTGTCATCATCATCATTAAGTCAGAAGGTCGCGCGATTGAAGAAAGACGAAGAGCAGTTAAAGTGCCATATTTTTGAGGAAGCAAGCAAGCAAGCAAGCTGCTCCGGCTGTCTCATCGCATCGACGCAAGATGTGCTTGGACGATGTGAGTAAGACCATCATCTGCTACAGAATTCTCGCGATCAGTCTGCATACTGGAGAGGTTAGCGCCAGGGACCCCAGGCGGCTTGCGCAACCACGCGTGGCCGCCGCCGCGATTAGAGAGTTTTAGTGCAGGGGCCACAGAGCGTAGTGCAGGGCCCCCAGAACTCTTTATTACAGAGTTTTAGTGCCGGGCACTCCAATTCACTTGCGTACGCACGCTCTTGCGTTCCATTTTACTTCCAGCCGCACCCAAGGAGAATACAAAGGAACGCAAGGTCTTGCGTTGGCAAGTAGCTTTGGGGCCCCTGCATTAAAACTTTGTTGGCGGAGCTAATCGCGGAGGCCAAGACGCAAGCTGTTGCGTTCTTTGGTATTCTACTGGAAGATGAGAGGGGGGGGGGGGGGGACCAACAAACAATTCGACGGGGAGAGTGCAAAAGAACGCAAGAGCTTGGGGCCCAAACGGCTATGGGTTCCCTGGCACTAAATATCTCGATTAGCGCGTGGTCGCTGACGCAGGAATTGTACAGTGAAAAAGTTTTACTACTCATCCCTTATTGCTCACCTCACATGGGCAACCCTGTCACGCATCTTCGATAGTATTGATCTCCCTTTTCGTGTCACCAGTCCCAACTATACATGGGAATATATTTTCAGTGTCATTCTGAAGAGAATGTTATTGTATACGCCCTATTCCATTCACATTCTGTGATTGGGTACAAAACAGCAAGATAACAGAAGAATGTGATCGTTACGCTCTCCCAGTTCGCACTCGCGTCCGCCTAATTAACATCCGCTCTTCACTTCTGCTATCTTAATTCACTTCTGGTTTCCACTGCAGGCTTCTTAATTCACCCGAGAGAAAATAATTTCAAGGCTGAACCTGAAAGATACCGTGGAAAGTGAACCCAGGCTTCGGGAATCGGACCCGCTTTCAAAAGCGTTAAAGTGCTTCTCTGCGCTGTATAGAATATCTCGCAATATCAACCCGAGTATTCTCTCTCGCGACTGCGCAGAACCTGTGAGGATCGAGCGGTTACCTCGGCGCGATAAAGCTAAAAAAAAAAGAAAGTCAGCCCCGCCCACAAGCGAAACCTGGACGAACTGCGCAGGGGCGTAGCCAGAAATTTTTTTCGGGGGGGGTTCAACCATACTTTATGTATGTTCGTGCGTGCGTTTGTATGTGTGCATGCCTATGTACGCAAGCAAAACTGAAAAATTTCGGGGGGGGTTTGAACCCCCCCAACCCCCCCCTTGGCTACGCCCCTGGAACTGCGTACCAGTGATCCGCCCGTGTTTGTCTGCCCCTTCCTGTTCTTTTGTGTTCTTTTTTGTGTTTATATGCTCCTTTGTGTTCTTTTTTGTTCTTTTCGCGTGATAATGTGATATTTTCTATCCTTTTTTTTGTTATTTTCTGGTGATTATCTGATTTCTATTGCGATTACCTATTTTCTGTTCTATCGTCTCCTTTACACTGTTTGCTGCTCCGAGCGCCGTGCGTTCGGAGCAGCAACTCCCGGCGCTGGCGTTTCGCTGAAGCTTCGCTGGCTGGGACAGACGAATTAGCCCTTCGGCGACGCTGGCGTTCACGGGCAAGCTCGCGCTGCTGGCGTTCCACACGTGCAGCAGTGCTTTGCTGATGCGTATCAAACACATAAGCCCAGCGGGCGGCTCGGCTTGCTGTTAGGATGGCCAGCAGGCCATCCTAACAGTGTGTCAAACGTGTATCGAACGTGGAACCTGCGTGACGCCAAGGCCATACATAAGACGACGACAGGGCGGTCGCTTAAGACTGCTCCGCAGTTAAAATCCAACATCCCCGTTTGCAGAATTATTCACCGGCGCACGTGACGTAACGGACCGTGGGACAAGCCTTGCACAATCTTACCAGCACAATTATTAACTGCATGTCTTGGCTTCACGGTCCTTCGTGACGTATAGAGGTCAGCGCACGATTACCGAACGTGTCTTTCTCCTTCTTCTTTACGCCACCTCTCCCCTCCCTTCTATCATTCGGGTGGGAGTAAGCACCTCGAAGCAGTTCGCTCACGGCCAACATCTTTTTTCAAACAACGCATCCCAGCGCACCTTTTCAAGGAGCACCACCTGGTACACATCACGCAACATGGTCGCGTACAAATGAATCGCGAGACCCTGAGAACACGAGAGAGGACGAAAGATAATCGCGCGCATTAATGCGCGGCGGCCTCCAGCGATGATGCGAGCGAAGAGCGAGACTCCCATGGCTCACAGGTGTTGGTGAAGGCAAAGAAGGGACCCGACTATGGGGGGGTCATGCACCGCCGTTCCAACGGAAGTTGCACGCCGTTTAATGGCAATGGCGCAATGTTTTTCTTGTTTCGCCAATGATAACGATGCGGAAAAAGACGATTATCAGTTTCGCGTTCGCCCCCGACGCCGACCACCAAGGTTCGCATTATGATGCTGAAGCTGCTTCGCCGTTTCGGTAGTCGATTGCCTCGCTAAGTGTGTGCGTGCGCACGAAGCGCACAACGCAGCGGAAGAAACGCTAGGCCAAAGCACTGACTTTACTTTTGATATAAGTTCTCGAAGTAACCAACTAGCTGTGCTATGCAGGGTGGCGCAACTATCACGCAGAATGATGTTAAAAAAGTAGTAAGTAGGAACGGCGTTACGCGAAGCAAACCTATAGCACATATTCTTCCCAGTAAACTGGAGTAGCCACCACAAATTTTTCTGTTATTGGTGTTTAATTATTTATAATCATGTTTATAAGTTATATATATATATATATATATATATATATGTGTGTGTGTGTGGTGTGTGTGTGTGTGTGTGTGTGTGTGTGTGTGTGTGTGTGTGTGTGTGTGCACTTTTCGCGAGAGTATCCACTTGATATCGCTCGACCAACAACACTACTCAAAATTATATAGGCAGCTACTGCGGGCGATAATACCCGAGGATAGGAATAGTATATAGTATAAAATTTATACAACTAGATATTTTTGCCGTCAGTATTCGAGAAAATTAGCGCTAATTTGATACAGGCTGTTGCGCCGTCCCGAACGAAGAGGAACCGTCATACTGTGTTCAGAATACTGCGATATGTCATGAAACGATTTACCAAGCGTCTGCTCGAGGTAACATTGGTGTTTTCCTTATTCTGGGATAGTAATTTACTAAAATGAGGTCTGTTTTTCCTTTTCTGCAATGTTTATATAACTTCCAGATCAAGAGTTCGCTTTCATCAGCAGTACACTGCGATTACGCCGCGTTGCAGGACTTCGTGGACCGGGAGGAGATGTTCTTCTACTACACGCCCACCAACCAGCCCGGACAACCGGCACAGCCGCCGCAGGCTCCCGTCCAGATGGTCCCCGTATCGGCCTCGACGACGTTCAGCATACAGACCGCAGCAGCAGCCGCCGCGCAACTCGATGGACCAGGGCGACCTGGCGTCGGCGCCGGACTCCTCCGCGAGACCGCCGGTCACCAGAGGGATCGCCTCGACGAACATGACGCGTTCCAGGGCCATGAACGAAGAGCAGGACGCCGGGGAGGGCGGCGGGACGTTTCCCCAGGAGACGCCGCATCTACACCGAAGGACGGCCACGTGCGTTGGCCGCCATGTATTGCAGTAGCACGGATAATTGGGCTAGTTGGTACTTGCTTACGTTTGACAGAATATGGCACGCACGCAAACGCAAACGCGGACACAGGAAAAGAAGGCGCCTGTGTTGTTGTTTCTTTTGCCGAGTCTGCGTTTCTGTGTGCGCCGTATTCGGTGACAAAATGAAGCCAGTTCCACACCTGTGAAATATGAGTAAACAGCAGAACTGTCAGGCGAAGGCAGATTGAGTTCTTTCTCCTTCCTCTTCTTTCTTTCATGTTTCTTTATTTATCTTTTTACACATCTTCTGCTATCTTCCTCTATCTCTTTCTATATTGCACTCTCTCCTTCTTTCCCTCCTCCTCACCTTCACATCTCTCCTTCTCACCCACACTTCCCTTTCCTAACCCTTGCTATACTATACTACGCATGGCTATGCTATGCTGGGAGTTGCTTGGCGCGTACCCGCGTTCAGTGGCGCATACCCGCCGAGTTTTGCGCGAACATCGACGGCCTTACCTCCAGATTTAAACAGCTCTGCCGTTGAAAACGCTGACCATAACCCTCTCGCTTCGATAAGTCTTGACGCGTTGCATGCATCGTTCCAACCATAGCAGAATTAACTGTTGGACTAGTTGGCCTTGCACAACTGGCTAAGATAGCTTGGCGCAATGAAAACGAAAGGTTCTCGGCATGTTTCACTCTATGTGACGTGAAGGCGATAGCATGCCGCACACTTGGTAATGCGTTGAGTTGTAAAGCCGGAAACCCGACTTCTTGCATGACACGACGAGCCGTAAGGAGAGCGACACGCATCAAATTACCAGCAGTTTTCACCAGTTCCAGTCGTTTACGTTAGTTTTCAGTCGATTAAGTTGCTGGCTTCGTTGCTATCTCATTCTGTTAAGCCGTAACTGTACCAAATGGTCCATCGAGACGCCCTTCCGAATGCGGGTCACATACGCAGGACCAGTTTCACTCGTGGGCGATTTCGGGCAGCGTCGGACGGCGAGCCTAGGGTGCATCAGCTGGTGTTCCCCTATCCTGTGTGGACTCCCGAGCAAGCGCGCCTCATGGGTATGTATGGAACGTTCCTAAATACGGTAGAACTTCAGGGGAACACGGAAGCTTGAAGCGATGAAAAATCCTCGTAACGCTGAATGTCGCTGGAGCCAAGATTTCGACAAACGGACTTGTCTTCTTCAAGGCAGCAAGGTTGCTGTCTTGAAAAAGTCATTCAGACATTAGGCAGTTGCTGCCTGTCTGAATGTCTTCTTCAAGACAGCAACTGATGTCTTGGAAAAGACAACGCCACTTGTCGAAATGTCGGATCCAGCGACAATCCTTGTAACAAGGGTCTTTCATCTGTATGGAAAGGCATGTACCACATGTTTCTCTACTTTTCCGAATGACAGTAATACAAGGAGAGCTGCAGGTACAGCAACAAAAAGGTTTACATCGATAACCCTCGCCTAGACAAACGCGAGGAGTGGGCCAATTCTTCTTGCATTTGTGTCTACCGGAGAGCTCTCGGGCGAGACTTGTTTCAGCTATAGTCTGCCATTGACTGCGAGAACAAGAATTGCTCGAAAAATGACTAAACATAAGAAATAAAACACTCCGGGATCAACGTAGGAACCGTGCAACTACATTATCAGTTCTGGTGACTTCACGCACTAGTATGGCTAGTTGTGATGATGTCGGGTACCAGGAGATACAAAATGGCCACTTGCGCGACACAAAGGGAGACACGGAGCGGAGCGACCATGGGAACTTCACGACATAATGCAGGTGGAAAGATATTCGTGTGCTGCTTTTTCGTTCATTGTTAAATGCCCTAAACGTGTCCACAGATCACAAGAAACCGTTTTCATGCGCCCTACGCAGGTCTGGCGTCTCAACCCGCGCAAGCCCCCTCTACCATCATCATACCACCGGCGGCCCCGGCTCCGGCAGCGCCCGCTCCTCCGCCCCCTCCCTACCCTCCGCAGCCGGCACCTTCCATCATCATCACGGGGGGAGGCGGCTAGTGGCGGTGCCCCCCCTTGCTGCCACCACCCACCGCCGATGCCCCTTCCGCCTCCCCCTCCGACCTTCATCCCGATACCTTTCCCCATGCCACAGCCGGTGATGCCGCAGATGCCGCCCTACCCTCCGCCTCCCCAGCCGCCTGCGCCCATCATCGTCATTCCGCCCGCGCCTCCTCCACCGCCTCCCCCTCCACCACCCCCTCCGCCCCCACCACCGCCGCCGCCACCTCCCCCTCCACCACCTCCGGCGGCCGCACCGGGACTCAGCTTGCTACCCCTCATGGAGGGTTTCTACGACCGGGGAGGAGAGCCTATCCGCAAGCGCCGAAAAGTGTACGTATATCAATTTATCGTTCAATAAACGCGCGCATAAACATCTTATAAGTAACGTATACACGATAGAAAAAGTAAAAAAAGAAAAACTTACGCCACTTCCCCCCCAATGTGCAACCCGCAGAACCAGCTGAGCGCCAGTTTTCCTTGTGGTTTTCTCATATTTTGTGATTTTGTACGGGTGTCTGTGATTACGTTATTTGTAGTGTAGAGATGCACGGGAAAGGACTTGTGACAGCCCCTGGCACACCCGCCCCTGCTACAGTGACTTTAGGCCCTTCAGGACTACTTTGTGGGTTTGATATATAAGAGACATGACGGCGACGCCGACGGCAAAAACCCGGCGAAAGTGTCCATATAATTGTCACAATAAAATTAATAGAAGCGAGATTTCTAATCAGCTGCGCCCTCACCGTTGCACGTCATTTGCTATGTGCAATGGTCCTTCATTTCTTTTCGTCTCTTTGACAGGGAGCCTTCAACGTCGTCGTCGTCGTCGGAGACCTCTAGCGAGCTGAGCGAAGAGGAGCCGCTGCCTCCTCTGCCGGAGCTGCCCAAGTACGTGCCGCCCGAGGAGGCTTCCGAGGCTCCCTCGGAGCCCGCCGCCGAGAAGTCTACGGTTCTCGAGGAGTGGAAGCCCCCGACGCCCGAGAAGGAACCGGAGAAGGAGCTTGAAATGCCCGGCGGACCGCTACCTGAGGAACAACCCGACATGTTCCCATTCTTGTGAGCGCGCGACGACCGCATACTTCCTCACTAGCCACCCTTTCCGCGGTGGCGCTGGCGTCGGTGCACAAATCTGTCGCGGGCATGGAAGAAGGAAAACATGGAGGGAGCGTGAAGTGACAATCTCATACTCGGTTGCATCGTAAGAATGTTATACTCGGTTGCATCGTAAGAAAAAAATGACAGCTCCGCCCAGTTTGTGGTAGACACAAATGTTTGTGGCATTAGTTTTAGGTCGGAAACTTGAACGTCCTAATAAACACTGTCAGGGATTCTGACATCGCTATCAGCCAAACGTAATGTTTTATGTAGTAACGATGAACCTTTAATTCTCAATATGAATACTATTCACATTAGGCGAGAAAAAGTACTCGCCGTTCGAGCGGAAACCAGCTAGCACGACTGTCTTTCACAGCTGAAGGACAGGCGCGCCGCGGTTCTGTGGGCGGAGCCTAAGTTCTTAGACTGTAGCCGAGTATAGTCATAAAAAAATTTAGAGAAGATATAGGCCCTAGTCACGTGACAGGCAAGCGCTACTATTGGTCGGCTCGCTTTGGTTGCGGCTTATGGTGCGGGCTCTACGGGGGCCTAATCCTACCCAGGAGGCAACGCGCGCTGATCGGGAGGGGCGGCGTCAGACGAGGTTGACTTGCCGAGGCTAGCGGAATCGCTTGATGCTCCCTTCTAGTCTTTGTATCCTCCATTATCGCAGAAATATAGGGGTGTGCGAGTAGTCATTTTCAGAACCGCATCTAATACGAATCGAATACTTTTCGAATAGTAAAGCAACCCATTTCAATAAAGCGGGAATTTCACATTTTATTTCAAACAAATATTCACAACCGTCAAAGAAACATACATGATTCCTTTGAAGTGCCACAGTTATTTAAACCGAGGTTAGCTCTTATCAGTAGCGCAGCCAGAACTTTTTTTCGGGTGGGTGGGGGGGGGGGGGGGTGTTCAATTATACTTTATGTATGTTGGTGCGTGCGTTGGTATGTGTGTCTGTATACATACACTTCCTGAATTGACAAATTCCGGGAGGAAGGGGGTGGGGTTGAACCCTCCCAAACGACCCTTCCCCCCTGGCTACGCCAGTGGCGCGACTAGAGCCTTCGAGATATTTCGTAGTTGCTGGTCCAGCAGTTACATCAGTATTGTAAGTGGTACTTGATGATCAACTTTACAATAAAACTGAGCCATAAAAGTTAAACGGTGTTTCAACATCAACATCATAATGAATCTCATGGTGACGACAGTGGATCAAGGACACGTACTCTTCGGCGACACCGGGGCTTTACGCAAGAACGGCCACATCCGGTGATCAGTATAGCGTTGACAGTCCCGTAAAAGTATCGCGGTGCACGCATCTTGGTAACTCGATAATTCGAACGAGAAAAAAAAAATGATCCCTCGCTGTTCAAAAGTTTTGTTCCTTTGGTGTTTCCCATTTGTGCTGAGTAGTCAAGAAGCATTCGAAAAATATTCGGCATTTCGAATATTCACTATTCGATGCAAGTACCGGATCGTACAGAACGCTATTCGATTCGTTATTCGAAATTTTCGAATATTCGCACACCGTTACAGAAATAACAGAATAAATGCCCACACGACCAGTATAACCCAATTCGGCTATACAACCCGTTTTGTTTTTATTCCCTACTGTCATTTGCCGTCCCAGCTTGATTTAACGGGTGCAAACCTCCGGGCCACGCCCATCTTGCCGGTCAGTCAAGCGGCGACCAGAAATGGGCGAAAGCCCGTGACGTCAAAATGGCGAGTAGGCAAGGATCGCGGTAAATACGTCGAACAAACCTGAAAACTTGCGGAACGGCCGGCGAGTGCCCGCGCGTTCGGAAGCAGGATGGAAAATGGCGGCGAATTCCGTTCTCAAAGAAAAGAAACGGATCGACAGCGGCCGTTTTACGACGATGTATAATCGAATGATACGCAAATAAATTCACTACGGCCGCTAGCTGCGAAGCTACGAGTACCTACAGCACCTGAAAAATAGGCGAGCAGCCATCTTCACAGAATTATACTGGTCGATATGAAATAGAACGAAATATTTAGTAGATCAGTCAATCACTCGACTCAGATGGAATAAAGATGATGTTGTTGCTAAAACAGCAGATAACCCAGATGAGCCGATATTATATTGGCACATTAAAGCCAGCACTAGCCAAAAGTAAGGCATGGCAGCGGGCTTGTTGGTATTCCATGGTCAAGAAGGTTCAGCGTAAAAGCCGGACACAGTGGACAAAGTGGACACAGTACGCTTGTCGTTGTCGCTTCTTTGTCCATCATGTCCGGTTTTCGCGCTGAGCCTTACTTGACTAGGCAAAAGTCTGAGTGAGTAAGTATATACGATATCTAGGTAATGAAGGATCCTTCATTAGCTATTTCTCATACCTCAATTTACTCATACAATATCTTTAGTTTTACGGCAAAGCAGTTTATGCGGATCCTGTGCCATCGACATCGTTGGCGTGGTCACGCTAGAAAAAAAAGGTGTAGAAGAACTGATAGCTGGGCCAGTTGGTGATAATACTTGAACATGTTTAACTTTGCGCAACGACGACAAGGACACAAGAGAAGAGGAGAAGAGGAGACTGTGGTTTGTCTCCTCTTCTCTTGTGTCCTCGTCGTCGTTGCGCAAAGTTAAACATGTTCAAGAAAAAAAGGTCACGTGACCAAGGTGGAGAGGAGGGGGTCTGATAGGGGAAGAGAGGGGGTCACGTGATGAAGCTTAGGTAAGGCGGGCGATTCAAACGGTTGCGAGGGGAGCTGCTGCCCTAGAAATGACATAAGGTAGGCTGGGGGTGGCAGGAAGAGACCTCGCAGGAAGAGACCTCGCAGGAAGAGAGAAGAATCTAGGGCAACCAACACCGACCGGAGCCGTCGACTGGAGCTAAAGACCTGTCCTAGCTTAAATAAAGAAAGCACAATGTATTGACTTAAAACAGGGCAATACGAAAGAACACACTTGAAGGGACCGAATTAAAGGGGTAATAGCTTCGCTCTCCCACGGCTTTCATGGCGTGGAACTGGCCAGAATTTTTTTTTTCGCTCTTTAGTGTCCCGTCGATAACATCTTTGATTTTGTCCTGACCGGCACAGCGAGGAGCCCCAGTACGGCTTGCTGGCTTGGTGCTGCCTCTTCCTGGTGGCTCTGATACCTTGCTTCCTTCTCTTCTTTATCGTCGTGCCGGCCGGCGTCTACCTGGGACTCTTCCTCTGTGAGCATAAAACACGCCCACTTTCCGTGCCTTTATCACCACTCTATAGTTATCTTTTCGAGAGACTCAATCGTTTCTTTGTTAGAAACAACCAAATGAATCCGACTGACAATAGGCGAAGGAAGGCATAGGGGACGTCAATTGTTGTCTTTAACTGTAGTGTAGTAATTATGAGGCAAATTGAAGTGAAATAAAGTGGACAAAAAATCATTCTATCCGTCGGTGGGATCCGAACCCACAACCTTCGAATTACGCGTCCGATGCTCTACCAATTCAGCTACGACGGAAGACGCCTGAGCTACGACGGAATTGGCAGAGAATCGATCGGACTCGGTAGCTCAATTGGTAGAGCACCGGGCGCGTAGTTCGAAGGTCGTGGGTTTGGATCCCACCGACGGAAAGAATGACTTTTCGTCCAAATTGTTTCACTTGAATTTGCGTCATAATTGCTACACTACTTTAGGGACAACAATTATGCTTTCCTTGGCCTAATTGTCTGTTGAATGCATTTGATTATAGTTACAAAGGATCTCCAGAGTTGGCAGTTAATACGATCGGCAGCTGCTGCACACAGTAAACAGCTGTAGCCGCGCGTGTTTCCGTACCCTAAAAAGCGCAGTAGCAAAACTTCCTATCGCCGTCACAATGCGGGAAGGTCATGCGACCTTAGCAGAAACGTCAGTATGACGTCATACCCCCGCCGTAAAATCCGAGAGGAAGGAAAAGATTCTGCCTGGCGTAGCACAAAGTATCGCTATTTTGCCAGTGACAGTGGTTGGCTCTTGTCACTGTAGCTGCCGGTAATTAACGTACGCCGTGCTGCTTCGCGGTTCTTACCGTTTTGCCAGCGTCACTATACTGCCAGAACCAGAGTCGACAGCGATGTTGCCGCTCTACCGCTGACGTCATACGAGACGTTCCCACTCAGGTCACGTGACTATCCCGCACGTGACGGCGATTAGACGCTTTCCTATTGCGACCAAAAACTCTCGCGACCTTCCCTGAGCGAGTGATGGAGACATGTGACGTCGTCGTGACGTCACAGATTGCCAAAATTTGTGAAGTAGCGAGTGATGGAGACATATGACGTCGTCATGACGTCACGGATTGCCTAAATTTGTGAAGTTCAAATGACATCGTATGCCGGTCAAATGTGGGCCGATACCGGACCCCCCCCCCCTCCCTGTTGACATCGGAATTGACTGAAAACGTGAAGATAACGTCATACGTGTCTATCACACTGCGGCTCGTTACGCCTTGCAAGAAGTCTGCTCCCCGAATGCGTAACTTAATGCAATACCAAGTGTGCAGCAAGCTTTTTGCCTTCAAATGTCACAGAGAGCGAAACCTGCTGCCAATTTCGTTTCAGTGCAGAGTTGCGGATTTTCGAACATTCTGCTCTAATTTTCTTTCTTTTTTCTTCATGCATCACCGATTTTCTAGCAATTTGCGTGGAAAGCATGAATCGCAAAATCATAACTCTGTCATCTACGTCAAGTAAACGATAAGCTTTCTTCTTAAATGCAAGAAAATGTCACTGAAACTGGTTCAGCGGTTCTCTGTTGAGAATCCGAATAGGAAGCTTGCAAATGACCCTAACTAAACCGAATTACCTGTTAGAACATGTGTGCCTATTTGAAAGCGAAAAGAAATAAGCTGTCTTACCTGCTTGTCAGATAAAGATCTCAATCCTTTTATTTTCCATCTCACAGATAGTTCCACCGTCAGCTACTGCTACTCGGACTCGTGCAAGACCGACGGTAAGCAGTGGTTGCCTCAAGTGTCTACTGTCCTCTCTCTCTCTCACACACACACATTATATATATATATATATATATATATATATATATATATATATACATATATATTATACCGATACACTATATATATATATATATATATATTATACATATATATATATATATATATATCGTAACCTATTTATATATATATATATATATATATATATATATATAATAGAGACCATCGAATCTGGTCTACAGAGTAGATTACTGTAAGTCACAAGTGCCAGTCAATAAGGCAAAGACACCGCCACCTTCTGCCTTTGAATGCGACCATTAAATACAAACATTGCTTCGCGAAAAGAAAGCACTTCCACCGTTTCTATCTATCCATGTTTGTCTATTTGCCTACACCTGAGCGCTCTGTGGTCGTCTCCTTAACTTGGTATATACCAAAATTGGCATAGGAGGACGTGAGTGTATGACGAACACGACGGACAGGTCGTGACATGACTGTCACGTTATTCATATCAATAAGCATGCCAATAACGTAGCATGTCTGTCGCGAACGCTAAGTTTGCACACAAACTAAAGCTCCCTCCTGACTGTAAGAACGGCTCTTTAATATATAAAAAAAAATGTTCCAGTGGTTCGCCTCCAGCACTAGTCGATTTTATATCGCCACGTAGCGCCACCGTTACGGGCTCTCACGTTTACCCGTGCGGTAACACGATAATCCGCAAAGGCTAAGCTAGCGGACAAACTATAGCTTTCTACTAACCCTAAGAAGACCTGTTCAATATTAAAGCGACAGCCTTAGATGCCATACCAAACGCGAAAAGAGGCCGTCGTCGTCAGCGACGTAAACAGTAGTGATACAAAAAATCACCTCGTGATGACATCACACTATGACGTCATCACGGCGTCACACGTCACCAAAATTTGTGACGCATTCATGACGTCATATAACGTGACGTCACATGATGAAGTCATCATATGACATTGTTGCCTGGTGAAAGGTGGCCTCTCCTGGAGGCACTGCAAAACCACGCGAGGTGTAGAAAGCTCCAAGCGCCTCCGATCACGGAGGCAATGCAGAACCACGTTACATGCGCAAAGCTTTGGGAGGCGAAAAGAGGGGGGAGGTGTCAACAACACAAATGAGTGAGAAGAAAAAGATGGCTTTTGCCTTTTAGTCATCTTATTCGAATGCATAAGGGACCATGAGAGTTTTCGTAAATGACTCTAGCCGATTCCCATCTGGCACAATTGGATTCCACTTTAAGGGAACACTATTCGCGCACACCTATTGTGAGTGTGTTCCGATGAACACTGATGCTGTACGTGTGGAATGAAATTGACGTGCCACTCGATGCTTCACCCTACAGCGGCCACGTACGCCGCGGCTTACGCCAACGGAGACCCGTGCGAGGACTTTTACGAGCTGATCTGCGGCGACTGGGAGTACAACCACAAGATACCGCCGTACCGAGACATCTTCTCGGTCTCCATGCAGAGACAGGACCGAATCGAGGCCAGCCTCAAACGGCGGCTCGAGGGTGGGTCACTCTGGTTTCTCCATATGATATATACAGCGACGGTCACCTTTCGCTGAAAATCTTAAGCCTGTCTTCAAGAGCAGAACTTAACGTCGCGATAAGTTGACTTACGAAACTACAGGGAAAATATAAATTTCAGATAAGTTTGGCGAAAGTTTCAAAAACCGCACTTAAGGCTCACTAATGAAAGTACCGATTTTCTGGGTAAGTAAGGTTCCTGGGAACGGAGCTAGAAATCTTTTCATACTTGTTTCATTAAATTAAGCACACATGAATGACTGTCACTTTCGCACAACACAAAAAAAAAAAGAAAGCGATTTCGCGCTTTCCCGCCGTTCAGGTGCTCAGAGGTAGCGTGGTGATTAGATTGTGGTCGATCAGTGAGGTCTGCTGCAGTGTGGTCAACAGTAAAATTTTTTTTTCTTTCCCTCCAAAAATCATCTTGTATATCTTTAAAGGGGTCCTGCAACACTTTTCCCAAGCAATCATCGAATGGCCTCATTAAAAGAGCCTATTGCCTCGCGTATCGACTGCCGCAAAAAAATTTTAGAATCCTTCAAGTGCGAGGGGAGTTACAGGAATTTGCCGCACGCTTCAAGCACTTTCTCTCTCCGTTCGTATAAGCGAGCGCGCTGAAAGCAACGCGATATGTTTGTGGCATATGCACGGTACACATTGTAACGTTCGTTTGTGTCTACAATTTCACTGGCCTGGTGTATTCAGACGCAAAGATACAGCTTTTTATGGTCGAAGTATGAGCAGTTCTTGTTCAGTGCAGCACATTTAGAGCAATAAACAAAACCTCACTTGCTTTTAGTACAAGGTTCGTTCCAGTCACAGATATTTTTATGCCACAGTTAGACTAGGTTAGTTCAGTGTTGTGTTTTTATGTACATGTACATTTAGTTTATTTCGTTCGAGAAAAACTACGTTACCTTAAATGGCACTGCATGACAAAGAATTATCATGGCGTCTATTATTCAAGATTACCTTAATCTCTAGTAACTACCCCCCCCCCCCCCCCACCGCATTCTTTTTACGGGGAAAGGTGGGAACTCTAACTAACCAATAAGAGCAGTAATGGACAAATTGAACGCATTAAACTTTCGCGAAGCGATTGCTCGAGAGCATCATCTCGCACCGGTAATTGTACGTGTTTGCAGAAAGATTGGTTCGACATTACACTAAGCGCGCCAGGTTAATATAAAAGAAGAAACACGAAGGAACGTGTTTTGGTTAGCACTAACTTCTTGTTCGTGTTTAAATTCTCAATAGCCGTATACGTATGAAAGTTCAGCGCGGCATTCCTGTACCTCTCACAATATCCACCAATCCCTCTGCCTCCGGTTTTGATAGAAAAATGTTCTCTCTCTGTCTCGCAGAAATATCTAGAACTGTGGGAAATCCATCCAACGACGTCGAGAAGCTCGCATCGATGTTTCACGTCTGCACCACGGGTCAGTGCAATTTTCTATCTATCTATCTATCTATCTATCTATCTATCTATCTATCTATCTATCTATCTATCTATCTATCTATCTATCTATCTATCTATCTATCTATCTATCTATCTATCTATCTATCTATCTATCTATCTATCTATCTATCTATCTATCTATCTATCTATCTATCTATCTATCTATCTATCTATCTATCTATCTATCTATCTATCTATCTATCTATCTATCTATCTATCTATCTATCTATCTATCTATCTATCTACTTTTCATCGCCATCGGGCCTGATCCCGATCGAATTTCACGGTCGCGATCGTATCACTTACGCAAGCTGCAAAAGGGAGCCAATCACTGTTGAGAAATTTGATCCTGATCGAGCTCGATCGCGATCAGCAGTGCACCGTGTGACACCGCGGTACTAGGCAAAGTGCATAAGGGACCCCTGTAATTTTATTAACAAATCTTCATTTGTGACTTGTGTGACTGTGTGCTGACTACACCGTGTATGAAATTTGCATGCTTCCCTCACCCTTTCTTCCATTCGGGCATGTGATGTTCTTTAATTAAGTAATATTAATGAATTCCTCGCGTATGAAGGTCTTGTAGAAGATCTTGATCGATGCGACCTTCAAACAGACGCGGAAAAAAAAAAACAGTCCAGTATCGCAAATGAGGGAACGCCTGAATGATTGAGCGGCTGTGGCACCAGAGTTAATTCTAGCAATTCTTTTTTTTTTCTTTTGCACTACGCTCTACGATTTGAGCAAACCGCGATGCATAATTTAGCCCATCACGGGGAAAAATGAAGTAACTGCGCGAATCGTATAAGAAAGCGTGCTGGAACCATTGGGCCGTTCGCGGGCGTGACGTCGTTAAATTTGCATATCGGGTGGCCTTGGCTTGCGCACTCGTACAACTGTCGATTTGAATGTGGCCACCGCGAGACATTCTAGGACGAACGACCAAATGTAAAAGCACGCAAGCTTGCCCCTGTCTGAGGTAACTAGCAGAGCACGTGTGCAAGGTTACAGGAAAAGCGAGTTCTATTAAACTGCGGGAAGGCGCGGTCTTCGTAACGCAAGTCAGCGGTTGCCATCTGCGACAGCTGATATTTTTTTTTATGCAGTGGACTACACTTCCCTTGGAAAACAGTGTGTCCGTAACGAAACGCGTTAAGTTAATAATACTTGTTGGGATTTTGCGTCCCGAAACCACGATGTTATTTTGAGAGACATCGTACTGGAGGGATCAGGATATTTCGACCACTGGAGGTTATTTAACGTGCACCTAAATCTAAGCGCACGGGCCTCTAGCATGTTGCCCCCATCGAATTGCGGCCGCCGCGGCCGGGATTCCATTCCGCGACCTTCGGGTCAGCATGTCAAGCCCTGTAAGCATTAGACTACTACGTAGGGTGAACGCGTTAAGTTCCATGGGAACGCGATGGTTGGTTACGTAGTATGTATGACGATGCCGTATTTCTGCTGAAAGAAAAATGGACAGTACGGTTGCCGCAGCAAGTAACCATAGCATACAGTTCGGCGCATAAAGCTGGACGGTAGTTTCCGCAGCAAGCAATCATACGATACAGTCGGCGCAAGAAGTAGCTATACCACGCAGCACCAAAAGCAAACGTGCGAAACAGTCGGCGCAGAAGAAAAAGTGGGTCACTAGAGTTGTCGCCATACTATCGTGGCTGGTATTGGCTAATGACTGCTTGAGTTGGCTAAATGTTCAGCTAATAGGCCAGCTTTAGCAAGTGTAGGCTATAAATGATGGCTGACGTTGCTCGTGTTCATTAATGTTGGCAACTGCTATATTAAATAGAGAAAGCTATCTGCTAATTGCCGAGTAGTTAAATTTTAACAAGCAGTAACGATGCGCCTAATTCACGTGCAGCAACTGCTGCTTTACTGACTTACCGATGCGACTTGCGTCTCTGTGAGTGTTTGATAACTCCATTACCCTGCGTACTATGTTGGTGCATTCTTGACTAATCATATATCGGGCCACGAACGTGAAGATTAGGCTAAAGCTGCCCGTCATTTCAGTGGAAGCTGAACGATCGCCACGCCACAGTTGCCCCTAGCGAGCGTTCGAAGAAGCTCTGTGGTAGGCACGGCTAGCACGCTTTAAAGTGCTCCTGAACCACCCAGATGTCGAAATTCAGTTCTGGTTTTGCAGTTGTGCACGAGTCAACAAGCACACAGCAGCGAGAATGTTTCGAAACGGTGCCGTATATAGCGGAGTTACACGCGTTTGATGATCCAAAAGAGGCCCTCTCTCGTTTCGCTAATCTCCGTTCATCGGCTCATCTCACCTCCTGGCCGAGTGCTCCTCCTCACCGCGTGAGGAGGAAGAGCGGCAATTGCGCGTACCTCCGAGAAGACAAACAAGTTCTTTTGCGGATGACATGAGCAGACGCGAATGCTGCTGTCACGGCCAACGCTGGGGATTACCGAAAGGCCCGAAGAGGACAAAGGATTCTTTCTTGGAACTTGTGGCGCGCCCGCAGCTCCTGGCGCTGCCGCATTCGGCATTAATAATCTTCATCGTGACGCCATTCCGAGCTCGATGCGCCCATTTACTTGAAATGTTAAAAAAATATTGGGGGTGGTTTAAAGCATAGAATTTCCTAAAATTAAGTAGAGGGGACTCTGGCGCTGCGATCGTTCAGCCACCATGGGAATGATGGGTAGTACAGGGATTTGCCTAATCTTCGTGCTTACGGCTTCGAACGCACTTGTGGCTTTGTTTATTGCTTGTGTTTTGTCGTTCGTCTCGGATAAAAGAATAGACCGTTGTGAACTTCGTGACCAGATTTGAATTGGCGAGCCTAAAAAGTTAAAGTGGTGAAGTGGAACTGCTGACTTTTGCTGAACTTCGCTTTGCGACAAAGCGGATGCAGGCGACGCGGAGCCAAACGGAGCCAAAAGAACGAAGGTTAGACAAATCCGTGTACTACCCATCATTCCGATGCTGGCTGAACCGCCATGCGTTACAGCTCCCATAGACACTAGCGCCAGAGTTCCCTCTAATAAGTATTGTAGGAAACTCTATGATTTAAAGGCCCTTTAAATGTTTTCTTCATTCGCTTGCAGACAACGGAGACGCTGCGACTGTGGTGGCGAACGCGATGAAGCTGCTTGCGTTCCGAGTTCGGCACAGCGTTCCCCAAGAACTTCAACGGCACAATCGAATCACTCGCCGCACAGCTCGGCTTCAAGTACGCAAACCGTTCTTCACTTAACGCCTCGCGCATTATGTCACGACCAAATGATGTAGCTAGGCACTGGAGGACAAAGGAAGTGACGTAAGACACGGAGCAACCACCGTTTTTGTGAAGAATAAGTTGACCCGAGCTTAGCTTTCGGCGTATATCCACAGAATGCCGTTCCGCAGATTATAGATTACGCATTATGACGTCAACGAGGGACGCTCTTTGGTTCGGGTCGTAATATCAAACTGTAAATATGTCCAAACGAGGCAGAAGCTCACAGATGGCTAATTCTGGAACAATGGATGTCGCTGGAGCCAACGTTTAGACAAGTGACCTTGCCTTCTCCAAGGCAACAAATGCCTACCTTAGCGCGCGTGAGTGTATGCTTCGTACAGTTTCCTCAAACCACAAAGGTGGAGGAGGAGGAGGATAGGGCAAGTGCAAAAACGGGGGGAGGGGAGGGGTTGGGGCAGTGTAAGAAGCATACAAGGGCAATCCAATCGACATGAACGTCAAGGTAATTTATTGCGTGTCTCTTACGTTGCGGTTCGTTATGTTTTACAAGGTCTGATCACCGATTGTACAACTTAAAGCAGACTTGCAACACTGTTCTAAGTACGCATCGAATGACAAGTGAAGGGGTCCAGTAGGTTTCAAACGCGAGCACAAGAAAAAAAGGAAACGCACAGGACCAGGATTGGCCTTTTCTTTTTCTTCTTGTGCTCGCGGTTGAAACTTGCTGGAACCATTCACTTGTCGTCATGTACAAACTGCCTCAGAAAACTACACTGCTAAAGCATCGAATGGTTTCATTGAAAGAGCTGATTGCCTCACAAATCAACTGCCGCAAAAATTTTTAGAATCCGCGAAGTACGAGCGGAGTTACAGGGATTTGTCGCACGCTTCAAGCGCTTTCTCTCTCCTCTTGTACCAGAGTGCACACTGAAAACTACGCTGGGAGGGGAGTGACAAGGGGGCAAGAAGACGCGGCTGTTTGTCAGCGCGCGTCATGATGTTCAGAAATTTCTTTTCTCGTTTTCTTGGAACGCGCGGCTTACTGTCAGTGTGATCGCGCGCGCGAGCACCTGGTGGCATCTCGCGGCGGCCGCGGTAACTATGCAGCACACGATGCTCAAATCAGCAAACGGCCGCGGACTTTTTGTTTATGGCGCGGTCACTTGGGTTTATGGCATCATTTGTTGCGAGAAGAGGGAACGATTTCTAGCCGAGTTTGAGAATTATAGATAAATTCCAGGCCGCGTGCTGCGCTAGAGTGTTTGGCTCGCGTGTTCTCAGGAGCCTCGACTTTTCTGACCATGCGGAAAAAGTGTCGCAGGGCCCTTTGAATGCATTACAAAGTGCGGAGCAGGCTTTCGACTTCTACTGATACAGAGAATGTAACACGCTGGCGAACTTTCTTTGCTTCAGGTACGGCCTCTTCCCCATAGCCCGCGTGATGGTGCGACAACGCTTTCCGGGGCAGAAGAGCGCCATCCTCATGGTCAGTTCATCGTGCAGACCACAGCGAGCATGTCATGCATATCTTATCAAATGTTACTGAAATGTTTAATCAGCGGCACGGTTGCCGTAGGTGGCTACAATGCGCCAAATTCGGCTACATTACCACCCCGTCTGGCGACGAAAATTGCAGGTTGGTACTTTCTGGCTACTTTTGAACTTAAATTTTGGCGCATTAAGTCGCCATTTCTCTTATTATTTGCAGATAAAATACAGTGTTTCGAAGTTTTTCTGTCCTGTCAGACGATGCGCGCGCTCGTCGTCCCCTCACCAGTATGCTGGTGCGCATCAACGTTTGTGCGCATCGCGGCATCCCAACGCAAAGCGCGGCGAAGTTGCGTGCATGTTGGCAAACGCGTGGCTAGCACGCTTCTCATGGCGCTCGCCAACTATATGCTGATGCTAAGAGCAAGGTTGTCTACTCGTGTGGACTTGACAAAACAGCTCCGCAACATAATGACTGTACTGTTCATTGTCAACCAGATTTCACTGTGTGAAGCTGGACTGGCATTAGGTAAGCTCTATTAACCAAATTCGGTCTATGGAGCCAAGGAAAAATTGCTTCGACGCTGAACGTTCCTACTGAGTTGTTGGCTGGAATGTCCTATAAGTTACTTTGTCTCTGGCAAGAGCTCTAACTATTCCCTATAAACTATATGCAGGCGCACTGAATTTATTGATATTTATTTATTTATTTGTTTGTAACCTATTTGTGACTTGAAGGCCAAGCAGGAGTGAAAAAGTCGTGGTGTTATTTTTGTGGTCATACTCTTACTAAAAAATGTATTATTTATTGTTCAATAAGAACTCTACTCATAATACAGCTTATTTTCCACTTCGCTAAAAATTTGGCGACAAAATTAATTGGAATGGCAACTCTGGCTGATTTTACCTTGGGTTCTGGCTCCTTTTTAAATCGACCCAACGGCAACCGTGAATCAGCCTGTTCAACTTAAATTTGAAGAAAGCATCGGATACCTACAAACCTTAGCAGATTATATGCGAAAGTTGTCCTACATAAGACGTTGGGAACAGGTTCTTGATTTAACAGCAACGAGCATCAAGAATGTGCTGCGCACCCCGCCTTCAAGTCTTACATAAGCTCACTCGCTTAAGTTTTAGGAGCGGCGGTCGCCGAAAATTAGGTTCCCTTAAGTGCGTGGCCCGGCTTGTCGTACATCAATAGATCTCATGTGGCGTTATCACGCACAAAAGCGGTCAATACCGGCCTAAAACGAGGCCAGCATTGCTCAAAACCGGGTTAAAGTAAACGACTAAGGTCTAAAATAATATAATTATAAGAAATAACCAAGAAATAATCACAATAATTAGCATAACATCGGTAAAAACGCTCGGGAAACATGCGGCTGACACCCGCGCTGCGAGAGAGAGCGCCACCGCTTCACAAAGCGCGCGAATGCTCCTCCCACCGGCGCTTCTCCGGCGCCTTCGTCGCTACATCTGAAGGGGGAAACAACCTGACGGGACTCGCTGCGGACGACACATATCTGAACTGCCGTAACAAGCAGGAAGTCGATAAAGAGCAGCAAAAACAAGCGCGCATGTCGCAAAAAAGGTTTGCGAATATCACTAACAATATTCTACTCGTGCCGGGGAAACCCTACATGCTTACCTCAAACATTGACGTCATCGACGGTTTGGTAAACGGAGCAGTGGGTACTCTACGAACGGGAATCGCTGGGTGCCCGTGCTGCGCACTTCCTCAAGTTTCGCAGTAGAGGAGCTGCATTTAGTGCAGAATTTAGGACCACCAATCGCTACAAAAATTTTTGCAGAGACTGGTTCGAAATATGGATAGCATTGGTGAACGCAGGTTCCACTTATCCATCGAGCCCCAAAGGCGAGGAGAAAGAAATTGGTCGGGAAGAGTGCTTTGCAATAATTTGGAAAGCGCTTTGCAAAGCGCTATAATATACACGGCGCATGCCAAAACGGCGGTCGATCTCCGTGAGGGGCGTTCAGACGCTGCGTGCTTTCAAGGTGAGATTTGAAGCTTTAATGTGCCATTAATTTTGTTGTCAGGTGCCGTCATCTTCCTTGTGATGAGTGTATTGCCACCAGTGAGACATATTTAATACAAGATCGCTTAGGCATTTCACTATGGCCTCGGTATCTCATACCTTCCTCGGCTTTGGCTAACAATAACTTCTGTAGCACTGAATTGATACCTCTCATTACATGATCAAAATGGGCCATTATTTAGTGTCCAACTAATTTCGTTATAATGAGAATATTGGGTATTTTATGCTCTAAATAACAACAATACTGAGGTACGACCGTGTCATGGCCCATATTATGCAGCTGTGTTGAGACGATCATAACCGCCGCTGGGGTCTAGTGGTAATGGTGCTCAACTACTGACCCGAAGGTCGCCGGCACCGAATCCAAGCCACGGCGGTCACATTTCGATGGAAGCAAAATGCTAGAGGCCCGTGTGGTTAGGTTTGGGTGTGCGCGTTAAAGGACTCCAAGTGGTCGGAATTTCCGGAGCGCCTCCATTACGGCGTCCCTCATAATCATATCGTGGTTTTGAGATGTAAAACCCCAACAATTATTATTATGCCCCGCCACGGTGCTCTAGTGGTTATGGCACTCGGCTGCTGACCCGAAGGTCGCGGGATCGAATCCCTGCCGCGGCGGCTGCATTTTCGGTGGAGGCGAAAATGTTTGAGGCCCGTGTACTTTAGATTTATGTGCACGTTAAAGAACCCCATGTGGTCGAAATTTCCGGAGCCCTCCACTAAGGCGTCTCATAATCATATCGTGGTTTTGGGACGTTAAACTCCAGATATTATTATTATTATTATTATTATTATTATTATTATTATTATTATTATTATTATTATTATTATTCATGTAGGGAATTGGACATTCACCCACGTGCTTAGCACCACAACACCTCTGCCGCGACAGGCAACAACGACGGTCATGCGTAAAACAATGAAATGCAACAACGAAATGTGACAACGCCGAATGACAAGTGACCGCATCAGAGACGGCGCCCCACGATCAAGAGAGCGTCAGTTATTGGGATACGGCGCAGCGCAGATACACATGTGACCGGCGCACCTTGTAGGACCTATTCCTGTACATCCGCATTTCCGTACACTCGCCGGCACCGGGTTTTTCGCGAACTATGCCGCCACCGCCGCCGCCACCACCGAAATGTGTAACTCACAGCAGCTTCGCTTAGTTACAATAAAAACACACAGGGTCCCTTATGCATTCGCCCAAGATGACTAAAGCGCGAAAGCCATCTACTTCTTCTTTTTCTTCTCAGTCCATGTATTTGTCCTCCCACGCCTTCCCCCGAAAGCCTTCTGCGCCTAACGTGGTTTTGCACTGCCACCAAGATCGGAGACATTGCAAGCTTCCTGCACCTCAACTGGTTATGCACTGCCTCCGTGATCGGCCCACCTTTGACCAAGCGACGATGTCTCGTGATATCACGTTATGTGACCTCGTAATGACGTCACAAATTTTGGCGATCTGTGACGTCGTGGTGACGTCATATGGTGACTCCATCACGTGATGATGATTTTTTTTTTAAATCACTCTCGCTGACGCCGCCGACGGTCAATTTCCGCGTTTCATGATGTATCTAAGGTTTTCCCCTTAATACACTCAAGATTCCAAGGGCAATCGCGTCGTGGCCCCGTCTTTGCGACAATGTTGTGAGACTGTCATGCACATCCGCGCCGCTTACGAGTACATATATGTCTCTGCGCAGCTGAGCCTTCCGGACACGACGATGCTGCCTCGTTTCTACCTGGACCCCGAGTCAACCGCCGAAAACTTCTTCATGGAGAACGAGGAAATTCCGGACAAGATTGCCCAAATACTCTCGGACTTCGGCCTCGACTCCAGCCACGGCTCCAGCATCTACGACATCGACCTCACCATCGCTTCGGTAGGTCTCCCTGTAGCGCTTACGAATTGCGCTGTACGACCTAATGATACCTAATGCAAGATATTTGCATCAATTTAAGACAAAACTAAAGCCACACGTACATTATACATACTTACTAATATAGTTCCTTTTTGCAGTTTTTCTGCATATTTAGTATTGTTCTACTGTAATCGTGTTAAGTATTGTGTATTGCCATAATCTGCCTTTACCAGGGGGGTCCAGATACAGTCTTCAAGTTTGGGACCTTCTGATATATACTAAACACATGTAGTATGCCTTCATTGGTATCAATGAAACTCTGCTTCTGATTCCGACCAACAGACATGGAAGCCAAGCAAAGTATGGCAGATATTAATTGTAGTCATTAAATGTAATGTAGTAAATATGATATCAATGCAAACAAATCAAAACAGACGAAACGACAACTCGCCGCCGGCGGGGACCGAACCTAAATTGTCGGTTGGTCTCATTTGGTCGTATGTAACAAAGAAAACGAGCTCTTGAGCCGTTCCCGTTCGTTCGTTCATTCATATAGCGAGGGTCTCGTTCCGGCAGCCTTGATGTCTTAGTAGCATGCGCGGGTTTATTGGCCAGCTGCCAACTCTTGATTAGATCACGTGCTGCGTGACGCAAGCTGGAAAAGAGTGTTCCACACGCGTCGACATGGCTACTAGTGGCGCTGGCTAACCCTCACGTGTTTGCATGCGCAGAATTGCCCAATAAAGTGAACGGGAGGACGACCGCTACCGTAGCTCAATTCGTAGAGGATCGGGCGCGTTATTTAAGGTTGTCGATTCAGTCCCTACCGGCAGCAAGTTCTTTTCGTCCACTTTAATTTGTTTACATTGATAACACAATTACTAGGCTACAGTTAAAAACTACAATTAATGTTCCCTATATTTTCATTGGCTATGGTCTCGCTAGGTTGCATATAACAAAAATAGAGCGCCGGGCGCCTATCGTCGAGGATCGAGAGGTCGTGGGTTCGATTCCCAGTGCCGATGTATTTTCTTCTAGTTTTTTTTTCTTTCTCGTCCGTGAGTAGGCTTTTAACAAACGTCATATCCGTGAAGGAAATGCGTCATTGAAGACTTCGTGGTCCCCGGAATAAAACGATTTCGTGTTAAAAAACAGCTTTCAATCAATTCGACTTCTTTCGTTAAAAATGGCGGTGTATTTTCCTAAGGGGAACAGCCATGCGTCTGAAGCTCATTACCTGCTCGTGACCATTCACCAACAATGGTAGCAAACAGTTGGGCAAAAGTAGCCAGCATTAGGCAAAATCGAGTGGGCGAAGCATTAGCTATTGATTCCAGTGCAGCAGCAATACTATGCAGCAGTCAGGCAACTCTAGACATTAAAGGATCTCTGACAGCGAAATTTTGGTTCGTGATTTTTTGCTGTAATTTGTAGCTTTGGTCTGGCAATACTGAAATTGAATCGTAAATGCTCTGAGGTATCGTATAATTATTGCTAGCGTCGTCAATTGCGACGAATTTTGCGTCACTTCGAAATGCCCGCCTAAAATCATACGAAATCAGCGCGAGGGAGCACCTAAGATCAGGTGCACTCAAGCTTTGCTGTCGTTGAAAGTGCAGTTTTCAAATTGGGGGCCCCGCGCGCAGTAAAGAATGAAACGCTGTGCGTGCTTCTCTATGTAAAGCCTGTTTAGCGCCTGTCCCCTCAGGAAAAAGAAAAAAAAAAGCATTCCTGGCATAAGCAGCCAAAACCACCTTGAGAGCAATCCGACAGCAGAGCGAGAGGGACGAGAAACAATAGCCCTCGTCGGGTGCCCGTCCTGGTTTTGCGTGCGCCCCGCGAATGTTTTGCGACGTCGACAATATTCGCTTTTCTTGTGGAAACGTCACACGAGGCCTTCATCTACGTCATACTAGTGGCGATGTCGCGAGGTGCTGTCAACTCAAATGAGCACTCACGCTTACTTTAAAACGAAATTAAAATGCTTCAGACGCAACGTTCGCCGCTAATAATCGGCCAGAAGTGCCACCGTATACACGACAATCAAACAACAGAAATGCTTCGAGGTTTACATTTTAGTGTCAGAAGCCCTTTAAAGCTGACAGTAGCCAACACCACAGAGCTGCTGCGGCCACCAAGGTAGAGAGTCTGTTTGCACCTCAGCGGCTCGGGGTCACTTGGCCCGAGCAGAATTGTCAGGCGTGACGTTTTCCTAGAGCGGCACGTCGCTGTCGACTATATGTGGTTCTCTGTGCAGTACTTGTGCTGGCGAAACAGCGAGAATCGCGAAGCGCGCTCACGCGATACTTTCTGTACCTAACACGCGATCCTGAAACATAGAGATCTAAGGCTTTCGCCTTAAATGGTCCAGTCAACTGAGCTGTACTACACCGGCCTTTTTGAAGGCGAAAGCCTTAGAACTGTTGCCCAGAGCTGTTCCTATGGATCTGTGCTGGTCAGCACGGTCTCCCACTGCTCATCCAGTTGTCTTGGCTTTCACGTTCTAGTACTGTTAAGCGAATGCATAAGTCTTTCTCAACCGTTCATCTGTTCGTACACTGCGCGGACGACGCAGGCGTACAAGGCGGCGCGTCGCAGCTCGCTGGACAAGCCCAACCTGGCCACCCGAGGCGTCCAGGTTCTCAAGTGGATCCCTGCGCGAGCCTGGAAGTGGGAGGTGTTCCTCGAGCCCTTCAACGGCGAGAAAGTCCCTGACGAGATGCTGGTGCGCTACGAGTACCTGCCCTACTTCACGGGCTTCGAGGGCAACATCGACCAGTATCTGGCCGCCAAGCCGTGAGTGTATACTGAAAGGTGGTGAAGATGATCCAAGCGCGATCGAAGAAGACTGTTCGTAAAACAATACGCACTGTGACCGGCGAGAAACCCTCCGCCGCCGGGCTTTTTCGCGCGCGACAACGCCACCGAAGAGCCGGGGCTTTCGCGTTCTGTCGTTCTCTTTCTTTGTATCCAGGCAACAGTGAAATGTGGCAACTCGAAATGACAAGTGGCCTCGATAAAAGGATCAGATTGCCATATCAGAAACGGCTGATCGTCGACAAGCCCGCGATTGAGTGAAATCAATTGTTGGAAAACGACGCATAAAAATACGCGTGTGATCGCGGCGAGCCTTCGAGCGCCGCATTTCTGTACACTTGCGCCAGCGCGGAGTCTTTCGCGTGCAACGCCGCGGCCGCCATTGAAATCTCTAACTCGAAACAAGCTTCGCTTGAAAAAGTTGATCCATCTTTCATAAGAATCGGTCATAACATGAAAATGAAACGTGTCTTCATAGAAGCTATTGCAGCCTTGCTCGACGTTAAGAAATGCAAGTGCTTAATTTGCAGCATCTATTCCACAAGATAGCGGCAAATTCAACGCACTTTTTTTTTGCAATGTACACGCAAGGAAGCTGCATCGCATCTTCGTTTTTTACACAATGCTCCGATGTGCACGAGGCCACGTGTCTTCGCATGCAACTGTCACCCACATCATGCAACGACGCATGATGTCCGTGACTTAATCCCTGATAGAACTTGTCAGAGAGGCGTTCCTAAGCTACTCAAAAATGGGAAGTGAAGCTGAAACCAAGAGCGAATAAAGAGACCGAAAGTAAATTAATAAAATGGACGTGGAAATCTGCAAGCGAATTAAAGGACCGCTAGTGGATACCGGAACTGAATAAAGAGACAACTCGCGTGAACAGGAGAAAACTGGCGGCCGCTTTTAGTTATGTCACTTCGATGACGGAAATGCAGCGACAATGTCTTTTAGCGACGCCATTTCCGTCACGGAGATGCAGCAACAATGTCTTTCAGTGACGCCATTTCCGTCACGGAAATGACGTCACTGAAAGACCTTGTCGCTTCACTTCCGCGACAGAATTGACAAAAGTTCCTGGTGTAGCCAGGCATGATACAATACCGTGTTTAAGAAAACACGTCAGAGAACCGCACGCGCTCGTCGCAGCAATGCTACCGCGCACTTTCTGGCGCTGCGACTGCTCCTGTGGCTGACGCCGGCGGTGACTTCTATCGATGGTGACCCGGAGAGCCTGACCGCGTTCTCGATAATGTACGAGGTGGGCCTGCGGTACCCGACGCAAACGAAGGACAGGCAGCCGCGCTACCACGCCTGCCTGCGAATGCTCGACCGGTTCATGACGCACGTCCTGACTGTCGCCTTCGAGAAGGTCGTCGACGACGGGAAGCACACCGCCTATCAGGTATATGCCTGCCTGCTTGCATGTCCCTCGATATCAGCGCTCTTCTGGGCGTCATTGTCGCTCTGGGGGAAGGGGGGGGGCGAGGGAGGGGCGAAAAGGTTCCAGGAGAACCAATTCACATTTTCGTCTATGCAAAATATGCAAAGCGTTATTGCGTTGAGATTGAACACAGACATTGTTGCTGTTGAAAAATCAGAGGGTCTCTTATGCATTCGCCTAAGACGACTCGACGGCGAAAGCCATCTACTTGTTGTTCTCATCCGACGTATTGATCCTACCTCCCCCACCCTTTCGAAAGCTTTCTGCACCTAAACGTGGTTTTGCATTGTCTCCGGGATCGGAGGCATTGCAAGCTTTCTGCACGTCACCTGGTTTTGCGCTGACTCCGTGATCGGCACGCTTCTGACTAACCGGCGACGTCATGTGATGACACCATCATGTGACGTCACGTTGTGGGACGGCATAGTGGCGTCATAATGACGTCGCGAACTTCGGCGACCTGTGGCGTCACATGGTGACGTCATCACGTGATGATTGTTTGCGTCACTCGCGTTGACGCCGCCAATGCCGGCGCCGCCGACGGTCCTTTTTCGCGTTTGTTGAGGCGTCTAAGGCTTTGACCTTGTTAAAAGCGGTCAGCGACACTTACCATCATTCAGGGAACATTGCAGAGGACATTAGCCACGTTGATGCTACACTAGCCAACATTATTCAGTGATAACTGGAGGCTGTAGTACGGAAGTAAATAAGGTACGCAAGGACAGCACACCTCCTTCACAAATCGGAAAGGGGGGAGCTCTCTACACCTACACTTACTGCCGCATGTGATACCCAGCGTTTTGATAGGCAAGATGTAGCTTAGAAGAGCGAGGGAGTAGGCCAGTTGGTGATTTATGATTAACAGAGGTAACCGCAAGAGCACACGGAACACAGAAAGAAAGAACACGAAACGGCACTGACAACTGTTCGTTTATTGAAACAATGCCCAGTATATGTAGATCAAGAACACGTGTGCACCGTAGAACAACAACGAAATGAGACGATAAAAAAACATGACAACCTTCAAGAAGAGTGCGCAACAGGTGATAGATAAACGCCTGAAGTAAGCGCTGTAGCCGAGCGCGTAAGCATCACGTGGAAAGGAACATAATTTCATCCTTGGTAACTGAGACTGACGGCGAACTAACGCAGTCACCATCCTTGAAGCATCGCATAGCCATGTCCTCTACAATTTATCTTTCCAGCTGATCATTTTTCCTGCCGATAATATCCTTCCAGAAGCTCGGCGTTGTTTCAATAAACAATCAGTTTTCAGTACCGTTTCATGTTCTCTTTCTGTGTCCCGTGCACTAATGCTGTTGCCTTTGCTAATTGTAGACCAGAGCACATCATGGCGCACCTGGACCTCCCCCTCGCTCGATCTATTTGTGACTTAGAAGCGGTGTTCCATTTCCTCACACACTACCGACAATGGGTATCATTGGATAGCCTAGTATTCCCTTAATAGTGACCGTTTTCGTGTAGGGCTGGATAAGTGTGACTAAATTTTGCATCCTGTCGGTAAATGCAGGCCAGTGTTGACATTTACATATTTTTCTTCAAAACTTGATTGTTTATCCTATACATGACACCAATGCGCCAGCCTGGCGACCCCCACGACGGGACCCGGAGGTCGAGCCTCCTTGCCCTATCGTGGGCGTACTGGACAGTCGGGACTTGATTGTGGACGTTGGTGATTTGATGAGTCTTTCAAAGCGGTCCCGCGTAATACCGGGCCCCTGTCAGCCACAGTACCAGAGAATGTGTCCTAACGTGCATATACTTTCGTAGCGAGTTTTGTATGTCATTTCTGTTTTTTCTGCTCCGTAAGACTCCCTGATTTGAACCAATGGATAGTACGATTTTGTTTGTATTTGTCTTAGCGTTATGGCTCGAGCTCTCTTTAGGCTTGCGTGGGGGTAAGGATAAACTATTCTGCCTAGATAGAAGTGCTCAGTGATTTCATTGTATGTGGTCATCTTTGTGTAGCGGAATCAATCCAGCGCTGTCAGGGCCATTTGTATAAGCGTACCGGTCAGTTATATCGCGGGCGACGCTGTGGGCCGACTCGTTTGGGTTGATTTGAAACTCTTCGATTCTACCCATGTGTCCGGGGAACCATTATATGTACTTGATTTCCATGCTTTTTATGGTACTGAACACTCTGGCCACTTGTGGAGCAACCCTTTCTCTGCATCTTGATTCAACCTCATAGCATTGATTGAGTTGTCTAACCAATTTAGTAAGCAGCTGCGATCCTTTCATATACGTGTACGTCATTTAACGCTCCAATTGTTTGCCTCATGTTCGGGAAATGAGGTGCATGCTGAATCAAGATGCTCAGAATTAAAAAAAGAAAGAAAAAGACGCGTTCCGTAATACAGTGCAATACCTTTGATACGACTCTCCATAATACGTTTTTCGCGATAATGCGACGAGAAGTGCACAATCGGCGAGCACTGTATACACATGCGCTCGCTACGCGATTTACTTTTTCCCAACAGATGCAGGACATATTCCGCGCGCTGATCCGCCAGAACCTGACCGTAGCGGCGGACAAGAAGTTCTCCTTCAGCTCCCACACGAACGCCCGATCGAGGCTGCTCTCCTATCGAAAGGTATGGCACGCAGTTATCCACTCATAAATGCCTATGTGTTAGATATGTCAGTGAGCTTATGTCAGCTGATATGTCAGATGAGTTTATGAAACTAGGTGTTAGTTAATGAACAGTACAAAATTATGCAATTTTAAAGCTTAGTTAAAAAGCCATGCTCTTTCAACGAGCTAAGCACATCAGACAAGGTTACAAGAGTATCATCTCCGATAAGTAGAGTAAGGTGGCACGGCGTGTGTTGTTTGTATAGTTTGTCGAAATATTTTTGTCTCTGCGTTGCATTAGGAAGACATGTGATTAGGATACGTATTAAGTGTTAATGGCTCTTGACATTTTTCACATGTTGGTTGCTCCTCGTTTGTCAGTAAAAAGCTGTGTGCGCCAGGTGCCTGAGCCCAATTCGGAGTTGGCATAATATAACTTCAATAAACCGTTCTTGGTGACGGCACGTCTTCCATTCGCCGCTGTTTACGTGTGGTATAATAGTCAGAAAATAAGAGTATATTAAACTATTTGCTTTTACTTCACAAAAGCGCGATACGATTATAGGATGCGAACCGTAGTGAGGAACCACGGATTAATTTTTGAGTCTCTGATGTTCTCTTTAACGTGTGTCCACCAGCCGTGCATGCGTGGGTGGGTTCCCCTCCTCCCTCTATCCTGCATTTCGGTCCCGTCGAAATGCGGCTGCCGTGGTCGGGAATCTACTTCCATAATTCTTCGCCGAGTACAAACGTACATACGCGTGCGCAGAGTTTTTTTCTTTGGAAAATGGGCGGGGTGGGGGAGCTTTACTGAAGCGCCCCCGCCCCTTTCCCACCCCAGCCTTATATTGATCGAATCCGAAAGAAAACGCGCTTTGCAATGGATGCGACAATGAAAATGAAGCTAGGACGTGCTTCTCACAACGGCCTGCCTTTGCGCCCTAGCTTTCCGGGGGTAAAAATTGGAACAGTTCTTAGAATGCCACATCTAGGGGTCCACGGCCGCCGTTATCGTCAAAAACCTGCGTGGATATAACCCTTCACTTTGAACGATGCCGGCGCAGCGTCGACTGAGTAAAGGTGCATGGCAGATTTGGCACAATGGTTACGGTGCTCGGCTGCTCGGTGCTCGGCTGCTGACCCGAAGGTCGCGGGTGCGATCCCGGCCGCGGCAGTCGCATTTCGGTGCAAGCGAAATGCTAGAAGCCTGTGTACTGTGGGATGTCGGTGCCCGTACAAAACACCAGGCGGTCTAAATGTCAAATGTCCAGAGCCCTACACTACGGCGTGCTTCATGATCATTTGTCAACGCGGCTTTTTGGGCTAGTTAGCTAAATGCATCAAAAAGGTGCCACAGCGTTAGCAGACACGAACGAGGAAGACACGACGGGACGAGCGGTAACTTTCAACTGAATGTTTTATAGTCAGTTAATTCATATCGAGGTGCATAACCATGTCGATGTTTTGGCACGTAAAACCCCTGGTTATTATTATTATTCTTATTATCTATTTACTCACTGACTACTCTTCTACCTCGACGCAGACCAAGAAGCTGCGCACGTTCGTCTTCCAACCGGAGAAGAAAATGCTCGACGTGCTGCCTTTCATATACGAAGGCGCAGTGAGTGCAGCTTCGTATTTTAACACTTACGTCACAGTTTTGCTGTCAATATCGTGCGTATGGCAGGCAACAGTAACCTTTGTCTGCCTGACTGGTTGAGGCCGACCTCGCGCGCCACACGTCCTTCTTCAAGAAACGGTGAAAATCCTTGGAACACGGGGTGTCTCTGGAGCCAACGTTTCGACAAATGGAATCCGCCTTTATTTTTTTTCACCATGCCACGGCGCATGCGCCCTTCCCCTGGCGGAAAGGTCGCGAAACTCCTCTTGACCTCTTGCTCACGGTTACTTGCCTCTTCGGAGAGCAGCTTTTCCCTACAGCTGTCCTTCATCGATGCATTGATGAAAAAATTATTATTATTATTATTATTATTATTATTATTATTATTATTATTATTATTATTATTATTATTATTATTATTATTATTATTATTATTATTATCATCATCATCTTGGAGGCTTTTGTTCTGGCCATACCTGTTGTCCCCGCCCCTACCAAAACGGCGTAGGGCAGCGCACAGGAAAATGAAAAAGGCGGATGGTCTTCTCTGGGGCAGCAACTGGCTACTTTAGCACGTGTATTTGTATGCTTCGTACCCCCCCCCCCCCAACCAACACCGAAGAAACACCTCGTGTTCCAATGATTTTGCATCGCTTCAAGCTTCCACGTTCCCCTAAACCTCTATCTTATTTGGACTTCTTCAAGAAGGCTGATTAAAGCTGCACCAGCGACAAAACAAGCCGTAGCTATAAACCGTGTGTACTGATCCTTGACCGGCCTGCGGTATACGTGCACCAAAAGTACCCCATCACGGGAGACTGACCCCTTCAAACTTGTGCCGATTACGCGGCATATACATAATCCCACAGAAAACGAGAAACAGCGCGAACAACAGGGCAGAGACGGAGTAAGCGCTGACTTCAAATCAAATCTTTATTGCGCGCAAGGCAGTACAGTATATATACGCACATGGATCATGACAGGATGTGAGGGAGAGAACAACGTTGGTTGTAAGTCAGCGCTTACTCCGTCTCTCAATTGCGGTAGGAGCCCCGTATAACAATATCTATTTACCATTTTTACGAAAACTCATATACCTGCGCTGCTGCGAATGCATTCCGATGCGTTATCTTCGCCAAATACTGTATCGTGTTGTACTGTCAGGTTTCTAAACGTCATTGTTTATCAGAGAGTAGTGCTTAACTATTATGCTTTTCATTTCACCGTGATAATTATGTTAGAACGCATTTTAACGGGAGAGCGTTAATTCGCAGAAAAATCCGGTGTTGGCGGCGGCGTCTTTGGTTGTGAGCGAAAATTCAGCATTGTCCGTGAGCGAAAATTCGGGGTAGATTCAAATAAAGAAATAACAAACATTTTCGGTTCGAGTGCGACCGGGGATTCGAACCTGCAACCCTCCGCTCCGTGGCGCAATGCGTTTAGCCGCTCGGCCACCACGCATCATAGTAACAACGAGCTATTTGCATACACCATTTAGCGTTGGTGGTACGCACATATCGGAGGTTCTTCAGCGACTTGCCTATCACCCGCGAGATGACGCAAACGGCCCACGGCCGCGCTTTTAAACGACATCGCCCTGCCGTGTGGCCGTGTTTCGTCGCGCCGCATGCATGGAAATTGAAGCCGGAGGGCGTCCGCACTTTGCCTTTCCTTGCAGCAAGGTTTAGGTCTCCACCGAGAAGCGAAGCCAGGCTAGCGATTGGGAAGGCGATACAAACACGGTGCGATCACGCTATCGCGTTTTACTCTTGAAAGCGACAGGGGTAAAACAGGGTACATGGGTTTGGCAGCAGTCCTGGGAGCAGGCAAAAGTTCCTTTCGTAGCAGGCTTGGAGAATCCTGAAAGACATATTGTAGCAAGCTCGGAGCAGCCAGAAAGGCCTTTTCGAGCAAGTTTGGAGCAGACCTTCATTCCCTCTTCTAATAATTAACCTACGGTGGCGAAATTACTGACAAGAGAATTGTGAAGGAATGACTTATCTGTCTAAACTGATTTATTGTTTCACTTTAGCGTCCCTTTAGGATTTTTTAAATACTAAATTAATTCGCTCTTTTCGTCGGTGGTCAGTTCAACTACAAGGGAAGCACGCTCCTGGACAATGTTCTGGCGTATGCACGGGCTGGCAACGCGCACTACTGGAAGTTCATATCCGGCTTTAACGCCAGCGCCGTGCAGCTCTACATGTGAGTAATCTTACGTGCCCCGTGTTTCAATGCAACAGCATTTCATAGCGTACTGCTTAATAATTAATGGCTAATTGGCCAGTGTTGGCTCGATATTGGCACAAGTTAAAGTCACTAGAACGTAGCACAGGTCGGCTAATGTTGCCACCTGTCGGCTGAACATAGGTCCGCAAAAAAAATTGGAGCTCAATCAGACTAACTCAAGAAATCCATTGTAAAAAGACAGGGCGTGCAAACACGGACACAAGGAAGTCGGGACACCACAAACGCCGCGACTCAAGAAATATATTTTGCTCTGAGGGCTCACTCGGACTCACACTCACCAAAATTTTCTTCAGCCGAACTCACTCGGACTCAGGCTCGTGGCTTGACCTGAGCTTGAGTGAGCCTGAGTGAGTTGACTCGTGAGTCCATTAGCGTAAAATTAGCTTTTTAGATCTTGGTGTGAACGCTCTTTGACGTCAATATCTCGCATAATCGGAGCTCTACGATGTGCCTTTTGATCTTTTACCTTCAAATACGAGTTATCAGTGACTTTCAATCCAACAAGGACATTTTTATGAAATACGCGACTCACGCGAGATATTTCTATCAAGAATATCCCGCTAAAGGGGGAGTTCACGACACCCCTCTGATCAATAAATATTGAGGTGGCGCATGAACGCGAGCGCCTTGAGATATATGTAAATAGGCTTGAGCATAAATGTAAGAAGATATAAGGCTGACAGTAATGCTGAAGATGAGTAGATAGGACGACAGGTCGGCAATAAAAGGTGGAGCTCACTCAGACTCACTCACAAAATATATTTTGCGCTTAGGGCTCACTCGGACTCAGACTAACCAATATTTTCCTCAACCGGACTCACTCGAACTCAGACTCACTAAAATTTTCTTCCACCGGACTCACTGGCACTCAAGCTCACCGAAATATAACTCACCTGGACTCACTCAGACTCGCGACCCGATCTGAGTCTGAATGAGTTGACTCATGAGTGAGCTTGCCGACCTATGCGGCTGAATGATGGCTAAATGGTGCTAAGTGTTCGACGATGTCGGCTAGTGTAGGATATCCGGTTTTAACAACATTGCATTGCGTCAATCAAAATCTAATGATACACATAAACAACAACCTGAACTGGTTGTGCCTGAATTTATTTCGTGCGTTTGGGTTATTTGGGTGTTTAACAATCTCGTTCATTTGACCCCCAGCAACGACAAGAAATGAGTTGCTGTTCGCGTAACGACAACTGGTGACCATAACCGCGTCCATTCGTCCAAGACGACTCGAAGGCGAAAGCCATCTTCTGCTTGTTTCTCAATGAAGTTGATTGTATTATTGCACCTCCCCCCTCCCCCCCGAAAGCTTTCTGCATCTAACGAGGTTTTGCGCTGCCTCCGGGATCGCAAAGGTTGCAAGCTTTACGCATCTCGCGTGGTATACAGTGCCTCACGGATCGGCCCACCTATGACCACGCGTTAATGCCATGTGATGACGTCATCACGTGACGTCACGTTATGTTAGTCCTATTGGCGTCATGATGACGTCATCGCCTGATGACCTTTTGCATCCCTTTGTCTTGACACCGACGGTCACTTTTTGCATTTGATGACGCATCTAAGGCTTTCGCCTTAATGGAAAATTCGCTTCTTCAAGTTGGAATATAAAGCGACTAAACAGGTGTAATCGTTCGAGTGCGTTGCAGAGTGTTTCAATTTGTAGCGCGATCGCTGTGGTAATCATACTTACGGTTTACGCAGACATACGCCATCCCTGCTTAACCCAGAGGCTTCGTACGTGTACGACACAAACACGTTAGGTGAGTACCGCCGCGAATGTGGAGTGGTCACGTGCTGTTTTATACTTGTGTGCTATATCCTTCCGAAGCCTTGTACTGACGTCACAGAACCCGCCATGCGATATGGCCGTGCGCGCGGTTATAGAACCGTACGTCGAAAGCCATAAACTTCACATGTAAGTCTCCAGGACACAATCTTAATGAAATCCAACGGACAATGAAGCCAAGGAAGTTATAAAGGGATGTTATTTGTCGACGTTTAACTGCATTCTAGTAATCATATCAATGTGAAGAAATTAGCGTGGACGAAAGGACAGCTTGCCGCCGGCAGGGACCGAACCTGCAACCTTCGGATAACGCGTCCAATGCTCTAACAATCGAGCTACAGCGGCAGTCGGGTATTTATCGGGTATTTCTGTGCATGCAAACCTGGGAGTGTTAGTCAGCGCCGCTCGTAGCCATGACAGCGAGTGTGGAACACTCTATTTTGCCAGCTGGCGTCACGCAGCACGCGACCCTAAAATTCTAATAATAATTGCTGAGGTTTAACGTCCCATAACGACGATATGGCTGTGAGGGACGCCGTAGCGGAGGGCTCCGGAAACGTGCGCCTAAATATAAGTACACGGGCCTCAAGCATTTTTGCCTCCATCGAAATGCGGCCGGGATTCGATCCCGAGACCTTCGGGTCAGGAGTCGAGCACCATAACCATTAGACCACCGCGGAGGGTTCCCAATGCTGTCTTCGCGAAGCTATCTATTTGCCGGCTATGTGAGGATTGGGACGCCACTTAAAGATGGCCGCTGTCCATTTAGCTGTCTACTTAGCCGTCTACCGCAAGTATTGGAAGAAGCCCTAATTATGGCGACGGTTCGCTAATTAATTTGCTACGGGCGGTTCACTAATTAATTAGAATAATGTCGACCACAGTGTCGGCTCAATGGTGGATAGTGATATTGTTTTCCAAGTGCTAGCTATAATGCCGGCTCGTTCGCGCCAGAACTGTTCGCTGTCATAAAAACAAAATTAACCGTTCTCATTCAATCTCAATGTGCACTTTCGCGTTTACGTAGACAAAAACCGGATGAGCTGGTTCTGCTTGATTTCTTTGTTATTTAAGCTTCTCTTCTTCTAACGACTGCCTCGCCCTTTTCCTTGTCTTCAGTGGTCCCGCTGAGCATCATGTTCGACCACCGCATCGATGACCTTGAGGTCAAGTAAGTAGCAACCATTTGACCTCCGATTTGCAGTGGATTTGAGGAACGGACAGTGATATTTTCTTAAAGGAGCCCCGAAACACTTTTTCAGCATGGTCAGAAAACACTGCCGATCGGTAGTCGAGGCTCCTGAGAACACGCGAGCCAAACATTATAAAGCAGCACAGGGCCTGGAACTTACAATTCTCAAAGTCAGCTAGAAATCGTTCCCTCTTCTTTCGACAAATGATGCCATAAACCTAAATCACCACGCCATAAACCCAAAGTCCAACGCCATTGGCTAATTTGAGCATCGTGAGCTGCATAGTTACGGCGGCCGCCGAGAGATGCCGCCATGTACCCGCGCTCACGATCACACTGAAAGTAAGCCGCGCGTTCCAAGAAAAAAAAAAGAAAAGGAAGTGCTAAAGGTCATGACGCGCGTTGACGAACTAATTTATGCTAATTTACGGTTCGCAAACCTGATTATCCTACCGCAGCGCAGCGGTGTGATAAAATAAAAATAATTATGGAGAACATCTGCAGGAGCTGTCTAAGAATGCGTAAGCATTGACTTGGCGTCCAAGGGCACGGTCCTAAATTTGTACCACCCCCCTAATTTGGCCCACTATCGAAATTTCCAACTGCCCGACAACAAGTTTTCTTGTTGCCCCTGTTCTGCTTTGGAATTTCCATGCTTTTTCTATGGAGCCGTATGAGTTCCTGTGTGACAAAAGTGTTATGTCGCGTTACGTTACGTTACATTATGTTACGTCATGGTACGTTACAGACGCAGTTCTGCCCAGATCTTTTTCCCGGGGAGCTCGCCACCGAGCTTACGCGCTAAAAGAAGTTGTCTTGTACGAACTTTTCCCCCATTTTATTTTTGCGCGTTTTCTCTCTTACCGAGCGTCTTCTCGCGGCAAGCGTGGTGATTTTGTAATCGTGAAGGAGCGATTAACTATTAATCGAAAAATCGTTTTTCTCTTAGCGTCCCTTGAAGCGTAGTCTCCATCCAGGGGTGTAGCCAGAAAGTTTTTTGAGGGGGGGGGGGGGATTCAACCACTCTTTATGTATGTTCCTGCATGTTTTTCGCATGCATGCTTGTATATATACACATGCAAATTTTTAACATTTCGTGCCCTCCCTCCCCACCTTTTCTTTATCGCATTTTTCTTCGTAACGCAGCGTGTTCCGCAAAGTCAAGATCGCCTTCAACATACTGCGAGCCATGGTCAAGCTCTACGACGCCATAGGTGAGCTAGGTCGTATCTAAAAATAATAATAATAGAGAACCACCCCGAAAGGAAATTGATGAGAAAAGCGTCGAACAGGCAATGTCTATGGGGCCAACGTTTGCTTAACGAAGCGTCAGAGTCCTCAACTGAATATTTTCGTCATTACATTTATGAAGATGTGACTTATGAGTATTATTTATAACTTATATGTCAGTTTTATTTAAAAGCTGTTGACAGAAGGCCAGATTGAATACTCTAGTCACTTCTGTATTTCGACCTGCCGTTACAACAGACTCAAGTTGCTGCTGTATAAGAGCCTGCTCTAGTTTACGTAATGCCGGTATATTTTAATCGGCTAAAAATAATCATAATAATCCTTTGTTAAAGCTTGCGAATATTTTTTAAAGCAAAATGTTGTGGAATTCTTGGGCTTTTTCGAAAATGGTTACATTTCCATTTAGGGCTGCTTTAAAAATGGCTGTCTTAATGTTTGAAAACTATTCGAATAGTATTCGATTCTTATTCGTATTCGATTCGGTTCTAAAACTCCATATTCGCACACCCTTATTCTTTTTCGTAAACTGCAGCGGCACCTGGCTGCCTTGTTCGGCAACGAAAGCAGCCGAAGTTCAGGCTGTCCGATACAGATGGCGCTACAAGTTTTCAATGCGACGCAATGCAATAAAAACAAGAGAATATCCCCCCTTTTTTTTTGACAGCGAAGTTGTTAAATCTCGAGGTGAAACGGATGACCACAAAAAAAAGCAATTATCATCATTTAAGGTGTGTGTTGTTGAAGTCGTCAGGGACGAGCGAGAAGGCAGGAGGCTGAGTTACGTGGACACAGGTTTATTCCAAACCGCGTTCTAGCCTAGGAGCCAAGCCACGCGCCACGCGCTCCTCGAGCACACGCTGTCACCAGCTTCGCCTGGCTTGTTCTAGATGGCAGCATCTACAACATCTCCCAATGCAATCAAGCGAAGTTCGCTGCAGCAGGTGGCTTCACGCACCTGCCACTTCTGGTATGCCCGTGGGAAGTGTCCTGGCAACGCGGGCGAGTCTCTATAGCAAAATCACTGGTACTGGCGCTATCTGCGTTGTTGTGACTTCGGGAATATGGAACTAGCTGCGTCCGGTTTCTGCGTACAGCACCAGTGTCGGTGTTGACCCAATAAGATCGAGGCTCATCGGCTGGGGCTTGTACTGTCCCTTTGTTCTTGAGGTCTGTCACCCACACGGCATCTCCATAAAGAAGTTCCGGCATGTCGCGGACTCCGTGACGTCTGTCGAAGTCTTTCCTTTGACGTTTTCTGTATCTTTCCTCAAAATTCCGAAGGCTGTCTTGATCTGGCAATTGGGGTGTCAGCTTGGTGGCACAAAGAGGAAGCCTGGATCTCAGCCGACGACCCATGAGCAGTTCGGCAGGGCTATATCCATTCTTCAAAGGAGTCGGCCTGTAAGCTAGAAGTGTCAGGTAAGGGTCATTGGTCTTCGTCATGGATGTCTTGGTGATTTTCACTGCAGCCTCTGCAAGTCCATTACTTTGAGGATAGTGAGGGCTAGATGTAATGTGCTTGAAACCATAGTCTTGGGCGAAGAGTGAAAACTCAGTCGACGAAAACTGCGGGCCATTGTCGGAAACCACTTCCTCGGGAATTCCGTGGCGTGCAAAAATTGACTTGCAGTGGTTGACAACGGCTGCGGAAGTGAGCTTCTCAAGTCGAACTAGTTCGGGGTATCTTGAATAATAGTCTGTAGCTATCAACCACCACTGGTTCTTGAAGTGAAACAAATCCATCGCAATGCGTTGCCAAGGCCTCTCAGGGAATTCGGAGCTTATTAGTGGCATTTTCCTGTTGACTCTTGTTTCGATGCATTGCTGACATCGCTTCACCAGGGACGAGACGTCAGATCCTATGGTGGGCCACCAGACACAGTCTCTGGCTCGAGCAAATGTCTTTGTTATATAAAGACGTTTATTAGCGGGCACTCGGCGACGATAAACGACTGCGACAGTCAAGGCGGGGTGCCGACTCTGAGCGCGAGGAGCGTGCTGTCCCAGAAGAGCGGAAGAGGACGACCCACTAGTAAGCGCTCGAGAGGGCGACCCATTACAGGCTTCCAACGCTTCGCTACAATTACCCCGGGTACGAAAAGGGAGCCGCCTGGCGACCTAACTGCTTGTCACTATGAGCGGGTCATGGTAGGGTTTCAGGCGCTCAACGTTGACAATGTCGCGCCCTCGACGGCGCATGTCCGAAGATGGTTCAAGGGGTTCGATCACGTAGTTGACCGGGGACGTGCGTTCGACGACACGGTAGGGGCCGTCGTATTTCGGCAGTAGTTTTGAAGAGAGGCCAGGTGCAGTGGTAGGGACCGAGAGCCATACGAGTGCTCCAGGGAAGAACGTGGGCGCAGAAGTGGTGGTGTCACCGCGAATGCTCTTCTGCCGCCCTTGGTCATTCGTAGTAAATGTCTTGGCAAGCTCCCGACACTCCTCAGCGAGTCTTGCTGTGGCAGAAATAGGCGCACACTCAGAAGGGTCCGGCTTGTAGGGAAGGATTGTGTCGATCGTGTGCGACGGGTGCCTGCCGTACAATAAGAAAAAGGGCGAGAAACCAGTAGTGCTCTGCGGGGCGGTGTTATAGGCGTAGGTGACAAAAGGCAGAATGGCATCCCAATTTGTGTGATCGGCGGCGACGTACATCGAGAGCATGTCGCCGAGCGTGCGGTTAAAGCGTTCGGTGAGGCCATTCGTCTGCGGGTGGTAAGCAGTAGTTTTCCGGTGAACAACGTTGCACTCTTTGAGAATGGCTTCGACGACGTCGGACAAGAAGACACGACCTCGATCGCTGAGCAGCTCCTGGGGTGGACCGTGGCGCAGCATGAATCGGTGCAGCAGGAATGAGGCAACATCGCGCGCTGTAGCCGCTGGGAGGGCGGCAGTTTCGGCGTATCGCGTAAGGTGGTCAACAGCGACGATGGCCCAGCGGTTACCAGCCGACGTTAGAGGAAGTGGTCCATACAAATCGATGCCAACGCGCCCAAACGGCCGGTCAGGGCAAGGTAGAGGTTGCAGACCTGCCGGCGACAGGTGCGTTGAAGTTTTGCGGCGCTGACAATCGATGCAGGAGCGAACGAACTTCTGCACGTAGCGGTACATCCCTCGCCAAAAGTACCGTTGGCGAATGCGGTGGTAGGTTTTCGATACCCCAGAGTGTGCACACTGCGGGTCAGAGTGGAACGACTCGCATATGTCAGAACGCAGACTGCGGGGTATTACGAGTAGCCACTGGCGGCCGTCGCCGTAATTGCGTCGGTGGAGGAGGTCGTCGCGAACGGCGAAATGGTGCGCTTGACGACGCAATGCGCGAGTGGATGGTGTCGCCGATGGATCACTCAGCAAGGCTATCAGTGAGGCAATCCAGTGATCCTTGCGCTGTTCAGTGGCGATGGTTTGAATGTCGATAGACGAAACGGCATTGTGAGACACTGAGCTGGAAGCATTGTCGTCAGGCAAGGGGGAGCGCGAGAGTGCGTCGGCGTCAGCATGCTGGCGTCCGTTGCGGTACAGCACGCGGATATCGTAGTCCTGTAGGCGAAGTGCCCAGCGGGCGAGGCGGCCTGAGGGATCCTTCAATGACGACAACCAGCATAGTGCATGATGGTCGGTGATGACATCAAATGGGCGACCATACAAATAAGGTCGGAATTTCGTAAGGGCCCAGATGATCGCCAGGCATTCCTTTTCGGTGACGGTGTAATTGGTCTCGGCTTTAGTAAGCGTACGACTTGCATATGCCACGACATATTCAGGGAACCCTGGTTTGCGCTGCGCAAGGACAGCGCCAAGGCCAACACCGCTAGCGTCTGTGTGTACCTCTGTAGGGGCCGCAGGGTCGTAGTGGCGTAGTATGGGAGGCGACGTCAACAAACGACGGAGCTTTGCGAAAGCGTCGTCGCACTCCGACGACCACGAATGGAGGGGCCCGTTACTTCCGAGAAGCTTCGTCAGTGGCGATATGATAGTCGCGAAATTTCGAATGAAGCGCCGAAAGTAGGAACACAGTCCTACGAAACTGCACAGTTCTTTGACGGACGTAGGTTTGGGGAACTCAGTCACGGCCCGAAGCTTGGCGGGATCAGGAAGAATTCCGTCCTTGGACACGACGTAGCCGAGGATTGTCAGCTGCCGTGCTGCAAACCGGCACTTCTTTAGATTCAGTTGCAGACCGGCGTCGCTCAAACGCGTCAAAACATGCCGTAGGCGTTGAAGATGCGTGGAGAAGTCCGGAGCAAACACGACGACGTCGTCGAGGTAGCACAAGCACGTGTGCCATTTCAGGTTGCGCAGAACGGTATCCATCATGCGCTCAAAGGTGGCGGGCGCATTACACAGCCCAAACGGCATGACGTTAAATTCGTACAGGCCGTCGGGCGTGACAAAGGCGGTCTTCGGTCGAGCGTCATCAGCCATAGGTACTTGCCAGTACCCTGAGCGCAAATCGAGAGATGAAAAGAATTCGGCGCCTTGCAAGCTGTCAATCGCGTCGTCTATTCGCGGCAGTGGATACACGTCCTTACGAGTGATCTTGTTGAGTCGTCTGTAGTCCACACAGAACCGCACAGAACCGTCCTTCTTCGCAACAAGAACGACAGGAGACGCCCAGGGGCTGTTAGAGGGTCGAATGACATCACGTCGAAGCATGTCGTCGACTTGCTCGGTGATTACACGGCGTTCGGCGGGAGATACGCGATATGGACGTTGCCGCAGTGGCAGGTGGTCGCCAGTGTCGATGCCATGCGTAACGGCCGACGTGCGGCCGAGAGAAGTTTGAGCGACATCGAAAGAAGGGCGAAATTCTTCCAACAGGTCCAAAAGCTGGGAACGCTGGACCTGCGTAAGGTTGTCAGCTATGGAGGAACCAAATACGTCAGCGTGTGATGAACCAGACGTCGAAACAGCACTGAGCGTGCTCGAACTTCGGCCGTGCGAATCATCGGGCTCGTCCATAACTTGTGCGTCTTCGAGGGGTTCTACGCTGCCCAGACATTCCCCTCGCACCAACGTAACACTGTACGGGGAGGGGTTGATTACATAAATAGAGGTGCTGCCCTGGGTGACTTGAACGGTCGCGAAAGGCACCAGCAAGCCTTTCCTCGTGCAAACACGGTCATATGGCGAGAGGAGTGCAACTGTGTCGGATAGGCTGGCGCAGTAAACTGACACCGCCGTTGACGAGTTTGCAGGCACTTTTATGTCGTCTTTGAGGAGTATCTTGCTCGCAGCCGATGGACTGTCTGCCGGCGTCAAATTAGAGAATGGTGAGAGCTCTATTTCGGCGGGTGCGCAATGAATTACGGCGTCGTGGCGGGAGAGAAAATCCCATCCGAGGATGACGTCGTGAGAGCATGCAGGAAGTATGATCAATTCGACGGCGTACATAGCGTCCTTAATCATGACGCGGGCTGTGCATACCGCTGTAGGATGAATGCTTTGGGCGCTGGCTGTACGGAGGGAGAGCCCGGAAAGTGGCGTCGTCACTTTTCGCAGTATTCGGCTGAGCTTTGCGTCCATAACGGATACGGCGGCTCCAGTGTCGATAAGGGCAGATGCACGAACACCGTCCACAAACACGTCTATCACGTTCGATGGGCTTCGCTGAGGGCTTTCGCAGTTCGACAGCATCGCAGCCCTTGCCTCGTGGACTGCGACGACTAGTTTTCCTGGTCTCGTGGGACCAGACGTGGCCGCATCGGTGACAGCGAGCGGCGTCGTGGTGACGGGGAACGGCGGGTAGATGGAGCGGGGCGAGACGTCGGCGACAGTGGCGTAGGTGGGTCGTAATATGGGCGGTTCGCCGGGCTGGTGGCAGGCGACGCGACTCTAGGCGGCTGCACGCGATTGCAATACCGCGCCACGTGGCCGGCGTAACCGCATGCGAAGCATATGGGGCGGTTGTCAGGTGTGCGCCATCGGTTCGCTGGGGCAGGGCCCGCCCATGGTGCAGGACGGGATTGACGGGGCGGCAACTGATAGGACTGGACGGTGGGCTGCAGTCGTGGCCTGTGCGTGACGTCGGCGCAGGTTACCGGCACATCCGCTTCGAAAGAATGAGGTCGAGCGGAGGCTTCGGCGTAAATGTGTGGGGCAGCCGTAGGGATTGCTGGGGGCGTTCTTGCGACCACTTGGGCGTAACTCAAGGGTGCAGGAGCCGTATGGTGCTGGTGGTACTCGGGCATGACCTCTGCGATTTCTTGCTCAATTGCTCGACGGAGCGGAGGCAGAAGGGTGGTCGACGGCTGTTGGACGTACTGCGGGCGAGCAAAGTCCAGCAGAGAGAATTGGCGCGCGATTTCCTCGCGCACGAATGTCTTCATCTCTGCGAGCAACGCGGAGTGGTCGGATATGGTCGACAAGCCAGCGAGCTCGGCGTCGCGTGATGGAGAGCGACGGGTCATCGATCGCTGCCGGCGCAGCTCCTCATAGCTTTGGCAGAGCGTTATGACCTCAGCCACTGTGCTGGGGTTCTTGGCGAGCAGCATGGTGAAGGCGTCGTCGTCGATGCCTTTCATGATGTGCCGGATCTTGTCTGATTCGGACATGGTGGCGTCGGCTTTCTTACAGAAATCGAGGACGTCTTCAATGTAACTGGTGAATGATTCACCGGCCTGCTGAGCGCGTTCACGTAAGCGCTGTTCGGCCTGCAGCTTACGAACGGCAGGGCGGCCAAACACATTGATAATGGCGGTCTTGAAGTCGGACCACGTTGTAAAATCTGATGCGTGGTTGTTGTACCACAAGCCCGCCACACCCGCGACGTAGAAAACGAGGTTAGTCAGCTTTCCTGCCTCGTCCCATTTATTCGGGACACTCACGCGCTCGTAAATCGCGAGCCAGTCCTCCACGTCGGTGCCATCTGCGCCAGTGAAGACCGGAGGGTCGCGGATACGAGGCACACCTGGGCAGGAGGCCGGTGTAGGCGGGGCCGTTTGCTGGGAGGCGTCTTGAGGCATCGTAGGCGGCAGGGTACGGGATCGAAGAGCCAGGGGCATCGAATGAGGGCCGAAGTTGTTGTGAAAGCCCAGCACCCTCCACCAAATTATAAAGACGTTTATTAGCGGGCACTCGGCGACGATAAACGACTGCGACAGTCAAGGCGGGGTGCCGACTCTGAGCGCGAGGAGCGTGCTGTCCCAGAAGAGCGGAAGAGGACGACCCACTAGTAAGCGCTCGAGAGGGCGACCCATTACAGGCTTCCAACGCTTCGCTACAGTTATGCCAAAGTGTCCTTCGTGCAAGAGTCGTAGGATTTCTTTTCGGCATGAGTCGGGGACGACAACTCGCGAGGCGTAGAGGAGTGAATCATCCTCGACAGTGAGCTGGTGTCGGTGGTCGTAGAACGGTTTTAGGTTAAGTCCTAAGTCTCTCCTGGAGGGCCATTCTTTCTCGCACAGCAGACGAAGTTGTGTGCAAATAGGGTCTGCTTGTTGGGATGCCTTTAACCATTGTAAGCAATGTTGCTTTATCGGAATAGAGGTTGTCATAGAGCACAGGAAAGCTTCAACGCTTTCTTCGAGCTCGCTGTCTCCCGTCTCTCGCAGAGGCGCTCTCGAAAGTGCATCTGCGGCTAGAAGTTCTTTGCCTGGAACGTATGCAACCTCATATCGATATCGCATCATTCTCATCTTTAGCCGCTGTAATCTAGGCGTCAAGTCGTCAAGACTCTTCGAAGTGAAGATTGGAACCAACGGCTTGTGATCCGTTTCTAGCTTGAAGAGCTTGCCAACAAGGTAATCGCTGAATTTATCGTATGCCCAGACTAAAGCAAGAGCTTCTTTTTCAATCTGAGCATAGCGCTTCTCGGTTTCTGAGAGCAACCTCGAGGCATAAGCGATGACAGAAAACTTGCCATTCGTTTGCTTCTGTCGGATTAATGCTCCCAGTCCGAAGGATGATGCGTCGGCAGTGACGACTGTTTCTTTTGATGGGTCGTAGACACCAAGGACAGGACGAGATGAGAGCACCGACTTCCACCTGTTGAATGCCTGCTCTTGTGGAGCACCCCAAGCAAATTCTTGCTTTTTTGACAACAGGAGTGTGAGTGGCTGCAGAATATCAGAGAGATTGGGAACGAATCTCGCAAGGTATGTTGCCATTCCGAGAACTCTCTGCAGCTCGGTCCTGTTTTTGGGACTCTCCATTTTCAGTATGGCTTCAAGTAGGGACGAGCGAGAAGGCAGGAGGCTGAGTAACGTGGACACAGGTTTATTCCAAACCGCGTTCTAGCCTAGGAGCCAAGCCACGCGCCACGCGCACCTCGAGCACACGCTGTCACCAGCTTCGCCTGGCTTGTTCTAGATGGCAGCATCTACAACATGTGCCACAGAAATTGGGCAAATTCCACTACTCACCACTGGTTCACTAAAAATGAAGAAGGCAAGTAAAAACAAATAGAAAGTAAGGGAAAGAAAGGCAAGAAAGACAAGAGAATCAAAGAAAAAAAACATATAGCATAAAAAGGCAGAGAAAGAGAGAAATCGACAGGAAGAAAGGGAAATAAACAAAAAGAAAGAAAGAAAAAGAAAGACGGATGGAGAATCAACGAAAGAGAGAGAAAGAACTAAAGAAAGAGGGGAAAAAGATAGAAAGTAACCGGCGTTAGCCAAAAGACTTGAGGATCCGCTAACTTCGCTGTGCGAACCTTTGCGCGACTTAGTGCAAACTTCTCTAAACTTTTTTTTTTTAAATTTAACTCAGCATCTCTTCAGAACTGAATGTTTCGCTGGCTACCATAAAGTGACAGATCGGTTGATCTGCCAAGTATGAGTGTGCTTAGTGCGAAAATGAGCAAACGCAAACACGTTTTTATTTTTTGCTTCCGTTTCTTTTTCTTTCTTCTTTTTGTGCTAGAATGCCGGTTTCGGCTCTTTAAGCTTCATCCAACGACACAACCGGAATATGATTCGTGCCTTTATGGGCGCAACCATGGAGTACTGTTGATGCATAGGGTCGGCCACATCTAAGTTGAACACCTGATTAGTATTCAAGAAGGCAAAACTACAACGCTTATTCTACTGCACGAGGGAAATGTTCCTTATATGACGCATAATATAGTGTCGATAATACATCAATATTTTTCCGAATTATCAACATCAGCTTCTGTAAGGTGCTGAACACTAATGTGGTAGTCACCATAGACGTGGACGACCCTTGTATTGCGGAAACCGGCCTCCATTTATATATTCAGTTGTGTATGCATTGGGCAAACTTTCGAATAATAATAAAAAAGACAAATTGGGGGCAGCTATGCAGTAGCAGTGCGAAGACTATGTAAGCGGCGGAGCTGGTGGCGTTGCCCTCCTCCTTACCCTCTTCTTCATCCTCACTTCCCTTTCCCGCCCCTTGATATGCTATACAGTGAGAGGACAGCGTCCTCTCATTGCTACAGACAACGTCGCAGACAGCGTCCATCGCAGAAATAGAGCTTTTCTTGCGTCAATGCAGCATCTTATTTGCCGTTTGCTTTACCGTGACGGGCGACGATAGGAGACACCGTGACGTGCTACGACGACAGGAGACACCGTGACGGGCTACGACGACAGGAGACGGCGACAGCCCGAGCGCATAAGATGACTCGCAACTAAAAGTGCAGCACCGAACTCTAACTTGGGGGCAGGGAAACAGTTCGCGAGTAATTCTGGATATTCTTAGAGCGCGTCCGTGAGTTTCTATCTGTAATTCGTCCGCTTTTCATCGAACAAGAAATCTCGGGCTATGAAAGGGTAAGCGCGCAGTGTGTAACCGTAATGACTGAATATGCAGGTTCGGTGATAAACGAGAAGGCCTTCTTCGAGAACTGGGTGAGCGGCTACGCTCTGCTGAAGACAAACGACCTGGAACGCTGCATCATGAGGCAGTACAGGCTCAAGAGGAACGAGGCACGTACTTTATGATGAGGATGCGTGCCCACCTGTCGCTGTTCAAGGGGTACTGACACGAAAATTTTCAGTTGTCATTTTCTTGCGTCAAATGATAGGCCAACTGGTAAGCGTGAGTACGCTCCATGGGCGTCGGCAGGGGGGTGAAAAAGGGGCACTTGCCCCCTCAAGCCACACACACACTTGCCCCTCCCCCCCCCCCTCCCCCACAAGGCTACACCAGCACTCTCACCCTTTCCCAGACGCGAAGCAACACGTGTTTGCACCCCCCAAGACAAAATCCTGCCGACACTCGGGGTACGCTCTAAAAAATTAGGCCACGTTTTTGTAGGAATTTTCGGTTCCTAGTGTACTCTGACGTCAACGCACGGCACGAGCTTCTCGTAACGTGCTCGCGCAAGATATCGTGACGTTTCCACAGCCGCACCGCTCCGTTGGTGACGCACAAGCGGCCACTTTATGTGTTTTGGTACCTGACATCATCATAACTATAGCGATACTGGTGAGTGAGGTCAGCAGAATTGATACTCTAGCCTGACGTCACGCCAGTGTCGATGTCAGCAGGCGCGCCGCGCGAAAATTGACATTATTGTGAGACTAAAACACATTACCGGCATTTCCTGAGCTCCACACTTGCTCAGAGTCGTCTCTTTATACAGGTGATTTGCATGGCAGAGTAAACTCGGCTTCGAAAATTGATGTGTTACCTTTTAAATGCCTATTTTTGTTTATTGAGAGCCATTATTTTCGCTAGCAAACCGAGGCTTTTAAAGGGACCCCAAACCACCCCCCGTGCATGCTAAAAAATAAATATACACACATTCAGCTGAAAGCAAATGCTGCTTTGAATGCCTCAACCAAATCTTGCAGTCGTGCGCGGCAAGGAAGAGTTCAAAAGCGGAACACGAAGTCGCCAAACGGTTTCCCATTTGCGGTGTACCCCGTACCCCCACCAGTGTCGTGCTGGAGTTCACGCAAGTGCATTTTGCCGCCATTTTGCTTCGTTAGTTCGGCTATAACGAATATTCGCTGTTTGACTCCCGAAGGTGAACAAAAGAAGGGCAGGTCGATAACACAAGTGACAAGCCGAGCGAGCTCTCACGCATGTCCCCGTCTTTCCTCTCCAGAATCCCGTCTACGGAAGGCCCACGATCTCTGCGCTCGAGAACTTTGCCGACTTCATAGGCATGGCGGCGACGATAAAGGTGAGAACGCCATTAGGGGTTGGTGCGCGCTTTCCCCATGGCAATCGGCATTTTACATTTTCCTGTGCTGCCTTTAGGGTTTTGGTGGGGGTGTTTCGCAAGAATGAATGCCTCCGATATAAAGGGGTGTTTCGCGACCTTTCCGCTAGGAGAAGGGCGCATGCGCCGTGGCATCGTGAAAAAGGCGGATTGATGAGGACACCGGGAGCGTAGCGAGAAATCTTTCCTTTTTTTCTTTTTTTTTTGATGGGGGGGGGGGGCGCCACCCTTTATGTAGGTTCGCTCGTATGGTTGTATGTGTGCGCATGCGAAATTGAAAAATTTTCGAAAGGAGGTTTCAGCCCACTACCCCCCCCCCCCCTCCACACACACACCCTCTTACGCCATTGGAGGACGCCCGGGGCACACTTGCACGGCCGCAGTTGGCGCCGGCGCAGACCCTTTTTATAATCTGTAAGTGCGCTTTCCTGCGCTGCATATTCGCCCAACTAATGGCGGCACCTGTTGCGCTTCAAGTGGAGAAGCCCTAGTTGCAAGTACCGGGGCTTGTTTATTATTCGTGTTTATGTCAAAAGAGCCGAGTGTACGTTTTCTATGCATAATAGAGAAAATACACGAGAAAATATTACAGAAATGCATGAGCTAGAAAATGCATTTTCTACACCATAGAGCAAGGAAACTGAGCTTGAGCACGCTGTTTGCAGGAGATGACTAGCCGCCATTAGTCGGGTAAACTGCATAGCAGGAAAGCTAGCGTTACAATTTTAAAAATGGTCTATTTTGCGTTGTCACAAGCCTATTGCTGCGAAGCTCTCTTAGTCTTACCCTGTGCCGCCGCCGCCGCCGCCGTCGTCGTCGTCGTCGTCGTCGTCGTCGTAGTAGTAGTAGTAGTAGTAGTAGTAGTAGTAGTAGTAGTAGTAGTAGTAGTAGTAGTAGTAATGAAAAATCATTCGTGAACACTGGGTATCGCTGTAGCTCCAGCGACACACCGTACGTGTTCACGAATTATTTTTCATCTCTTCAAGCGTCCATTTTCCCCTGAACGTCTGCCTGATTTGGATTTTCACTGCAATGTGAACGTTTCTAGGCAAAAAATAAAGAAAACACACGACTAAACGGGATAAAGAGGTTCAGAGGGTAGGAGATTTCCCGCGTTTCGGTCCCTTTCTTATCATTTTCATCGCATGCTTCTTTCTTTTCTCTCATCTTTCTTATCTTACCGCGCGTGCGCAGTACTTCCGCGAGACAGTGCGACGCAAGGCATACCCTCGCAGCGACTACCGTCTACAGGACTTCAAGCTCCTGTCGTCGGAGCAGCTACTCTTCTACGCAGTGGGCGAGGTAAACAGATCAATCAATCAATCAATCAATCAATCAATCAATCAATCAATCAATCAATCAATCAATCAATCAATCAATCAATCAATCAATCAATCAATCAATCGTTAGCTAATGTGTGTTCGTTCCTCACACAGGAGTTCTGCGAGCTTTGGCCAAACCCCAAGACAGCTAACGGAAAGGCGACGTTGGAGCGGTACTCACAATCCGATTTTTACCCCAACCGTAAAAGGCACGTGTCTTTCTTCTATGCGGAATACGCAGCTTCTACTGCGTTCCGGTGTGGATGAATGCATAACGCACCGGCGCCCAAGAACGTCACTCGAAAACCGTAACGAGATGTGACTAATTAATAATAACAATTTGTGGGGTTTTACGCGCCATAACCATCACACGACTATGAGTCATGCCGTAGTGGGGGGCTCCAGAAATTTAGACCATGTGGTGTTCTGTAACGTGCCCTGAGATCACACAGTACGCGGGCTTCTAGCATTTGGCCTACATCGAAATGCGACCGTCGCGGCCAGGATCGGAACCGCGACTTTCGGGTCAGCAGCCGAGCACCGCGTAACCGCTGTTCCATTGCGGTAGACAATTCGACTTATTAGGAATGTCGCGCTGAATAGTACGTAAGACACACCCACAGCTAGCGGTGGCCAACAGAGTCGGAAAGCATCGTTATTACCAATTAAACAAAAATATGAAAGCATTTTGGTATTGATAAAATGTTCGCACCAACCATCTCATACCTGCAAGGCTGTCTCCCGTATCGCGCCCTTTTTCTGAAGTCCGCTTGCCCAGTCGTCATCTATTTTATCCAAGCAAGGTTTCAGGCTTCCTTGAGTGGTAGTTCGCACGTATCAGATAGTCGTATAGTTTGAGGATTCATTCGTGTCACCTATTCTATGCATTGAGATTCCAGTAGATACCTCGCAGTCTATTGGCCATTCCGCTTTTTTCCACATTTCTACGCATAGTATAATGATGACCTTGATTATGGTCCCAGTTCCTTGCTACATCATCATCAACATCATCATCAGCCTGTCTACCCCCACTGCAGGGCAAAGGCCTCTCCCATGTTCCGCCAATCAACCCGGTCCTGCGCTTTCTGCTGCCACGTTATACATACGAACTTCTTAATCTCATCTACCCACCTAATTTTCTGTCTCCCCCTCATGCGTTTGCCATTTCTTGGAATCCAGTCAGTCACCCTTAATGACCAGCGGTTATCCTGCCGATGTGCTACGTGCCCAGCCCACACCCATTTCTTCTTCTTGATTTCAACTATGATATCCTTAACCCCCGTTTGTTCCCTGACCCACTCTGCTCCCTTCCTGTCTCTTAAGGTTACACCTATCATTTCCCTTTCCATCGCTCGCTACGCCGTCCTCAATTTAAGTTGAACCCTCTTTGTAAGTCTCCAGATTTCTGCTCCGTAGGTAAGTACCGGTAAGATGCAGCTGTTATATTCCTTCCTCCTGAGGGACAGTGGTAGACTACCATTCATGATTTGATAATGCTTGCCGAATGTGCCCCATCCCATCCTTATTCTTCTAGTTATTTCACTCTCATGATTCGGATACGCGGTTACTACCTGTCCTAAGTAGACGTACTCCTTTACAACTTCCAGTGTCTCGCCACCTATCGCAAAGCGCTGTTCTCTGCCAAGGTTGTTCCACATTACTTCCACTCTACAACTCACTCTAACTACGAAAAAATATTACAGCTAGAAATTGGAAGGCTCAATTAGGGACAATAGCATAAGGGCGCCTCAACAAGCGCTGCCTCACACAAAGGAGATTATCCAGGAGATCGTCGGGTTGTGTGGCAAACGCGCAAAGCGCCTGAACGCGATTGTTCGCACAAGGGCCTTTCTCAAAGGTGTTCTATATTACGTCTGATGAGGCATGCGCATGCGGCGCTTAACAGTAAATAAAAACGCGGTCAATATCTGCAAAGACACATTGTCGGGCTAGTTGGTTGGGATTCATTACCGGGAGCAACGCGACACGACAGCGACCGAGAGGGGAACCACGCACCTTATATACTTCTACTTTCAAGTGAGAAGCACTTTATGGGTCCGGCCTGTCGTCCATCCACCATTTCATCTCGCATGGTCACGCAGTGGTCAACACGAGCCTAAAACAAGGCTAACAATGCTCAAAACCAGTCCAAGATAAACTGACAAAGTCTAAAATATATTACAACATGAACTGCAGAAATAACCAAGAATCAATCGCAATAATTTACCTAAAATCGCGAAAAACACTTCTGAAGCATCCGGCAGATACCCGTGTCGCGCAAGAGAGGGCGCCACCGCCTCGGTAAGCGCGCGATTTCCAATGGAGTCGCTGGGTCACCCGTGCTTCCTCGGTTTTCACGATAGTAGAGCTGCGTTAGGCACAGGATTTAGGACTACACCAAGGCACAAGAACGAAATTAGCTCAGGATTTAGCGCGGGATTAGAGCACAATTGTCGCTACATTGAGCACAGGATTTAGAGTTTATTTTCTACTTTTCCTGTTGCGAATGAAACAGTTAGTGCCCCACGGCAATACAAAAAGAACTGTTGTTCCATAAGTTTTAACCGACAACGAGCCGGAAGGTAGCTTGAAGAAGAACCATTTGGTTACAGGTTCGAGTGGAATTCTATTTGCACCCCTCAAAACGCAATGCGCAATCTAGGGGGGCACTAGCCTCACCTTTCCGGCACTATGCACTAAAGTTAGTTATTTTCCTCGACATCTCATGCATCGCTGTCTTGTTTTGTCATTCCTAGGATTTGGGAACATCTGCACGTGGCGCCATCTCTCGGCGGTAGCAATGGCGTTCTGGCACAACTCAATGGGGTATAGGCAAAAAAATCATATTTGACGATAAAAGCTATCTACAAAAATGACTCCCGGTTATACATGCAGCACAGACCCACCGGGACATTTTGGCAAAATTGCAGTATCACGCTACAGTGTACTGTAATCGCGCACTACAAAGCATGGACGTCGGCAGGATTTTGTTTTTTGGGGGTGCAAACTCATGCTGCATCACTCCTGGGGGAGGGGGAGGGTCACCGGTTTAGCATAGATGGGGGGTAAGTGCTGGTGTGGGTCGAGGGGGGGGGGGGGGGGGGGAGTGCCCCTTTTGCAGCCCCCTGCCGATGCCCATGCTAAAAGCGTGTGGTTTCCAAGGACATTTGCAAACACCGCCCATTAAAAACCGTATTGTAAAATAATACACTCTATGAAACCACGCGATCTCTTGTGCGACAGTGTAATTTTAGCAGAATGTTCAAATAGGTCTCTGTTGTATAAAACCGGGTTTCCTTTTTTGTAATTAGCTTTTTTCGTCAGATACGATATTTTTTCGCCTATTTTCAATTCAGTTACTGCAGGCGGCCGCTGCCACCGGCGAGAGATGGCGCTACGTGCACATATCCTCCAAATACTGGTCATGATTATCTCTTACCCCCTGTCGTGTTATCGGCGCAGACTGACCAAGATATTCGACAGCATGGAGCTCCTGCACGAAACGTTCCGGTGTCTCTCCCGTGCAGCCTGCAAGGTGCTCGCTTCAGACTACCCCGAGAATGACACCCTGCAGTCCTCGCTCAGCATATTCAGCATCTTCTGAGCCTCTTACCCAACGTTGCGCCCAAGCCTTCGATGTGGCTCGCGACTATGCCACTGGACAGCCCTGTCACGCAGACTTGTGGCCATAGCGCTACGTAGTGTTCTTTCAGCGGCACGTTTTATGCTTGTATATATAGTTGGCGTACCGAATAATATGTGTTTTGTTTCCGGATATCATTACGTGGTTTAATTAGATATCCAGAAACTCACATGGTCACTTATGCAACCGCCTAAGACAACTCGAAGGCGAAAGCCATCTTCTTTCAGGGGCAAAGCACCTTAAGGCCGAGGCCTGTCCGTCCATCCGTTTGGCGTACGTGTCCGTGCTTACACAGCACCGTGTAAAATCGAAACATCAGGTTTAAGAATAGACTAATATTAATTATAACTGTGACGAAACAACATAAAACACCTGCAAGCACGAACCCTTTGTACTAGTCGGCAACTTCATCGTACACATTATGGACCGACCTAGCTTTGTCGTCGACTCTTACCGTCTGCTGTCACGGTATATAGAAAACCGTTGCTATAGTCGAAACATATATGTGTGTATGGGAATAAAAAAGCTTTACAATAGACGGACATCAATCATAATTGTGACAGAGCAATGTAAAACACCAACAAGTACAAACCCTTTACACTAGTCGGCGACTTCAACGTAGACATTATGGACCACTTGCTTTCTCGTCGACTCCTTATGTCACTCAATTTATATTATATGGCGCAACGCTCGGGTAACGTACGGTTACTCACCCATACGATACCCAGAGCTTCGCTCACTCGTCATAATTCACTTAGTGGAGATGCGTGTTTTCCTTTCTCAGTCGATGTATTGGTAAATTTCTGGTAAGTAGTAAACTATGAAGTCAAGAGTTGGACGGAATCCCGTCTAGTCGGGGAATAACATGGAAGTAAGCAAACGCCCACACACACAATCTTTCCAAACTGTATGATTCAGCTGCAGCGAAACATCGAATTAAATTTGCATATTTTGTTCCAGTTACAACGCTATGCACAGTAATTGCAGCCGACTATCTCCGTAGCTAGCGCAGTTATATATACGTGCAAATTCAATGGCTGTAGGCATTTTCGTTTAGGTATGTTAGCTTTCACGAGACCATATTTCCCCGGCCCCCTGCTTGGCCAAGTGCTCTAGCGCACACGCCCATAGTCTCAAGGGCTGTACTCTCACACCTCCCATTACGCGCGCGTTTAACGCAGCAGGAGAGAATCCCTATTGCGCTGTGGCGGCCTCGATAGAAGGAGTGAGGAAGCTGGCACGGCGTGTCTCGTGTCTTCGCCGCAAGAGGGCGCGGACTGTACCAGAACAGTAGTGTGCCTCGATGTGTGCGCAACAAAACGCGCATCAAGGCACCCTACAGAACAGTTTTGGTACCATAAGAGCTTGGTACGCGGGCTGTACCGTAACAGAACAATGCACATGCTGTGGGGAAGATAAGGAAACGACGGAGCATGTTCTCATTGAATGTGGAGATATCCACCCAGGTGTACGTTTGGGCACGAGGCTACGTGAAGCCTTGGGTTTTACAACAATGGAAAGCTGAACACACCCGCGATTGGAATAAGTAAGCGACGATTAGAGTATTGGTGGTAGAAAGTTAGAGAGAAAGGACAGAAATACATACTGGGAAAAGTAATGACATTCTGCCGTAAGGGGCAGAGAACTGGACTGTGAATTTTTTTCTTATAGTAAGATTTATTTGCATCGTAGTAGACGATGTATTACGCCAACTTAAAAAAAAAAAGAAGAAAAAAGCCTTTTCTTTTTTTGTCGAGCCTGGTGGCACACATGTCACCGCCCCGTTATAAAGGGTGTGCTCATAGCATCCATCCACAGGGGACAACGCTGTGCTTCTTCAAGCCCGAGCTGGCTGCCCGAAGAGCATACCGGCGTCAATATTCACAACAGGAGAAGGCCTGTGTTCACAGCAAGGAAAATCGCGAGGCTGCTAAACGAATTGTAAGGAAATGCCAGGATGCACGAAGAAATTTCCTGAAATAAAAGACGCAAGAAATTTTCACATTAATTATGCGCTCGTTATATTTTAGTGCAGTTCTTTGAATATGTGTTATACTTATCGCTTATGTCGCTATGTGGAATACTTATCGCTCATACTTTCACTATTTTCTTTTTTTTCGTACAAGACAACTAGTTCCGGCCGACGTCTAAGGGGGGCGGGGGGGGGGAGGTGTAGAAGCTGAAAGAGGGAGTTGCGGCTCGACCCGATCAACCATACTCTCTGAGGTGTGCAAATAAAGTGTACAAGACTGCTAATTATTATAACCTTGTTTGTATTGCACCCACCACTAGCCGCCCAGGCTATGGGTCCAAATATCTATGTACATATTTTTCATGTGATTGTGCGATTTGATTTGACAAAAGTAAAACATGAAAAACGGAAGCTTGTAAGGAGAAAGATAAATATAGTTATAGAGTCAGTATGCTGCACTGCAATAGAAAGAGTAGTACATGGTTTTAACGAACTGTCCGTGTTACTACTAGTCACCATCCTAAATCAGAGGGGAGGCTAATAAAAATCACCATCATTATCATCATCGCAAGAGCAACAGTGCATTCTTTTTCTAACAGCGAAGTTCTTTCGCAAATCGTTCCTTGTTCGACGAAACAAAAAACTGTCATCATCATTAACGGGTATGTGCCACGGAAATTGGGTAAACTACTCACCACTGGTCCATTAAATATCAAGGCAAAAACCATCATCATCACAAACGGGTATGCACCACAGAAATTGGGTAAACCCCACTACTCGCCACTGGTCCACTAAAATGAAGGCAACAGCTAGCCTAGGAACAAATGGCTGCGAAGCGATGGCAGCGAGCCGACCACCCCGAGTACGTACAACGAGATAATACTAGGGGACGGGAAAGGCAACGGCGGCTGCGAGAAGACCCCGTAGCGATGGAAGGCCTACGCCAACGACGACATGCCCGTAGATCTATGAGAGGAGCAAACGTTTGGTTTCAGCGCGAGTTTCTTTCTCTGGAGTTTGGACATCCGTGTCTTTTCTGTGACTGTATGGGGTTTAACTCTAACCTCTCTGCGCTGGGAATCAACTTCGAAACAACCTATAGCATCACTTTGCTGAGGCCTAGAAACAACCTAGAAGCAACCAGGTTAGTCCTCAGAATCGCCCAGTTTCGCTGTTTCAAGCCTCGCGCGGCTTTATGCAAGCTTCTCCCAGTTTTTACAATTCTTTTATTATCTCTAATCTTTCTCGTTTTTGTGTGTTTCTTCAATACTATCATCATGTTGATGGGATAGCCCGCTCTAACGCAGCCTAGTTTCCCATGTTTTTTTTCGTATATAAATGACAAAGGACCAAGTGAAGAAGATGAAGAAGAGGACGAAGTGAGCGCGTGCCGGTTCATGATTATGATCGTTTTCGGATCGCGGAATACAACCGACGGCTGGCATAAACTGCTCTGCTGTTAAAAAAGAAAAAGCCTCTTTCCCGTTCCGCTTGTTTTCCGTCCTGCGTCCACCGTACTCCGTGTAACCACGAAGGGAGATGTTCCTAGATTCATATTCGAAACCTCATCCCTCCCGACTACCACAATTGGGTGCGTTACGTAGAACTAAGTGTCAGTATTAACAACAGTGTTAAATAAAATTTAAACGTGATAACGCCAATTTCTGATGAGGCTATAGTAAAAAAAAACGAAGTTAATCAATGAGTAAGAATGGGAAAAATGGTGATTAACATGCCTGTAGCTATAATTCAGCACACGTGTATCACGTGACGCATGACACGTTTGTCAGCGGTGGAACGGTCTGTGAATCCAGCGATCCAGGTCGGGGGGTCGCTCAGCCCTGAGGCCTGTTGCATGGAGGCAGTGAAGACGGCTTCTGTGTTCATTTCGGCGCTGGGTTGCTCAGGCACACACTGCGAACTTTGATCAAAAGGGCGTGGTCGCGCGCGCTATATCGACAGACCCTTGTGGTGCTGTGTGTTTTCGCCGCTTAGTTCGCGTCGATGCTACAGACAGCACAGAAAAATGCCGTTCTTGTGTAGGCCTTAGTGCACGTAGTTCTGAATACTGCGCTTAATGCAGCTCCCCTACCACGCAACCTGACCAAATGCGTAGCACGGGCAACCAAGCGATTCCCATGGCGCTCGCCACCGCTTCGTCAATCGCGGGCTTGCCGAGGCGGTGGCGCCCTCTCTTGCGCGGCGCGGGTATCAGCCGCATGTTTCAGAAGCGTTTTTCGCAATTTTATGTAAATTATTACGATTAATTATTGGTTATTAGTGTAGTTTATGTTCTTTTAGACCTTGTTAGTTTATTGTGCACTGGTTTTGAGCATTGTTAGCTTTGCTTTATAGGCCTGCATTGATGAATGCGTGACTGTGCGACATCAGACAGTGGATGGACGACAAGCCGGGCCCCTAAAGTGCTACCGACTTATAAACCACTTAATTTAGCGGTCATATTCTTTTACGCCAGCTTTTTGTAGACTTACACGAGATCGGATTGTACAGGAGTCAGCTGGTAGCCTTACTTTGCATAACATTCCAAACTGTTGCTATCGCATTCATTCTTCGCCCATGCTGCGAAACTGTGAACCCCCACCCCCCCCACCCCCCCCCACCCCCGGCAGCGGAACAGGTACCACCGCGAAACTTGTTCTGCGTCTAAATGCTGCTACGTCAGATGGCTCAGTATCAACGGGCCGCTACGCTGATTATTTCCGGACGCAATAATGACTCTGCAGCAAGCCAAGGACACACGCAGCGGAGCAAGGTGAAGTACATCTTTAGCTGCGGCGAGTCTACAGCTGTTTGTGAATGCAAGCTGTTCTGGCTTGGACTCGTCGTTTCTGTCGTTCTAGCTTATGGTGAATTCCATTGGCGGATTCGGAGTGGGCGACGAACTCTACGCCGGAGCACTCCACTCCGTGAAGAGCATCCGAAGGAAATCTGCCAATGGAACACAAGCGCCCTCGCCAGAGCAAACGGTAGGGGCGCTAGCGTACATCTGCTTCGCATGCGCCCAGCATTCCTCGCGGTTCGCGCAGTTTTCGCCTTCACGGGCGCGAGCGGAGAGAACGGGCGCGATCGGACAGCGTATTTCATCGCACACGCGGTACGTCACGCTCTGGGCACGCGCGGGCAGCTTGCGACTTCCGTTCGAATCCGCCGCTTTTCGCGGAGTAGAGAGAGCTGCTCCGTGGAGTGAATCTGGCGCCGTAGCTGCTCCAAATCTGCCAACGGAACATACAAGGAGCACTCTCAATCCGCCAATGGAACAGACTTGCTCCGAATGGAACAGAAAAACTGCTACCGGAAGTGCTCCGAATCTGCCAATGGAATTCACCATTAGAATGACAGAAAGTTGTGCTAGTCGGTACGGACTCATAAAAAAGAAGGTACGCGTGTAGAGACAGACACACAAGAGTCTCTTGTGTTCGTGTCTACTGGCGTAGCCAGTGGGGGGGGGGGTCATCCCCAACCCCCAACAATATTTTTTTAATTTTGCATGTCTATGTGTGTGTATGTGTACACGCATGCATATAAACGCACGCACGAACTACATTAAATGTGGTTGAACCCCCCCCCCCAAGCGAAAAAAATTTCTGGCTACGCTACTGCTGCAAGCCTACCAGTTCTTTCATCATGAATTCTGTTCTAGCTGTAAACCTTTTTCCAGCGTAATAAGAAGTAACACAGCGAAGTGTCTGCAGTTCCTTATCAGGCTACGTTTCGGGGCATGCGGCGAAGTTGTCAATACTGAACTTTTCGAAAGAAAAAAAAAAATGTCGCTGCGATCTCGCGCTTAAAGGGGCCCTGCAACAATTTTCCAAGTATTCATCGAATGGCTTCATTGAACGAGCTTACTGCCTCACGAATTCATTGCAGCCAAAAAAATTTTAGAATCCATAAAGTACGAGCGGTGTTGCAGGGATTTGCCGCACGCTTCAGGCGCTTTCTCACTCCTTTCGTAGCAGCGAGCGCGCTGAAAGCAACGCGGGGGGGGGGGGGGGGGGCGATGACAAGGGGGCAAGAAGATGCGTCCTTTGGTCAGCGCGCGTCATGATCTTACGCGCTTTTTTTTTTCTTCGAACGCGCGGCTTACTTTCAGTGCGCTCGCGAGCACGCTCTCAAGCGTGCTCGCGAGCACGCTCTGCAATCTTGCACCTAGAATAAACTCGCACGTACAGCAAACTCACGCTACCAAAACTCGCCCGCAAATCTCACGGCACTTTCGAAGATTGATTCGTAAAGTTCGGCAATATAGGGGCTACGTATCTGCAAGAATATATTTGGATTTAAATTGAATAAAGACAGTATTGGCCTGGTGTGCGACCGATGGCGGCGCTGCGAACGGCGCCTGTATGACGTCAGAGCGGGGATTCGCGCGCTTTCGTCTGCTACGTAGGCCCAGCGCCGTGTTGAAACCACCGTTGTGGTAAATCTCAACAAAAAAGCAGTTCAATTGTTATCTTGCGTATGGTGGCTACTGACGCTGTTCGAACAACCACGGAACTGCTTTTAACATTCATTTAGAACATTCATTTAGAACTACAGCTCTTTGTTTCTTAGAACTGCGGCCGCTTCCCCGCGGCGAGTGCTGCGCAAAGGTGAAGTACTGCTCTGTGCCTCAGTGTAGTTCGTCCGCTCGTGAAAAAGGCGTTAGCTTTCACAACTACTCTAAGGACCCGAAGCTGAAGAAGGAGTGCATCGTCACGCTAAGAACGGGAATGCGCCCCACGCCTTCATCGACCGTGTGCAGCAATCACTCTTAGGTAAGCTTGTGACCGCGTTTAATCACCTCGCAAATACTTAAGCCGTTTATTGCACGCAAGCTATAGGCTTAGGCGACTTACACCAGGTGCGGTGCCGTCCCACAACCTCACGCGAAGGCCTCTAGACAAGGAGCCGACGACGCGGCCTCCGAATCGCCTCGCACGTGAGCGCGCCTCGTGAGCACAGCGAGCGGCGCAGGATATCTGAGACTACGGCTGCATTTGGATGGTGTACATACGTATTTTACTTATAAAGGCAAGCGCGCCTAGTGGACTGCTTATCATAAAGTCATAAGCGAAACCTGTTGCTGCTGTGTAGTGCACATTCTCTAAATGTTTTCACCTGAGGCAGTGCAGACACTTTTTTTAAAAAGCGGAGCTCTTTAAGCTTTTCGTTAGGCTGCGTGGCGTGAAACTGGACCCAGCTTGCCTTTGCCACGTTAATCTCTGTGGCCCTGTGCGTGGTATAATCAGCGATTAACTATTTGTTATATTCTAATACCCATGCGACGGCCCTGTGAGGTATTGATAATACGAACTACGACGTAATATCGTTCTCACTGAACCGACATTACGGGACAAACTGCGATCATGGTCATCGGCAGGAGGGTGTGCAACAAGGCGGCACTTGCGCACTTGTTTGCAGGACGAGAGCTGCGACGGTGATGCGATCTCCGTTGAGGGCCTCGACCGCGCATTCAACAACGTGGCCTGCGTCGTACACCGCCTCGCCCTCGATGAGGCACCGCGACCTTTCACAAGCTTTATCTACATACTTGTAGATGCTGGAGAACGGCACGCTTACTGAAATACCGAAAGAAACACCCAACCTAATTAGTATCGTACGGCGGAAACACGATAACGAGCGAGAACACTCACACATGGTTTCACTTCCTTACCACCAATGCGGTCGGTGGCATCGGCGCACTCATCGGCCATCCGGGGGATTTCTTGGCCCTGCCGATTGGGCCGCAACTAAAACAAGTTCAAGATTACACTCGAAAACATTCGTTGTAGGCGTTAGTTGACCGTCGCGAGGCTGTTCGTTCGACAATGTTCCCGCCCGAAGCAGACGATCTGCATACAGGAGCAGCGGCTGCTGCAGCGCGGTTGAGAGCGGAGTTCTCGCTCTGACGTCACACGCGAGAGGGCGCCACTCCAAGATCTCGAGGCCAATTGCTGAGATAACAAGGGATAGCTTGTATGAGTCCACATCAGCCAACGCTTACCATCATTTAACAAACAACTTTAGCAATCATCCAGTCCAATTTAGCCACACAATCAATCAATCAATCAATCAATCAATCAATCAATCAATCAATCAATCAATCAATCAATCAATCAATCAATCAATCAATCAGAATTTATTTCCCTTATTCATATATACGGAAAAACGAAAACGAGCATATAACTAACACTAGCCAATGTAATAGCCAACACTTAACTAATACTTGCCAATGTTAACTAGCGCCAACTATAGCGCTGGTAGTAATGCAAGTAAATAGGCTATGCTCGGACACTGCTTTCACAAATAGCGTGCGCGTTCGCTAAGGTATAAGTGCATACTCGAGCATCAAAAAAGCAACGTTTGCCTAACGTCGCGTAGCGTAGAGACAAAACAATATAAACGTTCATTGCGCGTCATTGTTCCATATTTAAACCGGATGACGTCGACCTGTTCACGGAGTGAAAAGCCACTGAACGTGAATGTCGCGGATAGTAAATGAATGCGTAGTAGTTTTCGATATCGGGCTGTTACGAAACACACTCTCCAGCATATAGCTTATTTATAGCACAGTCCATAGGATTACCGCTGCGGTGCGCAGGTATCGCGCTCATGCGTCTGAAGCAAGCCGTAAATAGAGAAGAAAAAAAGGGGGTATTAAAATTAAGCAGTATCAGCTCAGGTGCTTTGTTTATGTAAATGCAATAGCATGACTGTATCAATAATAAATGCAAACACTAAAGCGCTTGTAAAATTGCTTTAATTATACGATTGCCGGAACTCCCCATTCTCCCGTCTGCAGAATACGAACACGGCTTTGATAAAAAGCTTTGAGGTTTGCCGATTGTCGCGTCACCTTTCGGTAAGGAAACAAACTATACACGCGGACAGCTCTTCTTGGTAATGAAAGGAAGGCTACAGAGCCAAACTACGCGTGGGCTGCCGCTGAAGAATATAGTCCCACAACTGCGCCCGTATTTTCTGAGTGAGAATTACGAAAAGTCAACATTGCTTTATTTTCCCCAGGAAGCTGTTTGAAAAGATGCGCAGCACGCATCAATGAGATATTTATATTAATTTTTCCCATCTCGCGTTTTTGCAGTGTGAAAACGTCGCACCTTTTACGTGCACCTCGCAGTCAAAATGGTGTCTTCGTCTATAGGTGAGCGTCAGGTGAGCGCTAGTCGCAACTCCAGCTTTCCTGGCGACTTGCCGAATGAGTTTGTGATGAATTTCACAAACGAATGGCTGTCTGGGCAGAAGAAGCAAATGGTATGCAGTGTTATTCTTCGAGCACGGCCGCTCGAATAATCGAACGGCCGTCACAGGAGATACGGAAGGTTTAAAACTGAAACTAAACTCGAAACCCGCGCCGAACCGGACTACTTCGCGGAGAAGTACATGTGCAGTAACTCCGCCCCCGTAGCCTTTCGTTCATTGCAGCTAAAGTGGATGCTTGGGCATTGTTGTAAGTCAGCGCTGTTGTATTGGGGTTCCTTTTCTCTTGCGCTCCGTCTTTTGCGCTGTTTTCTTTCAGCTTTCGTTCACTGCCAAGAAAAGTTGTCCGCGAGCACAGCAAATCGCGCGGTGAGACTTGCATAGGCTAAAGCCCCTCCATGCGTTTTCCGCCAGCTGGGTTTCTGCTAGGGTGTCCCCCCTGGATGTCCCGGCGGCTCAAACTCCTAGCGGCAGTAGACGCGATGGAGGGGCTTTAGCATATGCGTGAGCAAGGTTCCCCTTAAAAGGCGGAAGGGGGGGGGGGTGACGTAAGCCCTATTACGTCAACGTATGGGGCAGACTTTACGCCCCCCCCCCCCCCTCTTAGGTACCTAAGGGGGGGGGGAGGAGGCCTGCTCCCTACGCACGCCTATGGATACTTGCTCACTAAAAGCGCAGAGCGACTGAAACAAACACATGACGAAACACCAACACAGCACTGGTGATTTGGACATGTTCCTTCGTGTCTTGTACGAGCCCCGCTGCGTTTTTAACGCGATACCGTTAAAGAGCGCGTTTCGTACAAATTCTGGTGTCGGCGTCGGCGGTAGTGAGCGAAAAGTCACCATCTTGTCCGTGACCGAAAAATCAAGAAAGATGCAAATAAAATAAATAACAAAAAATCCCGCCATATCCAGGGAATGAATGATGATAAGTGGGCGAAGCTCGAGAGGGGGAGATCATCGGTAAACCGTAACTCTCCCGTGAAAGTTAGCCCATTACATCATTAGAAAGACGTAAGACTGCGCGTATATTATACAAAATCAACTTTTATTTTGTTCTTGTTCGTTTGTTGTTTCGTTTCTTCGTTTGTTCTTTTCATTTCGTCGTTGTCATGGCGGCTGGATTGTGAGGTCCCTTTATTATGACGGCTTTATGGTCCGTGAAATGAAGCTAGAGAGGTTCTTGTACTGGCTGCAGTGGGAAGTTTGCAAACACTAAGTCTATGCACGTCCCTCGGATCGTGGTAGGTTGCATATGAATACATCTGAGTGCGTATTTAGAATGCATGTGCTGCACGATCCAGTCATTGGCAGTGAGGTCCACGTTGAAGTCCCCAACCAGCACAAACGGACGGTTCTTGTACTTGTTGTGGTAGTCACGTAACGCAGCGTCTGTAAACGACTTGACGTCCCCGATAGACAGGTTGGGTGCGAGGTACACGGTCATGACGGCGACTGGCAGACGGCGACTGAATCGGTGGACCGGTGTTTCGACGGGTGGTGGCGATTCCGGGCTTGATTGTCGGCTCCGCGATGGAGTGCCAAGCATGAAGCTTACCCCGCACCTCCACCAGTGTAACGACGTGGGATCGACGAGGACACGGAGCACGACAAACAAACACGCTTTATTGTTTGTTTGTTTGCCCTGAGGAGACTACACGCTTTATCGATCAGAGAAAGAACTGCAACGTCTTCTTCGTCCCTGCGCTGGGCCAAGAACACTCGCGCTGCTTCGTTGCCATCACCACTGGCACATACTCGCGGCATAGGCGGTCACGTACGAGTTAGGAGGGACAAACCCACGGCTTTAGGAGCTTCGCCCCTAAAAATCTTAAGTTCCAGTGGGAATCCAATTCAGGTTGTCTGCGCGGCAAGCAGGTGTTCTACCACAGAGCTACGCTATTGCTTGAAACTCCTTCAGAAAAAAAAACACACTATATGAACGTCATGTAGTGGGATGAGTCTCTGTAACGCATGCAATATTGCGTGGCAGAAGCGTGGAATCGCGCCAGGCGTCAAAACATGGGAATTGCGCAACGAGGGTGTGTTTTAAAAGTCCACTCATTGCAACATAGTTAATCATCATCCTCATCCTCATCATCAGTAAAAGCATCAACAAAGTGAACAGCTGCGTAGGTTCGCGTGTTGCCTTACGACCCGCGTAGTGGGCCCTTCACTGATTCGCAAAAGGAATAATTGTGGCGCAGTAGGTTTACTTGCAGTAGGCATTCTAGGATAGTTTGAAACGGCCAATGGTGCGCGCACAGTCGTTTGTTTCCTTATGGCACGGTTGATGCATGCACCGAGAACCGAAGCCAGGCTAGCAGTTGAGAAGGCGATGCGCACGGGGCCCGATTACGCTATCGCATTCTACTCTTGAAGGCGAAACTCAAGCGTCCTCCAAGTTTTTTAGATGCGAAGCAGCTTTTGCGCAGGGCTTTGTCCGTAGTTCCATTGGCGACCGTCCGCTTTCTAAAACCTACCATAGCCATCTGTAACAAATTGAGCGCGCGCTCGCGCCAAGGAGAAGTCTTCTTCGTCTTGTTCATCGACCGCCTTGATGATGATACGTGCAGAGCGCTCGCTCGCGCCAAGGAGAACCTTCTTCGTCTTGTTCTTCGACCGCCTTGATGATGATACGTGCAGAACGCGCGCTCGCGCCAAGAAGTCTTCTTCGTCTTGTTCATCGACCGCCTTGAGGATGATACGTGCAGAGCACTTTAGGGGCCCGGGCTGCCGTATGCTGTCCTAGCTTGGCGTAACGCAGACAAAACCACGTGTGCTGGCACGCGCGTTCGGGCCTGTGTAAGGGGCTGGGTAAGACGCTGTGGCCTCTCCCCCTTACACTCTCTCAGCAATCACGTGATGGCGTCGGGGAACGAGATTCTGCAGACGCGCGATGAATCCGCGTGGCGTGCTCCAACAAGAGTTTGGGACGAGTAACAGCAACAGCAACTACAGTGAATTCATGGTGTGCTCCACATGCAAGGACGCGTTCACATCGGGCAAGGTGCCCGTGATGAACGGAACTTTAAGTCGACCCATGTGCTCCTTCGCATCCCCACATGGTTCCCTTTAGTGGGAGATGGTGAAATTTTTTTGTCTCTTTTCATGTCCTCCAAGTTTTTTTGTCTCTTCTGCTAGGGTGTCCCCCCTGGATCTCCCGGCGGCTTAAACTCCTCAGGACCTATGAATAATGTTCTTGACTGACCTCCCAAGTTTTTTGTCTCTTCCTACAAAATGTCACCTAACCCTGCCATTTGAAAGAACGCATTTCCCATATCTCATAGATGGATCATTCATGAAGGGGATTCGGCGTCATGCAGAATTTGAAAACCACGTCGACAGTGATCTCGAGAATGACCCAAATCTGTATGCCTATTCTGATATACAGAGATTTTGTTCCGCGGTTATGTTTCAACACATGGCGACCGCGTGGGGTGCCTCACGCACAAAAAAAAAACAACTTAACCCAGTCCCGTCTCTGTAGCTTACGCGAGTAAAGCGTTATTAATCGAAACAAGCGAGTGAATAATGGGAGTACCATTTCGCGAGGCCACAAACGTGAAGCAGCGGCCTGCTAGCGAAACGTCAGCGGGCCGAGTCTTCAAGACCCCTGGTGTAGGAGTGAAATGGTATGTCCGGGTGGCCGTCTGCGTGCTCTGACCGTGCTTGAAAGTGGTGAATTCAACAGCTGCAAAGCTCTACAACGAGAAGAAGCAGGTATGCGAGTCATGTTGCTTTCCTTAAAGGGGCCATGGCACCCAACTTTCGCTCGCAATCTGTGTTATGCTGGTTAATCCTTGGGTGTTCGCAAACAAGCCGGCGAAATTTCAGCGCATTTGGTCGAGCACTTAATTTATAATGAATATTTCTATAAACATGCGAGCGGCTCGAGAGTATGACTACACTGGCGCATTCGTGAGCCATGATGTAACAAGCCGCTTGCTATGCGAGCATCTGTATTCCGGCCTACGATTTTGTTTCATGGTCGGCTGCGCGTACAATGCAGCTATTTCAGCTTTCTTGGGCTTGGCAATGAAAATGGAACGATTTGCAGCCGCTGAAACTTAGGAAGAAGACGACGGCTCCACACCTGGAATCACGTGACGCCACACACGCCATGGCAAAATGGCGGTCGCCAGCAGTAGGCGGGATTTATAGCCGGCGACTTCCAGGGCTCATTCTGCAGTGAAATATTCTTTTACAGTCCATTTTTCATATATGTACAAGGCACAATAAACACTGTACTTCTATTTTTCGCTGAAAACCACAGTTTGTTGGGTGGCCATGTCATGGCCCCTTTAATATGTATTGGGCCACTTATTTTGGTATCAATGCTTAGTTGCTCTTCTACGTCAATTTTTTCAGAGACTTCGGAGTGTTCTGAAACAACCACCCGAGTGTGCCATAAGCGCGAGCGGGGAAATGGTCCGCGAATCCACCGATCAAGATCGGGTGGTCCAACAGGCCAGAGGAGCTGTTGCATTGAGGTGGCGAAAGCGGTCGAAATGCAGACCTGCAGTAGTCCACAGCAAGTGCGTCGCTGCCACATTGCGAATCATGACGTCACGAAATTCGCACGACGCAAAATACCATTGCAGCCAGAGGGTCCACCTTCACAAACGGAACGAGCGACAATCCGACACGAAGCCTCCGTAACGTAACCTCCTTTGGGCGGGTTAAACCACCTGGGGAGGTCTCCCATATGGTTGCAGTTTGGTAAACAGTGACGGAGGTTGCCGTATGTTTGTTAAACAGTGAAATTCCCAATGATGCTTACGCACCAACCCAGCAGAGAGTTTGAACGAAAGAAAGGGAATGGACCAAGGGATCGTTTGGTTTGTTAGACACAAGCTAATGAAACCAACAGACAATAAAGCCGAGGAAGGTATAGGGGCCCTTGCTTGCAATTATATAAATGAAGGGAATTATTATGATATCAACGTAAAGAAACCGATGCGGACAAAAAGACAACTTGCCGCCGGTATAGGGACCGAACCTACAGCCATCGCATAACGCGTCCGATGCTCTACCAGCTTAGCTACCGCGGCGGTGGTCCTCCGGCCCACTTTATCGGGTACTACTGTGCACGTAAACCAGAGAGTGCTAGCGAGCGCCGCTCGTAGCCTTGACGGCGAGTGTGGAGCCCTCCTTTTCGACAGGTGGTGTCACGTAGCACGCGATCTTTTAAACGCGGAGCAGTGTAAGGGACCGCCCTGTCGTCGTTGCATGTTTCGCGTTGGCGTCACGCAGGTCCCACGTTTGATACACATTAGCCGAGCGGACTGCACGTTTGGAACGCCAGCGTCGCCGAAGGGCTAATCCGTCTTTCCGAGCCAGCGAAGCGACGCCGAAACGTCAGCGTCGGGAGCTAGACGCACCGCGCTCGGAGCAGCAAGAGGTAGAAAAACAGTAGAAGGGAGACCATAGAACAGAAAATAGATAATCGCAAAACAAATCAGATAATCAGAAGAAGATAACAGGAAAGGATGTGAAATATCGCATAATCCCACGTAAAGAAAAGAAATGAGCAGAAAAGAGCAAACACACGGTAAACACAGGCGAATCAATGCTCCACAGTTCGTACAGCTTTCACTTGGGGCGGAACTGGCTTGGATATTTAACGGCAGAGCTGTTTATGCCAACCGTTGGTTGTAATCCGTCAACAGAAAACCGCTTGGCTACCCAGGCATTCTAGCAGAGCATAATATAGCCTACTGTAGCAAGGGGGTGGGAACGGGATGTGAGGGTGAGCAGGTGGGAAAGGAGGATGGGAGATATTAAAGTACAGCATATAAAGAAAGAGAGAAATAGAGAGAGACAGAGAAAGAGAGAATCAAGGTGAGAGAGAGATAAATACACAATAATAATAATATTTGCGATTTAACATCCCAAAACAACGATATGATTATGATGAGACGCCGTAGTGGAGGGCTCCGGAAATTTCGACCACCCGGGGTTCTTTGACGTGCACCTAAATCCAAGTACACGGGCCTCAAGCATTTTCGCCTCCATCGAAAATGCAGCCGCCGCGGCCGGAAGGAGAGGTAAATATAGGGACATAAAGAGAAAGGGATAGAAAGAAAGAGGAAGCGAGAAGTAGAGATATACAGAGCAAGAAATAGACAGAAATATATAGAGAGAGAATGAAAGAAATAGAAATAAACAAAAACAAAGAAATAGAAAAGAAAGCACCAGGCCTGCGCGGAAAGCGCAGCACAGTCACAGCGAAACCTGGAAGAGCGGCATTTCTAGAGCCCGTTATAAACTCTCTTGTGGCTACTAATACAAGTACATTAGCAACGTACCCACTACGCAACAAATTATAGTTTTGGGAAGTTGGGAAGCACCCACCACCACATTATTCGTTATTCTGCGGAGAAGCGAGGTACCATCTGTGAGGCATTATGTGCACTTTGTTATTGCGGTGGTTGATGACGACGAAGAATTATGGCTGAGCCCTTTGTAATGGGTTGGAAGCTCTAAACGACCCACTAGTTACATAATTCACATTGTGTGATGCCCGGTCGTTATTTATCTGTCCCACCACACTTTATGGCATACGTTAACCGGAGAAACGGAGAGCGAGAGAGAGAAGGAATTAACTTTATTGAGAGCCCGAGGAAATGGATCATGGGAGCCTTATGGGCTTCCTTGGCAACCAATAGAAGTGCACTTGCCAGGAACCCGCTACGCTATAAATCATCATAATTTTTGTGAAGTAGGGAAGCAGCCACTATGCAATTTTTCGTCATTCTGCACAGAACCGTGGTGGCTAATGACGATGAAGAATTATCGTAGAGGCCTTTGTAATGGGTTGGAAGCACACAACCCACTCGTTGCGCAATTCGCATTTTGTGACGCCTGGTTACAGAATTCGCATTGTGTGACACTTGGTTGTTATTTTACTCTTCTACCACGCTACATTACATGTTAATGTGGTTCCTTCCCGACATGAAGCCTGTATAGGGTCTTTTTGCAACGCAGTTTCAAGCACCGGCATGGTCCTGAGGTAGAACACTGGGATCCCACGCAGAGGGCCCAGGTTCGAACCTCCTTCAATCCTAAAAATTTTTTGTTATTTCCTTTTTTTTTCTTATTTCGTGCGATAGTGGTTACGGACACCGGCGGCGGCGGTGGACAACTACGGAGCCAAAAACGGCTGTTGAAATGATCTCATAACCGATTTCGCTGTAAAAAATGCAGAGAAGGGAGAAAAAGAAAGAACAAAGAGATGAAGAAAGAGAGAAAAAAAAATGCCAGGCCTGCAATGAAACCGCAGCACAGTCCCAGCGAAAGCTGGAAGAGCGGCGTTTCTAGAGCCCGTTAAGCTCTCTTGGGGCTACAATACAAGTACACTAGAAAGGTACCCACTACGCCACAAATCACAATTTTTGGGAAGTTAGGAAGCACCTACTAAGCCATTATTCGTCATTCTGCGGAGAAGCGAGGCACCAGCTACACGTCTGTAAGGCATTATGTGCACTTCGTTGACGCGAAGACTGATGACGATGAAGAATTATGGCTCAGCACTTTGTGATGGGTTGGAATCTTTAAACGGCCCACCAATTATGTTTTTTGCATTGGGTGACGCCGGATCGCTATACCCCTCTCCCGTCATGCTGTATAACATACGTTGACGTGGGAGAGAGACGGGGGCGGGGGGGGGGGCGAAGAACTTTACTGAGACCCGAGGAAATGGATCATGCGCTTATGGGCTTCCTTGGCAACCAATACAAGTGCACTTGCGAGGAACCCACTACGCTATAAATCATTGTAGTTTTTGAGAAGTAGGGCAGCAGGCACTGTGCCATTTTTCGTCATTTTACGGAGAGCGTTGGTACCTGCTAAACCCATGTGAGGCATTTTGCGCACTTTGTTGATGCTGTGCCTGATGACGATGAAGAATTATGGCAGAGTCCTTTGTAATGGGTTGGAAACATTCAACAACCTACTCGTTGCGCAATCCGCATTGTGTGATGCCTGGTTACAGAATTCGCGTTGTGCGACGCTTGGTGCTTATTTTACTCTTCTACCACGCTACATTGCATATGCTAATGTGGTTCCTTCCCGACATGAAGCCTGTATAGGACCTTTTTGCAAAGCAGTTTCAAGCACCGGCATGGCTCAGAGGTTGAATGCTGGGCTCCCACGCAGAGGGCCCAGGTTCGAACCTCGTTCCATCCTGGCATTTTTACAGCGAAAGCTGTTATGAGATCATTTCACCGGCCGCTTTTGGCGCCGTAGTTGTCCGGCGCCGCCGCCGCCGGTGTCCGTAACCAGTATCGCTCGAAATAAGAAAAAAAAAACGAAATAAGAAAAAAATGCCAGGATGGAACGAGGTTCGAACCTGGGCCCTCTGCGTGGGAGCCCAGCATTCAACCTCTGAGCCATGCCGGTGCTTGAAACTGCTTTGCAAAAAGGTCCTATACTGGCTTCATGTCGGGAAGGAACCACATTAGCATATGCAATGTAGCGTGGTAGAAGAGTAAAATAAGCACCAAGCGTCGCACAACGCGAATTCTGTAACCAGGCGTCACACAATGTGGATTGCGCAACGAGTAGGTTGTTGAATGCTTCCAACCCATTACAAAGGACTCTGCCATAATTCTTCATCGTCATCAGGCACAGCATCAACAAAGTGTGCAAAATGCCTCACATGGGTTTAGCAGGTACCAACGCTCTCCGTAAAATGACGAAAAATGGCACAGTGCCTGCTGCCCTACTTCTCAAAAACTACAATGATTTATAGCGTAGTGGGTTCCTCGCAAGTGCACTTGAATTGGTTGCCAAGGAAGCCCATAAGCGCATGATCCACTTCCTCGGGGTCTCAGTAAAAATACAATGATTTATAGCGTAGTGGGTTCCTCGCAAGTGCACTTGTATTGGTTGCCAAGGAAGCCCATAAGCGCATGATCCATTTCCTCGGGGTCTCAGTAAAGTTCTTCGCCCCCCCCCCGGCCCCCTCTCCCACGTCAACGTATGTTATACAGCATGACGGGAGAGGGGTATAGCGATCGGGCGTCACCCAATGCAAAAAACATAATTGGTGGGCCGTTTAAAGATTCCAACCCATTACAAAGTGCTGAGCCATAATTCTTCATCGTCATCAGTCGTCGCGTCAACGAAGTGCACATAATGCCTTACAGACGTGTAGCTGGTGCCTCGCTTCTCCGCAGAATGACGAATAATGGCTTAGTAGGTGCTTCCTAACTTCACAAAAATTGTGATTTGTGGCGTAGTGGGTACCTTTCTAGTGTACTTGTATTGTAGCCCCAAGAGAGCTTAACGGGCTCTAGAAACGCCGCTCTTCCAGCTTTCGCTGTGACTGTGCTGCGGTTTCATTGCAGGCCTGGCATTTTTTTTTTCTTATTTCATTTTTTTTTCTTATTTCGAGCGATACTGGTTACGGACACCAGCGGCGGCGGCGGCGGCGGACAACTACGGCGCCAAAAACGGCCGGTGAAATGATCTCATAACAGCTTTCGCTGTAATAAAGAGGAACAAAGAAGGCCACCCAGCTACGCCGTTCCTTCAGGTTTGGCACCACTAGTGGGAAGCTGTCTTAATTTTTTTACGAGCTGTGCTTGTTTGTGCTTCAATGATTTTTTTTGCATAACTTCAGAATGCGACCACCGCGGCCGTGGGTTGAAACTGTGGCCCCAAGTTTCGGTTACGCAACTCTATATGTAACAGTCACTTCCGGCGGCTAATGAGTAAGACTTCGGAGCGTCTAAACAACTAAAGGACGAAACAGATCAGGAAAGACGAAAGCGGCCGTCGTGCACGACATGCAACGAAATACGAGCAATTATCAAAGTCGTTACAAGATATGTAACCCTGCGTAGGACGCAACGCCTTTCTCCGCGTGTTATGCACATCACATGCCGGCGCTGGATTCGGCCGGCGCTGAATTACATATTTAGAGTTTGGAAAGCCTGCTTGTCCCGGTTATATATAAGGTGCAGCACGAGAACACAACACCGCATGCCGAGGGTCCTTTCGAAACACTTTCGATAAGCTCGCAACTGTGACGTTGGAGATGTTTTCTCTTTCTATTTCTTTTTTTTTTTCGAGCTGAGTGAATTCGAAGGCAGCGCGTCGTCGTAATCCTGTCAGCCACCTAACGCCGTCGGCTGTCTTCGCGTTTCACCTCTTCAGCCACAATGTTATACACCGACTTTCTAAAGTCACACACACGTCTCGCGTTCAGCTTTCCCGCATTCCCTCGAAGTATGCCGCTTCTTTGAGCGACAGAACAAGCTGACAGTTGACGCATCAAGTACGTGCAGTGACGTATGATTGAAGCTGATGACGTGTAAAACTCGCGTGTTGCCACGTTACCTATATGGCCGTATCACGTTACAGACACCTGGCATGAGAGCTATATATATATATATATATATATATATATATATATATATATATATATATATATATATATATATATATATACAGTAAACTCTCACTTGTACGAACGTCGGTTTAACGAATATTTCAGAATAACGAACTTTTAGAAAATCCCCGGCGATTTTCTTATGCATTCTATGCAAAAATCTTTCAGTTCAAGGAATTTCAGAATAGTAAACTTTTCAGTTGAACGAACTTGATCCGCGGACCCAGGCTCATTTTTTAAATCAATTCAGCGAAGTTTTGTGCACTGCAGCACTGGCATAGCCGATGCGAGCCGCCACGAAATCACCCATCCATCGGCGGCAGGTTCAAATCCTGTAACTCTAGCCGAGGCGGTAGAGTATTTTAGAAAGTTGCGAGGCTTCGTGTCTCAGCAACAAGCTGTGCCAGAGGCAGTGCACAGAAACGCAGACTCTCTGGAAAGCTTTGTCTCTTCTTGCGCTTTAAGGGCACCAGTCCAAATGAAAATTACAGATTTCTTTTCAAAATAAACTACATTTCACACTTTTGACTCTAATGTCTGCTGTGCCTAATGCTGTTCCATATTCTAGTGAATATTCAGTTCAGTGAACTTTCAGTTAAGTGAACTATTTCCTTGGGTCCCTTGAAGTTCACTCAATTGAGAGTTCACTGTATATATATATATATATATATATATATATATATATATATATATATATATGATGTTTTCCTGGAGATAGCAGAGAGAACAAAGGCATTAGTTACTGGGGGCGGGGTAGCTCTCTGTACCTCCAGCGCGAAAACACACACACACGCACACACACACACACACACACACGCGCGCGCGCGCGCGCGCGCGTACATTAGGGACACAACACACACACACGTACATTAGGGAGGTAGGGGCACACCTTAGCAGCCCCAACAGCCACCATGACTAGTTGGACATTGTTAATGGGGTTTAACGTCCCAAAACTACGACATGATTATGAGGGACGCCGTTGTGGAGTGCTCCGGAAATTTAGGCCACCTGGTGTTCTTTAACGTGCACCTAACTCTATGTACACGAGCCTCAAACATTTTCGCCTCCATCGAAAGTGCAGCCGCCGCGGACGGGAATCGATCCCGCGACCTTTGGGTCAGCAGCCGTGCGCCATAACCACTAGACCACCGTGGCGGGGCTTTGGACATTGTTCTAGATATGCACGCACACTGCTGGAATGAACGATGCGTAAATACGTTCCCAAATTTTGAACACAGCAACCACGGAGTTATCTGATACATGTGCGATTCCCCACCGTCCACAGTTTAGATTTCATAAAGTCCCAAGAGACTTCTTCCCCAGGTGTTAATGTGTCGTTAGAACGTTTATTGGGACGCGACTCAACTTATTGTTACTGACCCTAAGCATTTGTGAAATCGCCATCACCATCGTCAACCATCTTCTCAATGTGCATCACCCCGCGAGGCACCCCTTCTACCCCCCCCCCCCCCTTCCCAACCTTCAGCCTGCTCTCTCCCCTTCCCCACTTTTCACCCATCCCCGCTTCAGCACTGAAAGAAAAGCAGATCCGAGCATGTTGACATGTTACTACTGACCGTTAACGACACTACTAAAACTAAGCTGACAACTTACAAACTCACTAATTATTAACATCTCCATGTGGGAGAGTAACCTCAGAGTATGTCACATGGGAAAACATACGCGCATGTGTACATACGGGCATCGATACGAGACCAAACAGGCACGTGCTAGCAGCAGTCGTGCACACACACACACACACACACACACACACACACGCACACACGCGCACACACACACACACACACACACACACACACACACACACACACACGCACACACACTCGGACATTTAAACAAGTCCAGATTACCTATGTAATAGTGCACTCATATTTCAGTGCATAACACTTCTTATCGTTCGGGACAAACAAGCGCACAGGCAATGTATTGTGCGGCGATCGGTGCGTTAGAGAACAACACAGCGGCGGTAATAGGGAATGTCGGAGCGCCATCGACTTCGCGCGGCGGCGATTATAAAAGGAGGCTCGGGCGGGCCGCGTGACTTGGGGTTGCGGGGGCGCCGTTACCTCAGGACACGTGAGCTTACGTAAAGATCACGTTGCCGCGCTGCTACCTAAGCGAGCACATGTCGCCGTGTATTAAAGGCAACGGCGGAAGGCGGCCCGGCAGAGCGGCCACGAGAGGAGGTTGAAAAAAATCGAGAAAGGGAAAGGGAAGGGGGGGGGTGTCAAAAAAAAAAAAAAAAGGCGCGGTCGAATAATTTAGGCTCAGCAAATCTCTCTGAATCCTTTGCGTAGTGTATCGCCTCCTTTTCATTCTTTTCTCTTTCTTCCTGCCTTCCTTTATTTATTTATTTATTTATTTATTTATTTATTTATTTATTTATTTATTTATTTATTTATTTCGTGGTGCTTTGCTCACGATCCGTGTGTTCTAGATTTCATTTAAGAGGACACTAAAGTGGAACACTAAATCAGTTTAGACAGATAAACTCTTTCAGAACTCTATTGTCATTAATTTTGCCATCATATGATAATTGTTAGAAGAAAAAAGTAAGGTCGAAGTATCATGTTTAAACTTCGCGCCGAAGCTTCAACACGTGAACGTCAGTGTGACGCCACGAATTTCAGTCTTTTTGCGTATTTCGGCCACATTGGTTTCAATGAAATTCCCTGAAAGTTGCTGTGTTAAAGCATTGGGTCCCTCAGAATACGATTTAAACAATTGTTACCGATGTACAATTAGGTAGGCTCTAGCAGACGCCGTCAAAATCTATGACGTCACGGTGGGCTGGTCGTCACCTCTATTTTGTTTTTGCGCGTTTTCTCGCTCACCAAGCGTCTTCTCGCGCTAACAGTGGTGCTTTCGGCATTGTGAAATTGCAAGATAGGCTGCTAAGACAAGAAAAATCGCTTTTCTCTTAAGTGTCCCTTTAATAGAATTATCATTTCATTTTACTTATGAGGATATCCCATACTGCTGATTATACTAGAATTTATCGTAAGTTCATCATGTCCAGTCATGCAAACGGAAGTTTTTATGATTTTCGCGCGAAGTTTCTTCAGCCCTTGCTGTTTTCCACTCACGAACTTGTTTAGGCTATCGAATTCAGTGTGTACCCGCCTAAGCTTCGAGTTGTCTATGATTACAATCTGTGAAGCTAAACATTTCGACACAGCTACCTGTCTTGTTAGGTTGATTTATTTATTACTCTCGAATGGTAAAAAAAATGGCACTTAGCTAAGGCGTAGGGGCTATAGTTGGTCATGCAGCAAATATTAAACAAGGGACGCATATAGACAGGACAGGCGCTTGTCCTGCTAATACGTGTCCCTTGCATATTTTTCTTGCTGCCATGATGCATGAGTGTTGAAAAAAAAAAAAAGTGGATGATTTTCTCGACATTTCGAAAACCTATATTCGCTTTCACTTCAGAAAAGTCAGGAAAATAAACCTTTTTTTCTTTTGTTGTAGCTAGTCAAAAGTTCTATGTAATTACAATCTAACTCTAGCAATGAGCTCATTTCCTCCAGGTAAGCTGAGATTGTAAGCGCGACGGTCTCGGAAAGTCGCTGGACTGAGCTTCGATGCCTAGAGACCACTACGAATGTATTTTTTTTCTTTAACTGCGAAGCCTCCTTGTAAGGTTTCCGTTGTAAGGTTTCGTCTGAATGTTGTCGGAAGCAACGCTTCCTTTCAAAAGCCTTTTTCTTTTGCAGCTTCTAAACATACGCAAAATAGTTAATTTTATTTTATTTACGAAACAAATACATCACCGACTCCTAACACCGGAGTCAGCATTCGAGGAACGAGGGCGATAGGTACAAAAACTTACTGCGTTGCAGGTGTATGCTCAGCCACTGCAATTAACCTTTCCCCCACGTCTCCGCTTGGGCTTGTCCTAATTACCGAGGCTGCATTTCGCCCTACAGACAGGCAATACACCGCTGGAATGGACCTCGCGCATACGCAATTCCAAATTTTCATCACGAGATAATGAGCCTTATTCTGTGTGCCTCCATCAATGCACAGATTGTATAGCTAGCCCAGCTACGTTACCACCCAATTCGCCCCACCCTGCCCCCTCCCTTTGTGAAAGCCGTTGGCGTAGTCAGGAATGAGGGGGGGGGGGAAGGGGTTGGGCGAGTTGAAAATTTTCGGCGTGTATGTATGCACTTTCAAAATTTTTCAATTTTGCATGCGTATGCACACACGCCGAACATATATACATGTTCGGTTAAAACAAAACCCTCCCCCTCCTCTCCCCTAAAAAAATTCTGGCGCCCCTTGTGTGGTGAAAGCTACACCGCTGACGCAAAAAGTGTTATATACTAATGAATTCGAGTAACATAAACGCAGGGGATGTCATCCTTATCACTACGCAATAGTACACGTACAACTTTGTTTTGCGGCTAGGGTAACAAAAAACAACACTGGAAGTGATGTAGAAACACTACATCACTTCCAGTGTTGTTCCGACACTGCACCACTTTCTCCTAGCGTGTAGCTTTACCGTATAGCGCATCTCTCCGGAACATGTCGCCATGTTCTTGGCTGGAAACCCGCTGCACTCGTTCGTCCAATTCCCCTTCAATGTTTTTCCATGGAATTTGCAGCTCTTACAATACTACTCTATCAAGTATAGTTAGCGGGGCAACCTCGAGCATGAGAGTGAAAGAGAGAGATAGAGAGAGCGGTGAGGGCGAGTGAATGTAGAACGGTGCGGATGAAAGGAGCTTCTAGATGCCGCCGAGTTTTAGTGCCATGTGTTCGGCGTAGTGTCCCTCCGGCTCGCTTCTCTGCTGCGTCGTTGATTACGTAAGCTGAAGCAACTTACGTAACGTCCCCCCCCCCCCATACGCTTTCGTGTATGTCATCCGTGGAGCGGTCCTGATCGAGGCCCTATCCATCAGCGCGACGTGCAACCGCGTCTTTCGACACAGCGACGGCTTTCTCGGATTTCGCGAACTTTCCTCGGTTATTACATTATTTAGGGAAACTCACTTCCAACCCAGAATGAAGGCGACAAGAGTTAACGCAAAATAGCAGAGGGCAAAAAACAAAACAAATGAAAAGAAAACACGAATCGCAGAAGGTGTGTTCTTCGCGAGCGTTCCGTGACGTTTGAAAAGTGTTACGGCGTACTAGGCATAGCGATTGTTCGTGGTGATCGTATAATTTATACTTTGAGTTTACGCATCAATTCATTGCGTAAGATGGTTTTACCCTTTGTAGGGCATGTTTTAAATAAAGAGAATTCATCCATCCATCCATCCATCCATCCATCCATCCGTCCGTCCGTACTCCGTCCGTCCGTCCGTCTATCTATCTATCTATCTATCTATCTATCTATCTATCTATCTATCTATCTATCTATCTATCTATCTATCTATCTATCTATCTATCTATCTATCTATCTATCTATCTATCTATCTATCTATCTATCTATCTATCTATCTATCTATCTATCTATCTATCTATCTATCTATCTATCTATCTATCTATCTATCTATCTATCTGTCTGTCTGTCTGTCTGTCTGTCTGTCTGTCTGTCTGTCTGTCTGTCTGTCTGTCTGTCTGTCTGTCTGTCTACCCTGCTGTGCTCTGCCCTGCCCTGCCCGGCCTTGCTATCTGCCAGTCTAGTCAATAAAAGTCATGACACCGAGTCTGAATTGAAGACAGGCCTTCTGCGTGGCAAGCAGGTCTCCTACCTCAGAGTCACGCCAGTGCTTGAAACTGTTTCGAAAAAAAAAAAAAAAACACTGCGCAGGTGTCATGTAGTACGCCGAGTCCCGTTAACACATGTAATATGGCGTGGAAGAAGCGCGAAATCTCACCAGTTGCGCAATGAGCGGGCGGGTGGTTTACAGGCCGACCAATTACAAAGCGCTCAGGCATAATTAATCATCGATAAGCAGCAGCAATAGCATCAACAGAGTGTGCGATTTACTAAGTGCCTTACGGACACGTGGTTCGCCAAATGATGGATTAGCGTGTAGAGCGCACTTCTCAACTTTACTTGCAGTAGGCATTGCAGGACAGTTTGAAACGGCGAAGAATTAGTATCCTCGCGATATCGAACGATCCTCGCGGTTGACGTGCTCACCGAGTAGCGAAGCCTGGCTAGGGAATGAAAAGGCGAGGCGAACGGGGCCCCGATTACGCTATCACGTTCTACTCTTGAAGGCGAAGCTCAAGCGTCCTCCAAGACTTTATTGCGTCGACTCTAGTAGAATGTTATCGGAACCTACGGCATTCTTTCGTTATATCAAACCGCGTTTTCGTCGCTTAGAGAGCAGACTTCCCCGCTTCTGATTGGACACGCTTACCGGCTTTCGCCGCTTCTAAGTGGACTCAGTCATCAAATAATCGCATCAGCATCCTCTCCGTTCCTTCGAACGCGACCCGCCCACTGCATTCAGTCATCAAGTCGTTCAAGTGAGTCAAGTCTCAGTTCAGAAGGTCAAGAAGCTCAAGCGTCCAGTCCAGTCAGTCAGTCAGTCATCAGTCAGTCGTCAGAGTCAGTCAGTCAGTCAGTCAGTCAGTCAGTTCAGTCAGGAAGTCCTCACAGGCATTCTTTCGTTCATCATCAAACCGTCGTTTCAGTCAGTCAGCTCAGTCAGAGAGTCAGTCAGTCAGTTCCCCGCTTCTGAGTTGGAGTCAGTCAGCAGTTCAGTCCAGGCTTTCGCAGTCAGCAGTCAGTCAGTCAAAGTCAGTCAGTCAGTCAGTCAGGTCAGTCATCAGTCAGTCAGTCATCAGTCAGTCAGTCATCACAGTCAGTCAGTCAAGTCAGTCAGTCAGTCAGTCAGTCAGTCAGTCAGTCGTCAGTCAGCAGTCAGTCAGTCAGTCAGTCAGTCAGTCAGTCAGTCAGTCAGTCAGTCAGTCAGTCAGTCGCGAGTCAAGTCAGTCAGTTCAGCATCCAGTCCGGAGTCAGTCACAGCGTCAGTCAGTCAGTCAGTCAGTCAGTCAGTCAGTCAGTCAGTCAGTCAGTCAAGCCACCGCGGCAGAAAAGACAAAAACGCGAGAACCACGGTCACTGAAGAGAATTAGTACAAACCGAGCAGTTTTAAAATGTCACTACACAAGCGAATACACACTATGCCATATTTTTTTTCCCGGTGAGCTGGGGGGGGGGGGGGGGTTCAACCATACTTTATGTACGTGCGTGCGTGCGTTTGTAATGGTGCGTTAGATTTACACATGGAAAGCTGAAAAATTTTGAGAGGGAGGGTTTCACCCCCCCCCCCCCCAAGCACCATCCTCTCCCCTTCCTACGCCAATGCACTACACTTATTTCTGAACCCCGAAAATCGCAAAATCAAACAAATCATTCGAACCGATCGAATGCGAGCTAAAACGCAGCGGTGGGAATCGCCGTCCTCGGTCGACTTGCGTAGTCGCCACGTACGCCACATGCGTAGTGCCACATGCAACGGGTTAGATCAGAGAGTTCAAACGCGGGCGGCGAAGGTCGGGGCTCAATATAGAACACTGCGCGGCTGCACAGTCACGCAACGACCGAGAGACACACCCCTCCCTCCTTCCCCCCAATACGGATGAATCTTCACCCACCGTTTCTTTGGTTTATTCATTTTTTTAGCCACTTCTCTCAGCCTTTCTCGCCATAACCGCCGTCCTCTTACGCTCACACTTCGAACCCCTTATCCTCGTCCTCCTAACGCCTCCTTGATGAACGGAGCGGCAGTGTCCTCCTCTCCCATTTTAAGAGAGCCGCTACCGAAGCTCGTCGTCGTGTTGTAATCGTCACGTGTCCTCCCTCAGTCACGCGTAACACTCCCAACGTGCCTCGGCGCAGTACACGCAACAGACCACGTGTATACACAGCTGAACCCCCACACTCCTTCGCTCATAAGAGTTTTATACAACGCAGGATTACTAGAAGGAAGGAGAGAGAGCTTATCCCGAAGGTTTCGCTTCAGGGGTCAGCAACAACTTACGATTGAAGCATAGACGTGCGCCCGAAGGGAGCAGGGAGGGTGCTCTCCCCTCCCCCTCCCTGATCACCTAAGAGAGGGCGCAATGTCTGCCCCGTATGTTTACTCAGCCGGACCTGTTCCGTCATTTTTTAAAGAACAGTGCTATAACCACGCAGGTTTTTGACGATAATGGCGGCCAAAGTCCCCTGATGTTTGCATTCCAAGAACTGTTTACTACCCATATTTTCTTCAGGAAAGCCAGGGACCAAAGGAAGGCCATCGTGAGAGGCGCGTCACAACTTCATTTGTTTTTTCACCCTCTGTGAAGCATTGTCCTTTGCAATCGACCGACGGAGGGGGGGGGGGGGGGCGCTACGATGAAACTTTGCCTCCCCCCCCCCCCCCGATGGGGAACCCTGCGCGCACCTATGGACTGAAGTCAATGTGAAACGAAGAAGCGGTCTCACTTGAAAAAAAAAAAAAAAAAGAAAACAACACCGAACCTATATGAATGGGGTTTGTAGCATTTAACAGGAAGGTTGAGTTCTACGGAATCTAAGGAGCACTTTACCTGAATTATTTATATGAATACACCTCAGCGTTGTACAAGGGTTAATGCAGGAAAGCGAAAACTACAAAGAGAGAGAAGTTATTTGTTAGAAGACAGCCATATTTGTCGGCATGCAACCCGCCACGGTGGTCCGAAGGTCGCTCGATCGAATCCCGGCCGCGGCGGCCGCATTTCGACGCAGGCGAAAATGCTAGAAGCCCGAGTGGAGTAGAAAGTTAGGTGGGCAGATGAAATTAAAAAAAAGTTTGCGGGGACAACGTGGCCGCATCAAGCGCAAGACCAGGTTAATTGACGAAACATGGGAGATAACAATCAATATCAAGTGATCAACAGTAGGAATCAATCAAGGGATCAATTCAATCGACTGAGAAGAAGGAGATGGTTTTCACTAAAGTCCCTAGATTTTAAGGGAAAAATCTAGGGACTTTAGTCTTCACATTCGAGTCGTCTTAAGGAAATGCATAAGAGACCATAATACTTTTTTCTGCTTTGCAGATCTCTATGTGCATTCCAGATTAAGCACCTGGGCCTAAATGCTGTTTCACATTGACGCAGTCAATATTTTTTGTCAAGAAAATCTGTTAAGTGCACCGTAAGAAGCCTTTGTATAAGCCCGATTATAATAAAAATGAAAACTATTAGTTTGAGGTTGTCCGCATCACTTCCTACACTTTGATTTTTCAAGGGCTCGTTTATCTTTGTTAGACACAATATTAATGAGAACTAACAGACAATAACGTCTGTTAGTTCTCATTAATATTGTGTCCTACACTTTTGTACTTTAAACGTAACGGCAATACATTCTAATCACTTCTTGTTCAAGCGGCAACCATGAGTTTTTAATCAAGTAATTCGCGGAGTTTAGTGATTCGTTAAGCAATTCGTGAAATAAAGCCTTGAGTACTGCATTTGAAATGTGATCAGGGCCATGCAGGCTGCCCCTGGCAACGTTAGAATAATCTGATTCAGGCCCGAAGATGCGATCTTTCTATAGCAGCGGGCCAGCTTACATATCAAAGCAAGAGGTTGCGGAGATGTCGAAAATTGTTTTTTTTTTCCTAATCCTTGAGCAGTTCCTCCCAACGATTGTATAATTTCTTGTGGTGTAACAACGATCGAGTCTGTACTAAATTTTAATGGGATTCTACGATCGCGAGGAAGGCAGTTAGATAACGAGCATCTTGTTTTTGCTTTCTGAGAAGAAATGATACTGATTTTGAGCATAGCGATTTTTTTATTTTAACAGAAGTGAGTTTTAAGGCAGCCAAAAGCACTGGTAATATTTCCAATTTTGCGTAACGGGCATGGGTCACATAATCTTTTTATTTTTTCGTTAGCTTTTTCTTCTTTGGTAATTTAAAGCGCACTCGGAGGTACACCAACAGAACGAATTGCCCGCTTTGTTGATCGTAAAATCACCGTCAAATCGAAAAAAAGATTACACCATCTCCCACTAAAGGGAACCACGTGGGGATGCGAAGCAGCGCTGGGCGTTCACGTGTGTTTCCATCGTTGTTCCATTTGTATGTTTTTTCATTTGTGTGTGGAGTTTTGTATATGTTGTCTACCGCTTATGTTAACCCCCCCCCCCCAATCTCGATGTTTCCGAGCTTCGAAATTCGCTTGCCGGCGTTGCCGTTTACGTTTAGCTTCGCGAGCGTCCATGGTGCCGTTGCGAAGGAGAGTGCAACGGGAGCGAGAGCGCGCCGCATTATATACGAGCGCACAGCTGTGGCGGAGAGAGAGAAACGGGAGAGCAGAAACGAAGCGGAGGCAGCGCTCACGCCACCTCCTACACCCCGACTCCTCCCACCTCCTCGTGCTCACGCGAGGAGAGGGCGGAGAGGTGGCGCATGCGCAGTGGGGAGCGGACGCGTGAGGCAAGGACGGACACAGCCCCGAGCAAAAGCTGCTTCGCATCTAAAAAGGTTTGAAACTCCGAATAGATGTCATGTCCAATTACTTTCTACATCAATCTGACGTGGGCGCCAGATAACATGGCAATATATTAATTGCTGGGGTATTACCTCCCGAAACCACGATATGAGTGGAGGGATCCGGAAATTTCGACCACCCGGGGTTCTTGTACTTGAATCTAAGCACTCAGGTCTAGCATATCGCCTCCATCAAAATGCGGCCGCCACGGCCGGGATTCGATACCGCGACCTTCTTCGGGTCAGCAGTCAAGCACCATAACAACTAGACCCCAGTGGCGGGTGCACGCTAACTATATACAATAAGCTTACAATCTGTAACCAGAGAGACTAACACGTATCGCTAGTGTCTCACTAGAGATATGGCCGAACAACCGATATGATAGTGAGGAACGCCATAGTGGAGGGCTGCGGAAATTTCGACCATCTGGTGTTCTTTAACGTACGCTGACATCGCAAAGTAGACGGGCCTCTAGCATTTTGCCTCCATCGAAATGCGACCGCCGCGGTCGGGATCAAAACCGAGAGTTTCGGGTCAGAAGACGAGCACCGTAACCACCGACAAGGCGGACCCGATAACTGGATTAAACGATAATTTAGCTTCATGAGAAGATTTAGCGACAATCAGCATCGTAGTATGCATGCGTTTTTACATTTCCCCCCAGCATCGAACGTCATTCAGAGTAGCGCTGCACCATATATTAGTCACTGGCCGGAAATACAGGAAAATACGAGGTTTAGTGCTCCAGGATTGAAACTCCACGTCAAATCTTTCAGCATAACGACTGGTATGCACAATAGCTCGAGATCACCGCGTCATGTCGCTATTACACTGGCCGCGAAAGGTAAGTGTTCGAGTTGTGTTCTACATAAGTGTTCGAATTGAAATTACGCCAAATCTGGAGCTAGCCGAAGACGGTGGAGACAAAAGTGGGCGCATTACTTAGCCCTAAATTCTCGTATTTTATACAGTGAGTACTCTGTACTTCAGTGTAAGGGGTGAAGGCGACACACACGCATTCCAGATATTCTGGCGAAAGACTTAGATGCCTCATCAAACGCGAAAACTGACCGTCGGCGTCGGCAACACGAGTGATGCAAAAAAGCATATTACGTCAACATGACGCCACTGATCGTCAAATTTGTGACGTCACTGTGATGTGCCACGATGACGTCACCACATGATATAGTCGCTTAGTGAAAGGCAGGCCGATCACGGAGGCAGTGCAAAAGCAGGTAAGGTGCAGAGAGCTTGCATTGTCTCCAATCCTGGAGGCAGTGCAAAAGCACCTTAGGTGCAGGAAGCTTTCGGAAGGGGGCGGGGCTACACATAGACTGAGAAAAAAAAGGAAAAAGTAGATGGCTCTCGCCTTCGGGTCGTCTTAGACCAATACATAAGAGACCCTGCCAGTTTCTTTCTGCCTTCAGGAACCTTCCTCCGCAGACGGTCGACGGAATCAAACGTTTAACGTATACGTTCAGACAATTAGGTCTTATTATAACCCGAGACGCGCGTCACGCGAGTGTTTCGCGGCTGTACCGCTAGGCGGCGCAGCGTATTCGAAGGGAAGCGCGAGAGAGGAGCCCGACTGCAGTACGCGCCTCACACGTTATGCATTTCGGAGGGGGCAAAGTGATCGTCACACCGAAAGGTGTATCGTCCATCCATCCAGAATCCATCGTGATTGCTAAAGAAATGCAATTCAGATAGATAGATAGATAGATAGATAGATAGATAGATAGATAGATAGATAGATAGATAGATAGATAGATAGATAGATAGATGGATGGATGGATGGATGGATGGATGGATGGATGGATGGATGGATGGATGGATGGATGGATGGATGGATGGATGGATGGATAGATAGATAGATAGATAGATAGATAGATAGATAGATAGATAGATAGATAGATAGATAGATAGATAGATAGATAGATAGATAGATAGATAGATAGATCACACCTTTATTCTCTCAGAATCTTGTAGCATGTGGGTGGGCCGCCTAGTCCGGTAGTCCACTGGTTGTCAGTGCATCGTTGGCCCTCTCCACCAGCCCCGCAAGCGTATCCGACGCCACATAAACACCTTAAGAGGATGGAAGAAAATACGCTCAGGATATTGCAAACAAGCACATTCATAAGAAGTTTTGCCGCGTGTCGTTGTCAATCGGGTCACACACGTGTTTTTCAGCCACTGCGAGAGGAAGCAACGCCGGCCTCCTTAAGCCTAAACACTATCAATTTCATTCGAATATTACCTGTTTACTTCCTCCCGCATTGAGCCATAACGCTCAGTCGTCCGAATCAATGTAATCCAACTCGGCACGCGGCTTGCAGCTCGCGAATGCGACCGTGCCCCACGAATCCAGGGATCAGAAGCCTCCCTTTTTATATTTTTTTAGCCACAAGCCCACTTCTCCGCCCACGGCAGGAACGGGAGCGACGCGATACCGTAGGTGACTCTTTTATAACGAGCTCCGCTGTCCAAATCGAAAAAAAAAAGAAAAACCGTCCTATTCATGTGCCTGCCGTTAATCGCTTTTCGCTTATCTTTCGATATTTCGTTCCCGTTCCACGTGTGGGCGGCGTTTGGTACGAGAGCACCAAGGGCCGCGCGAGGTTTAATTATACGGCCTCTAATAAAACGTTACATAACCGGCAGGGTTTTTCATTGCGAGAGTGGGACGTATCTATAACGACTTGTAATGAATCCCCCATTAACCTTATGCGGGTCACAATATAGCAATCAGTGCACGGACCTATTTCATTATGTGTTACATATTGTTTTTGAAGAAGTATCGTTTGGGAAGGTCACGATGCGCCTTCGCTTTCCTTGTGTTTAGATTTACGGATGCTTGAGAGTAGGTCGTAAACACGTGGAGTCGGTGTTGCCTTACTCGCGCATCTAAAACGCCAGAGGGGGCACATCTGGCACAAGGCGGAATAAATTGACTTTCCTGATGCGACGCGCAAACGGACGCCTTCGAGGAGTTCAAAACGCACGAGCGTGGGTCGCGGTCGCGGAACGTACAAACGAAACACTCTGGGGCATTCGTTGCGGCTCGTGGAATTGATTTAAACATCCCACCTCTTTAACAAACGCACACGTACGCGGCAGCACATTGTGTGTTTTCTTTTGGCAGTAACGCTGAGCTCTGAAGGCACGGGCAAGCTGAGACGTACAGAAAAGCAAACGGGGGCTTTCTAGGAACAATTAGAAAAAGCCCGTTTGTACTAAAGGCATGATTCATACCTGCTCCTTCTTGGGCGATTTGAGAATTGCGTACTGGTACGGTTGCACTGTTGTGCGTGTTTTACTTTGGCCGTGTCTTAAACGCACAAACTTACCTGTTTGCAATTACAGCTTGCCCGAGAAGCAACACTCTTGTGTTTGCTTGTTAACGGACGTTTGTCATGGACATCTTGTCTTTGTGTAGATGAAAGAATCCTTGTATGTACTCTACCCACGCCTGACCAGCCTATATGCCTTGGGCTCATCCACAAATACGTTGTTTGTACGCTTACCATTGTATGCATGTATAGAGATTTAAATTGTTTCATTGTTTTAGATGCGAAGCAGCTTTTCCTCGGGGCTGTGTCCGGCGTCGGTGGTGGCGTCCGCGCTCCACTGCGCATGCGCCTACTCTCTCTCCCACTCTCCTACCTTACGCAGGTGTTCGGTCGCCTTCTCTCCTCTCCTCCCCCGCGCTGCAGCCGCGGCGCAGCCTCTCCTCCCACGTAATGCGTCCGCACCGCAGTCAAATACAGCCTGTAACCCACTCTCTCCTCTCCCTCCCCCATTTCATGTGTATATATGCGCGTGCACTCGGTCGGCTTCCGTCATTCTCGCTTCGCTCCCGTTCAGGTGAGTTGTAACGTCAACGTCGGCGCCACTCGTTCACTCGGCAATAACAGAACGCAACGCACAAACACAGCGTAATGATAACACAACCACTAAATACAAACCTCACACACTAACGGAAACGCCGAGTGAACGTAACGGAAACTTGGTGTGCGCCCTCACTGGTGCTTCGCATCCCCTCATGGTTCCCTTGAGTGGCAGGTGGTGTAATCTTTTACTTTTCTGGTTTAATTGTTGGCTTAGTATTGATCGCATGATATTGGGACGGCCCTTATTAACGCAGACTGTGTCTAAAATTCTCACATATAAAGGAAAAACACACAAAAGCGTGCGAACGAAACACACACACACAAACACGCACACAAACACACACATACACAAAAACACGCGCGCGCACGCACACACACGCACATATACACATATGACCTCTCACATATGACAAATGACCTTTCAGAAATCAAACCGCGATTGTCTTCCAATGTTTCGCGGGGGCGAAAGTCACAAAGTTTAACAGTTTCTTCGCCTTCAAACGCCGCAGTATTCGATGACCGTACATTTGCGAGCTACCGAGCGTGGTCGCCGCACGCGCTCTGTGGAAGTGAACACTCAGCGCCGCCAACACCCACGCCAGCGTAGATGGGTTTGACTGACACATGAAACAGTGAAATGAGTGAAATATAATTATTTCCCGAAAAAAAAGTGTAAGTCACAACAATGGTAGGATCGGCGGCAGTGGTGATGTAGCAGGAGGGGCTAGCCTTCCTACATGGCCGGCAATAGTTTGGCTCAGGCGGAATAATGGTAGATTTCATTTCATATGCCGCATGGAAACCAAGCTTTGTTTTATTATCCTATCAAACTTTTTCGATGTAGAACTTGCCCTTCCTCGCCACGCTTAACACGTCGCTAAAAGAAATCTAGCTGGTCAAAGTTAGCTCGCATAAAAGGTGACGTTCAAGCCAATCTTAATGTAGCATTCCTTCTTCTTCACTCCTTCGGAAAAGCGAAGGTTCCTTCTGTCATTTTCTGTCGTACGATTTTTTTTGTTTATTTTTGTGCAGCTGCCTTCTTTCAACTTTTGCTCGTTACAAAGCTGTATAGACGGAGAGGTTGCACAGAAATACTGCGTCACCGGCCTTGGTAGCTTAGCGGCTATGGCGTGGCGTTGATAAGCACGACGATGCGTGTTCGACAATCGGCCGCATTTCAGTGAAGCCGTAATGAAATCAAACAGCCGTGCTAAGACACTCAGATTGAGGTACACGTTACAGAAAGTGGGATGGACAAAGTTAATACACAGTCTCCCACTACGGCGTGCTTTATAACAAGTTGGAGGTTTTGGTCTGCAGAACCGTGCTGTGAGTGAATCAACAATCTCATATTTTGTACGACACGCTTTTTACGCACTGAGCTCGGTGGCCACCTCATTCCAGGTGGCCGTGGGTCAGTGCTGATAGGCTAGTCCTGCAGCTGGTCCTAGGGACTTAGGCTTGTCAGCTAGCTGTACCTCCCATTGGTCTTCTGTTGGTGCTTGCATGAGCGTTGTCTGCGGGTTCATGTCGCATTCATAGAGCATGCGGCGTGGGGTGCTCGCACCCCTGTAAAGTTTTCGCCTCACGGCGTCTGCGCTTCCTGCAGTCCGGCTTCACCACGGGACACTAACGGCGGCGTAGTAAGCGTAGTCGCCGCGGAGCGACAGTTGGCGCTGTGCTCTCGCGGTGGCGCCGCCTGGCGACGATGTTACGCGGGGTCATGAGAGGCGGAGCTCTTCCTCTTTGGGACTTGGCGCTGCTCGTCGACGGTCGCCTCTCGTTGACAGAGGCGACCGTGCAGTAGCACTTATCCTAATCATAACCATGGAGGTCCGTAGGGCGATTCCAAGGCTCGTGTCCACGGATTCCCTTCCGTGGTAAGTTGGACGTCGGCGACGACGCACTCGTGTTACCTTGCGTTTGCTATGTTGTTCGTGCGTTCTATTGTGTTATTTGTTGTGTTACTTAAGTTGTTTTTATGATTCTGCTGGCGTGCTCAGTGCTGTGTAACAGGTGCCAATAAATACCCATGTGTTCGTTACACTACGGAGTGAACACTGTCCCTTCGTTCTTCAAGCGTGAGATAGACCCCCCAATGGCAGAGGATGTTTGGTATATTGCGGAATTTCAGTCTCTTACATACGTGCAGGTATCGTGTAGCAAGGTGCCGTCGATACAGTTGCCCATTGGAAGCCGGCTGAGTATGAAGATAATTGACTAAACGGCACCAGGTCCTGTCATTTCTTGTCCTCGTTTCCTCGTGCCTCAAAATTTTTGAATATGAACGCATCTTCTCTGGTAACGATGCAATGTGGCGCTCGAAATTCGCGCCTCTTTTAACAACGTTCTAGAATATCACGGCAGCTGTTTCGCACCATTTCTTCCGCATCTTGCGGTAGATAGTGTAGTTGTGAGGTCGCCCTGTGTACATGTTCTCGGGCGGCAGCGTGAGCTGCTCGCTTTCCCACCGAGGATGCGTGTCCCGTGATCCAGACAACGTAGTCGTGAGCAATGTGAGAAGGAACACCGAATACGCGTTTAATCAACGATTGCTTGTACGGTTGTACCGCTACGAATGCGACGTATTGAATTGCGAGTGATACCGTTCCGCTTGAGCATTTAGTGTTATGAACAGTTTTGCGCTTTACAAGTGCGCTTAGCCGCTATGACCTTTAGGATGTCATTTCAATGTTCCCTCTCATATTGTTGACGAATGTACGTTTCGGGAATGCCTCCATTCTTGAGCAAACTGAGTGTGGTCATGCTAATTCTTGCTGCCAGGAACCAACGACAGGCTACTTGCGAGTCTGAGACAAGCATGAGCGGCACATCCGCTCCGCATGGCTACGCAAATATACTTTTTTTGAATGTGAAACATTCCTTAGCGAACCTTTGGCACTTTTAGCATTTCTATCTATCTATCTATCTATCTATCTATCTATCTATCTATCTATCTATCTATCTATCTATCTAGCCGCCTACGTCTGGGTGATCTCATGATGGCCACCTCAACTTGGTGTAGACCACAATTGGCGTGGGAGGGCAAGAGGATTTGACAAATATGACAGTCAAGTCATGGCATGAATGACGTGAAAATCCTATCGCGTACGTCGTCAAACCCTTTCCTCTAGACACGTGTGGCACATACCCGTTTACCACGGGCCGCGGTGTACGGGTATGCGCCACAGGTGGTTGACAGTTTGTATCTATCCAGGAATGGCGAGAACACACATTGGTAATTTCAATGAGAGAGCTTTAAGAAAAACTGACATCGGGAGCGTTGACCCGACGAATGGAAAGAATAAGAATTAGGATCCCAGCAGGAATCGAACCCAAGCATTCTGCGTGGCAATCAGGTATTCTACCACACAGCCACGCCAGGTCTACAAACAGGTTTGGAAAAACAGCCTATGCAGGCGTACTGTCGGTGCAACGTCAATAGTGTTTGTGGTGCTGGCTATCTAATTTTGTAAGCGAGCAACAAACACTACATATGTACTCCTACGATACAGGTGTCACATCAGATTAACGTCTCTGGTTCCAGTATTGGCTCTGCTTTTATAGCAGAGTAGTAAACATTACATTTGTATTCATATGATTGAGCAAGCTATGCTGAAGCATTGTTCGACCCTGGTGGAATAAACTAACGAATGTTACGTGTGACATTCACACGATTACACCATAAAGCGCACTTAGTTTCGATAATACTGACGTATGTACTCTAACGTGAGGGCTGACTTTACGTCGCACCATAAGTTACCCTTAAAACGCCAGTGTTGACGACGTGTCTGGTAAGCCCACAAAGTGCACATAGCTACGACACTTACAAAAACACGTCGATCCACCTCGTAACACTTCGCTCAAAGCCATAAAGTACAGCATAGAAGTACTCGCTGACTGCTTTGCATGAAACCGATTCCCACAACGCGTGGGATCTGCCGAATTTTTTTTTCTTAATACTGTATTCATCCGAGTCCGAGGCCATGCGATGAACGTGGGCGAACGCACAAAACTGGCTTACGACAGACTGAACGCGAAGCTCACTGTCACCGCCCATCAGAGCCTAAAATGTCGCGAGGCAGGCTGGGCTATTCGTGACAAAAGATGAAGCGCAGTACTTTCAGGGCAGTCCGTCAGGCGCCGTTACGTAACAGACAGATCGCGTGCGAAGGTACGTAGTAACCGTTTGGCAGTGCTTCTTGTCATGCGTGTAAAGAACGAAAGCACGCCAAAAAAGGTGAAACGCACACATTACGGTCCCACACGAATTAACAGCGCTTTTCTTTTTTCTGCGGAGCGCCTTCTTGCTGTACTGCAGCGGTGCTGTTTCCATTGCGGACACACGATAACACTACGTAATGCAGCTTCATTCAAACCTGCGCGGTGCGCAAGCCCACAAGAGTGAAACGTTTTCCTTTATCTATCTATCTATATATATATATATATATATATATATATATATATATATATATATATATATATATATATATATATATATATATATATATATATAAACGTAATTAGCAGTTTTCAGAAACCGTCTTCACGAATGAAACCTCTGTAAGGCTTTCCTTTCTTTTATGTCCTAAGCGCCGGAACCAAAATCTCATCATGAGGGTTACCGTAATAGAAGACGCCGCATAAATCATGACGACATAGCCTTATTTGACGTGTGCGCATATCTGAACATAGGACCGTGGGCGTGACCAGGGTTAATTATGGAGAGGGAACTTTCACCGCAGTACACCCCCCCTCTCCTCCCAATTGGTCGAGCTTAAAAGAAAGCCACCTTCGCACGGGTGCATAAATGAAAATCAAGCGATGACGTGCAACTCACAACGGCCTGCCTTTCGTCCCCGCCTTTCCGGGGGTAGACGTGGTAAGTAAACAGTACTCGGGATGCAACATCGCAGGTCGTCAGCAGCTATCATAATCGAGAACTTGTGTAACGAATGCTGTACTTCTAAATCCTGCGCTCAATTTAGCTCCACTGCTGAAGCGCGTAGCACGGGTTCCCAGCGGTTCCCGTTCGTAAGGGTTCCCACTGCTCCGTTTACCAAACGGCCGATGACGTCAATATTTGAAGTAAGAATGTACAGTTTCCCTGGCGCAAGTAGAATCTTGCTAGGGAGATTTGTAAACTCGATGTGCGACATGTGCGCTACTTTTTGCTTTATCGCTTTATCGACTTCCTGCTTGTTACGGTAGTTGAGATACGTGTCGTCTCCAGCGAGTTCAGTCAAATTGTTTCCCCCTTCAAATTTAGCGACGAGGCGCCGGAGAAGCGCTGGTGGGAGGAGTAATCGTGCGCTTGGCGAGGCGGTGGCGCCCTGTCTCGCACGGCGCAGGTGTCATCCGGATGTTCCCGAAGCGTTTTTAGCAATTTTAGGTAAGTTATTGCGACTACTTCATGGTTACTTCTGCTAATTATATTGTTTGAGATCATGTTCGTGTATTTTAATCCGGTTTTGAGCATTTAGAGCCTATTTTTAGGCCTGCATTGAACACAATTTGTTGTGAGCGTGATCACGCCACATGAGATCTACGGACGACAAGCCGGGCCCCCAAAGTGCTACGCACATGACACCTGCATGGTCATAACCCTGAACATTAAGCCACGACGAGAGAGGTCTGACTGAGCGAAGGTGTGGGGCAGGCTTGGCGCCCCCCTTAAGTAAATGGCGGGGGGGGCAACACGCCCCTCCCTCCATTCTACCCCGCTTCCCTGCGCCCGCCCCTACGTATACGGCTGTTTTACTGTTGATTTCCGTGGGAACACGGACAGTCGTCGTGGCCGTAGAGCGAACTTGCGACATAGAGGCTAGAAGCTAGATGCCATAGCCGATAACCTAAAACGCGATGGATATTTCCGTTTCATACTCGAAAAGACGCAAAAAGACAACCGCACCTTTTAACAGCGGAGATGTTTAAGCAGACCGTTAGTCCGTGCAGATCGAAGAGAAGACTATCATCGTCATGAACCGACACGCCCTCTCTTCGTATTCTTCTGCCTCTTCGTCCCCTTCATACTGAAATATTGGCAGCGCAAGCTAACGGGACACAGAAGGGGAACACAAGAAACGGGACACAAGAAACGGGACACAGAAGGGGAACACAGAGGGGGAACACACCCCTTCTGTGTCCCGTTAGTTTGCGCTGCCAATATTTCAGTATGAACCTATACCAACTTGCCCGCCTTTCAACACTTCTGCTCTTCGTCCCCTCTTCACCTTCTGCTTCGCTCAAACACGAGCGCCAAATTGTCCGGCGTGGGATGCAATAATACTGATGGGCGAGAGAACGAGTACAGAGAGAGAAAGAAATACAGAGAAAGAAAGAGAAAGAGAGAAATATATAGAAAGAAACAGACACAAAAAGAGATAGAAAAAAGACAGAGCGTGACAGAAAGAGAAAGAAAGACAGAATGAGAGAGAGAGAGAAATAAATGGAAGAAAGAGAGAGAAAGAGAGAGACAGACTGAAATAGATATAAACAGAGACGAAAAACAAATGCAAAACACAGAGAGAAAGAGAATGAAAGTGAGGAAGAAATAAAGAGAAACAAAAAAGGGCGCCAAGCTCCGCACTTCCTTCAGGTTTGGCGCCACAACTGCGAAGCTGCCTTAATTTTTCAAGTATGAATCCGAACCAACTCGCCCAACTTTCTGTCGTGCTGGATATATCTGAGAGACTCGTTTCTGTCAATGCACCTCGTCGGGTTTCCTCAGCTACGAGCTAGCTGCTCATTCGAACGCCCGCCTACCATAGGTTGACATTTGAGGACATTTGCGGAGCGCTCACGTCGCGATTGTCACGGCGAAAGAAACACAAACACTGCTGAAAGTGGGAGGTAAACTCTTTCATTAAGTGAACGAACGAAGGGGAATGGATCAAAGGCTAGCTCCTTTGTTAGACACGACCGAATGAAACCAGCGGACAGCGAAGCCAAAGAAAGTATCGGTGACCTTGTTTATACTCTTTCATAGTAGCATTGCAATTATGTCATAAGTGGAAAGGAGCAAAAGGAAGAGGTCGATCGGTCGGCCTGCAGACCTGCCCTCCTGCCCATCGATCGACCGACCCGTCCGTCCGACTTATTTTCTTGCTTTATCCACACAACGAGCAGCCGTTGTTTCCCATGCTTGCTTATTGTTTAAATACTGGAGCTTTCTAGAGCTGTAAATCCGATACTTAATTCGAAATTCACGAATCGGAGCCTCTTACGTGGCTACAATTCGTCGCGAGATCTGAAGGTGGCGTGGATTTAATTTGGCAACAGAATATTCAAGAAGTTTTTAATGACCAAGAAAACACACTGTGTATTCGGCTCTTAGTGAAAGACGGCGTTCTACGTAGTTTCTTACTACTACGCAAAATATGGCACATACAAGAGTGCGCCAAAACGAAAGAATTAATGTACGCGTAAGACTTACGACTCGTGAAGTACGAACTCGCGTGTTTAACAAGACTGTTTAGACAGACACCACCAAATATTTAGACAAAATTCTCGATCGATTCCGAGTTTCGCCAGGGCAGTGCGGCCCCATAACCACGACTCGCTTAACATTTAACGCTGCCGTGTTTGCGGTCACCGTAACGCAACTACCTGTCACCAGTAATCAACAATAATACCTCGGCAGCTGCGTTGAACGCGTGCCGCGCTGAGCAGGTGTACTGGATATGACGAAACGCGCGACCGTGAAAGAGAGAAGAGGCGATCGCGAAGAAGATGGGGGAAAGGTCGAACTACATAGCTTGCAAAGCTGTATACCGACCGACATTGGAGGAGGAGGAGGAGGAGGAGGAGGAGGAGGAGGAGAGTGAGGATGAGGAGGAGAGCGAGACGTCTGGGTCAATGTTTTCGTCGGGACCGGCAGCGCCGACAAAAAGCGGACCTGTTTACGGACGTTCGCCCCGGCGCAGGGAGTCTGCCTGCTTCGTTCTAGTTCTTCTGCTCCCTGATAGGGAAATGATCTAGGGAAATATTAGGGAAACGTGGGAAGAACGCGCGCGAGGAAAAATCAAGCAAGCCACCGCGTCGTGGTCAAAGAACGCGTGAACATCGGTGCGTTTGAACGTGAGGCCACGTAGCTGTAACGTCTCATTTCGTCTGTTTCGAGGGCTGGCATCTAGGGAATTATATTTCGGGAAATGTTGGGAAAATCTGGCAAGAAGGCGTGAAACGGAAGGTCATCGCTGAATTGGAGTTTCAGACCGATAAAACAACGGTGCGTACATGAATCTGACGCCGCATAGTGGGATAACTTATAGGACGGTCTGCCACGAAGGGGAAATATTGGGGAAATTCGGGAAGAACGCCATTCAAAGAAAACCTCCACTGCGGAGATGAAACAGCTCATTGAGAAACGCTAGGGAAGATAGCGAGTCATTTGATTTGATCAAACATGATTCACCGCTAGGGAAGAAAGCGTAGAAATATTAGGGAAAACAGGAGATGACACGCGGCAGTCGCAACAATTGCTAGACAGCGACTGCGACAACAGAAACGCGTTTAAGAGGGTGCCACTACGTCGCGGGCTACCTGTGTCGTTCAAACCCGACAGCTCCTCACCAGTGGAAAGCAAGGGAGACCTTTGGGAAATACTGGGGGAAACGTCGGGGAAAAGCGCGACACGCTCACCCTAAGACGATGCTGGCGTGTGGCCACACCAAAAACCTGCAAGTTTCCAAGGTCATTAGTATCGACGGGCAGTCTGATCGGTTCTCTTTTTTACGCTTCCCGATCGGAGAGAAATATTGGGGATGCATTGGGGAAGCGTGCGAAGTAGGCGCGTCGTCCCACACAGGCGTTTAGGACAGGGACTGATGGCGCATGTCAGCGTGTTTACTAACGCTCGCTGCGGCATGAGACGGTCTACGCTTTTTTGCACTTTTATCAAGTATCCTGCGGGGTTTCGGAAAATATTGGGGAAAACGGGACGAACGCGCACATGCCGGAGCTGGCGGTTGGAAAAACCCGCCCACTTAATCGTGGGAGGCGGCACTTGTAGGCGGCGAGCCCGCGTGATTTGTTTTAATTTTACGCCCGCAAATTAGGAAATATACACTGGGAAATGTTGTGGGAAAAAGCCAGGGAAAAAGCGAGCGCGAATAGTGTCACGACTCGAGACATTATTCACCAGCCGATAAAAAACATTGGTGCAAGAAGGCGGAGCGCACGGAGCGCAACGCAAAAGGGCAACTGGTTAATAATGTCTCTCGAGCATGATATACGCTCTAGCTAGCCCAACTTCCATCAGCACTGGTTATGGTGCTCGAATGGGCACGTATTCATCGCAGTAGACGGGTGTTTTCGCACTTCCCTCCACCGAATAAAGGCCGCCTTGGCCAGGAAATCGAACCCCCGTCCTCGAGATTAGGAGCGCGACACCTTAGCTGCAACGCTACCCAAGCGAGCGCGAAACACAAGCTCACTTCCCTAAGAGCGCTTCTCGTTATATAAGTGAGAATATCATATGACTGACCGTCCCACTAGCTAAAGCTATGGAGATCACAGGCTAAGGCAAGCGAAAGCCTGAGCTTCCACGAGACCCTCATTAGGATACATTGACGTGCCACTGCATAGTACAAGACGCCGCCCCCCGCCCCCCCCCCCTCCCATCCTACGAGTCCACTGCATCACTGGCGTAGATACGCTTGGAATTAGGGAGGGGGTCAACACCCCCCCCCTCGAATTGTTTCAATTTTGTATGTATATACATACACGCAGGCATACAAACGCACGCACGGACATATTAAATTTTAAATTGTGATTGAAGCCTCCCCTCCCCCCTCGAAAAAAAATTCTGGCACGTTACTGCACTGCATAGTTCAACATGCACCCCCTCCCACCACCTCCCGTCCTATGAGTCCACTGGATAGTTTAACACAAACCCAACCTCCCCCCCCCCCCCCCCCTTCAATCCTCTTGTAGCTTTCTCCGTAACACCCGGTGTGGACCTTCGGGATCGGCCCACCTTTGACGAAGCGACGATTTTATGATGACAGCATAGCATGACGTTATATAATGACGTAATTACCACGCCAGAACTTGGTCACATGACTTTTGGTGCTCACGCGCCCACGCCAGATTTCTTTCACCCGTAAGACATATAGGGCTTTCACCTTAATAAAGAAACTTGTTATAATAAAAGACAACCTCGGGGGCATAACGCCGACGCAACGTAATAAACCGAGCAAGGTTACCAACTAAACATGTCGACGACCCTGTCCCAGCAGAGCGAGCTCGTTTCAGATCGATTGCGAAAGAGGAGCTTAAGGTCATGGCCGACGCGAGGAAGGACGACGGTTTCATGATTATTTCGCGCTGTGCGTAGAGGTACAAACGCTTAAAACGTCGTGATCGCGTAAAATACAACCATTATTTTTCTTTCACGACAGGGTGTTATCTGGGTTGCCGCAATAAATCTTTAGTACCCTCGGTAACCGCAACTGCCCGTGCATCGAAGCGTGCACACCGTATATAAATCGAAGAGACGTCGTAGTGGACTATTCACATCCTATTATGTACAGTCTGCATCAAAAGTTTAGAAGACCACCAGGTCTCAGAAAAAAAAAAAATTCTTTCGGTATGTGTAGGTTTTGTAATCGAAGGGCGGACCTGAATCATATATTGTGGGCTTGCCTCACAGTGCCAGGGCAAGATAGAACATACACTAACGGAGAGCAGTGGGAGCACCTTCGGCAAGCCGAGGGTGCCGCCAGAGCTCAAGGACTCATGGCTGCCACCTAGGGAAGGGAGCCCATTCTTCCCAATCTTGCCGTGTTAAATAAAAGTTACTTCCTCCTTTCGGTCGACGGATGTGGTCGGTCAACAAAATCGTCCTTATCTCAAGTGGTCACTCCGAAGGCTTCCGGCAACACTTTTTGAACATACAACAAAATTCGTGTTTATCTCGAATGGCCACTTCAAAGGGGCCAAGCCACACATGTTGAACATACTCAGAATTCACTGCAGATGAGTGTAGTCGAGGCTCTTGTGAACAAGAGAGACAAACATAGCACTGCACGGCGCACGGTATTTGCACTTCATTTCACAGAGGGCCGTAAATTGCTCGCTCTCCTCTCCGCAAAGTTAATCGAACAGGGCCAATGGCTTTTTCATGATCGCGAACGCATCATCGGTAAAGTTTAAATTGGTAGTTTCGAGTTTATTAAACAACATATATCATTTTATCTCACTTCGGAAACCTCTTAGTAGTTCTCGTCTCGATCAATAGTCATCTGCTTATTTAACGATATAACGTTAAAGAGCTCGTTTCGCAGGAATTCCTGTGTTGGTGTCCGCATCGTTGGTTGGGAGCGAAAAATGAACGCGTCCATCAGCGACAAAATCGAGAAAGATGCAAATACAATAAATAAAAAAACCTTCGGTTCGAGTGCGAATCGAACTCAGGCCTTCTGCGTGGTAAGCAGGTGTTCTACCAAAGAGCCACGCCATTGTTTGAAACTTTTTCGAAAAGAAAAAAAAACTATATGAATGTGATGTTGCGGGAATAGTCTCCTTAACGCATGTAATATTGCGTGGCAGAAGCGTAGAATCGCGCCAAGCGTCAAAACATGCGAATTGCGCAACAAGAGGGTATTTTAAAGGCCCACCCATTGCAAAGTGCTCAGACATATTTAGTCATCATCAGCTGAAAAAGCATCAACAAAGTGAGAGTATGCGTAGGTTCGCGTGTCTGCGTAGTCTGCGTAGCCGCGACACGGCTAAATAAGACAAGTAATCCGACAGCACGGCGGCATTGCATAGAACATACTTCAGTGACTGCAGCCCGCCCACTTTAAGCATTGTTCCGCTCCTCACGAACCAGACAAAAGACGAACGCTTCGCGAAGACAGTAACAATGCTTCTTGAATGATCACAGAAACGACGGCTGATTGATCTGGCCGAAAGATTTGGAGAAACCTGCCATGATCAAAAAAAGTTCAGCCACACACCATTTTTATTTTTTTCTTGCATTTAAAGCAAGTCATGCACTTTCTTTTTTTGTTTTGTTTTGCTTAGGTTTGTACACGCAACGTGCCGAAATATAGAAATATTGTTATTTTTTGTTACTACTACACTGTCGATGCGAAGTGGGGTCAAGTCCCAAAAGAAGCATTCGTACGTCGTTACAGTACCTCCATAACGTGGTGAATTTTGCAGTTCTTACTCCCCAGCACGTTGAGATTCTATGACGCTGCCAAGACATGCAATACCTCTGAATACCAAAGCAGAATAGAGCAGCAGAATGGTATCTTCCTCTTCGTTCGACTGTATCATTATCCGAGCATTACATACCGCAGACCCAAAACGAGGTTCATTGAATTGTATGTATCTGGCCCAAATGTTTCCATTTTTAGTTCTGCTTTCTGTGGTAATTAAAACGCGGATTCAGCGCCAAACAGCAAGACCCGCGACATCGAGATTGAACAGCAGATTGACGTAGACGTAGATCTTTTTTTTCTCTTCCTTTTCATGAGGTTAGAATTACTATTCGCCCGGAGAAACCCTTATGTACGCTCTCAAAGCAAACATCTATGGACGTTTTATTACTTTTTTATACTCTAGCGTATGAATTTCGAGAAGTGTTTCCACATAGTCTGAGGACTCCGGCCGGAAATACGATTCGCTCGCAGACATGCGGTAGACAATTCGACTGGAACACCAATACAGCAACAAAAAAAGCTTCCTGATGAAACCAACTGACACTGACGCCAAGGAAGCTATAGGGGACGTTATTTCTACTCTTTTAACTGCAGTGTATTAATTATCATATAAGGATGGTAACCCATCGGATGCGTTATCCGAAGGTTGCAGGTTTCGGTCCCTACCGTCAGAAGGTTCTTTTTTCGTTCACCTGAATTTCTTTACATTCATATCATAACTACTACACTACAGTTAAAACACTACAAATAGTGTCCCCTGTATCTCCCTCAGCCTTTATTGTATGTTGGTTGCATTATAGGTTGTGTCTCATGAAGAAAACTGCCCCTCGATCAATTTCCCAACTTTCGTTTCAAAAATGCTTATTGGATATTCTTCCCTAAGATATCATTTGTAAACTCAAACCAGTTTTTAAAAAAAACACCGCCTTCGTAGATAGGACAACTCGGCCCTAGATATGATCAATAGACAGGTTTGGCTCAGTTAGTTCCGTTGATGTTTGGAGCATCGAATGATTTCACAATATATAAACCACGATATGATTATGAAAGACGCCGTAGTGGAAGGCTCGGGAAATTTCGACCACCCGGGGTTCTTTAACGTGCTCAAGTAGGTTCTAACGTATGCTCAACAAGCAAGTTTATCTCAGTTAACTTTGTTCAATTCTGGAAGCAGCCGCTGATTGCAGAAGTCAGTTTTAAAGCTCATATAACATAATCAAGGTGATGCGGGGGAAGCGCTATCTATTTTCACCTAGCGCTTCCAAGATTCAGTGGAGATAAATATTCTCAGAAGTCCACACTATCGCGGCCCAAACAAACTCTTCTCTGCGCTAGGCAATAGCGTAGACGTATTGATTGACGGTGTTTGCTGCATTTTTCAGTTGATAGGACTCCCCCCCACCCTTTTCCTACCACCTAAATAAACCGAAGGAAGAAGTCGCAGCGCCGGCCAAAAACGCGCTCGCTTGCGGATGATCACGTGTTACGGGATCCCACCAATGGCGACGCGAGGTGTACGCTATCGAACATGCGCGTGCGCAACACTTGAGCAACGCGACGAGAGTGAGAGTGGACGCGAGAGGAATGTTTTCGTCTGGAGGAGTGACGTCACAAGTGTTTACGATCGTCGACCTCGTCTGGCGCCTCAATATCGCGGTTTTCGCACCATGTCGCCTTTACAATATCACTGACATGCAAGCTATGTGACACTGGAATTCAATAAAGCCGTCCCAAGACGTGGAAGGGAAACAAATATTTGAACAAAGAAAAGGTGGCCGGTTTTTCTCATGCTAGGCGCTACACGTCTTTTTAACCCCTAATTGAAAGAGAGATATGCGTATAAAATAGCAGTGTCATTGAGAAAACACAATAAATAAAGTTTTACGCCCACTCATAGAACAAACAGGTCAGACGGTTTGACAGTAACCGAAGTTAGCTCGCTAAGCCTTGTTGCCTCACTCCGTGTGGCGGAGGTGAAAGGTGACAGGTCGTGCAGAAAGCGAAGTTCGTATGCGAAAACACGAACACTGATAGATTCAAGGTTGAGCTAAAATCCTAATTAGTGCCCGATCACTCAAAAAGAGTCATTTCGATATGAATGCTTCCAAACCATAGCCTATCGCAAACTGATAACTCCGGAATAGCAATTCTCGACAACTTTCTGCTGAATTTTTATCCGAAAGACCACACACGCCTGAAGAATGTGTTTTCGTTGACGTGAAGCAAACGTTTAGTAAAGCTGTCAATTGAATTACTGCGCAGCTCTTAGAGACAAGTACAATTGTGTTTACTTTTATAACACGTAATGTGTAATGCCCTGTAATGATCAAGTGCGACAGAAGTTCACAACTTCGATTTCGTACCGTATTTATATCTTAAGCACTTTGAAGTCCAAGTGTTATACCGAAGTAAGATATCGTGCTCAGACGGATAAGTAGCAGGACGGATAGGACGAATAGGAGGACAGATAGGAGGATGGATTGAAGGACAGCTCATCGACCATTATATTCAACCGCTCCTTTATTTAAGCCATCCGCAGTGATAAACAGCCTCCGATGCTCAGCAAACGACAGGAAGCAACGACAGCGTACTCACACAAACACTCCCAAATATTCAGGCGTATAAACTGACGACAGCTGGCGTTCCGGGAAACACTCTGTCTCTCCCAACTCGGTACATTTCTCTCCACCATTTCACGCGAAACGCCCGCAAGCACAACTATTGCGGAAGAACGGCGGCAGCAGCCGATGGGAGCTCGAATTGACGCCGAAGAAACGGCAGGGCATGTCTCGTTTTGTTTTTCCTAATTCCCTGCAGCGACGCCACATCCTCCACACGGTCGCAATAGCTGCTGTCTTCGGAACGTCGTTTTGAGGTTCTCAGAGCTACGTGCGAATATTAAGAATGTTTACACATGACAGACAGACAGACAGACAGACAGACAGACAGACAGACAGATCATTAGGTCAGCTGCCAACTCGTAAAAAAGATCACGTGCTACGTGACGCCAAGAGGCAAAAAAAGAGTGTTCCACACTCGCCGCCAATGGCTGCGATTGGCGCTGACTAACACTCCTAGGGTTTAATCAACATATATACCCCAGAAAGTGGACGGGAGGATGACCGCCGCCGTAGCTCAGTGGTAGAGCATCGGACGCGTTATTCGAAGGTCGCCAGGTTTCGGTCCCTGCCGGCGGCAAGTCATCCTTTTTCGTCCACTTTACTTCTTCACATTTACATTCTAAATACTACAGATAACAACCCCCTGTACTTTCCTTGGCGTTATTGTCTGTTAGTTCTCATTAATATGGTGTCTAACAAAGATAAACGAGCCCTTGAAAAATCATAGCTTTCCTTCATTCAGCGAGGGTCTCGTCCTGGCAGACTTAATGCCTTCAGGTAGTATGCGAGGATTATTGGTCAGCTGCCAACTCGTAAAAAAGATCACGTGCTACGTGACGCCAAGAGGCAAAAAAGAGTGTTCCACACTCGCCGCCATGGCTGCGATTGGCGCTGACTAACACTCCTAGGTTTAATCAACATATATACCCCAGAAAGTGGACGGGAGATGACCGCCGCCGTAGTATCTGGGGTTTAACGTCCCAAAACCACCATATGATTATGAGAGGACGCCGTCGTTGGAGGGCTCCGGAAATTTTTGACCACCTGGGGTTCTTTAACCGTGCACCTAAATCTAAGTACACGGGCCCAAACATTCTCGCCTCCATCGAAAATGCAGCCGCCACGGCCGGGATTCGATCCCGCGACCTTCGGGTCAGTAGTCGAGCGCCATAACCACTAGACCACCGTGGCGAAGCGCTAAAGAAATGCAATTCAGACAGACAGACAGACAGACAGACAGACAGACAGGATAGATAGATAGATAGATAGATAGATAGATAGATAGATAGATAGATAGATAGATAGATAGATAGATAGATAGATAGATAGATAGATAGATAGATAGATAGATAGATAGATAGATAGATAGATAGATAGATAGACGCAGAAATGTGAAATTCTACGTTGTTTCGAAATCCAAAACTACTTCGTAGGTATGCGAGTGACTTCTATCAGGCAGCACCAACAATAAAATGATTTCCGACCCTTCCAAGAAAACCCCGCAGACGCGAAGGCGCTAACCGTAGCATGTAACTGCCGACAGCGAAGCGAAGGCAATGGCAAAAAGAGCGCAATGCCCTTTCTTAGCCCGTTGCCCTTACGTTCGACAGACACAACAACGGGTGTCGCAAAACCCGCCGTCGGCGGGACTTCCTTTTTTTTCCTTCCCCACCGCCGTCGCCCGCCGCGTCGACGACCTCCGGAAACAACTTTCGAGGTCAAACATGCCGTCTCTCCTATGCACACCAGCTCCTTTTCACGAACGGCCGAGTCTCGGAGACCCAGAAAAAAAGGAGGGAATCAGTTTGAGAGAAAGTAGGGTAGAAGGGAAAGGACGTCTGGGACGGCCGTGTTTACGTCGCGCGTGGCGATCGCCAGCTGCGCAGTGTCAAGTGCGTCGACCCCGCTGTCTCCCAGAACGGAAACACAGAAGGACCCATTTGTGGCACTTGGTTGGAGAGGGAACCTAGGTACAGGAATTCTTCTGGGGATGATTCGGGAAGTGGCGGTATTTCGTCATGAGAAGTCAGTCTACGTGGCCGGTACGAATACCGATGTTAGGCTGGAGTTGACACATTTTTCGTTTACTGGAAGGCACTGGCCAGAATTAGGGATATGGGGATCATTCGGGAAACGTCGGTATTTCGACCCAGACATCAGTCTACGTAGCTGCTATAATTGTCAACATTCGTCTGTTAGCACGTTTTCGGTATGAAGTCAGGCATTGGATTAGGGATATCTGGAGGATTCGGGAAGCGGTGGAATTTCGTCCCAGATATGAGTCTACGTGGCTGGTATAATTGTCAACATTCAGCTGAAATTAACCCATTCTTGGTTTATTGGAAGGCATTGGTTGTGGGATGGATTGGGGATTTTGGGACGATTCGGGAAGCGTGGGCAATTCGACAAAAGTAAGCCTGCTACGCTGGTTTAATCGTGAGTGTTTCCCGAGATTTGACGAGATCCTGGTACAGCCAGCAACTGTAACTGCTTCGAGAGAAATATAGTCAAAATGATGACCGGGACTAACGTCGGAAGTTCGCACGGAGAAGTGAGTCTGCCTTGCTGACGTAACAAATGTATCCTACATGTCACATATTTTTATACTATTAGAGGAAACTGGCACCGTTTCGCCACGAAACTACGCATAGGGATTGCGGGGATACTTCGGGAAGAGTCGGAAATTCGCCCAGATAATGTACGGTTGCCCTGCTGCCAGCATAGCAAATATTTTCTCTTTGTTAAACTGGCTGTAGGTTTATTGACAAGAGTTGCCACTGGTTGGACAAAGGAAAAACAGGTGTAGGGATTCTGGGGATGATTCCAGAAGCGCGGGAAGTACGCCGACAGAAATGAGTCTTTACACTGTAGCTACCATAGCAAACTGTTTTCTCTTAATTTTACTGACTTCCTTTCATCGGCAGAAAGTGGCACATATTAACTAGAGAAATCTAGATGAAGGAATATGTGGATGGTTCGGGAAGCGCCAGGAGTGCGCGTAGACAAATGTGTTCACCTTGCTGGCACAAAGAAGAACTTATCGCTAGGCTTACGGATTTTAGGCTTGTTGGCGGAAACTACGTGACTATCAAGCAACATCTGGTACCTGTTCATTTTTATTATTTTGGGATAAAAGATTTTTTCCACCGATTTTCCGTAGACTCACTGGATCTGTTCAAGAAGTTTACGCGGATTTGCTCACACTATTATGAGAATCTTTATCAGAAAGAAGTTAGCGAGAGATGTGGGAAGTAGGAAAACTACTTCTTCAGCTGCATCTCTGCGGAAATAAGTTCATGGCCCTGCTGATGCAAGGAATCCAAGAAAGGTTTGGGGACAATGAAAGCCCCCTTTGAAACTGCAGCGCCAGCACATTACAACGAGCTTGCAAAAATCGTAAAGGCATAGACGTTCATAATTGAAGATCGTTAAGCTTGTAACATGACGTTTGTGTCAGGAATTCTGCGAGCCATAAGGGAAGCGCGGGAACGTTGCTAGGGAAATAGGGACACATTACCAAAATTAACAGGCGGAAACTAAATTTATGTGGGTCGAAGTTGTGAGCGTTAGCTCTGAGATTAAGCTCATTCATGAGGCTGCTGTAGCCAGTCTTAAGAGAAATATGTTTAGGGAAAACGTTGGATAGCGCAACGGTTTCACAGAAGTAAGGAAGATATATTTATAGTTGTAGAAAAGCTGGGAAGTTGTAGAAATAACTACGACTAGTGTCGGTCGCCTCCTGCGTTCGGGAACATCTATAAGCATGGTACCATCGTGAAGTTGGCTCTGCAGCAACAAATGAGAAAGCTGACACGTAGTCAGTCTATTGCGCGTGTGAGATACAGTTGTCACAAATGCCGTGACGGCTGATAGCGTTGGACTTCCCGAAACGGCTTTTACTTTCTGTTACAGAGTTCATTCAGCTTTTATACAGGTAAATTGCTATAAGCTACACGCGCTGCTCTTTACGTGTAGGAGTATTCGAATAACACATGAAAGCACACTGCGGAGTTCTAAATGAATTGATCATATATAAGACGCGCTCCACGTGAAGCTAGGCCCACATGTCTACTGTTTTTACGAGAGCGGATGCAGCAGCTAGGTAATATATTATCTCCGTAAAAGTTCTACGTGGGCGACGAAAATACGTTTTTAGTGATCGTTCCTGTACAAGATGAATAGGAATGAATGCGCAAAGATAAGCGATTACATTCTGCATATGGCAATATGTGAAAGTGGGATCTAAATCAACGTCTCTATGTAGTGGCAGCAAATGGGTAACTTCCTTCTGAAGATGTCCCACTTGTCCCTATTAGGGATTCATGGGGATAAATTTGAAGCGCCTATTCATGTAACATCGACCGAGGGAAACAAGGTGGGCGCGTTTCACTCCTTACAGTGCATCCAAACGAGAGGTGTCTTCGCAATTCATCCCTACGCTGAGGTGATCGTAGGGATGAATTAGGGAGGCAGCAACAGAAGGCAGAAAAGGGTAACGACGGTGCATATGGCGCCGCATATAGAAAATCGACCGCATCTGAGCAGCGCGGAGGCTTCCAGGAATTGCGCTCACGCTCGCTGCCTCTGATGATGCGGCAAGCGAAGCTTCAACTGTAAAGAGAGAGAATTACGATTAGCGTAAATGATTAACGTGATCCCTTATATTCAGTAAATGATTAAGATGCATCCACATTCGCGGGCTGCAATTGAACAAACAATTGATTGCGCAGCTCAACCAGCAGTCATCGTTACTAGGTAACCAGTAACGACACTAGGCAAACTAGTAAGGTTGCTGCAAGCAAATAGCATCCATACGATGACAGATGAGAGCGGACGGCAGAAACGAAAAAAATTATGGCCGCACCTCCGATGCGGGTGCTGTACCTTTCAGATCTATCAAGTCGCTATCGCGCAATTTTTGTTTCATTATAGCTGCTAACTCGTGACTGTACTCGCTTACGCACATTGTGTCAAGACGCTTGGAAATTGAATAGTTCGCCACCGCTTCCGAAATGCGTCATCGATATTCGCCACCGCTTCCGAGGTGCGTCCTCGATAGGCTCTTCAGGCCCAACGACAGCGGCTGCATATTGTTGTACGTAGCCTCCAAGATGCGAGGGAGGGTGACCGGCAGCATACTGTCGCTGCCGTATTCAAAAGGCCGTATATTAAAAATGCTTGTTTGTTCTTACTGTTTTCTGTGGACGGTACCAAACGCTACATTTCTGAGTAAGCCAAACTCGCCACTGACTGAGACGGCTGAACGTACTTTTTTTCGCACATCATACAACGAAATGTATTCTGTTCCCTCGGAAACAGTATCGCTGGTGTAAGGGCAGATCTCTTGTCATGTGTTGGACTGCCGCGACAACTTAGATGCTAGGAATGGGCGATGCCCGTGTGCGCCAGGGCGAGACGTTGCCAACATAATAATTATCGGGTTTCAAACGTCCCAAAACCACGATATGATTATAAAATACGCCGTAGTTGGGGGCTCCGGAAATTTCGACCACCTGGGCTTCTTTAACGTGCACCTAAATCTTAGTACACGGGCCTCAAGCATTTTGGCCTCCATCGAAATTCGGCCGGGATTCGATCCCGAGACCTTCGGGTCAGGAGTCGAGCACCATAACCTCTAGACCACCGCGGCGGTTTCCCGATGCTGTCTACGCGAAGCTAACTATTTGCCGGCTACGGGAGGATTGGGACGACACTTAAAGATGGCCGCTGTCCATTTGGCTGTCTACTTAGCCGTCTACCGCAAATATTGGAAGAAATCCTAATTTTGGCTACGGTTCGCTAATTAATTAGTATAATGTCGACAACAGTGTCGGCTCGATGGTGAATAACGATATTGCTTTCCAAGTGGTAGCTATAATGCCGGCTCGTTCGCGCCAAAGCTGTTCGCAGTGCGGCAGCCGCGGCCGGGATTCGATCCCGTAACTTTAGGGTCAGCAGTCTAGCACCGTAACCACTAGACCACCGCGGCTGGTTAAGGGATTAAAAGAAAAAAAGAAAGAAGGGGAAGAAGGCACTATCAGGTTACATGTGCGCCTGTCTATCGCCCGCCTACAAGCGACAACAGTGTCGTGGGGGAATTATATTACGGTTTCACAGCAGTATAACTCGACAGATTAATGAGGCAAACATAAAGCGAAAGCACCGTTAATTTAGGCAAGGCATAAAAAGGTCAAGCGACAAGACAGTCACGAACATATTTTATTAATGTGCCACATTTCTTTTTTATATAAAAAGTACCTTTGGCCAGTTCTACTACACCACGTAATGCTCTGAGCGCCCTACACACCCAATTTGTCGTCTACTGCGGAGCTATGGTGGAAAATTATTTGCGATCATTTCTCGTGATACCTCGCCTATTTCATGTATTCTTCGCTGGACCGTGCGCTAGCCAAATTAAGGCTATCAAAAGACGCTAACCATTCTCGAAAGAGTGCCACAGATTTAATATTTAATAAAAAAAACAATACCACAGCATGGACAAAGAAGCCGGAAACAGTTTCTAAAAGTAAAGAACTTTTAGCCCCCTAAGAGGCAGCCACAAAGCAAAGTGTTGCGTAGTTACTGAGCCACCTAAGCCACACACCATGCGAGCAACGTAGTGGAATGATATGAGCGTGGACGCATTTTTTTTTTTCATTTTTGTCAGAGCGGTGCACATGAGGAATCGATCGTAATTTCAGATTTCACTGACGTATCCAGCAACCAAAAAACGAAACACACGCTAACGAAAACTGACCTCCGCTCGCCCTCGCCCCACTTCACCTGGGCGTTTACGTAAGCAGGGCAGCGCGGCTACACAAGGACAGAAAGAAAGGCAGTACACAGGACGGATGTAGGACACTGGACAAGTGTGCCTGTCCTGTGTACCATCTTTCTATGCGCTGCCCTGCTAAGTGTTCTAGAGTGAACCAAGTGGTTCAACCACTTGGTTGAACCACTTGGCAAAGTGCTTGGCAAAGGCTTGGAAGATATCTAAGTCAGAAGATTCATCCGGAACGCTCACTTCACGGCGTCAAAGTTAATGAGCTGACACTACCGTGTACTACTATGTTCTGGATGTCGGCTCATGTTTATTCACTGTTACCTGAACTAGACACGTAAGATCGTACGGAGAAATTTCGTCAGGCGTCTCGGGTCGGTGACGCAATAAGAGTAAAATCCAAACTAGGAAACCGCTGCGTAAAACCACGATCAGCGTGCCACTTAATCAGAGTCGAGCATAACCATCGGAACCCCCTACACAGACAGGAAGGCTAAGGTTCCAAAATTTCCGGGAAAAACGTCCACCTTGAAGGCCCTGATACGCAACCAACGCCACAGCCCATATCTCAATCGCGAATTCATTTCCAGGAAGCGCTGCTCGCTCAGCGAAACGAACACTGAAACAACAATGACGGGAGGTGTACGAAGAAATGAGAAGAGCAAAAACTGCTTCCGCACGCCAACAAAAAAAAATCAGGATAATATAATAGTTAGGGAGATGAGGAGCAGAGAGAAGCCGGCAATCAATCTACCGTAACCTTTAGGGAAAGCTGGCTCGTTCCAAGGCGAACGAAGAAGCGCAGACAGGGGGAAACTGGGCAAACATAACGAGTCCCTAACGGGAAATCGCTTTCCCATTCCCTTAAACCTCCCGATTCGAGGAAAACAAAATGGTAAGGGGGAAAACGTCTGGTTGAGGGTGAGGGAAGCCGGTAACAACACGTTCCCAAAGATTATGCTTCACCTCCGTGCTTATTCTGAGTGCTCAGGCAAGACGGAAGCATAAGGGAGAGCGGCCGAGGGAAAGGCGGCGCAAAAGCGAGCCGCGGGAGAAACGGGAGCGGGGCGCAGGAGGAAGGGAAGCGCGAGCGGGCGAGGGAAAGAGATGTAGGGAAAGAGGGACAGGTCAGACGCGTGCCAGACTTGTTTGCCGCGCCAAGGCGAGCCTTGGCGTGCGCTTCACCGGTCTATTGCGTCACCGGCAGTGCGCCGCCGCCGCCGCCACATTTTTATTTCTATGTATCTATCGCCCTCGAACTACGCTCTCCCTTCGTCTCTTTCCCTTTTCGGGAAGCGAGGTCGCTTCGATCCGGCGCCGGCGCGCGCACCGTTTCCCTCTCCGCTCCCATTTCCCTTTCGAATATCTATCTACGCCCTCCCGCTTCGCATATGTGCGCAGCGTTTTTTGGCAGTTCGGTGCACCGTCGCGCAAATGAGGCGAGTGGAAAGCAACAGGCTTCAATATCGCGACGTCAACAGGTGACTCAATTCGCAAGTCATGCCAGCAATTTAAGAGGTCTCCGGTTCGATTCATCGGCCACGTCGCCTCCAGTATGACGTTAAGCCAAAGTTCAGCGAATTAAGACTGCACTTATTAAGGCACGCGAAAAGGTCAGACTGCACCTTCACTCCTCCAGTGCGGCGTTTCACATATCCAGCTGTCTAGCCTCCGGGGCGAAAAAAAATCCACTCATATAATCGACCAATTATTTGGTACGTACAGCGAGTTTTGCGGCAACCGGGCATCTGAGTTTCGGCGTGCAAACAGATCGAAGTATGAGATCCATTAAATTTTCAAAAGTAACCATTCGCTCTTCCAGAGAGAGGAAAGAAACAAAAGGCAGGAAGGGTAACAAGACGCACGTCCAGCTTGCTACCCTGAGTAAAACAGATGAAGAGGTCTGGTTACATTGAACCTGAAGCTTCTTTATGACCTTACCTCTGTGGTAACGCAGGAAAGAACCGGTTAATGTTACACATAGCGCCGCTCTGCTTAGCTATCATTAAACCATCGTCAAGGTAACCCAATCGCACGACATCAACAACATTTGCCCAATGCACAAAAGGGCAAGAACGATGCTTAAAAGATGTGTTAACGATTTCTCACCTTCTAGCTTTCGCGATGCCGTGCTGTTACAGGCTTTCACGAGATTACGTGCAGTCTCAAACGTGTCTCTGGTCCGCAATTTGCCATAAACTCCACGTCACAAACTGTGCATGGCTCCCATTTTCTGCTGCTCTTTGTGCCGTGGAAAACAGCTCCGACTCTTCAGCAACCGTTATAACACAGCGCTTGAAAGGCACTTCCATTGCCGACACTTCCATAGACGTTTCCTATATGCAATGAATAAAGCTATTGAACTAGTGCAAATCTAAAGACCATTCCAGAGCGTTAACGCGCCGAAATTCGTCGATTATGGTTCAGTAACCAAAGATCACCTGTCATCGATGTGCTGCTCGATGTATCCTCATCTATGCCCTCCAATCGGTCACACGTGGTCACAATCGGTCACATGCCAATTCCCCTTAGGGAAACATTGTGCATCCGCTGTGCCCTCCGACCGGTCACATGCGAATTGCCCTTATGGAAACATTGTGCATCGTCTATACCTCCCAATCGGTCACATGCAAATTCACTTCCGGGAAACATTGTGCGAGGAACTTAACGGAAAGAAGTGGGTGCTTTACAGTACACGTGTATTGTTTTATTACATTATCAGAGCGGAGAGCCATCAGCATCCAGAAGATAGCCAAGATTTAGCGAGTGCTATGGCAAACGTTATGCAGTGCTGTTGTTGTGCGAGTTAATACGGTAGGGTTCACGCAGCAAGGCTAATAAAAATAGGACAGTTTAAATCTTCCAGCACATATTTCATCTTTGTAACTGTTTTACGTGATAGTGTTTATGTCATACATCTGAACAACGGAGCCTTGTTTCGTAATTTCCGCTTGGTAAAGCGTTTCCTTGATGCTGACCGAAAAAAAAACAAAAACTAAAGGAATCCTGCGTTACTTTCTAATGATGGCTCGTATTGAAAAAAAAAAAAGAGGAAAAGGCACAGGACTATTTCATCGCGCGGAGAAACGCTTTACCGCGTCGGCAGTACTGCGCCGTGTTCCGCCGCGTTGCATGCATTTATAGGGATCCCCCAAAGCACCGCGAAAATAGCCCCTTCCCTCCAGCTCCCCGCGCACAGTTGGAAACACTGTTGCAACACAGCACCACCCGACGTCTCGTTTTATTTCGTGTTGTCGACGTGCCGCAGCGACGGGCTCGCTTCTGCAAGCGCCACAGAGCATTGTCCTCTAGATGTTCGCGTTTCGTGGCAACCTTTCGTTTATTGACCCGTTTCAGTACTTTTTTTTAGCGTTTGCATTTACAGTTTCTTCTCTACCAGTCGAATCATGTCATTTCTTTTTTTTTTTTTCGTTTAAGCGTTACTTTTTTTATCACGCTTAACATAGCGTTTCTGTTTGCGGTTTTCCCTTAGGAACCAGCTACCCATGCCTCCACTACCCTTCTATCTACTCTTGTTATCGGTTAGAAGTTGTAGGTGTTCTTCATTCGACCTGACGGTCAAATGAACAGGGCTTACAACTTCTAACGGACGACTCGTTTTCGTAGGGAATATTTGCACTTCCTAACTTTCTAGTCACAGCTCGCCACTTTCAAGTACTACGTCTTAGCTGTGCTTCATACCGTAAAGCCATCGACAAATATGTTCCTTTTTTTCCCCTTTCTTCCATAAACACGTGTTGCGGCTTCACTGCTGTTACGACACGCCATGTTGTCCACTTCCTCTTGCAGGCTCTTTACCTTCAACGTCAAGGTGATCAACGTTAAGGCCCGAAACCTCGACACACCTCTCGCGCCATCTTTCCTCATCTCGACTTCCCTGATTCGCTTTATGTTTTATCTCTTCCCTTTACGGCGTTCCCGCTTTCCCCACTTAGTATCTTACGGTGTTCCCGGTGTACCCTATCTTTCAAGCGAAGTTTGTTACGAGTTACAGACTTCGGTGGCTGCGGCGTTGTACGCCAAGAACGCGGCGCCGGCTAGTGTACAGAAATGCCACATGCGCATTCGCACGCGCCGTTTTCCAATAATTGATGCTCTCTCAATCGTGCGCTTGTCGGCGATCCGCCGGTTCTGATATGAATACCTGACCTTTTATCGAGGTAACCTGTCGTTTCACGGTGCCACATTTCATTGTTGCCTGGATATGAACGCATGACCGTCGTTGTTGCCTGCAGCAGTTGATGTGTTGCGCTGTTAAGCAAGTGGATGAAGGTGCAATTCTCGGCATGGAGAAAGGAAAAAGTTAGGAGAGAGTATAGACAGACAGACAGACAGACAGACAGACAGACAGACAGACAGACAGACAGACAGACAGACAGACAGACAGACAGACAGACAGACAGACAGACAGATAGATAGATAGATAGATAGATAGATAGATAGATAGATAGATAGATAGATAGATAGATAGATAGATAGATAGATAGATAGATAGATAGATAGATAGATAGATAGATAGATAGATAGATAGATAGATAGATAGATAGATAGATAGATAGAAAAGGTGTACGTCAAGCTTCGATTCCATAATTTGCCCGGTAGGGCAAGGGCTCCTGCATTTTTTTGATCTTGCGCTTAGAGTAACGAACTTTACCGAAAGGCACTCCGAGAATCTAGCTTCAAGTGGACGCTAGAAGAGTCACCGACCCACTTCAAGAATGAAGAGATACAGTCGCTGCCGTCGAAAGGAGGCAAAAAAAAAGACAAATCGTATAAGGCGGAAGCGAGAAATCGAACGGGAGCTTTAAGAGGACTTCTCGCGCCCCCGGGGACGAGGCACGTGCCTTCGTGGGCACCATTTTTACCTTCGTCGACTCGCGTGGTTTCTTCCACTACGCACACTCGCTCCCTCTCTCCACATTTTCCGTCTAGACGTTTCCTTCTCTCCCCGCAGCGCTCGGCTTGCCCTCTCTCCCACTTAGCTTCCCTTCAGGTGGGGTCGGAGTTACCCCTCTGCTCTCCACCCCACTTCCCTTCTCTTTCCCGAAAAAACATATCCAATCTCATCGGAGCGGAAAGCTCGTGTGAGGAACTGCAACGAACCGAAGCTTTGAGCTCTGCGCTGGAGAATTTTCAGGGTGTCCGCTTTTCCATCGCGCTCAGAAATGGCGTTTGCGTAATAACGTGTAACAGGCACGATCCTACCGAACATATCTTGTCACGGTTAGTTTGCTAATAATTATAATGTTGCAGTAATAGTTCACTTATTAATGATTGTGAGGAAAAGGAAGCTGGAAGGGGGGAAAGCACAGCTGTACGCGAGTTCATTTGTGTTTGACTGACTGTTTGACTGAAAGACAACAAAATATACACTCTATGGGGGAAAACGAAAAAATTCGGCAGATCCCACGTACCGTGGGAATCGATGTTATGCGAAGCATGCGGCGGGAAAGTGTATGTGGCGTCATTTTTTACATTGAGTGAAACGTTACGAAATGAAGCAAAATAAATGTGGAAATGGTATACGCACACACAATGTTGACGAGTTGCACATGTGTTATATAACCAGTCGTTTACAGTTGCGTAACGATGCCAGCAACAACATGGGTATTGCCAACAGCAGAAGTGGTAAGCTTATCTGTAGTGCTTATACTTGTCCGTTATGAATGAGAACGCACGCACGTTTCACGAACCCGTGTGCATGCGTGGAAGGGGTCTTGAAAGTTCTCAGGTTGAGGGCAGCGAGCGGAGTGTCTTTGTTAATGTGAGTGATGTGCGCAACGCAGACCTCGCGGATTCCGCTGCTTGTCTCTGTTTGTTCGGTGTCTAGCGGCCGGCTAAGTGGGATGCAGCCTACGTTGACGTTGCGTATCGCCGTGTTCTTATATGTGCCCACGCCGCCGCACCTGAAATAAAGCCGCTTGCTGTGAACGACACATTGGAATCCCGTGATTGCACTGGGCTCATCGCTCCATGTTTCAGAAAGTGCTAACACGCTACTTTCTGTGAGCAGGGCGTCTTTTTCGGGGTCGTGCAAGTGTGCGTGCACAGACTGTACGTTGAAAGCGGCGAGCCTGAAATGAATGTTGTGGTTGTGGCACCGAATAAAGGTGGTAGCCCGGTCCAAGACAATGTCTAGAGGCCTGTTTGCTAGCCAGGTCATGTCGTCGACAGACTGCCTGTCGATAGAGCCGGCGACATGTCGGTACCTGAAGTCACCTTTTGCGTTGGTAAGGTATGGGTTGTCGAGGCGGGTAGCCCTGGAAAGTACTACGTAGACCAACTTCAGTCGATGGCGCTCATCATATCCGTATAGATCCTGGGCGTGTGTGGCCCTTTGCGATTTACAAATAGTTATGGCGTTTGCTTGCGTAAGGAGAAACTGTGTCCTCTTACACGAGATATTTTTCTAGCGTATATCGTGGTTGTGGTGGTTCGCAGTCCCACGGACCCCCATTTCAATTCAACTGAGGCGTGTGCGGTAATGATACGCTTCATCCAGGCTGGGACGACAATACCTACCATGGATGTTGGGAATTTAAGCCACAGTCGCACAGGGTTGTCGTGTTTGTCACGCTCGATGTACCACAACGTACCTATGTTTCCATTAACGAGGCCGTCCCTTACGTCGATGTTGGTCGTGATCATGTATGGCTTGCCGATGCTCAGGCAAATTGAGGACGGCAGGCCACCCATCTCGCTTGCATTAATCTTGGCCACCTTGGTCACGGTATCCCGGTGTATCTGCTCGCCCTTATAGCCAGTGATGTCATTGCATGCATAACACGTTGTCCGCAACGTCGCGGCAATGTGCGTTATAGCGGTGGACGTCCGCCTTGCTGTAGTGTAGCCTTATGGCATCAAGACACTTAGCGGCGGCTTCTTCACTTGTCACAAAGCGGCTCTCGATCAATCTGACGTCATCCTCGGTCAGCACGAGGCCATCGCCCAGCCTCATATGAAATTAAGAGAATACTGCGTCATTCTGGCGGACCATGTGGACGAGTGGATGGCAGTCCAGCGTCTTCCAGGGGTGTTCTGCCTTCAGCTTCCTCAAGTGCCTTGCGTTTCATTGTGTATGTTCGCTGTTAATGTCTTGATTTAGATTGTAATCACCTGTGGCGCGTAACCGCATAACATGAACTGTGGTATGCGGGTATGTGCCACATGTCACTGAGGGAAAGGGTTTCATGACGTACGTGACAGGCGTTTCGCGATATTCATGTCTCGACCAGTGAATTGTGTTCGTCATACACTGATCCCCTGCTGTGCCAATTTTCGTACATTATAAGTTATGGAGAAAAACCAGGAGAGTGCTTAGACGTAACACATGTGCGACTCTTCAAACATATGTGTGCGCGTATACCATTTGCGCCTCTCTTTAGGGTCATTTCGTAATGTTTGGCTCGATGTGAATAATTAGGCCCCAGTCACCTGCCCGCCGCATGCTTCGCATTACATCGATTCCCACGGCACGCGGGATCTGCCGAATTTTCTTACTAGCGCTGTCTAATAAAATCCCTTCTACTTGTGCTGTAAACCAGCGCGGTGTTTGTAGAATCTCTTGCCCTTGTCCTTCACGCTGTGTCCGGATTAACTGTATTGATAACCAACAAGCCTAAGCACCTTATAAAAATTGCCTTAAGCATTCGCCTAAGATGACTCGAAGGCGAAAGCCTACTTCTTCGTTTGCTTCTCAGTCGATCTATCGATCCTCCCCCGGCCGCATCCGAAAGCTGTCTGCACCAAATGTGGTTTTGCGCTGCCTCCGTGATCGGCCCACCTTTGACCAGTCGACAATGTTTGTGATGACGTCATAGTGACGTCATGATGACGTCTAACATCTTGGCGGTCTGTGACGTCATCTGGTCATAGGCGTGCGAAGGTTTCCCCACCAGGGGGGGGATGGGGGGGGGCAGAGTTTCATCTCAGACACCTCCACCCCTTTGGCCGTGTCAAAAACACAATATGCTTAACGATGGATGAAACAATGGAAATGAAGCGATGACTTGCATCTCCCAATCGCGTGCCTTTGGTCCTTGGCTTTTCAGGATAAAAGATGGGAAGTAGACAGTTCTTGGAATATGCTGCATCAGAGTCATTCGGCCGCCACTACCGTCAAAACCCTGCGTGGCCATAACCCAGTTCTTCAAACAATGACGGGGCAGGTCCGACTAAGTAAAGGTATAGCTCAGACATTGTGCCTCACCCCCCCCCCCCATTCCTCTCAAGTGAATGGGGCGGGGGGTCGCCCCTGCCCCCCTCGTGTGCACGCGTCTATGCGTATGATGACGTCATCACGTGATGATGATTTTTGTCATCAATCGTGTTGACGCCGACAGTGAATATTCGCGTTTGATAAGGCATGTAAAGTTTTCGTCTTAACAAATCAACAGTCTCTGGGCGCGAACTGTTGGTTCTACACCTCTATCGTGAACTGGTGCTGCAGGAAAGCACGGCTCAGAAAGGACACCGAAAAGCGCTTGTCCTTGTTCTTTTTGATTCATGAGGAGGGGGGGGGGGCTGTTTTCCAGTTCTGGTTCACAATAGAAGAATCTCTAGTTGTGTGTTTGCCTTGTTATCATCCGTGTCGCCACGTGGCGTCACCGATCCGGTCTGTTAAGTTTACGCCGTAGCAACGCGGTAGTTGGAGGACGCCATGTTTGTGCTCAAACTAATTCCACAGCCTTCGAGCACAGCGCCTCTCCAAGAGAGTGTTGGCACCGCTAGCTAGTTATAACAGGTACGCGGTTCTTCACGTCGATGAATGCGTTTGTCGCGTGTCCCGGTTATGGGCCGATAGCCGGAATACAATGTGTGTGAGGTTGTGCCATGCGTTTGTCGACGCGCTCCTGTTTTGTGCACATTTGAAAGCGTTCGAAGTCGAGACCTTGTTTTCCGACTACCCAGGATGTCGCATTTCAAACCCCTTGATGAAATACTAAACAGAAACAGTAACTAGTTTAGGTAAGTTGCAACTTGGGCTGCCGCGCATATACGGAAGTGAGTTTCCTTTATCTTATTTTTCGTCTGGTGTGTATCCATTCAGTGAGTGAGTGAGTGAGTTTGTGGGCGTGTCTGCGTCTGTTTGTGTGTTTCTTTGCGCGAGTGTGTCTATGTGTTGTATGCGTATCATGTGTATGTGTTTGTGTGTCCTAGTGTCCGTGACGGCGCTTGTGTGTGTGTGTTGTGTGTGTGTGCGTGCGTGTGTGTTGTGTGTGTGTGTGCGTGCGTGCGCGCGCGCGTGTTCAGGTCAATGAATGAGTTCCACGGAACTCATTTGGAATATTACCATACTCTTTGAATTGTCGAGTAATTCGCGCTACCGCTTGCTAGCCTCCAGGTCAGCTCAGACGGGAGAGTGAGCGGACCAGAAAGACGCCTGTCCGGCGTTCGTACCCCGAAATATATGTCCAACCATACCAATCTTTCCTCATCAGAAAACCCTACTCGCTTCCTTCGAAGACTGGTGCTGCAAACAAGTATCTGTCATTTTAGAGAGAAAGACTTAGATGCCTCATAAAATGTGAAAATTGACCGCCGCCGGCGTCAGCAAGAGTGATGAAAAAAAGTCATCACGTGATGACGTCACATATGACGTCATCATGACGTCAATATAACGTCATCTTCACGTGGCGTCGCATGGCGACGTAATCACATGACATTGTCGCTTGGGCAAAGTTGGACGGATCACGGAGGCAGTGCAAAACGAGGCGAGGTGCAGAAAGCTTGCAATGCCTCCGACCCTGGATGCAGCGCAAAACTAGGCATTGTGCAGAAAGCGATCGGAAGGGGGCACGGGAGGATCAGTACGACTGAGAAGGAAGAAAATGCGGGAAGTTCGCATAAAGTTGCGCAGAGCTTGGCACACCGAAGCTGGTTGATCTTGAGCTCGTCGTGCTGCAGCGCGGGAACAACAACGCCGGCTGCGATTGGATCCAGCGTGCTTTGTTGAAGAAGCGGCAGCCAAGAAACAGGCGGATCCGGAATACGCGCAAAGCTTGCCACTTCGAATGTGTTGAAATCGCTGTCCCTGAGCCACGGTGTAAGAAATTGTGGCAGTTGCTACGGCGACGGCTCGGCGGCGGCTGCCCATCGGCGCGGCGGCGGCTTGGCAATTTTTAGCACAGGCACGGCGCAGCAGGGGTTTCTTGTTAACGGACGTCTTACTGCAACATTTCGCTGTTAGAAAAAATATGGTTGTCGTCTTCGGGTTGTATTAGGCGAATGCATAAGGGACCCTGCGACCTTTTCACAGCGAAGCCGTATATGACTACGCCCCGCGGATCGCGTCCGTAGGCAAAAGACGCGTAGAACAACAACCTTCGGCTCCCCTCGCCGCAGGTTAACCTCGTCCCTTCTCCCCTCGCTCCCTCGTCACAGGTACGCCTCATCCCTTCACCACCACCGATGCCCCTTTCACAAGTGTCGCGATACTCGGCGGTGGCACTTCCCGCGAATCGTTGTGCTCCTCTATCTCGTGACGCACAGATCGGGCTACCGTTATTAATGAGCTGTTGCCCTTTGGACTCGCTATGGGACGAACGCGTGTCGTTCACTCGAAGATAGAAAAGTGAGGATTCAAGGAGCGCTTGGTAAGCATACAGCGTCAATTATTTGAGTATTGCACTCGAAAACGGAACCGAATCGACACGAATACTTTACCGTCGAACATGAATCTAAAGCATAACTTCGGAGCTAACGAGCTACAGAGCGCATAGATTCGAAGTGGACGGCAACCACTTTCGGCGGTGCGGCCATGATTTTCGGGCGCGCACATGCGCAGGTCACACCCCGCATTCCGGTATACGCAAAGCATTTTGCGTATAGCGGAATACCGGACAGACTAAAATGCTCTATGAATTCCTTTCCACGTGAGGGTACTTCTTTGCCATTGCTGATGCGTCTGATTTAGTGAAAGTATATTCGCCGAATTTTCCCTAAATACGCGAGCCTCTACGTGCAGCATGAAATGAAAGCCCTAGAGAAAACTGCTAGCTCTATTCTGTTCAACTCCGTGAAAGCGCTGTCGGAAACAACATACACAAAAACTCATTGGCTCACACGGAAAGTTACCTGAGCAGATATTTATTTTCCTAAGTTAAACGGACAATTAAGAAGCGAAGCAAATTACGGAAGCTGTAATGACTCCGCGCAGGAAGCGAATATTCCTAGCCGCGTCAATTTAAAACTGTCGTCTGCGTGTTGTTGCTGTTCCGATTTCTCACGCCGTCTGCTTTTCCGTCTGGGGAGATAAACCTCGTTTGCAGACGATTCCTAGTCGACAATAACGAAGGAATCGTGAAAGGTTTATTGACTTGAAAACTGGTTTCAATTAGATTAGTTTTTCATTTTACTTCGTAGAGTCTATACTGCGGACCTGACTTTAAAGAACAGAAAAATCCTGTCTGCGTCTAACTGCCGTTCCTGTCTTGGTCTGGGGCAGCAAAGCGTTCCACGTCAATCGCGCACTATGTTAATCTGTTTCACAATCGAACGATTTGTGTAGCCAAAAACGGCTGCCTGGAAATTGCAGTCAATGTGTGCGCAGTACGCACTAATAGGGAGTTTTTGTTAGGCCTAACGTCAAATGACACTGAGTGTCTGCTGTGCCTCGTTTCCCGAAAAGCTTTTTGCTTTGAATTGATTCTATTTCATTGATGTCTGGCTGGTCTTGTGTCTGGGTTCCATAGAGTAGTGTCTCATTCCAATGAGGATGTTAACAGGTAAGAACATTGTATGTTGTGGATCAATGCGAAGAGTACGTCGTTGGTAGCATAGTTTATTTTTTTCTGCGGCTTGTTACTAGTAAGTACTAGAGCTACGCGTAACTGATTATTATCTAAAACTCCATGATCGGTTCCGCAGGCGCCGGCAATGTAGAGTAACGTTATCTACAAGGAACAATCGTCATCTAACTATCGCAGCCACTCTCAATCACCGCACTTCCGCCGCAGCCACTGAGATGGCTGCACTTCGGAGGACGCTTGCATATATCAAAGATCAGAGACCCGACTCCTGGGTGATATATTCTCTGACTCACGAGTCGCACTGCGGTCTCTAAATCACTGTTTCAAGAATGTTCAAGTCTGAAATCACCGCGTACGCAAGATGAACAAGTCCTGGACATCAGGCGCCTAGGCAATAATGCTCATGAACTACAGCACGATGTTGTACTGGAGTGGCTACCAGCTCACTGCGGCGTAGAAGGGAATGTTCGTGCTGACTACGCTGCCAGAGTTGCACATGACGCGGCATCTGAGAAAAATTGACATTCCTTTCTCAAGAAAAGACGCAGCGACTTTGGTATTTTCGTTCGCGCGGAATCTGCAGCGAACAATATGGTGCGATGCAAGTAAACAGTACGGATCGCTGCACAGAATAGAGCCGACGAGTAGCTTTTATATGCCACAAGGACTAACCAGGCAAGATGAAACGCGCACTCACCGGCTGAGACTCGACGTTGCCCATACGAAATACTTCAAGCACAAGATCAAGCAGTCGGACTCGCCCACGAGCACCACGTGTAATACACGGGAAGACTTAATGCACGTAATCTGCAACTGTTCCCGTTACGACGCCGAACGACAGATTCTGAAGGCAGCACTTCATTTGCAACGCGACTCGAGCTTGGAGCTGCGGCACCTTCTTGGCCCGTGGCAAGACAGCGGTTGTGCGGTGCGCAACACAAAAGCGCTGTTGGTGTTCTGAGGAACACTCGACTTAACGAAAGTTTGTGACTGACTATTTTGTGTACATATGCGCGTTTGCGACTGTGGGTACTATTTGTGTGTACATGTGACCATTGTATATATCATAATCATCAGCCGACAACTGGAGTAGCAAGCCAGGCGACAAACCAGGCTAACCTCTCCGGGAATTTCATTAATGATTATTGTCTTCTACAAACGTGGCTTCATTAAACGTACAGAATAAAACTGAACAAATCTTAGCAAAGCTCCAAGTCCGGTATATTATATAGTTTTCATATTAGGATCTTGTGAATAGAACATAAATAGATCACACACGACTAAGGAGACGTCTGAGCCCGCGCACAACGAGACCATTGTGAAGCGGATGATTACAGTCCGTAGTCAAGAATAAGGCAGCCTAACACATAGTTATAAGAACCTTATTGAAAACCAACAGATAATGAAGCCATAGAAGGTATAGGGGACGTTAATTGTACTGTTTAGTAAGTGTATTCCAGCTATTGTGATGTAGATGTGAAGGAAGTTGTGTCAAACAAAGAAACGAGCCCTCAAAACTTCCTTTCTTCATTCATAGCTATGGGAACAACTCATATAAGGGTATGTCCAAAAAGTAATGTCAATGAGTCGATTAAAAAAACTGTATTGATCAGATCAGCACAACACAATTAAAGGTTTCCAAACAGGCTCCTCCTGCGACTATAAATCGCTTCCAGTGAGATTTACAGGCATCGAATTCGAATGCGTCACGGTAGGTCTCCTCCGGAATGTCCTATAAAACCTTGGTGCAAGCCTCTTTGACTCTGTCATAGTGATGCAGAACTATCGATGGCACTATCGATACTACCGATAGCTGAGTCACTATCGAACTATCGATAGTAAAAAATACTATCGATAGCGCTATCGATAGTAAAAAATTCGATGGTACTATCGATAATATAAAACCAACAGCCCGAACTCATTGCAGAATGAACTTGGTTCCCCGCGCGCAGTACAAAGCGGAGCGGGAGGAGCAGGCTAAAGGGCAAGTAAGTTGACATACTTGTGTTCTTCACCTGAGTGCTTTGCTGACACATGATCCTAAAGTCAAACCATTCAGTTGTAGCGGAAAGGAAGGCGTTACATGTAGTGGAACTGCGTGGCTTCAAATTTATATTGCACTTTATGATTTCAATATACAAAAAAAAATATCATGAACTAAGTTTGTTAATTGTAAGGTGTAACTGGTTGCTTTTGGATATGAATTATTTGACTTATTGATGGGCGTATGCCGCTCTTTTCACTGCGGAAATAATTTATTTCTTTTGCCAAGAATTGCTCATAAATTAAGCGAAGCTGATAGTAGGCTATCACAAATATTTTGGCAATATGGCCAACCCGCAACAACATCATTATTCTCACCACTGTCGATAGTATTGTCACGTGGTTGTGACGGTGAAGAATGCTGAAACAAGACTAGGAAATATCGAGCTCTTTATTTGGGCGATCTTGTGACCAGAAAATCAAAACTCAAAATACAAGCGATACAGGCTGCGCACTCGGAGCGGCGAGAACAGTCGTCGGCCGTCGAGTAATCTGATAATCGGTGGAAAGCGTCGTCTTTTATACATCAGTCATCGAACTTTACAGCGTTATCGCTGGTGCTCGCGTAAGCTCTCGAATAACCTTGAGTATTCGCGTCCGCCGCGTAACCTTAACAGAATGATCTCAAACAATCGTGAAGCTTCTCAAACATTACGGCGCGGTCTGCGTCAGACGTTGCTAACAGTCTTTGTGGGTGAAACCCGAATACGTCAAAACAAAGCAACACGCGTGACAGTAATATCGCTAGTGATATTTACCATGGTACTACAGAGTGCACTATCGATAGTTTGTCGATAGTAGTACTATCGATAGTTTGTCTACACTACCGATAGTTTCAAAAAAAAACTATCGATACCATCGATAGTCAATTTACCGATAGTTCTGCATCACTACTCAGTCAACTGTTCCGAAATATTGTCCTTTTATGGGAGTTTTCAAGCGCGGAAACAAAGGGAAGTTTGGAGGAGCCATGTGAGGACTGCAGGGCCGACGGGGAACCCTTAGCACCTTTGAATCGACAAGAAAGCGGGTCAAGACGAAGGCGGTGTGTACTGGTTCGTTGGCATCGCTAATGGTCGTTGACGCCCGTGCAGCGCCACCGGGCCACTCGACGTTATGAATAATAATTATTAACAATGGTCTTTATCACGAGAAAAGTTTCCACTTCGGACTTGTAGAGTTTCGCACAAACCTTGTAGGCAATCCTTTGTTCCAACGAGCGCTGCATTGTGGCGTGCACGGGAAACGGAAACGAGATTCACGGAAGTCTGTCCTTACTCCCCAGACGGTAGCATATGACAGCGCGACCGCATGTGCGTAAGCTAACTTCCCCCTCAACCAATATCAAGCGGTCCTAGCCTTTTGTGATGTACTGATACTTTACAATATATTCACTGACATTACGTTTCGGACAAACCTTGTACATGTTTCCCGTCTACTTCTTCAAACGCCCCGCAGAACAAGCTAACAATTACCTAGTTGCTAGCTCTACCGCTATTTTCATAATTTAACTGTCTCGACAAAATTGCAGGTGTGCAGTGTTTTCTTTATTTTCAGTCTCACTGGCAGGTGGAGGTAAGAAAAAAAAAGGATATGGCGATAATTAGCAACTACCTGTTTTGAGGAGGATCGCCGATGAAAATAGAAAAAAAAAATAAAAGAAAGGAAACGGGAAACGCAGTAAAACGGAAGTTTAAAAAACAACGCGTTCCCAAATTATACCCGACAGATTTCGCACAGTACACATTAATTAGAATAGTTAGAGCACACACACGAATATAAAAAGAAAGAAAAACGCGAGATATGTAGGAACGAGAAATTAAAGGCAGACGTTACCTCGCCTTTCTTTGATATCGAAATCCGCATTGTAGAACACTGCTTCTTGTTCGGTGGCTCGAGGAGCAATTTGAGTTGAATCTGCTAAGTTAATTATAACAAAGCAAATTCTAGTTAGAGTTGAAACATGTTTTGTTTGGGCTTTAAACTTTTTTTTTTGCCCTTGAGAAAAAGACGTGAGAAAAAGCTCACGGAAACGTTCATATATCTATCGACAGCTTAATCAAACTATGTACGCTTGAACAGATAAGTCGATTAAATTTAACGTTTCCGATGATCATGCACTGTTTAGCAAAGAATACCGTTATCGGCAGCCATTCAAACAGTAGGTATGCAAAACACAACGGTATTTCAAAAGACCACGTGGCATTCTAATCGTTTTATTCTTCAATTTCTGCAAAACAAACACAATCGTTCCGGTTAATGTTTACGTAAGGCTTCCGCTACATGAAACACCAAACTGCAGCTCCGAAATATTTAAGCACATGTTGGGGAGAATACATCCCCAAATACCTACTAAAATCTCCCCAATATGTATTATTAGTACATATAAGGGAGGCGTTAGCCTTTGCATTTAGGAGAACATGGCTTCCCCAAAACTCGCCCTCAACTTAGTACTTAGTCACCTGTCTCCGGTGATGGTACCGATATTTTGCTTTTTGGAGCAGACTCTGGAGCAGAACAATGGTGCTTAGAAGCAGCCATAAGTGTTTTTGGAGCAGAAGAAATGTCAGTTTGGAGCATGTCAGTTTGGAGCAGCAATTGGCGTTTTCGGAGCAGATGGCAAAATATTCCGAACGACTCCCGGAGTTTAAAGCATCATTTAAGCACCGTATAAATATTATTATTTATTATTAAAAATACTGGACGTAGAACAATCACTGCAAATTGTAAGAAACAAATAATTAAGTAGTTGGATGGCCATTGAATACTAAGTATGATGAGCTACATATATTTAACACACAAGTACTTGAGGCAGAAATGATATAACAGCGTTAAGGCTGAGCACCAAATTATAAAAGTAGCCACATTCACCAAATCAGCAGTTTATAATCGGTACAAGATCAAATCAATATGTTATTTTGATATTTCACCAATATAGCAAGCATGTAAAAAGCTGCTAAATGAGCTATACACTTAAAATGCCAATTCTTGTCACATAAATGAGGTCAAAGCTGACAACCAAGTAAATGTAATCAGTCACACATCAAAGTTCTCACAGCAAGAGTTTATAATCCTTATGATATCGAAGTTTTTCAAATACATTTACCAAAATAGTCTGTTTTTCAGGCTCAAATATGCAGCTAAGATATACACTGTATATAGCGTCAGTACTTCTGGCATTGTCAATATGCTAGTATGCAGCTAGTACACAAGCTGCATATAGCGTACCAGTATACAGCTTGTTTTTGGTTTCGTTAAGGTTCGCTGGATGATCACATGTTTGAAGTTCTTTTTTTTTTCAGTTTTCTAATGCCATTTCGAAGCAGGTTAGGAGCAGTTACTAACAAATATTACAATTTGGCGCAGCATGGAGCAGCATTTCCCTTTTGGAGCAGTTTGGAGCAATTCGAACAGCACTTCCATCACTGGGTCTCCTAAACTCAACATTAAACATTGATTTCACCCGCCACAGTGGTCGAGTGGTTATGGTGCTCGACTGCTGACCCGAAGGTCGCGTTATGAAATCCAGGCCGTAGCAGCCGCATTTCGACGAAGGCGAAATGCTCGAGGCACGTTAAAAAACATCAGATGGTCAAAGTTTCCGGAGCCTGCCACTACGGCGTCCCTCCTAATGATAATGCCGTTTCGGGACGTGAAAACCCAACAATTATTACATTAAATATTAATTTGATCAACTTAAATTCTGGTATTTTAGAGGGAAAAACTGCGTCACGATCATGAGGAAAGCCAGTGTGTGAGACTGCGAAATAATTTTGACGATCCGGGTTTTTTAAACGTGCACCTAAATCTAAATACACGGGCGTCATTTCTTTTTTTTTTTCTTTGCATTTCGTCCCCATCAATATACCGCCAAAACTATCGGGTATTGGACCCGTGTCCTCGAGTTTGGCAGTGCAACATCTCAGCCGCTAAGCTTACCACGGCGGGTAAACTTAATTTAGAAATACCAAGATTTCTCTAAGAGAAAGTATTTCGAGGAAGTCATAACAATAATAATCTGGGGGAGAGGGGGGTGTTCCGCGATTATAAAGCACGCCGTAGTGGAGGGCTTCGGAGTATTATACCACCTGGAGATCTTTAACGCGCATTTATATCTATTTCGAGGAAGTCAATAATTTTATTTAACGCTCGAAATAGATATTGCTCAAATAGTTATTTATGCCCATTTTTTTCAGCAATCAACCTGAAAGAGCCGTAACAGTGCCACCTTTCAGCGATTATTTCTCAACTTTGTTAAATAAATGTATTCGAGACAAAATATTAAAGCTCCATCGGAACGAGCTCGCAATAGAGCATTTTTTTTCTGCTTTAAATTTTCTTAAAGCCACAAGCTGTACTGGCGCAAGCCTTGAGAATGTTTTTTTTTTTCTTGTGTAAGTTAATTTCGTGTCTATATCAGGGGATATTTTACAAGAACGGCATGCAAGACAAATTGCAGTGACAACGCAAGACTCGGTAAAAACCAGCCGGCCAAGTTACATAATCCATTATTTCCGAGCGACCAAACATTGGTTTACGCAACGCGCTTTGTGCCAAGAGGCCGCGTTCAAACGCCATTTTAAGAACGGTCGCACTATAATAAAATAGCGCGCTATAGCTACTTCGCACGTCGCGTTCAGGCAACTCAGTGTTCCGGAAGACGCTATTCACAAAAACCGCAGCGTTACAACGACACCCGTTCGTAAATGTCTTTACATTGAATGGCCTTTGTAAACATGGGAGCAAAGGCTTTCGGTTAATTCTCACAAGGAGAAGCCTTGTATGGTTGCGGAATAAAGCCTCAACAAGTTGCAACTCGTGCAGCGCTGTAACGCAATAAGCCGTGATGACGGTGCAGTTTTGGCATCGCGTAGTTTAACCTCGTCCGCGTTAGGCATTTTTTGCATGGCTAGGAAGAAACCACGGTAGCGATGGGTCACGGCCACCTTCGGTAATGCACTGTTCTGAGCGCCGTTTATGGGTTGTTTAGTTGCGTATTCTTTTATTTTCCTTTTGTCACAAAGCTTGCGAGCATATCGCAAATAAAAAAAAAATGATTGCGTCCGCTCTAGGCCTTTCGTTCTTCTCGATATAAACTGCATAGATGCATCTTTCGTTTCGTGAGCCTATCACGTGTAGCATAGCAGCGGCCACTTCTTGTCCCTTAGGAAACGATGCTAAAGATGAGGTGAAAATTTGGCAGATCCCACGTACCATGGAAATCGATGTTATGCGAAGCATATACGGCGGGAAAGTGACTGCGGCGTAATATCGCTTATCGTATTCGAAGACTACCTCGCCGTCTGTGGCCCCTTGTGACCTATGTATAGTTATGGCATTTGCTTGCACGAGGGGAAACTGTCCTCTTACGCGAGATGTTTTGTCTAACCTATATCAAGGTTACGGTGGTTCACACGGACAGGCATTTCAATTGTATTGAGGGGTCTGCTTTAGCGAGCTGTTTCATCCTGGCTGCGACGACAATTAATGCCTACCGCGGACGTCGGAAATTCAAGCTACGGTCGCGCAAGGTTGCCGTGTTCGTCACGCTCAATGTACCGCAAGGTGCTCATGTTTCCCTTAACGAGGCCGTCGCTTACGTCGATGTTGGCCGTGATCATGTAGGGCTAGCCTACGCTCAAGCAAAGAGAGGCCAACAGGCCTACCCATGTCGCTTGCGTTCATGTTTGCCACCTTGGCCACGACATCCCTGAATAACAGCTCACTCTTGTAGCCAGTTATGTTATCGCATGCGGTATGACATAGAACGTCGACCGCAGCGTCGAGGCAATATGCGACGTCCGCATTGCTGTATAGCCGTATGCAATCAGGGCACTTAGCGGCCGCTTCTTCGCGTGTCACAAAGCGGCTCTCAATCAATCTAGCGTCATCCTCAGTCAGCATGAGGCCATAGCCCAGCCTCGTAAGAAATGCGGAGAACACTGCGTCATTCTGGCGGCCCACGTAGACGAGTGGATGGTATAGTCGAGCGTCTTCCAGGTGTGATCTGCCTTAACTTTCCCAATTGCTTTGCGTTTCAATGTGCACGTTCGCTGTTAATGTCCTGATTGAGACTGTAATCCACTGTGGCGCATACCCTCATAACATGAACTGTGGTATGTGCCACATGTTTCCGAGGGAAATGGTTTCATGACGTACGCGACAGGCATTTTGTGTTATTCATGTTCGTCATCGAGTTCGTCATACACCAGTGATGCTACCGAGGACTTATGATTTGGAGCAATTTTTGGAGCAGCAAAATTTCCGTTTTGGAGCACTTTGGAGCAGCAAAATTTTCATCTTGGAGCACTTTGGAGCAGATAATTTTGCATCTGGGAGCACTCTGGAGCAGATAATTTTACATCCTGGAGTGCACTACAGAAGCATATTGCAATAACATTCAAGTACCGGAATATTACTATGGGGCTCTTATGAAGGCTAGAAATATTTCGATTCATTGCAAATCTCATGGAAAAAATCATCTCAAGAGAACTCCATACTTCACTCGCTAATGATAAAATAAGGGCTCATGCAGTTGAGTGTTCTGAATTAACCTCATCGGCGATTATTTTCGACACTAGCAAATAAACAGAATACCAGATCAATAAAATTGCACTCTATGAAATAACACTCTAAATACATCTATGTGGTTATCAGCAGACATTGTAGACAAACGCCGTGACGTACAGCAGTGCCTGAATGCCAAAGAGCCACACTGTCCCTAATGCATTCCCCTAAGAAAACTCCAAGGCGAAAGCCAGGTTCTTTTTCTTCTCGATCGACGGGCTGATCCTCCCCCCCATAGGCGTGCGCACAGGGGGGGCAGGGGGGGGGCGACCGCCACCCCCCCTATTCACGGGCGCCAAATCTGCCCCGTACATTGACCCTTCTAGTCAGCCAAGAGGGGGGCGCAAAATCTGCCCCATACATTGACTTAGTACAGTGGGGCGGGGGGAGGCGCTGCGACGAACCTTTGGCCCCCCTAATCGGGAACCCTGCGCACGCCTATGCCTCCCCCTCCTTCTCTGCAAGCTATCTGCACCTCACAGCTGGTTTTGCGCTAGCTCCATGATCGGCGCACCGATTATGGAAGCAGTGTAAAGCGACGATGTCGTGATGGCGTCATCATCACGTGACATCACGATATATGACGCCATGATGACGTCACAAGTTTTGACGATCTGTGACGTGATGATGACGCCATCACATGATTATTTCTTGCATCAATCTATTGACGCCGCCGACGGTCAATTTTCGTGTTTGATAAAGCATCTGATGCTTTCGCATTAATATTGCGTATTGAACGTTAACAACCTGGCCTTACATACCAAACTGTCCTCCACCATGTCACCTCCTTGCCATGCGCGAAACAGCTTCGCTTATCATCCACTTCACAGAGTGAAATGGCTCCTCAACTTTTTAGATGTGAAGCATCTTATAGCGGAGTTCAATCCGGTGGTGGTGGTGGTGCGGCGTGACCACCCTTACTGCGTATGCGCAAGCCCTCTCCACTCCCCCTCTCCAATTCGCATTTCCCCTTCCCCTTCACCCTCTCCACTCCCCCTCTCTCCTCCCCACTTCCCCTCTCCCCTTTGCCTCTCTCCCCTCCACCTCTGAAAAGCTGGCTCTATATGCCGATACGCTGCTTCGCATCGCCTCAGGTCCCCTTTAGCGGGAAATGGTGTGATTTTTTTAAATGTTTATTGTGATAACAATTATATGGGCGCTCTCCGCGGATTTTTGCCGTCGCCATTGCCGTAATTTTCTGTATAAATACCAAATTAATAACATCACCACGCGCATTCTAGCCGCGGGTAAAAGCTCGCGAGCGCTGGCGACGAACGCGGCTGAGCTAGCCGGCCGTCTGTCTCCGTCGCACGGACAGCGCATGAGATAACATCTTCCCGCGTGCGGGCCTGCCGTCGATTGCTCATCAAACAGAGAGGAAACGCCCTGCCCGTCTTTCGTAAGGAACATGAAAGGACGCCAACGCCAGGGGAGCGGAGGGAGGGGGGGGGGGGAGAGGACACATGTAGTTATTACTGAACATTGCTGTCCTTACGTGCCGTGCGACGCTTGAAACGAGCTATCAGCAGCGTCTCAGACGACGTCCGCCGATGAATCGCCGCCGTCGCACTTTCTCGCTACCGATAGGCCTAGACGTCACGAGCCTCTGCGGAGAGCGCGTTTTACTGTCGAGCCGACTTGCATAACAGAAGCTGCGTCGGCACCGTGCATGGCATCGTGGCTTATTCGGGACGCACGCGCGTGCGCTACTTATTCAACGGAATAATTCTTGGTCCATGGTTGCGACTTTGGCAGCCCCAAGATCAAGCTGCACATGTTCTGACGCGCCGGCCGTGCGATTGCCGGTGATAGACGCCCCCAAACCCGAGACTTTGGCGCAGTTTGGCGCAATTTTCGTCGATATTATCAGGATGGCGCAGTAAATACAATTTGGCGCACTCTGGCGCAGCTGGCGCAGGAGGGGAATCACTGTCATGCACGGATTCCCTGCTATGTCAATTTTGTCGTTGGTCATAAAAATTGTTCTGAAAGCATCGTTTTGTCTTTCAATACCAAATTTGGTTTATATATTATGGAAAGGGATTCGTTTAAGGTGTTCGAAGCCCAATAATATTACTGCAATTTTTCAGTCTCATACGCCTCCAGAAAATTTGCCAAAATGTCTCATGTTTTCATTTTTTCCCCTTATAATATAGCGCTATGTATGAATGTCTGTGTAATGAATACTTACTCGGCTGAAGGTATATTCGCGTTCAAATTATTGTAAGACCAGTGTAGTTTCTAAATTTTATGAGAAAAAATCACGAATTTGAGAAGATCATCATTTTGGCCCACATTGAAAGGCAATTTACACCACATGGTCCTCCAATTATAAATCAGCTTTATACCTTAATCGAAAACAAATAAATAGTTCGTCTTATATCGGAAGTTTTATTGTTAGACTTCTTGTTTTAATGAAGAAAATAATTTTTGAAGGTCCCTATTGACGGCTATCTTCCCATTTGTTCATACAGCAGCGTCCTCGCTGAAGTTCCCCATAGCCGCCAAAGGATAACTTCAAAAATTATAAAAAGAACTATTTATTTGCTTTCGATTGAGGTATAAAGCGAATTGGAGCACCACGTAGTGTAAATTGATTCTCAATGTGGACCAAAATGATGGTTTTCTCAAATTTGTTATTTTTGCTCGTAAAATTTAGAAAGGTCAGTGGCCTTAAAATGTTTTTAATGCGAAATATACCTTCTGTAGTGTAAGTATTCATTACTCAGACATTCAGAAATAGCGCAATATTGTAAGAGAAAAAAATGAAAACATGAGACATTTTGCCAAATTTTCAGGGGGCGTATATGACACTGAAAAATTGCAGTAACATTATTGAGCTTCGAACACCTTAGGCAAACGCTTTTGCTTAATATCTAAACTAAATTGGGCATTGAAAGAAGAAACGATATTCTCAGAATATTTTTTTCACAAACAACACACAGACGATAATCTGTGAAATTCGGAAGGCTCCAGCGTAACCAAAAAAATTTTTCTCCGCGAAATATTCTAGCAGTTCACTGTTTATAATACGAGAAATGAGCAGGATTTATTTTTGAGTTCAATTGAAATGGTCGCCAAAGTGGCGACCATCTCAATTTGGCGTGGAATGACTGACCCACGCTGCTAGAAAGCACGCTGAAGTAAATTGTGTATATAAATAGCTCGCCGTTAGCATGCTGAAAGACGGTACTCTTCGTGGCCTAGCCGTCTAACGCCGCGCGTTTCGGAGCGAGAGGTCGGCTGTTGGATTCCGCGCGTCGGAAAGTACTTCTGAATTATTTTTCTTTGTGGCATATATATATATATATATATATATATATATATATATATATATATATATATATATATATATATATATATATATATATATGCTTCTCACATGTTTCCGGATTGATCTTTTAACCTGACGCCATTCGGGAAAAAGATTCAACGAAGGAGGTTTTTCCCGAATTTGGGTTGGAGTTTCAGGAAGTGCATATTTGTGCACCGAAATTCGGTCAGCCTTCTATATTCCCGGGCAACATTTTTTTTTTTGTCTTTTTGCCATGGAAAGACTTCCTTTCGAACTTTAAAAGGGTATGGGCTTGAGCTTGTTGGTAAGGCTTCATGGGTTCGAAACAGCGCGCGAACTACGAGGACACAGAAAGAAACGGACAGGACCAGGCGCTGAACTACCAACAATGCTTTTTATTTGTGCGAACACGAATAAATAGGCTTTTCACATGAGAGGAGGAGGATTGATATTGAAAAACGCATGCGCCCTACCCTATACAACGCATGAAATTAACGGCGCAGATAGCTAATCTCTTTGTCTGTTAACGCTATCGGAGGTGAACTGACACACGCTGACCCGACATTATGCATTTCGTAGGCGTCATAGATTTCTCGGTCTCGGGAATCTCGGAAACTGCGAACGATGCGCGTCTGCTAGAAATCGGGCCTACACCCGCACCTAGCGCAATGAATTGCCAAGTTGCTGCCGGTCTTCGCTCTAAGATTGCTGGCGCGTTCTCGTAGGCGGTTATTCACACACTGGCCTGTCTGACCGATGTACAATCCTCCACGGGACGTCGGGATCTCGTACACCACTCCTGTTTTGCAGGGAACAAACCGAGTTGCATGTTTCTTCTTGCACGCGGGTTTCTCAGAGCTTGCCGCATTCACTCGCTTGCAGAGAGAGCTTAGTTTTATAGGCGCCGAGTAAACCAATCTTACTCACGCTCGCGCAGCCGCTTTTTTCACCCGGTGGTATACGCCATGCAGGTAGGAGATGACCGAAACTTTGGCCTTGTCAACTTGCGGTGGGGCTTCTTTTCTTTGCAACCTAGACTCGCGTAGCACCACTTCTGCCAGTCCTGCGAGGAACGGTTCTGGACAGCCAGCCCTTGTCAACCTATTCAGTTGAATGGCGAAACTTGAAGCGACTTGATGGGCACAGAAACGACAGAAACGACCCAGGGCATTCCTCATGGCGGTCAAGGCGATGGCGCGTTTAACGAGCTTCGAATGATGAGATGGAAATGGCAGTAGGTCCTTCTTCGATCGCGGGTCCTGTGGTATATATATATATATATATATATATATATATATATATATATATATATATATATATATATATATATATATATATATATATATATATATATATATATATATATATTTAGCGCTTCTATTCACTGCGGCTGTAGTGCCTTACATAAAATATTGTTTCAGGAAACCAGTTCTGCGGAAATCCCCAATGAGCATATCAAGTTTAACTGAAGACAATATACACCGTCGTCCTCCGCCAGAGAGTCAAACACAACGCCCGCGCTCGTTCCTGGTAAAATTACGACGCTGTTTCACGTAAAATTTGGTTGCAACACTTCCGGGATGTTAACTTCAAACGCGGGAAATCTCATTTAAATTGGTCCAGAGCAAGCGAAGCATTCTCGCGTTTCACGTATGCGCATTTCAACGAATAAATTCGAGCCGGGGGCCTATTTCAGGTAATCTACGAGCTTTCATCTTCGGAATTTCCAGAATATGAAAGCTTATGTCTTGAGAAGGAAAAAGAAACAAAAGAAAGTTTGCTATAAAACGTTAAATATTTTTCTTCCTGTGAAAAGATATACTTTTATCCATATTCGCAGAAAGAATTATTTCGGCTAAATACAAACAGAAATGGTTATGAAGCTTGCTAAGAAATAATGCATGCAAATCTAGTCGAAATATCGGTTTTCCGTTGGGAATTGACATTAAGCTGCGGTTACACCTTTACGGGGATAGTTCAGGACACTTTCACCAGGTGTGGAATATCGAATTAAGAAAAATGGCTACTCAGCGACTCACTCCCTACTTTGTCAAGGCCGGCTTACAGCCAAACAAGGCACGAATTAACGAAAACATCGCAAATGTTTGGTGTCCGTCCTTACTAGGAGAAACCTAAACAAAGTGTCAACCGCTTGAACTTCGTCAAGCTTCTGACTTTTATACTTTAAGGAATGTGTGTGCACGTTGTCACGTTTCAACATAACTCACTAATCAGTCAAAAACTCTTACACCATGTGATAGTCTACACTCTACATTGTCGATATGTGTTCTCACTCGCTTGTGAAGTTATGAAACGTTTGCAGACATAAGTAAGCATAGTTCCCCGAAAGGAAAACAATTCATTTACCCGTTTGCAGCAATAAATTGTAAAGGAAATACGTAAGGGTTTCAGAAAAAAAAAGCTTCCTAGTTAGCGAAAATTTGCTTTTTTTTGTCCAGGATACGAGCCTTAGACCAACGCCTCCATCTTTTGGGCTTCTTCAGAACTGATTTTTCATATGGAGGCGAAATGCCCGTGTACTGTACGATGACAGTGTATGTTAAACACCAGATCGTAGATATTTCTGGAGCCCTTCACACTGCGTGCATCATAACCATATCGTGATTTCATTATGCAAAGCCCCCAAAATTTTCATGTTAGCTGAACTTAAAAACGACTCGTTTTTATCTAGTTTCCAGAAGCACTGAGTGATATTTTCATTCCCTTGTACGATGATAGTATGACATGACCACCAGTCGCACTTTAGAAAAGTTTTAGCAAAGTGTTTTTTATTCTGTTTGCTTAGCTTTTGTACTGTTCCCTCCCCCCTTTCCTGTGATATCTCGGACGGGCTAAACTATAGTTAGAAATAATCATATGTGAAAACCAACAAAAAAATATCACACTGCTATAAACTCTTGAACGCATAATTGACAAGCACCGGTTTGTAGCACGAAGCAACAAGGAAGTCCATACGGATTTCTCAAAAATTAAAGCTTCTTAGTTGAAGAGAAATTAGTGCTAATCCTGGGATCGAACCCGGGACCAACGCCTTTTCGGGGCGGTGGCTCTACCAATCGAGCTAACTAGGATGTCAGCATCAGGCCGCGTGAGGGCGAATTAGTCAACGACTCGATCCCCGGAACAGGACGAATTTTTCTTCAACTAAGAAGCTTTTCCTTTCTGAGAAATTTGTATGAGTTTCCCTGTGGGTTCGTGCTTCAAACCAGCGGTTATCAATTATCCCTTTCATAACCTTTCCTCCGCCTTGAGCGATTCCGCAGAAGCTCATTTGCAATTTTTTTCAAAAGCTGGGAGACGCGTTCAACCACACTAAACGACACGCAATTATTGGCGTACCGCCGCTCCACGAGAAGCACGCGGTTGCACAACCTCTCCACCACACATGCAAAAAATACAAACAAAAAAAGCGCTTGTTTTGATCGCTCGCCGTCGTTTCCTGTCGCAATGCCCTCGGCCCGGACGCGTGTCTGTTACCTTGGCAACCGTCGCCGGGAGACAGTGAATAAGAGAGAAACGTCTCTGTACTCCTCACCGCTCCTCCTCTCCCGTCGCCTCCCCATTTTTTTCCTAACCTGCACTCCCTTCGAGCCATTTTCCTCCTTTTCCGCTCCCGGGCTTACGTCTCCAGTGGATATCTTACTTTTACTATACTACTCGGAGTTGCGTTATAGTTAGCTCTAACCAGTCCCCTGTTTCAGGACCGGATTGTTTTTCTTTCTCTCTCTCTTTGCTCCGCTTTTCCTGGTTAGCTAGTTTCAACACTGTTTCTTGCGAGAGGTAGACAGAACTAAGGGTAACAGTGATGCATTTCCCGCCGACATGTTTACTTTCTTACAACTTCCCCATTTCTTTTTCCTTTCTTACCTTCCATAAGTGGTCGCTGAGCTATTCCTCTTTCTTTTATAGACAGTAGTAGGTGCCTATACCATGCAATATTGCTTCTTATTTTTGTTCCAGCAATCGCGGAAACTGCAAGCTTCCGCGCGGAGAACAGAATCCTTCAGACTTAAGAGAACAGGGGGCGGCCCGCGGCAAGAGCCTCATTTGTCACGACACGTTTCGTCACTTCCCATTTTGCCCAAGTCCGTTTTTCCTTGCTTTTTTGTGATTCTCAACCCTCGTTTTTCTTCCCTGAAAGATCACTGTGTTGTTGTTACTTTCGTTTATTTTTCCACTGCCCTACTTCCATATTCTCTTTCACTGATTCCCCAATCGCTTCCTATCTCTCTTTCTCGAACACAATATTCTTCGCATTTACTAACAACGTTCCTCTCCCTATTCTTACCCAACGTCAATCAGTGGAAATCAATTTGACTAAAGACAAAATCTTCCGGCGCCGCAGTTTTCCTACTATCCCTAAGCCTTAACGCAGCCCTCTTTAACACAACTTAACACACCAGATATAGTTAGCTCGAGCAGCTGGAACAGGTACACGAAGAACAAAAGTCACTGTTCTCCCCATTATTCTACGTGCGCGAGCCAGGTGGCACCGCTCTCCCTAAATCCGAGCTTCCCGCAACGTAACTTCGTTTTTTGTCAGTTGAACACCTCCACCATGATGACGCTGCGGTTCCATCCCTAACCCACCCAGTACCGTCGACAAAGCCAAATCCCTGCCCTTTCCCTCACTTTCCTGTCGCGCAGTTCCGAGTATGGCGTCGCCGTCTCATTCCCCAAAAACCTTTCGCGCCAGACTCCCTAATTCCACGCTTCCCAACGTCTGTCTCCCGCACTCGCTGCGCCAGTATGGTGGGCGCGCAACGACGCGTTCCTTTTCCCTACCAACCCTTCCATCCCCGCGGCGTGACGAAACCTGTTGTCGCACCTCTTACTCTTTACGTCCCTCTTCCCCGATTCTCCCTTCTACCCGCTCTCATTTTCCCCCTCTCCCATTTCCACTCTCGCGCGCGGCGACGCCTACGCTCTCGCAACCGATTCGAGTTTGCTCCGTCGCCCATCACCAGATGTCACTCTGTTTTCGTTACCGTTATAGTTACCGTTTCCGTGCTAAAAGGCAACCGAGAAGATAATAAACAAGCTCGCGATGAGGGAAGCGTTTGTCCCTATTTTTCGATTATTCAGACGAGGGAGCCTGTCGGAACCGCGTTTCCTCGTACCTCAGTCGTAACCTCCTCGCGTTACGCTCGCGTGCGTTTCCGGATTGTTTTTTTAAGCTGACGCGATTCGGGAAAAAGAATCAACGAAGGAAGTTTTTCCCGAATTTGGGTAGGAGGATCAGGAAGTGCGCTGCGCAATCCCAGCGTCGTCGAGGGTAAATGCAGGAGCGTGAGGACGCGGCTGGAGAGTGGGCGGCCCGCTTTCTCGGGCTTCCGTTTTAGGAACGACCGCGGTGAGAGAAATATGTGAAAGGCGGGTACGTTAACCGCAAGGTAAATATCCGGTTTGCTACCCTGCATTGCGCGAAAGGGTAAGGGCAGAATGTGAAAGGCAACAAAGAAAATTACACCATTTCCCGCTAAAGGGGACCATGAGGCGATGCGAAGCCGGAGCACTTGCACGATCGCGTTCCGTTGGCGTTCTTTGGGCATGCTACCGACCTCGCGTCGTGGAACGCGAAGAGAAACGATACGCGTGTCTTGTCTTCCCTCTAGCCTGGCCGTTAATTAAGGCGTGCGAGAGGGGGGCAGCGTAGGAGAGGAAAGAGAGGGGGAGGGGACGGGCATGCGCTGGTGGTCATCGCGGCGTTGCGCAGGAGAGAATTTCGGCATGTCTAGCCCGCGTTTCCGAGGAAGAGTGACAAGGGGGGGGAGAGGGGAAGTGGAGAGGGGGAGAGGAGATGGAAAGTGGAGAAGGGGAAAGGGACAGGGGAAATGGAGAGAAAAGTGGAGAGGGTTTCAGGAGAGGGATACCAGTTTCGCCATACCAGTTTTCGTATATATACATTCATTTAAACGGCCGCTAGCGCCCCGATATCATGTCATGTAAATCATGCTGCACATGACGTGCGTGTCATGATTTGCACGTTAGAACCTGTCATTATGTTCGTCATGAACCCTTGTCACGCCATACCAATTTTGTTATATATGAAATTAACGGAACGGCCGCAAGAGCCCAAATGCCGTGGAATGTAAGTCATGCTGTTCATGACATGCGTGTCATAATTTTCATGATATGACCTGTCAGTTATGTTCGTAATAAGGCCATGTTATTACACACCGATTTTGGTATACATCCGATTAACGAAACGGCCAGGAGAGCACAAAGTCGTAGGCGGATAGATAGATAGATAGATAGATAGATAGATAGATAGATAGATAGATAGATAGATAGATAGATAGATAGATAGATAGATAGATAGATAGACAGACAGACAGACAGACAGACAGACAGACAGACAGACAGACAGACAGACAGACAGACAGACAGACAGACAGATAGATAGATAGATAGATAGATAGATAGATAGATAGATAGATAGATAGATAGATAGATAGATAGATAGATAGATAGATAGATAGATAGATAGATAGATAGATAGATAGATAGATAGATAGATAGATAGATAGATAGATAGATAGATAGATAGATAGATAGATAGATAGATAGATAGATAGATAGATAGATAGATAGATAGATAGATAGATAGATAGATAGATACGCTCGCAGAAGTTCGCTAAGAAATGCTTCGCATTTAATACATATATTTAGGTTTTAAAAAAGGCTCGGATGATGCGATCTTCTCACCAAAAGGCGATAGAGGCGCTACTAAAAATTGCAAAATAAAATGACGTCGCTGAATGACTTTTTGACCCCTCCGGGTTTTTTCGTGGAATGCCCACATGTACAAACAGTTTGTGCTCTGTATTAGCTAATAAAAATAAAGATGGAGGGTGCAGTCACTAAGTATGAATACTGTCAGACCCTTTAGTCAGGCAACGCGCTGCATCGAAAATCTTATCTACAGTATAGAAAAAAAAAACAGCGCGCAAAATCCCACAAAGATAGGTAACACAACACAAGCGCTGGTGTTGTGTTGTGTTAAAAACAGCGCCTGTGTTGTGTCACCTCTCTTCGTCCCGTCGGTTTGCGCGGTTTTTTTTTTTTTTTTGCGAAAATGTATCGCCAACTCTCCCAACTTTCAGTTTTGCTCTTATTTCCGTCAAAAAGTCAAAATAAATGCAGAAGACCCCAAAAAATGAAGAAATTCATTCCTACAGCAGAAAACACGTGGGGATATGTCTCATTGAATTACGTCACAAAACCGTAGAAGATGCGTACGTCTGTGTGAATTCAGAAAACCTTAAAGTATTCTGTGACAATGTTAAAGGATTCGTTTAAAACAGGGACATAAGAGAGACGTCAAGTCGGGTCTTTTAATATGAAATTTTAGCAACTAGCTCAGCTCTCTGTTATTCTGTGACATTTCCGGCCACCCAAAAAAAAAAAAAACAGCATTCAGAGAAGTTTCGTGACTGAACTTTGGTGACTGTTCAGGCACTACACATCAATTTTCAGCTTACGTGTTTCTGTTCTTGTTTCTAATCTGCGCCTGAATTTAAGAAAAAGAGCGTCTTTGAACTTCTTCCGCATAGAAATGCAGTCGCCACGGCCAGGAGCCGAACTCGCGACCACCGCTCCCCTACGCGGAAGCTACTGAGAGGGTTCGAAGATTCTGCCCTAAAAGCTATCTTTTAACAGCGACGCTGTTTAGCAAATCGTTCCTTATATCTCGTGTCACGAAACCTTCATCATCATAAAGGCGGATGGTTATACGCATCGCGAACGACTGCTCTTGTGTCCCAGGCTGGAATTAAACACCACTTGAATGACTTCGCCCCCCCTCCACTATCTCCCAACAAGTTACCATGACGATCCCATTACCCGAGGCCACCCACCCATGTTCTTGAGCGAACAGACCATAGCATAAATCTTCCCGAAATCTCCTTTTAAAAGAAATTGTCTTAGGTATCCCCTTACCTTCTGAGAACAATTTTCTACCGCGTTACATTGCTTTTTATCACGTCTCGCGATGTTCTTGAAGACGCGTTTTTCATCCGCGTTTTGTTCGACGAATGCCGCTGACTGAATTCCACTACGTCATTTACTCGCATGCAAGCTCCAACGGGGCACCAAAAAAAAATAAATAAATAAAAAAGAACACTGCCTTGCGGTGACCTTTTTTGTTTTTTTTTGTTTTTGCTAAGATCACAGGGTTTTTTTATGAACAAGGACAGAAACAACGACGACGTTTTACGCCACAGGCAAACTCTCAAATCGCGGAAGGAAGGGAACTTCGTGTTATCTGCGACACTTTAAGGTATTTGGCGCATTTGAAATGAAAGAAAAAGAGAGAACGTTACCACCTGCAACAGAGTCGTATATCCTTACGCTACACGCAGCCATTCGCATCTTACTACTCACAACGCGCTGCACGCGCAACGTGGCTCGTGACACGGGTGTACTATTTCCTGTAGGGGCCGAGCAAGCTCTCCGTAACCACAGCCCGCGAACGACCCTTTCCGAACTTGAACTACTTGTCCGACACGAAAGCCACACTCCGGCGGCTATAGTGTGTCACCGACACACGCCGCGTAGTCGGTGTTTGTCGACGAGTGCTCGCCGTACACGTGAGCGACGAAAGCCGAAGCTTCGGAGGTGGAGGAGGAGGGGGAGATTCCAGCGCGCGGACGACCGACAGGAGGTGTACGTTCTTCGCTGGGGCGTAACCTTTATATAACTCGTTGTTCGACCCTCATCCCGAGCGATCACGCAGCCCCAGCGTCGACGGCGAAGGCGCGTGCTTACGGGTCTCGCGCGGGATCCACATTGCAGCACGTTTCTCTTTCACTTTCTTTAGTGGCGTCAGACTCCTCTACTACAGTTATGAACGAGTGGAGAGTCAGCTCGCGTGAAAGAAGGCAAATTGGAGAGAGAGAAAGACGAAGGGGAATGGCAAGGTGGTCAACCATGCTTTGGCTCGGTACCTTACACGTGGGGTGGGGGAAAGGGGGAATAATAGGTAAGATATAGAAGAAAGAACAAGAATAAGAAAAAGAAATTTAGTGTGAACACACACAAGGCGAACTCGCGCTGGTAGTTCACAGACGCTCGTGAAGTCCGGTCGTCTTCAAGTAGCGCAATAGGGCGGCTTTCGTGGCCTTGTGCGTGCACGAAAACGTGGCCCAACGTCTCGGGATCTTCTTTTTTGATAGTGGTCTTGCATTGAATGTAAATTAGAGAACACTGGGAGAGGCCGGCTTCCAGCAGAGTAAATGTAAAATAAGTTGATGATGGTGGTGGTGGTGGTGGTGGTGGTGGTGGTGGATGAATTGATGCCCGACCTAACTGACTGATGGACCAGCTAACTGCCTGACGGATGAAATAACTGACTGGCATATTGACGTATAGATTGATAAATAAATGGACTACTGAATGATTGACAGAAGGACGGATGTATGAAATAACAGTATGGTAAAACAATTAATTGATGGACATGCAAGTGGATGGACTAAGTGACGGACAAGTGGGTTAACCGGTTGACGTATGGATGGATGGATGGGTGGATGGATGGATGGATGGATGGATGGATGGATGGATGGATGGATGGATGGATGGATGGATGGATGGATGGATGGACGGATGGATGGACGGATGGATGGATGGATGGATGGATGGATGGATGGATGGATGGATGGATGGATGGATGGATGGATGGATGGATGGATGGATGGATGGATGGATCACCTAAGTGGCGGACAAGCTAACTAACAGATGGAACGACTGATGGATCGCTTAACTGACCGCCGTATGGGTGGATAGACAGCTGGGCTAACTGGCGAAAAAACGGATAAAGAGATGGATGGACTGACGGACGATTGGCCATCGAGAGAAAAGGAGATCATGGTGTATTAATAGATAGACGGATAAGTGCACTGATGTTATCTTTAAATCATGCGGAAAAACTATTCATTATTCAATAACAAAAGGAACGTCATCCGAAGGCCGACTGCTCTAAGACGTCGCCACGCCTCACATGAACTTCTCATCCAGATACAGTACCAAATGTTTCAAAACATCACATTGATGTGGCAAAAAGAGATGCGGAAATAACAGACTAGAAGTACACACAACAGAACAAAGCTTCATATAAAAAGTTTCGAACGACTACAAAGAAGCAGATTAAAAAGTACAATTAGAGCAGCACACAATAGCGACGCGTCCTCTACTGTACCGACATAGTCAGTGGGCTTTCAAAGGAAGTCTTCATACCCTTGTGGCTGCTTACTTCAATACCATCCTTGATTCTTTTCAGACATCCTAATCCACTCAGCGTCTGTCCTTACTGTCTATGCGTCACTTCTTTTTTTTTTCTCTCTCTCTCGAGGAGCCGCTTCCAGGGGACGTAATTTATCCCGCCGGTTCCTCACGTTTCGTAGTATTTGCTTTTTCTTTACATTCATGTTTCTGGTAAAGGCTGACTACCTGCATGCCTACTCGTTTGTCATTTTAACGTGGCGTCTTCTTCTAGGCAGACTTTATTTTCAGGTTTCTCTCATCGTTATATCCCTGGTTCCAATCTGCCGGCACGTTTCAACGAACCTGCGGTGACGCAACAGCGATAAAGAAAAAAAATATAAAAAATCCTCGCTCTTTCACCTTTGCCCGAATTCTTTCCATGCGTATTTGTCCTGTCCGATACATAATACTGTTCTGTTCTGTTCTGTTTTAACTGGCTTGCTGTGGAGAACTTGAGGTTTATATTACCTCGGCTACTCCATTTCTATAAGTTCTGCAGCAAAAAAGGGGGGGGTTACCCAAAACAAAAATTTAGCACCAAAAATAAAATCATATAGCACACTGAAACAAGTTAAAATAGCATGATAATGCACAGTTTGCTTGCAGAAGTTCACATTGCAATAAAGCGTCCACTCACACACATTTCTAGTTCTGTACACAGTATATGGACTAACACATCATTCTGTAGATAGCAAGCTGCTCATCACAAGCGCTTTTCTAGTCCGGTGTCTACTAAGAAGTCTTTCAGGAAGGTGTTATCATTTTTCTGAAGATGCGCTTCAGGCCACGGTCCAAGTAATTTCTGTAATGTGAGGGGGCGTCTGTCCAAACTTGCTAGTTTATTTTTCCCTTTCACTTGCGTACCTTACGCACTCCAAAATAATATGCCCAACATTCTCATCTTCGTGACCACAGTAGCATTCCGGTGAGCTGGATCGGTGTACCTCGTGCAGGAAGCTGTTTGTGCAAGGTACTTCCAGTCGAAGTCTGCGCAACAACGTCTCTATGTGCCATGGGAGATCTAATCAAACATGCGAGGTCGCCTACCCAAAATGGCGAAATAGCCCGATGTATTGCAGAAACTGTGGAATATGCCTCAGCGCAGGGTCACAATATCGCATTTCAGTGGATACCCAGCCACATTGGAATAAAAGGTAATGAAGAGGCAGGCAGACTCGCCAAAAAAGCCTCGAATGAAGGACGAGATTGCGCTATCCCTGTGTCTGGGGCGGATATTCGAAATGTTATAACGCAAGGAGCTAACCACTTTTCTATGGAGAAGTGGTTTCGGAGCACTAAATTAAAGCAATCATTACTTTATGAAGTCGATTCACACAGAAAATTCTCCATAGCGGCAGATACATAATACTGATTTCTTGCTTGCGCACGCAACTCATTTCCCTTATTTTCAAAACACTGCACAAAATTATACAAGTTCTTTAAAAACATGTAACGTGATTATTTGCTGAACGTAGGTGCATCCCCTGCCTTTCCCGTAATCATTTTTTTTTTTTGGTGGGGTGGAGCGGGGGTGCCACTGGAGTGTAACCGCTTCTTGTAGCACACCTCAGCACACCATAGCTAAGGCTAGCATTCCTGCTTTTTTTTTTTTTTGATGGATGCGGAAATGGTTGAGTCCCGTGTGCTTAGATTTAGGTGCATGTTAAAGAACCCCAGGTGGCCAAATCTTCCGGAGCCCTCCTCTACGGCGTCTCTCATAATCATATCGTGGTTTTGGGACGTTAAACCGAAACAATTATTATTATTAACATTCCTCCTTTTACAAAAATAATCTCTAAATCCATCTCTTTGAAAGCGTTCACTGTAGCGCCAGTTGGTGCATCACTGTGAACTCGCTGAGCGAAACAAAACAGTACGTGAACAACGCTGTGGACAGGACCGGCCCTCACTTACAACTAAAATTGATTGAATAGTTTGCAAACAAGCGGAGTGGATGCGCGTACGACATCATAAGTAAAACTCACGCGTAAAAAAAAGTTCATGAGAAAGTACGCTTAGCAAGGTAGCGCAGTTCTTTATACAGAAGACCAGAAGTGCTTGTAAGAAAAACAAGAGTTTAATTCGTTGCTGGGGCACTAAAATAAACAAAAGGAAGTATTTACAGCTGGCTTCTTTCTCTTCTTCTCCTCATCGCTGTCAGCGAAGTCGTCACGTTTCTTCGCGAGGCAAAATACTACTGACGCGGTACAAACACGTGCATTCATAGACACGTTGCTGTCTTCATCTCGCTTATACTTTTTTATCGAGCGTTTTCGATGGCGCGACGTAAGGATTATATTAATATCCCACCTGGGCTTGGGGCTTTCCCCTCGGCAAAACAAAAAATACGGAGAGCGAACGGAAAAATCAGCAAAGCCAGCACATCTTCGATGTCCCAGTCCTTTCTATTCTTGACTTTCTATAAAGGGAACGCGCGAAAATATCTTCATCAAGCCTGACTCGGCAAATTTACCGCGTCCTGTTGATCGCGACCGACGGTGTTCTTTAGAATGGTAGCGCGTCTATTAAGAAGCGACTGCACCGGGATTTGTGCTGCTTACTTATATTAGAAGTGGGCGTGAGACCGTTGCGTAACGCGATAGCTCGAAATAGATTGCACGTTTCCCTCTTACAACGCTCTTCAGCGTATAAGCCACGCTGTCATGAACTTACGTTCACGACGTGCATGGGCGAAAATTGATTCGATATTGACAGGTTACAAGAGCGCCGTTGTTACATATATGATCACGCGGCAGCTCAGCGGCATACGTTATGCTGGTCGATTGGACGCTTACTCGAAAAAGAGAACGCATACATGGAATATTATCGAACAGTGTGACATGATGTATAAATCTGTCGCGGCAGCTGACTTACACAAGTGAAGCCGTTCGAAGATACGTAACAAAATTACATGCGAACTTGCAATGCAGCGGACTGTATGTACACTGTAACAACGGCTAAAGAACTTACGTAAACCGCTTGAGGAAAAAAAAAATGGCAATGGAATTAGGCCTAACGACAATAAAACACAGTTCCGTGGAAGCAAAATGTGTGCAGTTGCCCTTAAATTTAAAGAATAAACCATAGGGAACATTCAAATGAACATGAACAGCCGCTTAAGTGACACTGCGGTTACGGGCTCAGCTGCTGACCCGAAGGGCACGGGTTTGATCCCAGCCGCCGTCGCTGAATATCGATGGAGGCGAAATGCAAGAGGCCCGTGCGCTGTGCGATGTAAGTGGACGTTAAAAGAACCCCGGGTGGCCGAAATTATCAGAAGTGGTATCTCAGTCGCTTCGAGACGATAAACCCCCCTTTACACAAGCCAAGATAATGACACATGAGAATATACTAAGTGGAGCACGTATCATACCGTGAAATCTTATTAAGTATATTGATATGTCATCTCATACTTTATCACAATATATTATTATATGTATTACGTTATATTATTTGAACACCTTCCGCATAAGTCTGGCTGGAGCCAATTCGAATAGTGCCGAAGCCGGTAGTTCAGAATGTGCATTTTAGACTGTTTTTAAATTTAGCTGAGGCGAAACTGAATCAGCGCTTCTAGAACTGCCGGTAATTGTTATAATAAAAAACAGCCGCTTTGTGCAATAAAACAATGTGAATCAGCCGATCACGAAGGCAATATTACCATCCCATAGGTACTTCAGACGCTCCATATGATGCAGAATTATCTGCCTTGCCTACAGCCTTGGGGGCATCTTTTTTTGTGTGTGATTCAGCTGTGGTAATGGATGCTGGCTGTGCCTCACGAAGTATAAGCCAAGCATAACTCGAACGACAACACGATATTCAAGTTGATATGGTTGAGCCGTCAAACTATAGGGGACACATTGAGCATTGGTTATTGTTACATAAATCATACTAGACAGCGTAGAGACGACTGTAAAGCCTGCGACGCTGTTCTCTAGTCGCAGCCGGCAATGACGGCAATCCAGGCGATCACATACTTGACAAAGTATTGTGATATCTGCCGTTATACGTAGTTAAACAGAGTATAATGAGAAAGACGATAATCACTGCTTATGCCAAGGCACGGGTGTTGTCGCATTTAGTTCATTATGGCCCCCTCGAAGGTCAACACGGGGTTCAACGAGTACGTTGTATCAGATGACACGCACTTGCACCTGACGTATAGCGGGTGACGTCCAAAGCTCAACTTAACTCAGATGCGATCTAAAGTCGTCGTACTCAGAAGCTCTCCACGTGGCTGGAACGGAGGCGCGGGTCAAAGTGCGAAAAGGGCAGCTGACACGCAGAGCGATGCCTTCGGCATTGACAGCAATGGTAACTGGGAAATCGCAGTCGTAAAACAGTACTGACACGAATTTTAGATATTTTCGGGTTGCTCTAAATAAAAGCACGGGTGTCTAGAACCCAAAAAGAGTGTCATAGTGCTTGGGAATGCATTGAATATATTTTTAATACCGCTACCTCAAAACAGCAATTTCGATTGCGATATCGAGGGGGCGGCGTCGCAGTGACGTGTCAACACAAGTCTGACGTCACGGAAAGGCTGCAACTCGCGACATACTAGCAACAGCTGTCAGTTTGCTGTCAATCGCATGTGGTTCACGTAAACAACGACGAGTGAATTGTCGTGCAGAAACTCTGATAGCGAAGTCTGCGATTTGGGCTGCACGCAGGACGCAGATTTCGCAAAGCCAGTGAACTCTGTTGACTTGTGGTAATGTCCATTGTGGTGGGGCTGTCTTGCAGACGCTCGGTGACGAAAACTTCGAAATCAAAGTAAAATATTTTATACAGGTTGTGTGGCTCTGGTGTAGGGAGAGCATTGATAGTGCACTCCGTGGAAACGAAAAATGTTTATTTTGGGGTGCCTCAAAATCGTGTCAGTACTCCTTTAAAGTTGACGCTCTTAGAGGTGCCGCAGGAACATCAGTTCAACATTTATAAAGTGAAGCTTTTTCCAGTCAAGATGTACTTTTGGGCCAGTTGGTTCATAATCGCAGTAGGACAGCGCCGGCGAAAACAACAGACCAGACGAGGAGAAGAAGCGCCTTGTGTTACGTGTCCTCCTCCTCGTCTGGTCTGTTGTTTTCACCGGCGCTGTTCTACTGCGGCTTTTTCCAGGAGAAACAAGAGAAATCGACGGTCCTGGGCATGCCATGGTAATACGAAGGTTGTTGGTACGACTCCCACTTGCGTTGTTTCTGTATCTACGTTGCTCTCACATCCAACGAACGTACGAATAAGCTACGCTTACTATGCCTTCATATCGCTTAGTATAGGATTGCATTAGGAAAGAGAAATCTTTTTTTTTTTCTAATCGTTTTTTGTCGTACCTGATGTTGGTGCAGGCACTTCATTAAAAGCTGCTTGTAATACATCAAGGTACAGCCTATTTCTGGCACACCACAGTGTCTACGTTAGAATAAGTCCTCACTGCATGTCAAGCAGAGCGTTTCGACAACGAGGCGAGAGAGATTCCCAGGCCAAACGCCGAGAGGGAGTGAAACAAGCGCGAGCGAAACACCCTAGCGAAAGGGAGTAAAAATGGAGAGTGAGACCAGGGGAGGACGGGATGTTTTTATTGTCCCCGAGTCGAGCAGCAGCGGCGAGCGGCGGTGGCGCCTCCAGACCCTCGCGGCAGTCGCCGGAACTAGAGACCTCGCCGCCAGGAGCGGGCGCAGCCCGCGGACGTTCGGCTTTCCTGCTCATTGAGTGCGCCGGCATTCACCCTGTGAGAGCGCTTCGCCGCTCGACGTCCGTGCACTGCTGCTCCGCTTCTCACGGATAAACAAGCCACTTCCACTCTCGCACGCAACTCTTGCGCGCCGGGTTCAGTACTCGCCCATTCGGCGCGAAGAGTAAAACACTACTTTGTCGCCGTTCTGTGCTCGGAGGACATCGTCCTTTTGTCGACAACCCCTTCGGTTCGGCTCTGCCACAACGGTCGTCGAACTCAGTGGAACCACAGAGCTGACTTGCGTCTTCGTCGAGAAAAAAAAGTGGCCGCCTACAACGAGATTTCTATTCCCCCTGCTTCGGTGAGTAACGGATACCTATATATATACATTTCATTAGAAATGCCTTCCCTTCCAGCCGAAGCGTCACAAATATTAGCACTGAAGAAATGAAGTTACGGCCTCCACGCTTAGTTGTCGTGTCATTGGTTATCATGACAGCCTGGCACTCACATATGAGAAGCGTGTCAGCGGCGGTATTGCACATTTGCTTCATGTAAAAAAAAGAACCGCATTGTTTAAACTTTGGTACGAGTTCACTTGCGCATAGAAGCCACAGGGAGCGGACACTCACCTATGCAAGACGACCGGCAAACGGCTGAACACTGCATATGCTGATATGCTGAACACTGCATATCTTGAAAAGCTAACCAGCTTTATTGGAGCTTAGCAAAAGTATGGTTTGCTTACGCTGCGTATACTACGTCTCACGAGATAGTTTACTTGTTGTGCAACAGTAACGGCATGTTTACCGGCACAACTGCACCGTAGATTTGAACGTAGCAGAATAAAAGAACCGACTGATCGAAACGGCTGTCACGCGTTAATACGAATAAATGCACCGTTTAACCACAATCGCTTAGACGACGGTTTACAAGAATGCAGCAGTTTGAAGTGTAAATGAGTTTGCCGCTTTCTATTCATATAAAAGTCACAGGCATAAGTCTCCTGAACATGAATCGAGACAGCGTTACAAATTCACGCCAACCGGGGAACGGAACAAACGGATTAGGAATAGAGGAATAGGAGAGAAAGGAAAGGCAGGGATGTTAACCGGTCTAGAAGGACCGGTTTGCTACCAAACGCATTAGATAGCAAAGTGAGGTATCGGGCGCTTGTCGTGTCCACTTCGTAACGCGTGTCCTCCCTCCCTTATTTTGTCCCAGGTAGCGCAGTATTTTAATCAAACGCATTAGAGCCGTTTTGAAATTGCTAGTATCTTGAATTAGCGCACGTGCAGCAATTAAGGTCGTTACGATGCGACAGCAGTTGACTCCGTGGAAGCTGCTGCCGCGGACACTACAGGTACACACCTAAGCGTTAGCAGCTGAAGCACGACATGGAAGAATCTTTTTTTGCTTTTTTAGACATTGAAGCTAGAAACTTGAATTTCGTTCTGCAACGCAATTTCGTTCTATTCGTTAAGCTGTCGACGTCACTGTCAACTTACCACCGCCGTCAGGCCTTACACACTTTCTAGCTTCGTCCCTGCAATGACCACATAAAAAAAAATAACTGCGAAGAAATCAGTGACTATGCTCGCCAATGCAAGCGAATAACCCAACTAGCTTTATTACGCACAAAAGATGAATGTCCGATTGAAGGCGTTTGCTCGTTGTAGTGAAGATATTTTGGTAGCGTTCGTTGTTTCATTGCCTGATTCCACGGTACAGAGAACAAAGTCGGTAATGATGTAGCACATTGCTTTGTGGTAGTACCGCTGGAAAGCACGTACGCCATTCCAAGGGCTACAAGTGTTTACCATTAAACGACTTCCCACGACTCTGGAGTAATCATCTCACGCCCGTGACTCTGGAGTAACCATCCTGTGCCCATGAATTTGGAGCACCTATCTTGCACCCATGAATCTGGAGTAACCATCTAGCGCCCATGAATCTGGAGTGACCATCTAGCGGCCATGAATCAGTGGTAACCACCTTGCACCCATGAATCTGGTGTACTCATCTTCTACATATGACCCTGGAGTAACCATCTTGCTCCAACCGCGGCGATGAAATCGGTTCGCGACTGTCGTGTACCGCAGTTCCAGCAACGTTTGATCGTTCTTCCGCATCACTATGCGCAGAACCCGGCAATGAAATGAAGCGATGCACACTCCAGAACGCGAAAACAACGACTGATGATATAAGGCCACTGCCGCAAGAGCATCTCATTTAAGCTGACTGGATCAGCAGAGTTTCAACGCCACTGGTCTGCGCGGTACTCACTGACCGTCTCTCGAAAACAAAAGCAAAAGACGTCTGTCATTTCGAGGAACGACATTGCAGTCGAGTGCGTTCGGGATGTCATTACGAATCTGAGGCTGACAGTCTTTATGAACTTTAACTAATTTGCGCAAGAGTAAGCGCTATTTGCACGGCGGTATTTTGTCTCGCAATCGAAAAAGTCCTACCACCCCGATACCGCGCGAAAGAGCGCAACAAAGCTCACGCCACCTCTGTCAATGCGTAAGTGTTGACGAACAACACTGTTATAAACATTACTTACCGACATCTAGAAGCATTACTACGCAACAGTGGCGCAGCCGGGGGGTGGGGGGGGGGGCGTGTTAAACGCCCCCTTCCCTCCAAATGTTTCAATTTTGCATGTGTATATATCCACAACCACACCAGGCCCGTAGCCAGGAATATTTTTAGCGGGGTGAGGGGGGGGGGGCACTTGCTGAAAGCCTTGACTATTTGAGAAAAACACCTATTTTCATTCTTTATTTTCGTTAACACCATGTCTAAGAAAAACTTCGGCGGGGGGGGGGGGGGGGCGCCCCCCCCCCCTGGCTACGGGATTGACCCACACACAAACGCACGCATGAACATACATAAAGTATGGTTGAACCACTACCCCCCCCCCCCCCCCCAAAAAAAAAAAAAAAATTCTGGCTACGCTACTGCCACGCAAGGTTACACCTTGAGCAGTCGACTGCCGCGATGTTTTAACGTTAAGCTCACCTAACGCCACCGCTTACGTCACAAGGCATGTTACACGCATCCTTTTAACACTGCGACTGTCGAAAGGAGAGCTTACAACTATATGCGATAGGCGGGACACTTGAAAAAAGAAAGTGTACGGAAACTCTTACCCCGATAACATTGTTCACAAATAAATAACGTTAATCTTCTTTTAATCCGTTTGACATACCTTACGCAACGGCGGAAAGAGCTGCGTTTCACGAAGCTGCCAAGCCGCGGCGTGCCGTCGACGCTTCGTCAATGCATCGCTGGAACAAAGTTTAGCACGCCCTAATGCGACTCCGCTTTCGAAGCTTAACGTCCTTAACGTCACCAAGAGTTCACCATCGCTGCACGCGCTTGCAAGCCGCCCGCTTATCACCCGGCCAGCGCAAAGCCCCGCGCGAAAACGTGTAGGCGTTAAGCAGCTTCCGGCCGCCCGAAAAATTAGTAATAATAATTGTTGGGGTTTCACGTCCCAAAACCACGATATGATAATGGGGGAAGCCGTAGTGGAGGGCTCCGGAAATTTCGACCACCAGGGATTGTTTAACGTGCACCTAAATCTAAGTACGAGGACCTCGAGCATTTCGCATCCATGTAAATGCGACCGCCGAGGCCGGGATTCGATCCCGCGACCTTCGGGTCATCAGTCGAGCACCATAACCACTAGACCACAGTAGGGGGGATATCATGACATCGACGGTCAGCTAAAAAAGAGCGAACAAATAAAACAGGAATAATCCAAACACTATACATACGCATTCGATCTCAAGCGTGCAATCGACCCGTTTATCACAACAGTGGCAGCTACATACAACAGCAGCGTACAGGGTTGCCACTGACTTTTGAGTAAATGTCGCCAAACGACGAGCAGAAAGTCGCCAAAAGTCGCCATTTTTTTACAAATTTCGCCAAAAAAGTCGCCATTCTAGATATGTGCGGCATATCCTAGTAATAAGAACTTCCACTGATGTATAGCCCCGTAGAATACAATGCCATTCAAAGCCCTTAAAGTATATTGACATTTCTCAATGCCAGGCGCATCTCCCCTTCACCACGGGAGTGCTTGGTGCACCTGGTTCTCCGACTAGCCGCAAGATGTGCGCGGCGGCGCAAATATGAAAGGATAAAACGCTCGTGATATACTTCCATCCCGGTCCGCTTGTTTCAAAGGTAAAAGTGTGGTAAACCTTGGGCGAAAACCGCGAAGGCGTTGTTTGTAGACAGCTTAACATCCCCTTATATGAAAAAAAGGATTAACAGGTTTAATGAAAGTAGTAAGACAGAATTCTTACAGGTATCGTTCATTAGTGAGTCTTATACCTTTCAGTGTGAACTAATATGATACTGGACGCCACTGTCCCTTTCATATATAATCACTTATATCTGCCCGCGTCAATCCAGTGCGTTATAATTGGACAGGTAGACATTGTAAAATGTTATATAGCAATTGTTTTCATTGCACACGCTCACCGAGAACAGTAGAAAATGCCTCAATAAATAATTTTTTATTGCACGAACACCCTTGTATCCGCCCATCTTCGCTATACGAGCTCGATTATGGGATACTGCAGCGGTGAATAGGTCGCCAAGCTATTCAGAATAGTTGGAGCTTTGGCGGAACAAATGGCCGGAACACACGACCAACCCGTCATCTAGCCCCTTCAGAAGCGAAACTTTAGCGAAGCTCTGAAGCATCTAGATGAATCTAGATGGATTGAGTTAGAAGCATCTAGATGAATTGAGGAGATACACACGAGTTAGAGGACGGACATACAGAACGGAGCGCAATGTGCACCTCAAAACGCAGAAAAATACAGAGAATAGTGCCGCTCATTCATTGGGAAGGCACTGAGCTTAGGATGCATAACTCAGTGGAGACCTAAGCTGAAAATCGCCAAAAATTCGCCATGTCGCCATTCATAATTTTAGGTCGCCACGGGCCTCTCCAATTCGCCAATTTGGCGAAAAGTAGCCACCATTGGCAACCCTGGCAGCGTACCGGACATCAATACGGCGCGTGTGACGTCACCAAACACTTTTTTTACAGTAACCAATCAGGAAACTTTTTTGTGCAACAACGAGGCTTTTGTTCGACCAATCAGCGCCGCTCGTATAACACGCCTTCCCTCGACCTCACCCCACCCCCCCACCCCCGCACGCCATGCACTTTCCCGTCCTTCGTTCATCTCGCCCAATGGGAGCGCTAAATTGCAAAACACCCGGACGTTGACCATCGATTGCTCGCTCCCCTCCCCCCACCCCCTTTCGTACGCCATTACCCCTGGTTAGCTTAACTACACCGCTCGGCTAATAGCCAGAGGAGTATAACGGTAACACGTCAAGCGGAGATTGGTTTTATTTCGCTCCTCGCTTATTTGGGTGTTGGTTAACGGCGCGAGTTAATCCGCGCAATTTCGACATGTTGACTACAGAATGCATTCCCACCGAACAAGAAGGGGCTCTCTCGTGCCTTGAACCTAACGTAAAAGGCTGCACCGCAATTGCCGATTTGTTTCCCAAAGCCACGGCAACGCAACTACTTTCGATCTGCAGGAAAGCCGGCTGTTGATTTTTCCATCGGAAGTGCTCACGTTGTAGCATTTATTCAGACATGAATTTCCTTAGCTGCAAAGCCCATGTAACCATAGAGTGAAGGAGGAGGCGTTATTGTGATCAAGACGCGGTCTACTGTACATAAGACGTTACCATTGGCGTAGCCATGGGGTTAGGGGGTGGGGTGTCATCGCCCGTTACTATACTGCACATTACTATACTGGGAATTAATCAGAGAGAACAACGCAGCTGCCCGCGTGGCAGTCCAGTCAGCGTGAGAATTGGTCATTAGTATGTGGATATGCATAGGCGCGCGCAGGGTTCCCCATCAGGGGGGGGGGGGCGAATGTTCATCGCAGCCCCCGCCACCCTACTAAGTCAATGTATGGGGCAGATTTTGCGCCCCCCCCCCCTCTTAGGTGACTAGAAGGATCAATGTGCGGGGCAGATTTTTCGCCCCCCCCCTTAGATTATTAGGGGGGGCGGCCACCCCCCTCCTTGCCCCCCTGTGCGCACGCCATGTGAATATGCCTGAGCTTCGCTTTGCACTAGCTGGCATTTACTAATAGTTAGCCGAAATTAACAATACTTGCAGGGGTTTTAGGTGCCAAAAAACCACGGTATGATTATGAGGCACGCCATAGTGGCCGAGTCAGGATTAATTATGACCACTTGGGGTTTCCTTAATGTGAAATTAAACTTAAGTACACGGGTGTCCTAGGATATCGCCTCCATTGAAACGCGGCCGCGGTGGCCGGGAACCGAACCCGCGTCCTCGAGCTTAGCAGCGTGTAACAAAGGTGCTAAGCTACCACGGCGGGTTGTCAGCTAAAGTTAGCAATAATTTAGCCATCGTTAGAACCGACATTATAGCAAACTCTTGCCAACGTTTGGCGAAAACTGACCCACATGATCAGTGCTGTACAGTACCCACGGATTGAAACGAGAAAATTTACAGCTAAGTAATGTAAGTAATTTTGCTTACAGCGTCTACAGTTCGTATCATATCGGCGTAATTTTGGTTCGAACGCTTACATCAGAAACAACATTACCATTAGCTGCCAGGTTTGGAACGACATGACGCGGCTATCATGAGGAATCACTGATAGCACTCGTCATACTTAAAAAGAAACGATGTCGCGTTTCAATCCGTGAGTACTGAAGAGTCGTACTTGTGTGCAAGCACATACGCTAGTCACTATTAGGCAACCTCCAGCCGACAAGAGCCGACATCTAGCGACATACCAACTAAACTAAGACCTGCGACCCTGGAGGAGTGGCTGGCAGACTGCTCCCCATACATCATGAAGGTATTACTGAAACACCTGAAACTTCTCGGCCTGTCTGATAACTAGGCCTTGCTTCTTTCATTGGACCCGGACTAGAATTCGTTTTTTTTTTCTTTGTAATAAAGTTGTTTTCTCTCTCTCTAGCCAACACCAGCCGACATAAGGCAGCGGTAACAAGCAGTGCTGGTAGCATGCGAGTGAATGCGGTAGTTGAATTGGGTCAGAGATATACATCGTAATCCGTTACAGAATGTGGGCGGAGACGGCCCAGGAAGGCAATCTTTCATAATAATAATAATAATAATAATAATAATAATAATAATAATAATAATAATAATAATAATAATAATAATAATAATAATAATAATAATAATAATAATAATAATAACAAAAACACGTAGACAAAGAGAAATGAACACAAAAGGGGAGGAGTAAAATAAGACAACACGAGAAATATTGACGGGGCATAAAAAATTAGATTGCATATATACAACTATGTGGAAAGACTGAGAAGGGAAGACTTTGTACATTGTGCCACACTATGTCAAAACAGTGCAAAGCTCGGATAAAAACAATGATTGTGGGCTATGAAAAACGTCAAGATCAAGAAAATTAACATTATAGAGACTTTGTATTCTGTGAACGGTAGAGTGTTGGCAGAACCAGGCGGGTACATGAAACGGTCTGTTCTCTCTGGTTAACTTACGCGGAATTCGAAAATTTACACAATTGAGAAGTACAGGGCAGGATATGATACCGTGGACTAGCTTGTAAAGAAATAAGAGATCAGAGCGATTTCGTCGGCAGTGAAGTGATGGCAGTGATAATAATAATAATAATAATAATAATAATAATAATAATAATAATAATAATAATAATAATAATAATAATAATAATAATAATAATAATAATAATAATAATAATAGCGCTAATAATAATAATAATAATAATAATAATAATAATAATAATAATAATAATAATAATAATAATAATAATAATAATAATAATAATAATAATAAGTTATGACGGAACGGCACTTATGAGAAGCCCCAACCGGAAATGCGATCATCCCCTGACGCTATGTTGCGCGAGCAGGCCTTCGTTCTACGAAGAAATAGTCCTTACGAAACACGGGAGCCCATCAAATGACGTCACGCCACTGAGCCAGGGTGCCCAGTGAGCGTAACGTGAAGATCCGCCGCATAGCGCGGTTATGGCACGCAGATGCGAATGTGCGTCACCTTGATCGTGGTTACGGACGATAATACCTAGGTGTTAAAGAGCTACGTGTGTTGGGCCGACATTGCTAAAGGAGGCATCGTCTCTCCGCACAGGCAATGCGCAATTTTCGTGACGCATTCTCGGGATCAATTTCGTAAGGGTCAGATTTCGTAACGCTTACTATACACGACAAACGACTTTTAAGGGAAAAACGAACGGCGCCCACGTCATATGTGCGTCACACTGGGCAGTCATTGCGGGATACTTATTAAAGGCTTTGACCCATGAATACGCGCTATTACACATTGTATACCGGTGACGTCGACATAAAAGGTAGCGCCGGTTGCGCCATCTTGCGACGTTGAGTTTAACCGTATGAATAAACCTTGGGGCAGAAACCAGGAGGTTTACGAAAAGGGTTCAACTTAAATTGAGGACGGCGCAGCGAGCCATAAAAACGAAAATGATAGGTGTAACCTTACGGGACAAGAAGAGAGCAGAGCGGCTCAGGGAACAAACGCGTGCTATAAGGACATCTGAGTCGAAATCAAGAAGAAATGGCCATTGGCAGGGCATGTCTCACGAAGTCAAGATAACCGCTGGTCATTAAGAGTAAGAGACTGGAATCAATGAGAAGGCAAGCGCGCGAGGGGAAGGCAGAAAGTTAGGCGCAGATGAGATTAAGAAGTTTGCGAGGATAACGTGACCACAGCAAGCACAGGACCGAGTTGATTGGCGGAACATGGGAGAGGCCTTTGGGAAAGGTCTCATACACACCTAGAATGACGTGCTAAATAGGCGTACGGCCACTCAAACCTCTCCAGTACTCAACAAAGAACTTCTCTCTCTCCAAACAGATCTTCAGGCTTGCGTTCCGGCGCTTTGCGTGCCCGTTTTCGACTGTCCGTTACACCCGGCTTGCCCGCATATTCTACGAAGTTTACGAAATACTGGACGTGTCGACATCAACAGCGCCGCCGGTGCCGCTGTATTGCGACACCGTTAGGTTAGGCAAAGCTTGTTTCACAAGTGGCTTTGCTTGCGGAATAAACTTATAGTAGCAGTAAAATAATCATGCATTAATTTTATTGATCAAGTAGAACATGATAAAATGCAACTTCTTCGAGGCCCTGTCGGTGAACTAAGCGCTACAAGAGTTCGCTACAATCGCTGCCACTGATGATCAAAATGGTGGTAGCGGCGGTGGTGGTGGTGGTGGTGGCGGCGGTGATGATCCCGGCAACGTGTAGGTTCTTCGACAAGCTGACATGTATAGAACGTCCGGCTGAAACTGTGATGCCCAATCGTTGTAAAAGCAAAATGCGCGACGAAATATGCTTACGCCGCTTACTAGAATCGCTAGTGCCGCTGCTCAAGGCCGCATGTCAGGATCGGCAAGATACATGCCGTGGTGGTCTAGTGCTGATGTGATTGACTTCCGATCCGAAGGTTGCGGGATTGAATCCCAGCCGCGGCGGCCGCATTTCGAAGGACGCAAAATGCTATCGGCTAGAGTGCCTAGGTTTGGGTGCACGTTAAAGAACCCCAGGTGGTGGAAATTCCCGGAACCCTCCGCTATGGCGTCTCTCATGAGCATATCGTGGTTTTTGGACGTAAAACCCCAACAGATCCAGATTAGGTTCTGTCTAGCCAGACATTGCGAGGGAAAATGTGAGAACTGCTTATCGAAGACCCGTGGCGACTTGCTCATAGAGATAACGCGTCCAAGCAGCGTAACCGAAACGCGCACTTTAGGGGGGGGGGGGGGGGGGGAGACGATTAAAGATTAAAGCAACCGCGTATTGCTTTTCTAACAAGAGTCTAGACGCACGACGAATCAATGTTGTTGCGAACTCACCCATATGCGCGCCTTCTCGCTTCTTTTTGTTCGGATGAGGGAAAGCGCGGTCGACAATTTGATCGGACTGTCATTACGAAATTCCCTGTCGTGGTGATACTATGTCGCAAAGAGACGACTCGGGCCAGGACTGGACATCGTTACCTTTTCCGATCGACACTATCACGTTTTTGTTCCTTTTTCCTGTCTTTTTCTCGCGTCATTACGCCGACGTCGAAAAGAGAATCGTCTCTCGTTACCCAACTTTTCGCTAACGATGTTACGTAACGCCGTACGACTGCGCTAGCTGATAGGCATTCGAGAGAGAGGAGCGAGTGCACGGTCGCGGGTTCGAATCTCCCTAGCATTTGAATAAACGAAGAACGCGGAAGATTTACATAAGGCGACCTCAATACAAGACTCAGGTGTCTGGGAGAGAGAGAACAACTTTATTAAAAGTTTACGAACCCCAGTCAGGGTCCACTAAAAGAAGCAAGGCCTAACCATCAGATAGGCCTAGAAGTTGTGGCATTCGCACTGAGCATCCCTATTATATACGTTTTCGGCGTTGGTGTTTCGCGTGCTGCCGAAGAAACGTAGAAGGAAGCGCCTGGCTGAGATTTCATCCGTCAGGTGCCGCAACGAGCCCCATGCGACGGGCTTCTGAGACGTAAGTGCTGTTTGCACTAATTTGTAATAATTATGCGAATCCAATTTTAACTTTCCACATACCTTAATGTCCACTCTATCCTATGCAACCCTTAGCTTAATCCATTCCATCCCATTTATATACCTTTTTATTTTGATCAGGGTTTTCGGACAATTCGCACCGGCACTAAGCAGGGTGGTCTGGAAGACAGCAAAGAGCATCGCTCGGTGCTTGTGCCACTAAATAATAATAAAAAACATCAGGAACGAATTGGTGGATAACTTACCCTTTGAACGAAGACAATCTTTCGCTTATAACGCCGAATATCCAAGAGTAAACAACAGCAGCCAATACTTAGCATCCCTTAGCCACGATTAGCCGTTCTGCAATAATTGAACAATTCCTTACGGGATCCATATGGAGTCCATATGCCTTTTATACAGCTGCCCTATATTGAATGTTTCCATAATACCAGCGAATACGCGCTAGGACCACACAGAAAGACACGTACACGACAACCGCTAGGACAACTAGCCGTTGACACAGGAAGACACTGAAAGACACAAGACAGCAATACCGGATACGGTAGCCGTAAACGTGAGAGGCCATATAGGTGGTGCCATCTGGTGGTGCTGAGATCAACCAGACAAGCACAAAATTGTTATTGCAAGAACGTAGTGCATTCTACTTCTCTGCTGCTGTAATCTCTAGGGTGCGGCTTTATACCGAATGAGTCCCCTTTTTAAACTTGTTTTGCTCAAGGACACATGGCTTGAACAAACAAACGTACTTGCGGTTGCATGAAGCGTCACACGATGTCAGTGCCGTCGCCCGGTAACTCGGTATTCCGTAAAACCATTTTCGTATACCGAAACACCGGACAAGCTAAAAAGCTCTAATGTCGGTTAGGTGCGCTCTGATAACACGACAAAACGGACAAGCCAAGGTATACGGTACATTCCCGGGTGAAATCAGTGACGTAAAGGCAGGAGAAAGAAAAGCGCGAGTTCGGTAGTTTGCGCCACCTGGCGTCTGCGTGAGGACAGACGCTTTAAAGGTGGGAGGGCTCGGCTACCTCCGTCTTCGTATAAGTGAATGCGGGGGAGGAGATTATCGACTTCTGAACCGTCCCCTCGGCTTTAGCCTTCGCTCGGTTCGTGAAACCTCGAGCACTTGCGTGGGTCGCGTTTCGTCGCCCATTAGGCCTGTATGAGTAGGTGTCCAGACTAAACTCAGAAGTTTGGGGACGGAGGACTATCGGATCATACTGACCGGGGCTGTCCTTCAAGTCCAACCAACTCCGAAACATTTAAATTCGGTCACGAATATTCATCGTGTGTCATATTACAGAATGCGGGAAGAACAGGCACACAGAAAAAAAATTGCGCAGCTTGCATTAATTCGCGCAAGGATGGGTCACAGCAGATCTGGTAGCCACGTTTCAGCTTATCTTGCATCTGCACAGAATGCTTGCGCGGTCATTGAGCGCGTACCGGTTCATGATGATGATAATTTTCTATCTACGACACACGTCAAACCTCGAGCATAACAACTCTGCTGTAAAAAAAGCTTCTGTAACGAAGATTTGGACTTCTTCTCCAATAGTAATAATTGTGGGGTTTTACGTCCCAAAAACACAATATGATTATGAGAGACGCCGTAGCGGAAGGCTCCGGAAATGTCGACCACCTGGAGTTCCTTAACGTGCACCTAAATAAGTACACGGGCCTCTAGCATAGTGCCTCCGTCCAAATGCGGCCGCCGCGGCCGGGATTCGATCCCGCGACCTTCGTGTCAGCAGTCCAGCACCGTATTTACTCTACCACCGTGGCGGGTCACTCCTCTTTTCAAGGAATCCGTATTCCGTGCCAACTCTTGGCCCGCTAGACATACGTCAAAATTAGCTATATGCTCATACTCGGCCAGTACACCAGAATAGCCTTTTACGAACGTACCAACTTTTCGTAACGCCGGAGACGCAATAAGTTACCTTAGCACTCGGTGTGACGACATTCGCTGGCGTCACAATATCGTTGCTGCTACTGGCTACAGGGTTAAACAACTTCGCTTATTACATATTACGACGCTAAAAGCGGCGTCAAGGGAGGAAGCACTCAGCTACACCAAACCTGCTTCGTCATCGTCCCGTCCCTCTAGCGTGTAAGAAATGCACGCGTGGCCGCAATCGAGAACCCTTAATGTTAGTTAATCACGCTTTGTCTACGGCTGGTTTTATTAACTGCTTGCCTGTACTTCGTACTTTGCATAAAGCAATTAGTGTGATCAGTGCAATAACAAATAAAGAAAAAATTACTGTTGATATTTCTTTTATAGGAACCGTTTGAATTAAACGAGGAAGTGATACTCGAAAGTCGTGGAGTTGAGGGTTCGATTCCCCGGTCGGGTTAACTCGGTCAAAAATTTTTGTATTCTCTCCTAAACTGCCCGCGAACCCATTTACTGACGTCACTTCCGTGACGGAATTGACGAGCGTAATTTCTTGATGGATACCGGCATAAAACACTTTCGCGTCGAAAAGAACAATCGTGTATGGAGCACTTGTTCTTTTCATTGCTGGGTGCTATTGTTTACGCGACTTCTCCAACGTGCCAGCATCATTACAAAAGATCCCGCTGCGTTTAATGTTGAAGTAAGGAGAAGGACGTCGTTGCGCAATGCTGTCATCGGACTCCATTTCCTTCACAAAGCCGTGTGCAGCCGCGGAGCGAAAACTGACGAAAGAAAAAAAAATGTCGTGCAGCGACGATATATGAGTCTTATAAAACTGCTGTTATCGACACACACTGAGAGACAGAATGCCCAAGACGACGAAGAATGACGCACACGAGCGTGAAAGAAAGACACCGAAGACGCCGTACATCCCGCAGGTATGGAATAATGGCACGCCTCAACACAAGGCAGAAAAGGGGAAGAAAGGCCGGATTACGGGCGCAGAGTTGGGAGGGGGTTGGCGGTGTATGATGACACTCACGTGGCTGTTGGCGTGAGACCAGTCGTCGTCACCTCTTTCTCGTAGGCGTTCTCTTTGTTGCTCTTGTTTTTGACTTGGTCCTTTCGTTTATCTCCTTTCCACATCCGCGCACGTTCTTCTTCCTTCTGCGTGTGTGCGCGCGTGCGTGTGTGTGCGTATATGCGCGCCAGCATTACTTTCTGATGGTCCTTCATTTCACTTCCCCACCGCTCATTTACTTATTCTCTTATTGCTCTTTTTTTTTAACTCGTTCGTCCTCAGCGCTGACTTGTTTCGCAATAGCCCCGGCCAGCACTCACGTGGCCCGACTGGCCGCTGCGGTCATCTACGCCTTACACAGATCGTTCACCACCGAGGAGGCTCGTAAGCGGTTAAGCGGGCGGCGCGCATGAGCGAGAACAAGAAAAAAATAAATAAAAAGAGGAAGACAAAGAAAGAAAACGCCCACCGCTTTCACCGCAACGCCTACGCGAAGGCTTCTTCTTCTTGTCGTGGTATAATGCCGGGTTTCGCTCGGCTTTCGTTTACGAAACGCGCACGTGTACCTACGCGAGATCTCGCATCGACTCCACAGAGAACATTCAGCCACTTTCATTGTATGTATGTATGTATGTATGTATGTATGTATGTATGTATGTATGTATGTATGTATGTATGTATGTATGTATGTATGTATGTATGTATGTATCAAATGATTTCACGTACCGCGGGTGTATATGAGTGTAGTTAGACGAAGCGTCGCAAGATGTCGCTAACAGCATGCGCTAACTAGAGTTACTGTATACGATATATACAGTAACTCTAGCGCTAACCTAAACTTTAGCGGTAACCCGTTATTCCGTGAAACACCACTGCGCGCGCCGAAACACCTCAAACACTAAATATTTGTCTTTTTTTTCGTAAAACTCGACTCAACAACCGTAAAACCACAGAAGGACCTAGAATTCGCAAACTTTTCGAAATTTTCAAAGCGTCAGCAGGCGTTCACTCGCGTAGGGTTGCTATACTGTCGTTATTTTTCCATACGAAATAAGGCAATCTTATTACGCGATTGCATTTGACGCTCAGTTTCGAGCGCAGTCTAACCATTTCAATACCATAGCGAGACGTAACTGTAAGCGTCACGCCTTTCTTGCTGACGTGCAGAAGTCTCCAAGAAAGACGCGGCAAAGACAAAATTGACAAAGAAGACAAAACCTACGCGCGCGTGTGCCTATAGTTTCGCAATAGACCTGAACAGCGAGGTAGCGTTCCAATTAGACTTTATCCGCGTAAGTGAAACCCCGATCATGTTTGAAGTTGCTCAACTACTGCTAAGTGATCATTCAAAACACACGCTAACAGGACTGGGAGCCAGCACTTATGATAACCATTGTTCCAACCCGAAAGCAATTTTTTTGTTCAAATGCAAGTTCTCCACATAAATGTTCCGATTGGGTAATTTCTTTAATGATCATGGCAATTTGTTTCAGCTCTCATTATGGTCGTCAGCCACGATATCTGCCCTTAACAACTACTATATATTGTAAGAAATTCGATTATTTATACTTTACAACTTTGATCGCCTATTTGTGTCATGATGAGCTGGATAAGCTCAGCAGTATATGTCATGAGGAGGATTTGCGTTACGGTAACTTAATAAAGCAAAAAGCACAAAGTTCGTTCCACCAAACGCAAAACGTAGGATGGGCTCGTTAATTTGCATTGAGAACGTAGACCTAACCCCCGGTTCTGTTAGGTTGGGATGGGATGGGTGGGGTTATTTTGATTTGTATGACCATTTTGATCTCTATGAAATTGTAGTGATACAGTACCGCTCCTTGCTGTATGCATCTATTCGGCCCCCGAATTAACGTAAATAAGTACGAAGGAAAATGAAGAAACGGAACTCAAGAAAGGACGTCTTGAGGATTTCGCGTAGCATCATGATGCGTACAATTCGCCCTAAGCAATCACAATAACTACAAACGCGAAATAATTACCCATAAAGCAAGTTTCTGACCGCTACACAAATAAAGAATTATAGATGCGACAATGTGGCAAATTCAACACCCTTCTGCACGCGATATCTTCCCAAATACAACGCATACATACAAAAAGATGGTTTGCAGAAAGATTTAAAATGATCAAAAAAACATCAGCATACACAATAATATCAACATGCAGCACCTCATTGGCATTCCAAACTTGCGCAACACCTAATTAGGAGACCTAATTAGAATTCGAAAACTCATAGCAGCATAGCTTAATTATCTAGCAAAATGAAGACATTTGTTCTTTCCCTCATCAACGTCATCATTATGCAGCACTTAAAGCATATTTATCTCGTAATGTGGAAGAAATGTTCAAGTTATACTAGCTTGAACATTGATGAGGTCTTTCCAGAAAATGTCGGCCTAACTGTACGTACTTTAGAAATGAATCCAGATCTATGGCCGAATATCAGTCAACTCATTCTACTCTAGATTTATGATTCTGTGTTTACGTACGTCCGCCGCAATTCTATTCAAGGACGCCAGCAGCGACAAAGAAATACTGGAGGATACTGTCGAAATATTTACCGACCTTCGGCGGTATGCGGAAATCCAATGGCTTTTCTAAATCCTTCCGGCTGGGGAGGCAGCCGATAACGCCCGCAATGCTGACGACACCATAAATTGCGGATTACGTGTGCAAAGACAAGCCTAACGGGCAAAGGAAAAAAAAGCCCAAGCCGCGCTAAGTCTCGTCTCCCTTAATGCGCGACATAGCGCAGTGTTGAAACACTGTTTACAAAACAGACGGCGCGGAGCAGACGACGCGCGATCGTTTTATTTTTTTAGTCGCAGACGACACGCGCGCCATTCGAGCGGCGAGGTCATTTAAGCCTTTGACCTTGCAACTACGTGCTTAACTTTTCTTTTATTTCCCTCCCTTATCTCGGCACGTTTGCGCCCTGGCTAGGTCAGCTTTTACTAATCGAAGCGCGCCGCCGCGGGACGAGAAGCCAAAGAACAAAGAAAGCAAAACCGAAACAAGGTCCTTTCACTTTCGCTCGACAGCAGCGACCACTGCGCCTCGCCGCGGCGTTCCGCGCCTCAAACAAGGACTTCCTTGCATTGCCTCAGAGATACCAACTTTTAATTGCGTCGATTGCAGAGGCTATGTTAAAAACGAGGCTCCGGGGGAACATTGTTGCCGGGCGTCTCCAAAGCCGCGTCGCGATGGTGAAACGCTTTGTCCGCTTGTCGAGAGGTGTCGCTAGCCGTCTCGCTTGACCCAGATTGCACGGTCGTTTTCGTTCGACGTTCGGCTGACCGAGTCCGTTTCGTACCGGTAGCGAAGCTCGGAAAGGGTAACCGGTCGCTTTGTCGGAGCATTTTTGCTCGCGCGGCATTTTGGGCAGTGGCGATTGTTCGGGCGGAGAAAGTTGGCCTTGGCCGCAACGCTGGCGCGGCTTCGGAGAACGCGCCGCTGGAATTGCCATTCTCCTCGGCCGTCTCGGAACACTCCGAATGCATTTTCGCGCTACCAGACAGTTGAAAGAAGAGCAGAACAGCTTGCTGCTCGTGTATATGCAAAAACATCATGGCATTGTGATTGAATGAAGACAGCGCGTAGACCACATTAGCGAAAATTAGCCAGCACATCTAATCGTTTAGTCAATAGTAATGGGTAATCATTAAGACATACTTAGCCAACATCATTAGCTGAGACCACAGTCAGCACTAACCACTGCTGGTAGTACGCTAATAAATACGGCATGGGCCAGAACACCACCGTCCACCGCTGATTGTTAGTTAACGAATCGAAGGATGCTGCACTATGATATGATGTCTCATGTAGTATATTGTAGTACAGTTCGACTAGGCACCATATATACTATACACTACACTACACTACACTACACTACACTACACTACACTACACTACACTACACTACACTGGACAGTATAGCACTACTGCACATTTCATTCTGTACATAAAACAGCGCGATCCCGACATTATTGAGCCATGCGTACAGCTCAACCGCCAATGGTGGCATACCACGGGGCGGCGGCGGGAAAAAACAACACCGACTTGCAACACTGTGCACAGGGACGACCACCATCATCACCAAGAAGAAGAAGAAGAAGAGAAGGCTGCGAGAGGGTGGCACACACGGGTGTTTGTTGCGGAAAGCGGAAGGTCACACCCGCAACCAGCACACGTACACTGCTGCGGTGAGATGGCGCTTAGTAGGCGGCGCTGACTAGGCCTAGGTCAGAGGGACCCTGGCCGACGCAACGGCGCCGGAGCGCCTTGACCCTAAAATGCCTGCCTGCCGTTCGAGCTGACAACACTCGCTCGATTTGCATCGACGCACAACACACACGCTGTATATAGCCACACGTGCGTTTAGGAACGGGAGAGGAGAAGGGTTTACCACTAGAGCTGTACGTGGCGGAGTGGGGGTACTGTGTAGGACACGCGAACGAGAAAGCGTTATTAGAGTATCGCTGCTATCGATAATTAGCAATTTTCTTTTCTATCGATGTTTAAGCAAGCACACCCAGCACTCTTCTCCCTTATGTGGAGTGTGGACCGCGCTGTCCTCCACAGCACAAAGCCATGTCATGATCCCAGTGTTGCCTAAATGGAAATTGAAAAGTGACGTTCAAAACGTTCGAGGCCATCATTCCGCTTCCGGCGCCTGCATTAGCTTCTGGAACTCGCAAGACGCAAATGCACTGCCCTTGCGTTTCGTTTCCGTTAACGCGAGAAGACTGTGTCGTCAGGTTGTAACGCTAGCTGCCCTGAGAAGACGTTATGGCGCTACCCAGCACCTCCACCACGTGTGGCGCAACCGTTAAAGCGACCTTCATTAGGCCCCGATGACACGGCGAAGCGACCACACCCAAGGCACAGATCACGGGCTAGGCGAGTGCCCACAACCGCGATGATGAAGAAGAACGCTACAGAATGATGAACACGTATAGAGAACGAAGATGTGGCTAATAAACGCATACACTATAAAGAACTGCGTTTCCAGCACCACCCTTAGGGTATGTGAGCCTGAAGTACGTGCCTATCACACTGTCCTGCGCTTCGGTACAAATGCCGTATGGGATCACCATAGACTGAAATAGCGAACGTACAAAGGAAGAAAAAAAAAAAAAAGGTGACCGCTGTGATATTGTCAACAGTTTTCATTGGCTGGTGTATAGAAAGAGCGTGGCCTTCGAGATATCGTTATCACACAATATAAGGGATCCATCCCTTATGGCAAAAAAAGGGGGGGGGGAGTTAGTAATCCGTAAAAGTTCATTTAATCGTTTCATCGTGTTCTAAGGGAAGCATACAGCTGGCATAGCAAGTTTAAGGAAATTCAATTGAGCCAATGTGCCCATACATACAAAATCCGTTACGTCGCCTACGTGCTCATATTCAAAAATGAAACATTGACCTTCATGTTATCCCTTATTAGTCAACAGACGATAACGAAATTCACGACAGTGGCGTTTTTTTTTTGGAATAATTTATCATTCTAAACTTATGAAATGCTTCACATTTACGTCTGCCGCCTTCATAAACGCCAGACGGGGTGGTATAGTTTCCTGGGCCGATAAGGTGCGAGGCCATGCGCCCAAGATATTTTCTTGAAATCAGCTGCTTGATAAATACTTGTCAGGTGGGGATCGTCATGGTGCATAAAAGCAGACACATGAAAGTAAAACATTAAAGGGACACCGAACGGCATTTCGGCTCCTGTACGGCTCCCTTGTCCAGCAGGTGAACATGGCTGAACGAGGTTGACAGGTTCACCATGTGTTTCGAGGCCGAACGAGACAACGTCGTCAGGTACACAAGGCTCCCTATAGGTGAGCATACTTTCCTACAATATTTACTAGAGGGAACTCTGGCGCTAGTGTCTATGGGAGCTGCAACGCATGGCTCTTCAGCCAGCATGGGAATGATGGGTAGTACACGGCAGGGGCGTAGCCAGGGGGGTGAGGGATCAACCCCCCCCCCCCGAAATTTTTCAGTTTTGCTTGCGTATATATACACGCGATGCATACAAACGCACGCACGAACATACATAAAGCATGGTTGAACCCAAGGAGGTTAAAGAAAATTGCTTGGTTGAACCCCCCCCCCCCCCGAAAAAAATTTCTGGCTACGCCCCTGGTACACGGATTTGTCTGAACTTCGTTCTTTTGGCTCCGTTTGGCTCTGTGTCGCTTGCAGCCAGGGGCGTAGCCGGAAATTTTTTTCGGGGTGGGGGGGGGGGGGGTTCAACCATGCTTTATGTATGTTCGTGCGTGTGTTTGTATGTGTGCGTGCCTATATACGCAAGCAAAATTGAACAATTTCGGGGGGGGGGGTGGAACCCCCCCAAACCCCCCCTTGGCTACGCCCCTGCTTGCAGCCGCTTTTTCGCAAGACGAAGTTCAGCAAGTGTTCGGCAGTTCCACTTCACCACCTTGACCTCTTAGACTCATCAATTTAAATCGGGTCGCGAAGTTCACAAGCGATAAATTCTTTTATCCGAAACAAATGCCAAAACGTAACAATAAACAAAGCCCCAAGTGCGTTCGAAGCCCACAAGCACGAAGACTAGGCAAATCCGTGTACTACCCATCATTCCCATGGCGGCTGAACGATCGCAGCGCCAGAGTTCCCTCCAGTAAATATTGGGAAATTCTGTGGTGGTTGGTGCCGTTATTCGCGAATCGCCTCCGTAGACAAAAGATGCTCAGTAACCAAGCAGTCTTCATTTTAGAAGGGTAAAGACACAAAAATTGTCGATTGTTGTCTTCTGCGTCAGATGAAAGGCCAAGCCCTCAAGAGCCTAGGAAATGTACTGGTAAGCGTGAGTGTATGCTGAAAGCAGACTTTAATGTCCACATAAAATATCTTATCAACAGAGCTTCACACTTGCTCAGAACAGTCTCTGTATACGGGAGATTTGTACGGCAGAGTAAACTCAATTTCCAAAATTGGTGTCAGCACCCCTGTAAGAAATTCCTCTCTCACTTCAGTACAGGCCCGTAGCCAGGGGGGGGGGGACTAGATTCCCCCCCCCCCGAAATTTTGATGAAGTAGGTGTTTTACCAAAAAAATAATAAAAATAGCTCTTTTTTTCAAATAGTCAATGTTTTCAGCAAGTGCCCCCCCCCCCCCCTCCCTCCAAAATATCCCTGGCTACGGGCCTGCTTCAGTAAGACATGTTCTTCAGTAAAAGGCCGATAATCGAGTGTGCTCAAGGCACACTTGAGAGTGTGGCATTCCTTATCAAGGCGGGAACAGCGGCGTAGGATTATAATAAGGAGTTAATACTTTAGAACGTCCGGAGGCCTCGTATGCTTAATCAGCTGTCTGCATCCTGTTTTTTGGGAAGATGCACAAGGTCCTTGATAACAACAACACTGCGGTCCTTGGGTGCGAAAGAGGAACTCGTTTGTGGGACAAGGGCATTTGTAATACGCGTACACGTTCCCCTCTTCTCTCTGCATGGTTAAAAAGCCTTTGCAGCTATAGGCGCGCGCGCGCACAGCTTTTCTTTTTGCGAGTGTAAAAAGCGCCGCATAATTGCACCGCCGTGGAGGCGTGAAAATGACTCGGCCCGAGACGCCTTCGTAATGGCCCAAGGCGCATATCTATACGTGATTTGTTTAGACATGCGAAGCACTTAAGGGCAGGGATATCTCGGTCGGCCTGGTCCTATTCGCACCACGGCAACCCTAACTTCCTTACCGAATACTGCATAGACCAGGGGTCTCAAGCTCACCTCAGCTAGCGAGCTGCAGTCACGAAATTTAGTCACCGCAAGCAGGGGTGTAGCCAGAATTTTTTTTCGAAGGGGGGGGGGGGGGCACCTCCTTGATCTGAAGTGGGGGTCGGGCAAGCAAATGTTATCGAGTGTCATTTTGAGCTCTGTATTTCATGGCAAAAAAATTGGGGGGGGGGGGGGTGCCCCCCCCCCCTGGCTACGCCACTGACCGCAAGCGCCTGGACAACAGAGAAGATTGGAGCTAGGGGGCAGCTTGAATAACATGTTACCCCGCACCCGCACTAGCGTAGCCAGGAGGGGTTGGGGGGTTCTAACCCCTCCCCGAAATTCTGCAACATTGCGTGGGTACACGCACACATACAAACCCTAACCGAAAAAAGACTCCTGGCTCATCCACATTTCTTCATCGAAATGCGGCTGCTACGGCCGGGAGTTTATCCCACGACCTTCGGGTCAGTAGCCGAGCCCCATAACCACTAGACCACTGTGGCGGGTAACTTATACTGAGAACACGCACGCGAGAAAGACAACGACGAGTCAAAAGAGAGAAAGGAAGCGCAAAACAAAAAAAAAATGCCGTAACGTATTCAGCTTTCCTGCCCACCTCCGAAAAGTTGAAGCGGGCTTCTCCGCAATGCTCAACCACCAGCGTACGTATCATCGCCCGCCTGTGATGCGGAAAAGGTCGCGTCCCAAAATTTCGCGGACTGAAAGGCATCATCGAAAGTGCACCGGTTACAAACGGCGTTCACCACGAAAGCATCATCTACATAACGAGTGCTTCCATTATCTTTATTTTTTCTCCATTAGATGCAAAAACAATTTTAATTTAGGCTCACGTAAATTATCGTGATGAAAAAACGTTGAAAACGAAACGTCGCTGAAGCCAATGTTTCGACTAGACGACTTTGTCTGCTTCAGGACCGCAACTTATGAATTGTCAACAGTGTTATCACAATTGGCGGCCTGTGATAATAAATAGTTTACACAATATTGTGCATAATTACCTAGGTTTCACTGATTAACTTTCTAATTATTTCTTATTTTAGTAGTATGGAGCCAACTATCAAAATTATCTAAATGAGCGAAAGAAATCAGTGAAGACGCACTTGTAGGAGCCACGTGAACGTATATTTAACATCGGAAAGCCCTGAAAGCGAGACTGACGCAACAAGGCGTCATTTATCGCAACAGCGTGAGTAGGGTGGCTTGCTGGGCCACTTGGTGCATGATCAATCAATCAATCAATCAATCAATCAATCAATCAATCAATCAATCAATCAATCAATCATCAATCAATCAATCAATCAATCAATCAATCAATCAATCAAATAAAAATGTACTTTCATATAATATTGGCGGGTCCCGCCAGGCGAAAAGCGGCCAAATGATGACGGTGTGAACGTTCCAGCAGACAAACACGCTAGCCCATGAACCAACAGAAACGTACGGGACGACGCTGGACTAACAAATTGATTTTTATGGAGGCAACTTTTATATATCCCGGCCACGCAAGCGTGATAAACGAGCACTAATACGAAAACCACAGCAACGATTTCACCAAGGCCTTCGCCTCTTTCTGGCGTGAAGCTCGTACGTTCCGGCATTCCAAGATTGATCGCTAGGAAAGAGGCATGGTCGTCGAGGCGTGCAACAACAACGTGTTCATCACTTCCCAGACCGAGCTGCATCACGCTGCCCTGCATTTGACTGCTTCGGCACAGGATGGAGTGAAAGCTTCACAATCCCGACGTAGTACGTGAACGGTGTACGTGACCACGCCCACACTCCCTAAAACGAGCCGCACCACTGCCAAGTATGCACCTATCCCTTCGGGGACACGGCTTGCGTCATCGGGTGCCGGGATGCAGGTGTGATAAAGGTCTCGCGAGCAGCTCAGCCCAATCTTAAGGCGTGTGTATGTATGCGTGTGTGTTCATATAAAGCTGGGCACGAAGAACAAACAAAACAAAAAAAGGCACAGCAGCCACCGTCCGAAGAGTCGAAGAGAAGAGGAGAGGAGGGGCAAGAGAGACAGCGGCAGCGCGGCTCCGACTACGACGTATGACCCCATTTTCTGTGGCTGCAAGCGGCAAGCGAGCAGCGCTCGGTGTGTGTTGTTTACTGCAGGCAAGGTGACTTCTGCAGCGCCGGGCCGAGGACAGCTTTCACCCGGCGCACCGTTCCGAGGGACACCTTCGACTCCCCCCCACTACCTTCGCCCAGCCAATATCAGCAGCCCCGGGGCCCACTCTCACTTTTTAGCAACCGATCGGCAGCAGCAAAGAAACGCGAGCGAGCAGACGCTACTTCGTCTGCTCGGGATACCGTCTGCTCACGGTTGCCGTCTGCTCACGGTTGCCGGTTGCCGTCTGCACGCGTGACCTCAGTTCGGGCTATCGTCTGCTATGCATGAAGATCGGTCACTCCCACACATGAACGGGTATAGGCATGCGGGAAGTTACGCGAGGTGCGCGAAAAGGGTGACAGACAACAATCTTCGCCGCGGTATGAAAACTCAGCATAGCATAGGCTACAGGCTGCGGCATGCAGGACACGGGTAGCAGACGACACTTATGTACGCCACACTATAAAAAAAAGCAAAAAAACAAAAAAGGCAAGGACAACTATGTTCTCCGCAGTCTGAAAACTCAGCACATGTATAGGCTCCGACATGGTCGACAGTTACTGTACACCGCACTTAAACAAAAAAAAAAGAAGAAAAAATAAAGAGGGTACCTTCAGAGTGAAGGAGCCGAGTTACTTTTCAAGGAATCGTTGCGTCGTGCTCCCACGGGCTGCTGAGATAAGCGTCACTTCCTGAACCCAATCCCTATTACACGTTTCACCCTACCGAAACGCTGGATGTAGTGCAATGCATTGTTCGTTCCGAAAGAAACAAGTAAGAGTGAAATGTTATTCACACTTTTTTAGGCTTAAATTGCGCTTCACTTAGCTACATTCACAGCTGCCAACCACAAACGCCCTTTAAGAAATGCGGCCACCCAAAACAGGATAAAAAAACAAAAAAACATGGATAATATGACTTCATGAGAAGTACTGTCAGTTTTTTTAAAATTTATTATTCATACAATAGAAGGAGATGTTGGCGCACAAATGTAGCGCCGGCTACTCCTATGGCTCTATAAATAGGTGGGAGATACGGCCTACTAAACAAATCTGGCAGCAAACTTATCCAAGTCACCACTTGTGGATGTAAACTTGACTTCGGCTTCGGCTACAACCTTATCCTGCCAGGCGGAAACAAAATGCGCCCACCCAGAATGGAAAACCGCACTCATGTCGTCTGCTGTCCAGCCTGCCCACGCACGTCATCGTATGTATAGCAGACGATCGCCTCGCTGCCCACGCTGACTCACGTCTTTCGCGAGAAAGCGCGCATATGAGAAGTACGCGAGAAACGCGTCAGTGTTCCAGTTTAGACCTGTCGATCGAGAAGCGGCGCCAACGCCTTCCGAAAGGCCCACGTTTGTCTGCTGCGGACACTACAAAAAAAAAAAAAAAAATGAAGGCCATACTCCGACTCCTACCCCTTTAGGCATTTCAATGGAAGGACGAGCTTGTGCCTCTATGGGTCTAATCAGTTTTACGTACTGTGCGTTTCTTAACATATATAATGAAATGAATTCAAAGCTTAAGAGAGAGAGAAGGAATAGTAGAGAAGGAAAGGCAGGTACGTTAACCAGTTTAGGACAAACGGTTTGCTACCCTACACATGGGAACAGGATGGGGGGGGGGACCTAAAGAGCAAGGAAAGAAAGAAAGAAAGAAAGAAAGAAAGAAAGAAAGAAAGAAAGAAAGAAAGAAAGAAAGAAAGAAAGAAAGAAAGAAAGAAAGAAAGAAAGAAAGAAAGAAAGAAAGAAAGAAAGAAAGAAAGAAAGAAAGCGCATAACACAGCACACATACAGTCAGTCCCAGTCCGTCACTCTACCGCGCGACATCAATGTCACAGCCGCTTGTCCAAGTCCGCTTTTCTTAAAAACCTCACCAGTAGTTCTGTCGCCTTTAGCTGCGATGTCTTCTGTCGACGACATGCAAGAATAGTTTCAACAAACATTTCTCTATTGTCAAGGTGCGCTAGAACGGAGGTTCCGGACATTTCTACAAAATACTAGAGGCCGGTGCGCTTAGATTAGTTGCGCGTTAAAGAACCCCACGTGGTCGAAATTTCCTGAGCCCTCCAATACGGGGTCTCTCATAATCATATCGTTGTTTTGGGACGTAAAACCCCAACAATTATTAATAAAGTTCTGGACAGCTCGGCAGCAAAGCGGCCTTCACTGGAAAAAGAAACATTTGCCGGCGAACTTACCCAAGCGATCAATGATTGGCTGTAAATATGGGTATAACGTAACTTGTGACAATATCGTATTGAAAATCATCCCCGGGCATGGGTTACCAATAAATCAAAGCGTACGTCGGTGCAGGAATGAATAACTTTGGCAGTCATTCCAGTCGACAATTGATCAGTGGTCTGATCGATCGGTCACATACCATTTTGTTCGTACGACTGTTCATCCATTCATGCATAGCGAAAGAGAGATAAGCCAATGTTAATGATACGTGGGAGTCATTAGCCTGGTCAATCGCATTGACATTCATAACGAGAACATGCTGTGTGGCTACCACATGTTTGAAGGATAACGATCCAAAAAAAGAACGAAAAAAAAAGGAAATATGACTGTCGTAATACTGTTCAACATTTCATTGCAGCTGTGTAACAAGCAAAGCGAAGTAAGCTTCAAAACTTACGAGCAGTAAAATGAAAGAGTTTATAATCGCCTCATTAATGATAAATGTAGCAAAATAGTAGAATCAGTCCGTAACGAGAGACGCGAGGCGTCCAATTGCATTACAGTTTCGTGCCATCATAAGAGATTGTTTGATTGTTCGCGAACAATAATTTATTGGTATAAATTGATTTCGTGCTTCATTGTAGTGTCCCTTTAGGTTGCGCTTTAGTGAAACTGACACTCGTAATTACGTGTTAATTGGAGCGATACCCTAACTGAACTCGATGTTCCAGAATCACCGCATAACTTATCGAGAATATTGAGAGGCGGCCCGGAATGCCAATGGAAACCTTCCTCACAATCCTTATACCTGTCAATCAGAGAAGCTTGGGGCGTTTCTCTAAAACTCAGCCCTCGTTTCGTTTATCTCCCCGATACTCTAATAAGGGAGGAGGAACTGCCCAACGAACGTAGAACACCGGATTGCTAAAAAATCGTGTCAGACATCCTTTGGCACGCCACGATAAGCAATCATGGCACACCGCAGCGCTTATCATCTCTCCGGCGAAGCCAAAAGTAGTCCACCCTCCAAAACCAGTGAAGTAAACAGTGGAGAGACAGGAAATCCCCGTATGAGATAAGGAACCTCCCTTCCACCTCAAAGCATAACCTGGCCTTAAGCGTTATATCGTCTGTTTTTTGTACGCGGTTATCAGCGTTGGGAAATGCGAAAACGTTGCGCGTCGTCTGCTTCCGATGCGGGCATTCACGAGAGAGTGAGATAACGAGCTAGCAGACGAAAATCGGAGGGAGGCGGAAACAGACGAAAAAAAGAAAAGAGAGAAGGCCAGTAATGATGACGCAGGCATGAATTGACACACTGAACTTTCTCCCCGAATCTAGGTCATCGACTGATCCCGAAGGGACTCCTGGGAAGAGCGGAAAAAACAGCTCCGCGGCGTTTGTGTCAATATAAGGCGCATCTCTTCTTTATCGATATAGTGACGGGCTTAAAGCGATAAAAAAAGAGGTAAATGAAAGCAATCGCCGCTTCATTGCCTTGTTTGACAATCTTTTTCTTTTTTTTCTTCAGGTAATCTCAAGTCTTGAGCTGTTCATAAAGTGGCAACTGACAGTTACTCGTGGTTCTTCGGTTTCGCTGTTTCGGACTGCGCGTTTAAATTTCAAGTTTCTTCTTATGCTACTAAGATGCACACCAAAGAAGAAATACCGGATGAGGTTTCATAGTCCAAATACTGAGTGCGAGATATCTTGCCTAACTTACAAGAAAATGTGTGTTAATGTATATTTGGGCGGGGACTATAACTCTGCATTATGACGACGCGGTAACAGAAATGCCGCGATAACGGCAGGGAAATTCTTCGGGAAGTTACAGTGAAATCAACTACGTCACAGCGACGCGCACGAACTTTATCGCATATACATTTTCCGAGTAATCAATGCCAGACAAGTGAAAATGATGTTTTAGAAGAATACTGCACAAAACCGATGTAATTATATTTTGGACCTTAGCGTACTTTTATTTCATAAGTAAAACGTCATAAAAACTCTATGAGGCGGTTAACTTCGTTTTCCTTTGTGCGTACGACAAATCTTGACCTCGAACCTCTCATGAGCGCTTATTAGACGCACATGCCTAATAGACGCTTATTATATGTGTGGTGTGCGTCATCGCTCTGTCACTGGACGTCCGTGTAACAAACGAAGGCTACATATATTATAGATACCATCCCAAGGTGTAGACGTCTAGCAGACGTCTAAGATACGCCTGACGGAACAGACGTCCATTAGACGTCTGTTAGCAACACAGTAGCCGCGCAACTATGCGCCCGTGTTCGTCTGCTTGTAGTCGGAAGCGCGGACGAGCAGCAGCAACCGCTCAGAACACAGGTCCGAAACGACAGATCAACCCAATATCAGCTCAAGGCGTACGTGCGCTTAATAGACAAATAAATGAAGAAACGGGTTGGATGGCAGTCCGGTATATAGATGTCTACAAGAAGTTTAGAAAATGAAGACACTGAGACGTCCAGTAAACGTCTATTAGCATCACAGTCGTCACACGACAATGCGCACGTGTTCTGCCACCGGAAGTGGACGACAGCGACAAGAAAACAGGTCCAACGCGAGGAACCAGATCAAAAGGCGAGCAAGCCACTTCCGGTTCATCAGGGGCCTGCACCGCCCTTCCTTAAGATCGGTGCGAAACAGGTCACCATCCTTATGGGTCGAGGACGAGCTATCGGAAACAAATACAAGCAGCGGGAATCTTCTTCCCAGCCCCCCTTGTTTCCGCGGTAAACAGGAACAAAAAAGTAACAACGAAACAAGCAGACGATGACGACGACGCCGCCGGGGCGGCGTCATCGTCTGCTCGCGATCGCGATGTGCGAGGAGGGTGTGCGTACAGCGGCGGCAACAACGGTCCGCACCACCAACTACCACCACGCTTCAGACCCGCGGCGCAAAGCTGCGCGAAGCGCCGTCGACCAGTGACCTCTACGAAGCAAAAAAGCTTTCACTTGCCGAGCCCTTCTCGGCGTTCTCTTTCCCTCGCGCGCCGCGGAGGAGCGCGCAGCGGCGGCGTTGTGTGCTGCCGCCAGCGGCAACACACCAACGAGCGAGGGCCTTGGCCCGCTTGCGAGCGGAGGGGGGTGGGGGTGCCGAGCGCCGGTTCCCCTGACCTGCTTCCCTTCTCCCCGCCACCCCCGAAACTGGGTCATGGAGCACGCACACACACGCGCCCCCCGAGTGAGCTCTCGCTCTCTTTGGGTGCCTGCTGCTCGCGAAACGGCCCCGGCTGCTGCCAGAAAAAGATCGGCCGCGCGCCTCACCGCTTCTTCGATGGCGCCCGGCGTTCGCAACCCGTGATCGTGGTTTACGTGAACGTCTTCCATTCAATCGGGTACCGCCCTCCACTTCCCGCGAAAACCCGTCGTCATCTCTGAAGCACTATAGTGAATTCTCGTGCTAATTTTCCGTCGTCTGCTAAAAACTGTGTGTCCGTCTGCTAGGCGGCGAGCGCGTGTCGTCTGCTGCAACGCCGGTGTGTGTGTGCGTCGTCTGCTAGCAGCGTGCGCTTCCAACCTGTGATCGTCCGCAATCTTCTCAACGCCGCAACGTGTTTCATCTGAACGACCACTTTGGTTTAAAGGAGCGAAAAAAAAAAAAAACGTACTTTGTGCAGCAAACGACGCTTACTTCGCATGTGCCTGGACTTAAAGGAAGTTCGTCGGCTGCGGTCAAATCGTCCGTCTGCACCCAGAATGCTTGCTTCGAGAATCTTCCGTGGAGAGTGATCCCGCTTGTGGTTGTTCCAGCGTCAGGAAAACGAATAGCTGTGCCGCGTGACGTTCGGTGAAGAGATGTACTTAAGGTACCGTTTCGAAAGTGAACACTTCGATGTTAACGGTTGAGTGCAGGCGTAGAAACTTAAGGGACTTCGAGAAGTGTGTTTGTTGTCTGTGGTGCTCGTCAAACATGTGAAGTGCTAGGGACCGGAGAACAGAACCGACAGCACCTAGTCTTCGTGGCAATATATATCTCCATCGTGGTGTTTCTCTGAGGATTTGAACACCGGTACTACTTTTTTTTTTCTTCTGTGTCGCCGTTCTTCAAACAGTCATCGATTCTTCTCATTTAAGGTGAGTTCGATTCCACGCGCTGGATTTGCAACGCTCACTCTTACGCAACGGAATTTTTTTTTTCAAATGCATTTTGCGGGTCAAATCCAAAATTACTTCGTTGCGCACAAGGCAATACTGCTAGCGATTGGTGCACGTACATTCCGAAACTTTACAGACAGACGATAATTTCGCGACAATACTTCAACACGAGAAATCGCTAACCAGTTTTTTTTTCTTTCAATTTCAATAGAATGAAATGCATATAGATTGAGTAAATTTCAGATGGCGTTCATTGAAATGCGTCGGTTAATGCATGAATACGCAAGATCATAAACAGCGCTAACAGAGGAAGCCGATAGATCAATGTGCGTCTTGACCAGCTTGTACGAGCCGCGTTGCCTCGCTGGCATTTTCACTTCTCAACCGTTACCAAACTAAGTGTAACAGCCTGGCGCAGCGAACATTTCCGTCAACGTATAATGCCCAGTTCTGTTTTTCTCCCTGAATTTTTACAACGTTTTAAACGCAAGGTGTTATTATGATCACAACCTGTTCCTGAAAAAACTCGTGTAGCACTGAATTGCACCGACACTTGCGACCCTGACAACATCCCATTACGCTTGACATCATTTCGAAGCCTACCGTGCGAAAAAAAAAATTATCGCAGCTGCGGCAAAGGGGAGGGCGTTCGTTTCGCTTTCCTGACCACGTGGTAGCGCCGGCGAGTTGCCGTGACGTCAGAGCCGCTTCCCAGTTGAATGACCTTCGAAATCCCGAATGCGCCGCCGCTGGTCCTGTTTTACTCAGTGACTTCGTTGTATTTATTAACACTTCTTTTCTTTCTCGATCATTCCAACATAGCCACACTGTCATAGCTTTCCATCTTTCTTCAGTGAGATCACGTGACAGAAACTATTATTACCCACTTTAGGCTTAGCGGCTTGCCTCCTTGCTTATCAAGGTGCAATGATTGCGTTGTCTGGGAAACTTTAATGACACCATAGCGCTCCATTCGCATGTTGAAGGTTGTTGCGATTGTTATTACTGTTATGTTATGTATTCGCCGCACGTTATTATCATCGCCGTTATCATAAGCTTGACATTATCTTCGGCTTAATAACGATAACCATGTTAATTTTGCCTGAGTTCCACATAAGCAGTTGAAGTTCGTTAGACTTGACGCGGACCATGTGCCTGCGTTTCTGAATTTTGCGATTATATGTTTTTTTTTCTAATTACAGGGAAATGATGACGTTATGGTATTTCACCGGTGGTTAAGGACTCGGAGAAAATTCCAGTTTTTTTAGTTTTTTTTTTTTGCGTGTAGCCAACATACCTAAATATTAAGTGCCCACTTCGCGAAGTTAGTCGAAGCTTTTCTGTCAAAACCTCAGAAATGTCAGTTTCGGTACCACTCGTGGATGCGCGAATACATCGCTAATATAACTCGAAGAGTTTCAGCTGTGGACTTCACAATTACAACTTTTAAGAGTATTTTGGAAATGTGACTTTACTATTTTAGATCTGAGACGCCCTTGTTCAATTTGCGAATTGAAAGATCGCCTACTATCGGTACTTCTCAGCCGAATTGTTTCAAATGTTCTCGCTGAAAAAAAGTTATAAGCGTCGACGGTATTGGCCAAGTTGACGCGGTGACCCCTTTTGCGCCGTATGTTTCCACTAATGTTTTAGTAAAATACATGGTACGTTCCTTTATTTTAAAACTGAGTTCCTTGCAAACTTCGAAGATGAGTGTAATTTCTCAACTTCCAAATAACTACAGAATAAATATTATCATTATGTTATAGTTACCGTAGGGGCGCAGCGTAGTGTATATATATCTGGATTACTTTTCACGATATTATTACGACGCACGCCGTAGTGGAGGGCTCCGAAAGTTTTGACCATCTAGTGTTCTTTAACGTGCACCTAAACCTAAGTACACGGGCTTCAAGCATTCTCGCCTACATCGAAAATGCGGCCGCCGCGGTCGGGATTCGATACCGCGACCTTCGGGTCGGCAGTCCAGCACCATAACCACAATACCACCGTGTCGGGAGCTATTCAGTTTAAGCGTGACAAATTTAAGCGCATGTTATTGCGTCCCAGTGACCTTTTCACGCGAACTTATCGACATAAATCATACGGCACTCTGCGATCAACATGTCTCTTTTTTTTTCGCTGTCTCATCCGTCCATTTCACGAGGCCTTCTGCTAATGCTCCTCTGATTGCTGTCGTCTGTTGTAACGATATGATGTTTAATGTCGAAAGACATTACGCGCGATTGTTTTGTCATTCGCGCTGATGGGCAGGGTGTACACGTTTTCCGTTCAATCTGCCATCTGGTTGTTTTTCCGCATGCTAATTCATTTTATGTCATCAACTATCATCCACTAATAACTTGAACGCTTCCCAGCGCCTCGCGTTGCAAAACGTTTTACCAAGAATATTGGGTGCGGCTGATGGTGGTGTTGGTCGTGGTGCTGCTGATGATGGTCGGTATGATGATGATGTTCATATAAACCATAGCATGCACCCACACTGGCAAAAAGTGGGTAACTTAATATTCATTTAATATCTCTAAAAAAGACAACTAATGTTAAGAATAACTTTTAAACACATGTGAAGGCGTCATTCCGAGGGTAAATTGGGCAGCCAGATCAGAGAAATGTACATTGTTAAAGCTTTAAAAATTAAGAAGAAATATGGATTGAAGAAAGCATACCACGTGAAAATTCTCAGCATTAACAACAACAATATTTTAAAAAATTAGGAGGGTTAAGACTTCACATTAATTTGCCACGCTGGTACGTTCAATGACATCAAAAGCTTCAGTTGCCGTAGTGCTACGTCTTGGTTTGCGATTCGTTTGCGTTGTTGAAGTTTTTCGTAAAGAAGTCTGACGTTTAATGCAAACCCATCATGATACGTGTCTCAGTGGATAAGTGTTCGAAGAGAAGGAGGACCTGAAGTAAAATTGATGCATGTGATTCATGTGTATATTGTTACGGAGTCTTTGCAATACGCTCACAATACGCATCCCAACCAGTTGAACCATTCAATCATGACACGCTTTCGTTCTTGCTAGACGCAAGCCATAAGGTAACTTGTCTCTAAAATACCTCATCGTTGCATAAGTTTACAATGAACCGACCGATTTATCTACCCAGTGAGGGCGTCAAAGCTTATCGCGCAGATCTAAACGTCATGCATAGTCCAAGATGGCGGCCTGCGAAACCTCTGCAGTTAAAGTCGTCTGCGTTCTTTCACACAGTAGCAGACGACGACCTTCGGCTAAAACGAGTATTCGTAAATGCGACGTCATGCTCCCGTTATTTTCGCTAGCGAGCGAGACTTGACTTGTCGTCTGCAACATAGAGCCCAGTATAGCAGACGACTGGCACACGAGGCGTTCTCCGAGGCACGTTTGCCTTGACATCGAAATTCTTTTTTTCAAATACACACGAAAGCGATCGACACTTCACGGGCAACGAAAAGAGAACGCGAACGGCTGTTCCGTTGTCGATATTTTTGCTTTTCTAATCGCCTTATCACACTCAGCTCAGTCCTGAGAGCTATGCGTGCTGTAATCGCCGATACGGTGGCTCCGATCGACGTATTACGGGCGCGGAGAAAAGGCCGATTGTGAGCGCAGATTACGTTTTCCTTTTTGGCGCACGACAACACTTTGGATTTCTCGAGAACCGCAGCAAGTTATAAAGTCTAAAGGGGAAGGGGGTGGAGAAGCTGGCAAGGGGAGGTTGCGATTGCGTAAGTGATCGAATGCTGCTGCCATGGATTGCATTGGCATAACCGAGGCCTCCTTCGGCAACTATAGTGTATTGGCCGGTCGTGCCCATGCAATCGCCTGGCGTCAAGTTTCATCTGCCTTGATCAATGTGTGTGTTTTGCGTTTCGCTAAGTTGTGGCAGCGGTTGGCGTCTTTCTAGAGTGAACAAGCACGTGTTGGACGGCAGGCAGTCGTTTTGGCTCGTTTCGTGACACTGTCTTGACTAAATTGCTCCGTTTCCACTACAGTGCAAGAAAGAAAGCTATGCCAAGTTTGTTTTGGATATGTCAGGCATTTCGTTCCGAAAGCCCGAGCTTATCAACATCACTCAGTTGAGATAAATATTTCGCAGTGCTTCACTGAGAGCAACTTATTCACGGTGCCCGATGGTGATTCCTGTGCACCAGGGCAAAAGATAAATCAAAGAGAGCTCGCACATTACTTCTTAAGAACTTTTTTCGTTCGAGAAAAACAAAAGAACGAAAGACGTGCCAACACAGATGCAAGAGAAGAGAATAAGACCACACAAATGCCTCTTCTGTTCTATTCTGTTCTCCTGTTTTCTATCATCTTCTGTCCTCTTCTCATGTCTTCTCTCTTCTATCCTCTTCTCTTGTCTTCTGTAATATTCTGTTAACTTCTATGTTCTTCTCAGATCTTGCATCCTATTCTGTTCTCTATTTTACCGTTCTATTCTCTATTACATCCTCATTTTCTAACCCCATATTATTCTCATATATCCTCTCTCTTGTCTTCTATTCTTCTTTCTTCAGTCCTATTCCCCTTTCTACTAGTTTATTCTACCATCTGTACTAATACCTTCTTCCGCTTCTCTTGTCTTCTGTTTCACTCTCTTCTGTCCTATTCTCCTCTATGCTATTCTCTTCTATGATTTGTACTAGTCTTTTCTATCATCTGTACTAATATCGTCTATCATCTTCTCTTCTCTTCTATATCTTTTTCTGTCTTATTCTCCTCGATACTATTATCTTCTATAATTTGTATTAGAATATCCTCTATCATCTTCTCTTGTCTTCTATTCTTTTTTCTGTCATATTCTCCTCTATACTAATCTCCTCTGTCATTTGTACTAGTTTATTATATCATCTGTACTAATATCTTCTATCCTCTTCTCTTGTCTTCTATTCTTCTTTATTCTGTCCTATTCTCCTATATGCTATTCTCTTCTATCATTCGTACTACTCTCTTATATCATCTGTACTAAAATCTTCTATCCTCTTGTCTTCTATTCTTCTTTCTTCTGTCCTATTCTCCTGTATACTATTCTCTTCTATCATTCGTACTACTCTCTTATATCATCTGTACTAATATCTTTTATCCTCTTCTCTTGTCTTCTATTCTTCTTTATTCTGTCCTATTCTCCTATATGCTATTATCTTCTATCATTCGTACTACTCTCTTATATCATCTGTACTAATATCTTCTATCCTCTTGTCTTCTATTCTTCTTTCTTCTGTCCTATTCTCCTCTATGCTATTCTCTTCTATCATTCGTACTACTCTCTTATATCATCTGTACTAATATCTTCTATCCTCTTGTCTTCTATTCTTCTTTCTTCTGTCCTATTCTCCTGTATACTATTCTCTTCTATCATTCGTACTACTCTCTTATATCATCTGTACTAATATCTTTTATCCTCTTCTCTTGTCTTCTATTCTTCTTTATTCTGTCCTATTCTCCTATATGCTATTATCTTCTATCATTCGTACTACTCTCTTATATCATCTGTACTAATATCTTCTATCCTCTTGTCTTCTATTCTTCTTTATTCTGTCCTATTCTCCTATATGCTATTATCTTCTATCATTCGTACTACTCTCTTATATCATCTGTACTAATATCTTCTATCCTCTTCTCTTGTCTTCTATTCTTCTTTATTCTGTCCTATTCTCCTATATGCTATTCTCTTCTATCATTCGTACTACTCTCTTATATCATCTGTACTAAAATCTTCTATCCTCTTGTCTTCTATTCTTCTTTATTCTGTCCTATTCTCCTATATGCTATTATCTTCTATCATTCGTACTACTCTCTTATATCATCTGTACTAATATCTTTTATCCTCTTCTCTTGTCTTCTATTCTTCTTTATTCTGTCCTATTCTCCTATATGCTATTATCTTCTATCATTCGTACTACTCTCTTATATCATCTGTACTAATATCTTCTATCCTCTTGTCTTCTATTCTTCTTTATTCTGTCCTATTCTCCTATATGCTATTATCTTCTATCATTCGTACTACTCTCTTATATCATCTGTACTAATATCTTTTATCCTCTTCTCTTGTCTTCTATTCTTCTTTATTCTGTCCTATTCTCCTATATGCTATTATCTTCTATCATTCGTACTACTCTCTTATATCATCTGTACTAATATCTTCTATCCTCTTGTCTTCTAATCTTCTTTCTTCTGCCCTATTCTCCTCTATGCTATTCTCTTCTATCATTCGTACTACTCTCTTATATCATCTGTACTAATATCTTTTATCCTCTTCTCTTGTCTTCTATTCTTCTTTATTCTGTCCTATTCTCCTATATGCTATTCTCTTCTATCATTCGTACTACTCTCTTATATCATCTGTACTAAAATCTTCTATCCTCTTGTCTTCTATTCTTCTTTCTTCTGTCCTATTCTCCTGTATACTATTCTCTTCTATCATTCGTACTACTCTCTTATATCATCTGTACTAATATCTTCTATCCTCTTGTCTTCTATTCTTCTTTCTTCTGTCCTATTCTCCTCTATGCTATTATCTTCTATCATTCGTACTACTCTCTTATATCATCTGTACTAATATCTTCTATCCTCTTGTCTTCTATTCTTCTTTCTTCTGTCCTATTCTCCTCTATGCTATTCTCTTCTATCATTCGTACTACTCTCTTATATCATCTGTACTAATATCCTCAATCCTCTTCTCTTGTCTTCTATTCTTCTTTCTTTTGTGCTATTCTCCTCTATGCTATTCTCTTCTATCATTCATACTACTCTCTTATATCATCTGTACTAATATCTTCTATCCTCTTATCTTGTCTTCTGTTCTTCTTTCTTCTGTCCTATTCTCCTCTATGCTATTCTCTTCTATCATTTGTACTACTCTCTTATATCATCTGCACTAATTTCTTCTGTCCTCTTCTCTTGTCTTCTATTCTTCTTTCTTCTGCCCTATTCTCCTCTATACTAATCTCTTCTATCATTTGTACTACTCTCTTAGATCATCTGTACTAATATCTTCTATCCTCTTCTCTTGTCTTCTATTCTTCTTTCTTCTGTCCTATTCTCCTGCATACTATTCTCTTCTATCATTCTTACTACTCTCTTATATCATCTGTACTAATATCTTCTATCCTCTTCTCTTGTCTTCTAATCTTCTTTCTTCTGCCCTATTCTCCTCTATGCTATTCTCTTCTATCATTTGTACTACTCTCTTATATCATCTGCACTAATTTCTTCTGTCCTCTTCTCTTGTCTTCTATTCTTCTTTCTTCTGCCCTATTCTCCTCTATACTAATCTCTTCTATCATTTGTACTACTCTCTTAGATCATCTGTACTAATATCTTCTATCCTCTTCTCTTGTCTTCTAATCTTCTTTCTTCTGTCCTATTCTCCTGCATACTATTCTCTTCTATCATTCTTACTACTCTCTTATATCATCTGTACTAATATCTTCTATCCTCTTCTCTTGTCTTCTAATCTTCTTTCTTCTGCCCTATTCTCCTCTATGCTATTCTCTTCTATCATTTGTACTACTCTCTTAGATCATCTGTACTAATATCTTCTATCCTCTTCTCTTGTCTTCTAATCTTCTTTCTTCTGTCCTATTCTCCTGCATACTATTCTCTTCTATCATTCTTACTACTCTCTTATATCATCTGTACTAATATCTTCTATCCTCTTCTCTTGTCTTCTAATCTTCTTTCTTCTGCCCTATTCTCCTCTATGCTATTCTCTTCTATCATTTGTACTACTCTCTTATATCATCTGTACTAATATCTTCTATCCTCTTCTCTTGTCTTCTAATCTTCTTTCTTCTGCCCTATTCTCCTCTATGCTATTCTCTTCTATCATTTGTACTACTCTCTTATATCATATGCACTAATTTCTTCTGTCCTCTTCTCTTGTCTTCTATTCTTCTTTCTTCTGCCCTATTCTCCTCTATACTAATCTCTTCTATCATTCTTACTACTCTCTTAGATCATCTGTACTAATATCTTCTATCCTCTTGTCTTGTCTTCTATTCTTCTTTCTTCTGTCCTATTCTCTATGCTCTTCTCTTCTACCATTTGTACTAGAATATCCTCTATCCCCTTCTCTTGTCTTCTATTCTTTTTTCTGTCATATCCTCCTCTATACTATTTTCCTGTCATTTCTACTAGTTTCTTCTATCATCTATACTAATATCATCTATCCACTTCTCTTGCCTTCTATTCTTCTTTCTTCTGTCCTATTCTCCTCTATACTAGCCTATTCTATCATCTATACTAATGTCTCATATCCTCTTCTCTTGCCTTCTATACTATTTTCTTCTACAATCTGTACTATTCTCTTCTATCATCTGTACTATTCTCTCGTATCATATGTACTATTCTCTTCTATGCCCTTCTCTCTTTTCTTCTGTGCTGTTCCCCTCTATTATCAAGTCTTCTATTCTCTCTTGTATTCTACTTTTTCTTATGCTTTTCTCCTCTCTTCTATACTATGCTACTGCTTCTGTGTTTGCACGTCCGCCATTTTTTTATGATGAATCCCTACCAACTAGCTCAACTTTCCGTCGTTCTGAGAAAAATATTTCTTTATCACGTAGTGCTGTGTCACCCACAGGTGAGAGGCGCTAGAAATTCAATGTATGCAGAGCTTTCGTGATATCATTTCCAATTGCTTCCCATCCTTGGAAAGGTGTTACAGGCAAACAAAAGCGGGAAAATGTCGACGGCTCGATTGCCAGCCGCTTTCGCGTGTGGACGGAGTTTAAGGACACTGGTGTGCTTAATGTTTGCGTGCTTCAGAAAACGCCAACTGGTTAGATTTAATGCGAATGCCCATCCACACTGCGGCGCATGCCTCATGTTGGTTTGGCCAAGTTAGGCCAATCAATTAATAACCAGGGTTTGCTTCAGATCGCCTTTATATAGCTATCAGTTCACTGCGATAAGGCTGGATCAGACGAAGCACACTATCATGCCGTATATCGGAAAAATACTAGAAAATAAGCGTTGTCTGTCTATCGTCTGCTGGTCGTATGTCTGCCGTCTGCTTGACGTCTGCTGCACGGTTTTCTTTTTAAACAGAAGCTCACCTAGCTCCCTGTCTCCAACCGGCGGTACACAACCTCGCCCTTCTTGCAATTAGGGCGCGAAGCTTACGTCGCATACGTTATACGACGATTACAGCAAGTACACGGCAACGCGGCCGTTGCGTGATAACGAAAGAAAATATGAACAAACGCGCAAGAAGAATGAAAGATACGTTTGACGCGTCCTCACCTTGGCCTAAAATGCCGATGCCTATACGGCGCTGCCTTTTCCCACCGTCCCTTTCTCGCTCCGTTCAATCCTTCGCTCCTTCATTACCTTTCGCTGCACATACGGCGCCTGCGGCCGTCTACCGTTAAAACTTCGCATTAAAAAAAGTCACGAGAGAAACCTACCTGGCAGAAGAGAAACCTTCAAGATGACTGTAAACACACTTCTGCGCTGTTCTTAATTTACTTCTGCCTGCCTTCTGTTTACACGCTTGTTCCCATATTTAATCTGCAATGTACAAGATAACGCGCGACAAGCACAGACTCTTCGCTTGCGAAACTACGAGACAGTAGTAAGATAAGACAGCCGCCTGCCAGGCTCTGCAGATCATGGCGGACGCAGAGCTCGCGATGATGCCAACGCCTAAGGAGGTTAAAGTTTTTGTATAACGTCCTTGCCTGTGCTCTATTTGTATACACGAACAGATTATGTAACACTGCCAGTTACGAAACCATGTAACGAATTTACGAAATCATGTTTTAAAAGCTGCGCTTGAACCAAAATGTCGAAGATTAGACTCGTATACGTCAGCCATGCTGCACGATTGACATTTACAGACGAATTCAAATGCCGCACGTAAATGACAGCTCAAGTAGGTTGAGTATCAAATGTCGCAACTCCCAGACTCAGATTACCGAGAAAATGCTCGACAACGAAGTAGTTTTCGAGTTATTACGATTAAAGTGACCAATTTCCGCAGACGCCCGTTTTCTGAAAGCAGCTTAAAGCCGTCTCAGAGCAGGTACACCATGGCACCGGCGTAACAAGCAGTCCAGCAGGGCATTTGATAAAACTGCCTCCGAGATCGGCTCGCTTTATAGTGCTTCGGACAACAATGAACGTCGGCGGGTTTCAGGCACAGCTTCATAGCATTTAGGAACGTCTGCAAGTTCGTAGGGCGAGCAGAAGTAAACGCTGGCGCACGTCGTCTGCTACGCAACCAAAACACAGAAGGCAACTACTGCGAGCGACCATTGGCTATATACACCGGCGCTTGAAGATTGGAGGGGCGGTTTGATCGTGACGCATTCCGACGTTTAATGGGAATATCCCCCACTCGGGCGCCTGGTATTGACTTTGGATACACGCCAGCGAGTCATTCCATCGCATCTTTTCGATTAGCGTTACTTATACGTGGTTTCAAACGCGCCCGCCGGTGCGGTGCACGCGAGCGGAGCGGCGGGGAGTGGCCTTGAGCGTCCTTGGCGTATGCCGCGTAGCGCGCGCGGCGAGCCCAAACGAAAGTGCGAGTGTAAAACGACCTTGGATCCATTTTTCTTTTCCTTTCCGCCGCGTACCGTTTCACCCCCGTCGCGCCGCTAGACCCTACCCCCCGCCATCTCTCGCTTTCCAGATGCTGCTCCGCGTTCCGCCAGCTAACGGGCGGCTTTGGTTTCGCTTTCCGGCTTACAGATGTCGCTCGCCTAAGACTGGCCGTTTCCACTGCTTTCTATACTGCCGCTTCCTTGTCTGCCGATAAACATCATTTCCCCGTTCTTTCCTTCTTTCTTTTTTTTTATGTGAGATAAAGGGCACACAGAAGTTCAGAGCCCGCACAATGATCGGATTGGAGTGCACCAGCCGTACAAGGCATGGTCGTGTATTTTGTCACAATAGATTTCATGGACCTTCCTTCTTTTCACATCACTGGCCGCACCGACCACAGTTTCCTACCATATTTACTAGAGGGAAGTGGGGCGCTGCGATCGTTCAGCCACCATGGGGATGATGGGTAGTACACGGATTTTCGTGCTTGGGGCTTTCAACTTACTTGTGGCTTCGTTTAATGTTGCGTTTTGGCTTTCGTTTCGTCGTACTGCTATTATGAAACTCTATGGAATTGACGGGCTGCACGCGGACGATAGCAGTGGTGCCGCTTTATCCCAGCCAATGAAGGTAGGCGAAAAACAAAAGAAAATGAATCATTAAAAAATACCGGTCCTGGGCTCGTGTTTTCTAATGAATATTTTTCTGTGATTAAATTCCTTTCGTCACGTTTTCCCGTCGAATGGCTTGTAAGGAAAGATAGCGGAGGCATGACAGCGTGACAGTCATTGACGTAAACCGAAAAATGATTTGAAAGAAATACGAAAAGCATCGTTACGAAACGCGCACACTGGACGGTTAAATAGCTGTAGTACATTCGCTAATCACACAAGACCCAACATCTCAATAGGTATAGCAAAACGTTTCTGATGCCTGTAAAGTTTTGTGGAACAGCTAGGTGTCACCTGCCCACATTCTATACAGCGAAACCTGTATGAATCTCTTTTTCTGCAAAATGGCATATGGAATAGTGACATAGCTGTTCGCTGCGCGGTTTCTGGAAATACGTACAGTCGGTGTCGGAAGTTGAAAAAGCACTGCGCCTCAGAAAAGTTGGAATTTCCCAGAAATTTGTGACTATTCGGTCGAACTGCACTCTATACGTTGTTAGCGCGTTTTAAAAAAGGCTGGCAATCTAAATTCAAGGCTGCTCGCAGATGCAGCGGAAATATTCAGCTTTTTCTTGCGTCCCATGGTCTCTAAACGTTTGACGCGACTGTACACCAGCACATCGATAAACGCACCTACGTAGTGTCTTACTGAGTTAGGAAACACCTGGGCAATGGCATTCGCACTGCTGCTGCATTCGCACATATGCTTACGCTATACGTTTAGTGCTACTGCGTATATCTAGCAAGCACGCGAATCTGGAAATTATTAGCATTTACGCACACACCGGTAAAGTCATAGAAACCCGGATCGCCGCACTGGTTGTGGAACCTCTTGTCACAACACAGTCGGTCAAAGAAGTTCGCAGGGCGCGTAACTATACGGTTCCACGCCCCGCGCAAACTCCGAACACGAACCACAGGTATATTGCCTAGAATATTCTAGGCGCTACACCACAGGCCGTACCGCAAGCCTTACAGTTATCATAGAGTTTTCAGTGTCCTTGAGCAAGTCTTCACTTGTGGGTAGTTGACGACTGACTGCCGTCTTAACTAGTCTAATAGTCTATTTTTATCCGTTAAGTTCGAATTGTTTTCTTGTACCGAATGCATACCTTTCCTATAGATGTATGAAGTTTAAAATGTTGTAAGTTTATTCACTGGGGGCCTGTGTTTGGGGCCCTGGTGGGGTTCAATTAGAAGCGCCGTGCCATAAAAAGAATCTCAACTCTGCCATGGAACTCATGTTTGCAGCGAAATCTTGCGGCTGACTTCAGGTCCCCAAAGGCGAGGGAAGCCGTAGGATTGTGACGTGGCAGTCATACCTGTGGATGCCACGGGACATACATATGCGTTGGATAATCACTCTACCTTTCAATAATAAGCATTCTATCTATCTATCTATCTATCTATCTATCTATCTATCTATCTATCTATCTATCTATCTATCTATCTATCTATCTATCTATCTATCTATCTATCTATCTATCTATCTATCTATCTATTCAATCCTGGCACACTAAATGATTAATGGCGCGAATGAGTGAGCATCAGCAGACGTAAGCTGGTTTGTCACGGACGTGAGCGATTTCTTATCGAAATTCATTTTGCCGAGGCCTGTGGCATCGTGAAACTGTCGACGCAGCCAGCAGCGTTATTATTAGCACAATAATTATTCACGCGGCAGTTTTGCCGCGCTCAACACTCGTGTAACATTCGCGGAAGCCCCGCAACAAGTTGCCCTCGGAGCAGCTCGACGGATAAACACCCAACGAGGCATGCCGTCGACTACACCTCGGTGCAACACGCCAGAGACCTCCTACGCTCGAAGGTCAACGCACTCGGCGTCGAGGTCATTGACAGGGCCGCCGCAGCACAACGGTGCCGTTGGCCTACGTCGTACCGTAACGCCAGCGGGAACGAGAAAGGGCGAGATTCGAGGGAGAGGAGTCGCGACCGCGCCGGGGAGTAACGGTGTGCGAACTTGCAGCGCACTCGCTCACTCACACACCTGTTTGAGCGCTTCGGGGAGGAGAGCGCTAGAGGAAGCGCCTAGGCAACGCAGGCCAAGCGCGTAGGCGAAAGTGAATTCCACCCTCTCCACATTAAAGCTCTCCTTCTCTCGACTTCCTTCTCTCCGGCTATCTTTCGCTCCCGGGTTTTTTGCGGCTGCTCTTAGAACCGAGGGTGAGAGAGGAGGGTTTCTTTCTTTCGTCTTCCGTTCCCTCCTCCCTTCGCTGTGAGGCACCTGTCTTTTTGCTTTTATAACTTGCGGTGTTGCCTGTCTTTCTCTGTGGCGGGGTATTATTGTCTGAGTGCCGCCGTACTGGGGAGCCGTTGTCTCTCCCCCTTCCCCTTCCCTTCATTCCGCTGCGCGGTGTTACTGGTTTTGTAACGCCACTGGGTCACCGGGTTTTGCGGGCTCCATCACTCCACGTCTGCATGCCGCCCCTCTGTGTTCACCCTTCTTTCATTCTCTCTCTTTTTTCAACCTGTCACTCGTGCGCTCGTGCGCACGCAGGATAAACTTCGTTCTTCTTCGCGTTCACTTCTGTCTGAGCAAAACGTAGCAGACGAGCTGCCAGCCCTGTCGTCTGTTTCGGTGAAGTGATCTGCGATAGCAACAATTTGCAGACGATGCACGGTATGTTGAAGCTCGAAGCTTAATCAGGTGTGCCGTCTAGTGAGGTGTGTCGTCTGCCTTTGTGGTTTGCGGGAACAAAGGCCAACGCCGTCTGGCATAATTCGAAGCTCAGTCAGATATCCTTTAAGCATTAGAAATCGTTTACTTGTTCATCATTCCGTGTGGGTTAAGCAGCACACAAAACAAGGCCTAAGAAAGACACAAGAAAACACAATAGTTGCTGCCTGCTGCGTTTACTTGTTGATATTTTTAGAACAGAAGCATCTCATAAAGGTATGGAGGACGTTGACAGCAGCGTTCATTTCACCATCACTGCCAAAGTAGTCGCCAAGTTTTCCTCACGCTTATTCCAGGCATCGCTTTCACGAGTATAAATACATTGCCTTCATAACATGTCGCGCTTGTCTCCCCTATCCGTCTGCTCTGAAACCTGACCACTTTTTCGTTTAATCGCCGTTGCTCTTCAAAAAACGCCCCGTCTCGTTCGTACAGGCTGACGCAATAGGTCTATAAATTGCCTGCGCCGGCGTTATTTCTGAAATTCCTAGTCTGAAAGTTACTCGCATTATGAAGTCCCTCGGATTATAAACACGTCCTCGCAAAAGCAGAAGTAGATAGCATCGTCTGTTGCCCTCACAGCGTCGTCTGCTTCTACTCGTCTGCTCGGATGTGAAGCAACCGCTTCGTCTGTCTGCGCAACGCGAAGTCCAACTCAGACGTACTGTAGAATTTCGTGTACTGCAGACCATCGTGCGTTGCCCATTGTGTAAGAGACTGTCCGCTGGCCCGAATTTACATGCTGCAGCTTTCGCCGCCCTCTAATGCACTTATCCTATGCCTATACCGACTGCCCTGCAAAAGGTCCGAGCGTTCTTATTACGACGTTATAGTTGATATTGCCCCACATCGATATAGATATACCTCTTGTCTTTGCGAATTCTCGTTATTGCGAAAACGTGCGTTCACCTCTTCTTTCACATACAGATAACCATTCTGTGTACGTGCATAGTATACAGTCGTCTTGCCAAATCTTCGCACTCAGTACTTTCTTTTGTCATTGTAGCGACGAATGACTCAGTCGCCGTCATCTTTTCGTCTGTTATCGTTTATTTTACGGGCATGCAATGACAAGCGCCCTAAACCATTTCATCGTTAAAAGCTTGGCGATATGATAGATTTCGAAATCGGTGTAGACGGCCAGACCTGTCGGCGAGACATTTTTTTTTTTTTTTTTGAGTAAAAGCAAAGTCAAGAGACTATGACCAAGCGAGCACTTTCCGTGCTTGTGCGACGATAATCAGCAAAATGATGTCGTTGAACGCTTCATCGCAGCTTCGAAAAAAGAAAAAAAAAAAACGCATTGCTCAATGTGTCAACATGTCGCGCCAGGTTTCATCACAGGGGGGGTCTCGGAAGAGAGCAACAAGTGCTCCGCCGCCATCACACTTCCTTATTTATTTATTTCGTCTGGCAATCAGCAATTGATTCGATCGATTTTTGGTCTCCTCGTAACTCTGCCGATACTCTATTTGAAGGTTTCGGTTAGGACGCAAAAAGAAAGATGTCACTCGACGAGAATCGCTTTTAAATCAAATATTGATTCGCGCAGTTCTTTAATCCTTCCGCAAGTTTCCCAGACTTTGGCGACCCCCGTGGGAAACGACGCGTCATCTGCAACAGGCTGCCGCGTAGCAGACGTATGGCAGACAGCAACAGCGTCGTCTGCTCAGCGCGCCGTCTGCTACCGCTCCCTGTGAGAGGTCGTTGCACTTGGCGCTAGCGCGTTCAACGGCAGCAAAGTCCCGTTGCGGCAAGCGCTGGCGGTTCGACGACCTTTCGCAAAATCCAACGGAGCGTTCCTCCTGGTAACTCTCCGCTTCTCTTTGTTTTTGTTCCCTCCTTTTATCTCTCCTGCCTCCTTCCTTAGGCCTTCTCCACCCCCTTTCCGCGTTACTCTCTCCCGCGTGCTATCTCTCTAGCGGTCGAGAGAGGAGAAAGCCAAGTCAAGCCTTGCCCGAAGCCTTGAAACCGAAAGTGGGTGGGGAAGGGGAGCACGGTCACTGGCCTCGCATCACTGCTCGCCGCGCTATGCCGTCGTCGCCAGGTTCTTGATTTTTCGCTTTTGCTTGAGCGAGCAAAGCAGAAAGAAACATTTTTTCTTCGAGGTGTTCGTTTCACGACGCGTTGTTGACTTACTTAGGAACAGGCAAACTGTGTCTGCGCGCAGTTATCTTCGCGCTTCTTTTTGTCGTCTGCAACGGCGAGGGCTATTTCCAGACGCGTTTTGAGCTAGTGGCCGTTTTCCTTTTCTTTTATTTTCTGGTTATTCCTTTGCGTTTCATTCATTGTGCGGCCTTCAAGTAATTACGTCTAACTTTAGGCACCGCTGCAAGATCAGTTGCGTAGACCCGATTGCTTCCACGGACGAACGGCTTTTTGTAAGCTCGCCATCCACGCGTAAGCCTTGTGCTCGCTTATACTTAGGCTTAGCAGCTTACGCCTTTGCCAATGCTGACGAATGGGTCCTCTGTTAACTCTTTCGTTCCGGATTTCAGTCAGGCATTTCCTCCATCTTCGATAGTGTTTCATGACGTGTTGCGGGTCAGTCAGGTTCTCCCCACAACAATTTTGTCTCCCCAATTTGACCACAAACGTGCTTGGAAGTTATGTTTTAGAACGTACCAATATCGCGAATTTACCCGTCAGATGGCGATTTGTGGAGGCAGGTGCACTGGTAAGTAGGCGCTATATATAACGGCGCATCCACGCTAGAGCGTAGGCTCACGGGGTCAGTGACCTTCCTGCCAGCGTGCCGAGCAGCTGATGACTGTGGACCACGTAAGGCGAGCTCTTACACTAAACCGGTGATGAAAGTCACCATGACCGACAGTTTTTAACATGATGCTTAGACTGAAACTTATATTTAATCTCCACATTTGGCTCTTCATCTTCCACTTCATCTTCCAGTCATTAAACATAACGTCCGACTTTGAAGCGCTGTGAAGACGTTATGCAAAGAAAATCGGCACATGCTTTCAATGTATTACGGTTTAGGAGACAAGATCGCTTCACGTACCTTGAATGACTTACCTGCATTTTGATAAGGCTTCGGAAACCCACGAAAAAGTGTCACAATGCCGCACGGAGTTTCACTCGAAAACCTAACCTGTGCGGTAGATAACTTGTCAAAATAGCTTTTATACCCAATCAGCCGTTGATGAAAGCAAGTGACCTGAATACAAAATGGCCGACATCTGTCTCGCTAAAATTAATGGCAGCTAGAGTAACACTGTGCTCGTAATAGTGTACCTATAGTCCAAGCTCCAAACATAAGCAAGTGCAGGATTTGACCACGTCTTTTGGGACTTTCAACCTAAACGCTGTGCTTTAGTACCACAGCTGGAGGTACATATGTACGCCGAGGCTGTCCACACTGTAACATTTAACACTCAGGCATACAAAACGCTGCAAACTATACATTCGCTTACCTCATGGAGTCCCCGGGATTGCATTCTGAGTGACCAATTCGGCATTGCTTTTCAAGCGATCAGCATATAAAACTCCTGCAAATACCGAAATGAAAGAACATCACATTATCAGCATGTAGCACAGATCGTGCCAGGACAAAATAGAGTACTTTAGGGCAACGGTAAAAGATTATGATGGGAAGCAAATAATTCACTTAAAAATTCTGGATCTCCCGCCCGGTTTCGACACACTAGCCGAAAACGGTGCTCAAACTGCCCACTGCCGTTTTGTACTTTCCTTGTGACACTGTGAGTAAACGTACGGCATGCACTGCACGCATTCATCATCTGTTACTGCGCACAGACTACTCCCATCTTTTCATCTCTTCATTTTTGTAGGCACACAGACTCATCTGTTACATCAAGAGGTTAACAAACTGCGCCGTGTTTTCGTCTGGTTTACAGTTCTCACGATGCAAATTTTTCTTTCGTAAACCCACTGAGCGCGACCCTATTCCCGTCTTCGCATTGCTAAAATGAAGTTGTTGTTTTTTTTTTTTCGTACATTTCGTCCGTTATTTTACAAAACAACCATTCCAGCGCACGTAGGTCGTCTGCTTCTGCGCTAGCAGACAACGCCCTTCTCTTCTTTTTTTTTTTTTTTTGGCTTGTAGACGATACATAATTCCTCACGCTTCATAAACCGGTTGCCGCGTTTCGTCTGTTTTGTAATTCGCAGAAGAATTATGGTCGCAATTTTCTTTTTTTTTTTACCTCTCTTTCAGCCGACCCCTGTCGGTGACCTTTAGTTCATGGTCGCCCTAGCCCCAAAAAGCACCATTTCTTTCATGCGATTTCTTTCTTCGTTGTACTGCTGCACCCATCTCAACCGCTTTGAGACATATAAAGACAAACGTTACTTGTATGGGCGCGCATTTGCATAACGACCTGTTCTTTTTTTCATGTATTGTTCTTCTAGTCCCTCCCATGCAGAGTAGCCAGCTCGAAACGGCCGGTTTGCTTACATTGTAGCAGCCTTACGTCTCAGCACATCCCACCGACCTGGATTAGCTCACGCTGCCCACCACGCGCCTTAATTCATCAAGTCTTTCGGGGAGGTCGAAGTTTTGCTACGCGTTTTGCACGGTGCCGACGCACGCTGTTGTGGACCCGTTTTTCGAGTCGTACGTCAGTAGTAACACCAGGAAAAAAGCCTTGCTTACGCTGTTCGCGAAAACAACACAAGCAAACAAACAAATGAACAAGAAAAGCTCTCGGGCGATGTCACTAGCGGGGTGTATCCGCGTGCAGCGAATAACAATTGGAGCGTGCGGACCGCCGCGAAAGGCCGTTGTTACCGCCATCACCACCCCCCGCTGAGACGCAGAATGGATGCGCACCACCTCTGACGCGTCAGGGTCGTCGCATAATAAGCGCTCTCAGGCCTCCTGCACTGCCACGCCCACGACTCCCCTCCTCGCAACTTCCACTCCCCCCCCCCCCCTAAACCACTTAAGTTCTCAGTAAAAGGGGCGACACGTTCGATTCACGTGTAACAAGCGCTTTGTTTGTTTGTCTGTTTGTACGAGCGTAATTATTCGAGCGTTGTATGCGAAGGGTTATACGACTCGCTGGGCACAGCATAGAGGGCACAGTGCACAGTGATCCACTGTGGATGCGAGGATTACGCCTCAAAAAACGGTGTCACTTTCGTAGGGTGCCGAAATCTACGTTGGACCTACCGCGGTACCTCTGTTAGCCGCATCTCTGTCACTGTATAGGGCGTACTCGCTATAGATCGCAACGTCGTTGGTTCGATTCCCTGTTTTCGCGACCCGAATTCATGGCTGTGAAAGGAAGACACTTCTTCTTCACTAGGGAAATGTGTTTTCTTAATAGCATCATAGCATGCTAAACAGTAATTGCCATGAGCTCTTGGGCCTGTTTCCTCTAAATATGGTCGACCATCCTTACGCGCTTCGAAGAACGCCGTTATGACCTGCACGCAAAACTAGACATCAGCGTCCTAAACGTTAACGGTCAGGGACAACATTCGCTCATTTGTTTCTTCTGGCAACAATATTACACTTAAGTACATAACGCATATGCAGGAGTGCTATATTAATTCATAGTGATGGATGGATAGATGGAAGGAAAAACTTAACACAAAAGAAGATTTTCGCGCAGCTCGCGGATGAAACAAATGAGCTTCTGCAGGGAAGTTGCACCCTGTGGGCCAAGTGCTTCACCAAGATGAGCAACATTGTGCCGTCATGTATGCCCAATGATCATAGATGGCTACTTGTCTCCACCTCGTTTTGAAGTAGATGCCCATCACCATTATCATCATTACCGCCCGTATTTCCGTGACTTCTGTAACGGACGTAACGCTAATTCCCATACGTGTCACGCCAGAACCCGTTCACATTTTGTCATCGCTCCATAAAGCGATCCCTCCGCCTAAAACGTCGCGCTACATTGCAAGCGACGCTCAGGCCGTGTAACGGTACGCGGTCAACGCCCCCTGGTCGCCTCTTCCATACAGGGTTCCTTGACTCGCGGAAGGGAAGGCCGCGTCGCAACGCGGCAGTGGTCCACATTTGACGGCCGGCCGGCAGCGTATATGCCAGCGCGGTTATCGTTACCCTCCTCCCCCTATTTCCCACCGCTGCCACCAGGTTGTGCACCCCCCCCTTCCACCTCATCAGAAGTCACACGCGCCGTTGATGCCGTTGCGTTCGGGAGAGGGACGGCACAAAAGGGAAAGGGTGAAGGTGCACGCACGTACCGCGTAACCTTCTTTTCGTAGCACAAAACGAAGCCGGTACGAGCCGAAGCCGGTCGTTGAACCGCGTCGTCGTCTGCTTTCTCGCGCTGCGAATGCAGACGACGACGTTAGAGGAGGAGGAAAAAGTGAGCCGGTTGCGTCATTGGATGCAAACCGGTAAACAAAAACAAAAACAAACGCGAAAACCGCCAGCACGTAGTACGAGAAGGCGGGTCGATGCACGCACAAACCCATTTTCTCCCCCGCCATGCCCCGCTTCTTTTGTCTCCACTGTCGGTTGTTTTCTGTTTTTCTGTTTTGAAGCCGTTGTTGTTGTCTTAGCTTCGCGCTTGGTGGTTGCTTGTTTCGACGCCACTTCTGCCTTTATTTTTCGTAGTTCTTTAGCATCCCGCCGTGCTGACCGGTGGCGCTTGATTCTGCTGCGATGTGTGTCCGTGCGCTTCATGATGCACCGGGTAAGGGGTCTGTCGGTCAGTTACCTCCGCTGACAGGGGGAGCAACGAGAGCATGAATGTTCTCGTTTGATCTTTTGTCCCTCGCCTCTTTTTTCGTTGTGTCTTACCGAAACGAGGCACCCACACTGCCCCATTGAAATGGAAATTGGCCCGGCCCCGCCGCTTTAGTTCGTGAGCACTTAACGGGCGACCGTGTGCAAGGGACGTGCGTTTTAAATAGCCCTAGTTATTGCCGTAGGGTATAGCCTTGAGACAAGGAGCGAAGCTAGAACGGTAAATGAGTATATGTATTCGGCGTTGTTCGCTAACAGCGTGCTGCGAACGAAACGCGAAGCAGAGTGCGCTATCAACTACGCCGTATACGCTAACGTCGAAACTCGTGAGGCGGCGTTGTCGATAATCGAGGCAAATTACGAGCCAATTGGAGCCAGCTGAACACTTTAACTTCAGCTTTGTGCTTGGAATTTTGATCATTTGGGATCCTAATTCAAGGGAATTTTCGCGAAGTATAGCCGAGGATTGCCGCTAGAAGGCGTCGCAGGGTATGTTTACTTGCAACAATATTTGTGTCGTTCTGCGACAGTGCTCTTATCGCGCGATCAAGTTATTTCTATCCTGCTGCAAATGATAACGACAAAGCATCCTAGTTCAAACATTTTTTTTTTTACGTTAGGCACTACTGACACTCCATTTCAGTCAATCCTGCACAGGAGGTCATTCACCTCGAAACAGCGTACGAATAAAGAAACAAGGTTTATTAAATCAACTGAGCCGCTGCGTCTCCATCACTGTGCAACGACCCGCATTCGTTTCGTTCTCATCTGATTACAGCAATTCGGGAACCGGTGAAATCATTGCAGCGGGTAACTTAAAAGCGCCCACTTTACATAAAGGCCGCGGTAACGCGCGTCTCGTGGCAAGCGAGATTTCTAATGACGAAACAAGGCAGGTTCGCTTCCCGTGCACCGTCAGTAGGGCGGTAAACCAGGAAGAAGACAGACGGTGCGCGAGAGAAAGGTCAGTGAACTAAACCGCGGCCCCACCACGACTTCCCTTTAGGCCTCGCCTCCGTTTTTTTATTGTTTGTTCTTTGATTTATCGCCTTCCTGCTTCCCGACCGTGCGTCTGCATAATTCGTCCCTCGAAAAAAAAAAAAAAACACACACACACACAGCCATCACACACGCACCTTCGATGCCTTTTACACAGAGCTCGATGCATGAGCAGGGGACCTTGCTTCTGCGCAACGCAATGGAAATCACCGTAACATCGTCTGCTTCACAAGAACTTCGCGTGACAGAATGTGTATATCGTCTGCTGGAAGCAAACGCGGAAGCCAGACAGACGACGCCTGCCAGAAGTCATTATCGTCTGCTTACTGCGTGCCTTTTGAGGCTACACAAAGTTTCGGGAATAGCCGCGAGGGCGCGCTTCGATTAGTGGACAGCGGCGCGAATAACTTACTTCGTGAAGCCTATTTGTTCCGCCTTTTCGAGTAGCCGCGGGAATCGATGAAAGGAAGCCGTGTACCGCAAGCTACCGAGCGAATCAACCTGGAAACGCTTCCAGGATCGCCTTTGGTCTGTTTGCACAGGCTGCTTCACTAATGGAGGCAATCAGTTCCTGTTGCTGATAATTGCGAAAAGAAAGTTACTTTGCGAGATCTGCCGTCGGCATGAGTCATCATAATTCTGTCTATCTATCTATCTATCTATCTATCTATCTATCTATCTATCTATCTATCTATCTATCTATCTATCTATCTATCTATCTATCTATCTATCTATCTATCTATCTATCTATCTATCTATCTATCTATCTATCTATCTTATAGTATAATATAGTATAGTATAGTATAGTATAGTATAGTATAGTATAGTATAGTATAGTATAGTATAGTATAGTATCGATGCCATCTGTACGTCATAGTTCCTTCTTTCTTGCCTCTAACATGCACTCAAGGTGCGAGGACGTTCTCAAGTAATCTAAGCGAGAATCCTCGACGGCTAACCTAACGCTGCACAAAATTCTTTCGTGAAGAAGTGAATGTTTCCGAAATATGATGTGCTTTGTATCGTACGCGCCTTTGCCGGGGTTTGTCTTATACATGCTTGATTCAAGAGCGTATTTGAACATCTACAACACCTAAATTTTCAATAACGCTTGAATTCTGAAGGTCCTAGTGGAACATATTCAGGTTTGATGCCTTTGAAATATAGAATGTATTGCTTTTCTACACACACAAAAAAAATAATGCTACTACAGATTTTTCTTGTGTTCAAGGATCTATTGGGAAACTCGCAGCAGCATAGTCCTCCGGAAGCCTACTAAATTAAATTTGTTAAAGCCCACACGATGTCAGATTACGGTAGCCAGGCATCGTTGTTCATTATCTCAGCTAAGCGAGCCTTCCGCATTAACAAGACCGAATATCGTCTGCTTCGCGCTAGCGCCGTCTGCTGGAACTATAGCAGACGAAACTCGTCATCTTCTGGAATGTTCTCGAGACAATGACGCAAGAAAGGGTGCCCTACCAACAATGTTTCCCAGCTTGCAAAGCTTTCTTACGTACACGAGCTACAAACACTCCTCTCTCTTTCTCAGTCTTTCTCAGCCTTCCGCACTTCCCTTAACGACACCAAATGTCTGGTTCGCGCTCGGCGCCATCTGCTATAAGAGTCTATAGCAGACGAAACTCGTCACCCTCTGGAATGTTTTCGAGACAATGACGCAAGAAAGGGCGCCCCACCAACAATGTTTACCAGCTTGCAAAGCTTTCTTACGTGCACGAGCACCAAACACTCCTCTCTCTCGGTCTATAAAAAGTCGCCTCGAGGGCGCGGCAACGTATGGCGGAATGTTTGTGGCCGCGAGCGCGGCACTATTTAAAAATGGTTCCGGCCTCCCTGTACGTATAGCCAACCGAGCGGCCGGATCAACGGCGACGGCGGTTGCCTTGCCCCGGATTCGGAAAGTGCTGATGAGGTCACGCCGACTCGGCGCTAACCTTGCGTCGGCGCGCCGATGGCGGCGGCGGCAGCATCTTTTGGCGTCGTGCCGTGCGCGCCGCGTGCTCGCGTCGCGAGCGTTGAGGCGTCGTGCGTCCGCTCGCGGGGAAACGCTTGTCACCCACCCGCTTGTTTGTCCACCCCTTCCATTTTCCTGTCCTTTTCAAAACATGCCATTTTTTTCTCGCTTCCTCTTCCGTATAACGGCGTCTGCTCGGTCGGTCGTCTGCGCGGTATAGCGTCGTCTGCTGTACGTTTGTTTTTGTTTGTTTTTCGTCTTGCACGCAAGGCTTTTCGCCCGCCATCTTAAGCACGTACCATTTTCGTTGTTCTCAATAGCTTCCATCTAAACTATGCGTCCTTGTTTGTTTGTTTGTTTGTTTGTTTGTTTGTTTGTTTGTTTGTTTGTTTGTTTGTTTGTTTTCTTCACTTCCCTATGGCTTGTCAGTGAGCTTTTTTGACGTACCATCACCGTTAATATTAACTCTTCATCGTGCTGGAGAGATGTGCATTGTGTGGACATGCAGTATGTGAGTTACCGCTTTGACTTTCAACGTCAGGTTATGAGTAGGAGAGACACAGATGCCTTCTTCTTCAGGCAGTGTTCTTGAGAACACCTGATTTCTAGAGCTACATGGAGCTACAACACGCAAGAAGGCTGTTTCATATCATGAAATTCATGGCCTCATCACCAAACTTGATGAATAAATGTCGCATGCTATATTAACTGAACACGTTCACCGGATATCAGGGTCAATCAGGCGGATAAGGCAAAGAAAAGCGCCAACAATGTGCCACTGTCGACGTGATTTTATTTGTAATGTTTCACGTGTGTATGACGGGAAACGTGCTAGTAAAAAGTGGCTGCATAAAAAAAAAAAAAAACTGCCAGAAGACGAAGCAGAATACATACAAAGCAGCGGTTACCCACAGCGATGCCGAAAGCAGTGAAGGGGGGAAAATACCCACGCGGAACAGATAAAGCTTCTTTTTTTTTTTTAGTTATACGCGACCACACAGACTGGTGCGCTGCCAAGAAACAGCGCGATGGTAGAAATGCTTCTCTTAATTTAACTCACGCTGATTCAACCCCCCATGGAGATTTCCGCTCCTCAGAGTTGAATAAGGCACTGCTGAGTGCAATTAAACCCTTCTACGAAACACTTCTGCAGTACTTCTGCAAATACTTCTGCAGGACTTCTGTAGACACGGGTACAGTAAAACAATCAATTTTCAGGTCTATTTCAACAGGGCTTTTACGTCAATTATAACCCACCGTGATAGCTTAGTGTGCATAAGGTGTCCCGCTGTTAATCTCGAGGACGCGGGTTCGACTCCCGGCCACAGAGGCCGCATTTAAATGGACCAAACAAAGTACACCCATGTACTTTATTTATGTGCACGTTAAGTAACCTCACGTGGTAAAAAAAAAAAATTAATCCGCAGACCCCCCCACTGCAACTTGCCTCCTAATTATGTCGTGGTTTTGACATGCACGTAAAACCCTAATATTTCATTATCAACTCAATCCAGTAGAGATACGGTCGCGTCACTACCCTGAAAGCTTCCAAATCGCGCGTAATTATCCCTGACGCAAGCTTTGCGCTATACTATTTTTACATTGACAACGCCGACCGAAATGCGTGAATTTTTATGCGTTTGCCCCCTCCCCTTCAAAATTTCACAATATCCCCCATTTCACAACTGTACATTCACAAGTCTCGTGTGGTTGCAGAAACGAGAGCCAGTCCTTCGCCTGATTGTTTTGGCTTTTGCCTCGGGCTAAATCTGTCCAAATTTGTCAACTTGACAGCTGTCACGGACCAGTGAAGGTCTCCTTTCACGTTTTATTGTTATTGTTTTTCTGGCAACATTTCACTTTTTTTCATGCTTTTCTTGCTGGCAACGACTATCGTCTGCGCGGGCGACTGTCAGACAGACACGTTGAATGCTTTCCAGACGACACAGCGTTTGTTCGTGCAGCGAAGCCTTTTTTTTATTATTATTTGGTTCCAGCAATTAACGCTATGTCGTCTGTCCACATCTTCTGCTGCAGTCTTCCCCACAGAGCCTGTTTTAAATTCTTGGCCAACGTTGTGCCTACGATGTCTTAACTTATTGTTCGGGCAAATTAGCTAGAAGGCAGGGCATGCGTAGCTGTGCAACAATTCTATCTCGCACCGCACCCGTCTTCTCTTGACTATTCTTCCTCCTTGCGCAAAGCCATGGGCTCTACTTTACAAACTATACATCCCGCGTTCGAGCTTGAAATTCTTGGCTGACGTCATACATTCAACTGCTGCGTTCCGTAATAAAACGATTAGGGCATAGCAGGGTGATTATAAAGCTTTATTCATAATGTCCATTTACAGCGGACTAATGAGCTGATTGTCAAGCCTAAGCGTTGCTACTTGTTGCCGTTACGCTGTCGCTAAGCCTAACTTGCTTTCTCTAAGTCCTAACTAAGCCTAACTACTCGTTTCCCGTCCCCATCAAATGCAGGCCCGAAAACAAGCAGAAGAAAACGTTCCAGACTTCTTTCACGAAAGAATAAACTGTTAAAGGAGCGTAAACTTAAAGACGTACTCTTCAATTACAACATAACCACACCCGTTGGAATTGGCAGATGAGACGTCAACAGGAAGTTTTTTTATTATTATTTATTCATAACGAGGCCTCTCCGAAGCGCGAGACGCTTGTACTGGGAAAGCACAACGCTGTGAAAATCATTTCGTAATATTCTTACGTACAAACAAAAGAAACCAAAGCGACGCGTTAAAGCCAACTGCAACCCTTTCAGCACACGCTGATGGCGCAGTAATCCGCGCGCTTCGGCAACATCACACCACAAGCGTAGTGTACAGTGTCGTCAATTGTCAAAGGGGACATATAAATCACATATAACGAGACGAACACGAAGGTCAGCAGCTCACCTTCAATTCCAATGTTGAAAAAAAAAATAGTATTTCCTAATACAAAACGTACGGTTACATTTCCGAGGCAAGAAACTTCAGTGCTCAGGCTTTAACGTTACATCTCAGCTGTATAAGTTGATCAGAACGTAGCATTGTATCGCTTTGGGTGGTACTTTAAAATGGTCAACCAGAAGTGGTATTTTAGCGCTCTGATGCCGGTACCTCTCTCAGACTTTATTAACATATTCAGTTATTCAGGCTTTCTTAGGGAATAGCTCTTATCGTCACTCAAAATGTTATTGACTTTATTAGACAACAATGGAAGCTTAGAGAAGCCTATGTCTGCAACTAAAACTATATTAGCCCCACATTTTGGATGGAGGCGAAAACGCTAGAGGCCCCTGTAAAATAGATTTAGGTGCACGTTGAAGAATTCCAAGTGGTCGAAATTTACGGAGCCCTCCACTACAGCTTCCATATCGTAGTTTTCGCACGTAAAACCCCAACAATTAAGATTAAATGATTACATCAGCCCCACATAGATGTGAAATATGACTAACTTGTCCCGCCCACCGCCGGCTGGCATTCATTACGTCATTATTTACCGCCGGCTGGCATTCATTACGTCACCTTGCGTCACCCCTATAACTTGAGCGACACCAGTAGTCTCTTCCACACTGGCGAAGCCCGCGACATTCAAGAAATTCCAAAGTGACAAAGTGTCAGATCGGTCGGGGCCCAAATCAGATGGTTCCGCATTCGCTTCTATTCGACTCTCAAATACAAAACAAACGTTTTGAGCGTATGAATGTTATTTTCGTTACACACATTCGTCGCATTGTTCACGTTCTTTGCAAATACACGTTCTCTTATTTATTTATTTTTTTCTTTCACAACGCTCGTAAGAGAGGACGTCACACTTCAGGGTTACAGCTGTTTGGTCGCGTGCGTCCCTCGGACTAATCGTCAACGCCACCTGTCCTCTTTGATGCATATCTGTATGCCAACTGGACTCCGCCGAAGAGAGGCCACACTGCTTTATCGCTTGTGGCTAGGGGTGGCATTTACGAAATCCTATTCCTTTCGAATTGGAATGGCCGACAACGCTCTCGTTGTCTGCAAATACACGTCCTGTGCGTTCGGTATATTTCAGAGACAGTATTGGCGTCCGTTTAGCGCGCCTTTATAGACCAATGTCTGTTCAAACAATTTCATGTTGTCAACAGAAGACATCACAACTGAAGGCACAGGCACTGAGGTTTTTGGACGACAAACTTGGCCAAGCGCCTGTGAGATGTCGGTACCACAGAAGTGACCAACACACAAGAGTGACCGACCAGGCTATGTACCACGCAAGAGTACAGCTATGTGTGTTTGGCTATCTTTTTATCTTTCTCTCTCTCTCTCTCTTTCCTCTTCATCTTTAAATCTCCCCCACCCGCATGTGTAGGGTGCAAACCGTCCCTCTGCCTTTCCTTCTCTACTATTTCTTCTCTCTCTCTGTGGCGCCCGACGAACACCTTCCGTTCTTCTTCATCGCGGGGACAAGAGCCTATTTCAAGTCGAGGCTTCCGGAGGCATCCTTGTAACCGCCGACTCGGGTCCTTTGTAGGGCGCCTTCAGGGCGTCGTGTTTTCAATGCGACTCCAACAACCCCGCGTGCGTGTGTGTGTGTTTGCGCTTCCGCTGGTGCAGCGTTCTTGTAAGCGTGTTTGCTCGTATTTGTGCGTCGCTGTTTGTGCGCCATCACGAGGTCCTCTGCCTCTCGCGTGCTCAAGGTCCGAAACCCTCTAGAGGACCGGCGGGAGACCGCGGTCTCGGCGTCGCTCTGCGCGAAGTCTACTTACATCTTCAGAGGAGACCTCGGCGCCGCGGTTCAGGCGACGGTCTGACGCCGCCTTTGAGGACGCCCGCGACTTCTCGTTTTATTGTATAGCGCTGCATTCTTCTCCGATGAACGCATGCGGTTTGTTGTCGTTGCAACGCATCGAGGAAAGCTTACGCGCGAAATTGCGTGACTCCTCCTCCTTCAACACCCTCACCCTCGCTTCTTCTGTCTTACCTCGCGGGCCTGCCTTACAGCTGTCTTACCTCGCGGGCCTGCCTGCTTACGTAAGCGACACCACCATTAAAATTGTTTCGCGGAGACGCACGGGCACATTCGCTGAGACACATCCGCAGTATAGTGTATGAAGGGATCGTCACATCGTTGCCAACACGAAGTCTAAGACGAAGTTTAATGAACACGGACTTGAAATATCGTTCTGAGCTTAATTGTTACGTTACGCGCGTCTAATTGTATCACATTAAGCGAAAGGCTGTTTAATTAGTGTGTTGAAATAAATTTCTTTCGTAGAAATGCGCAGACCGATTCGTTGGGACGCATCCGGGTTCTAGTAAATTGTGGAGTACGGAAAGGGGGGGGGGGGGTGAAGGGGGGGGTACGTCGCTAATCAACACGGAGGTTAAGCTGACTTTTAATGAACGCCTGATAAGTCTTAATTAGTGCGCGATTATGTCACACACCTCTAATTATATCACAGTAAGCTGTGATAGAGTACCGGATAGAGAACGAGGGAGCCGGATAAGGGGGAGGGGGGTGACGTGAGAGTCAACTCCGCCGCAGATATGTAGCCTTTATTCCTAAAACATACTACTTTCCTTGGTTGGCTGGTAACAACTTTATTGATAGTCCTGCAGTGCTTTCACCGACCGGGCCTTAGGTCGCCCACGTGGGTACGTCGAGGTCTGGCGTCACAGCCTTCTTTTTTTTTCTTTTTTTTATTGGACGTCACTGTCTGTCTGCTAAACACTGGATCCATTGAGTCGCCTCGTATTGAATGCAGTTACTTAATGTGGCTATGTGGAATCGGCTTTGCTGAAAGTGCAAGCGTCCACGAAGCCCACGTTTATAGGTAAATGGCAAATAAATGCGGTGATCTACCAGAAAGGAAAAAAAAAACATCTGGTATAAACGTAACCGCAACGAACAACAAAATACATACATTAAGGACATTGAGATGAGTCTCTTCAATCGCTAAATATAATAGAAAAGCAAAACACAAACTTAACAATCAGCACAAGTGGACGTGATCACCCACCATGCCTCTTTTCAAGCAGGCAGTGATGTCGGGAGGAAAAAGACAGACCGATGTCTCTTTAAGCCTTTCGCATCATCGCTACAAAAAAAGCCGCGAGACAAAGAGAGGCGAGACGAGGCGATGATTTCGAAAGACGTTGAGAGTATTTTCGGAAGCCGCGCTCTATGAGCGGTCCCTCCGAAGTCCTCGGAAAATGGCGAGGATGAAGAAATAAGCACGCAAACACAAACACACAAAACGCAAAATAAAGCGAAAGATCCCGGCGGCGGCCTTTTAGAAGAGAAGTTGTTTTTTTTTAGAGAGCTTGTTGTTTCATAAGAGGGCCTTGAACAAAACGAACGCCTCCCACGTGGGGGAGGAGTTTAAATAAACTCCCGCCCGTCTCGTGTTTAAGCGCGCGCTGATGATGGATGCATGGGGAGACCCGGATGGAAAGGTTAAGAAAGTAGTGAGAATAGGAGTGACTCAAAAGCCATATCCGTTTAAAGAAGCGCGTATTTTCTGGTATTTTTTTTTCTTCGCAAGGGTAGTTTAAGATAAAGTATGCGTGGCCTGATAAGTTGCTTTATCAACGTTCGTGATTGTATCTTGCTCAAAATACAAACGCAACTTCACCGATCAGCCCCAATAAATGCGCCATTAAATGCGAGCTTATACCTTCAAGTATGAATCAACCTTATTTTTTTCTTTTTTTTTTGTACACAGTTTTGTTACACCGCTTTAGAAGGCTGCTTTGTTATACCATTCGTTCTACCTACACGGCAATGTTCATTAAGTGGTAAGGTCTATAAACCAGTACCGTTCACCTTAAATTACTGGTTCTGCTAAATGGTTCCGTTTACTTTAACCGTATGGTCTACAGAATGGTCAGGTCTATAAAGTTGTAACCTTAAACTAATCGCTTTGCTAAGTGGTTCAGTTCACTCTTAACGCTCCGGCCTGTTGAATTATTAGGTATACTTTAAAATCGTAATAGAGTTCTAAAACTGGGAACTTGCTTGAACGAAGCAATTCTGGGCGTAAGGTTGGGCGCGTCGACAATCCATTATTCATCCATTACTGGCAATCTGCGCTGTGCTTGTCTTATAATTCCTTAATTGTAATCGAAAACAAATTGTTCCGGTGCAACGTGTTAGGCCCGCCCAGTTGCATAGCCCACAAAATTTCTTTGATCTCTTCATGCATCCAACAATATATTTCAGTTGTGGTCGGTGACATAATACTAAGTGACTGTTCCATTTGAAAACGTACCATGCTGTACCCCACCGATGCTGTGAGCGCAATGCGTCGTCACCATACTAAGGTAATCGCGGTAAACGTAAGGTAAGCGGAAATGTCAAAAACGCGGAGTTCGTGCAAACCTAATGTATTTGCCTTTCCGTGCCTCAACTTTGTCGGACAGCAGATAACGTCTTTCCAACAAGCTTACTAGTAGTACCGGAAATGACGCTTCACCGCATGGTTAGTGTGTACAGGGAGAAGCAAGCTTTCAGGCAGCGGCGATGGTGCGTGCTGGAACAGCCGACTTGCGCGTTTCGTTAGGAAATAGTTAAGTTAGTTAACCGTTTTCATTTGTGCTACCGCTATACATGGGTCCCTTGCACCGCACTTAACCAGCATATATCTTCAATTACATTATTAGGAGCTGGCTCGCCAGGTTCTTACGCTGGGGCAAAGTCCCGCGCCGTAAGCGTAACCTTAGTTCCATAGGCGACCGCTACAGGCACAGCTCGCGCGAAAGAGAAGTCCTCTTCTTCTTCGAGCGCCTTGATGATGACATTGAGGCAGGCAAAACCACATTTCCTCGATTCCCTCGACCACATGTTCGGCCACAGCTGCAAGGTCTGCGACCGCTTGTGGTTCGACAACAACCTGAACACAATCGCTACTATAACAGCGTGTGACGTCTTTATATGACAGTAGAGGAATTGTACGGAGCATTCACGGTTTACCCGATTATCTCTGAGCCAGCTCCTCAATCATTATTCACTTCGGAAATATAGCGTGATTTTTTTAGCACCGTTCGATTACGACAGAAACTGAATCGTCGTTATCGTAACGTACGAATCGATTGACTGGTTTTTCTACGATACCTAACTGATCAAGTGATAAAAGTGGAACGTCCCCAGTAATTAAAGGTGTGGCCACCATGCTGTGAAAGCCGAATACGGCGAAACATTCGTATAAGAATCGTCAACTTCGGCCGCAGAATATGCAGAATGTTTCACGAGCATATATAACGATTATTAGAGGAATGCAATTCGTGGCTGGGTGTCATCATGCTAATGCGTTACGAAGCTTTCGTGTTGTAAAGCAAACTACATGTACGTAATCAGTTATTTATTACATGTGTTCTGTACTGCGGAGCGATGGTTGCATTAATGCAATCATCACCTCCTAGTAGGCGATGCTGTTCAAACATGTCCAATACCTGACCGAGGTCTCAGAGTCGCCTTTTGTTTTGTGGTTGTGTGAAACAGCTGGTTAAAATACTTAACCCGTTTTTGCTAGAAATATAATTCCATGCGTGTCTAAGACGAGAAAACGACGACTCAGTTAAAACGTAGCTCAGAGAAAGCATTTTATTTTATTTTCCGTCGCTAGTATCACTCCTAATAAAGTTAGTTCATAAACGTCTTAAACTGGCCTCGGCGGTGGCCTAGGGGTTACGGTGCTGTACTACTGACCCGAAAGACGCGGGTTCGAACCCCGTCCGCGGCGGTCGCATTTCGATGGAGGCGAAGTGCTAGAGGTCCATGTACTGTACGACTTCAGTGCACGTTAAGGAACCCAAGACGATCGAAATTTCCGGAGCCCTCCGCTCCGCCGTCTGTCCTAGCCTGAATCGCTTCGGAACGTTAACGAACAATCCTTGGACACGGCCTTGGACACTGCCTTGAAGAAGACATGACTACTTTTAGAATCGGTGGCTCCATCGATACCCCGTGTTGAATTGAATTTATTGCTATGACCGCAAATGCACAACGTAGATAAACAACGAGGATTGCAGGATAAAAGCAGCATAATGGCACCTTGACCATTCCCACCTTCCCGTGAAAAGCAAGCAGCAACATGGCAAGAATGCTTAAAACATACACATGTTCAAGAATTTTTCTTCGCTTCAAGCTTCCATCGTCCCCTGGACTTCTGGCTTATTTTGGATTTGAGACGTTAAACCACGTAGACCAACTAAACCAACCTAAACTCACGTGGGTTTAGTGCCAGAACGACGACAAAAGAGTGAAGACCTCGGTGAAAGACATTCAAGCGAGGATCTCGTTCTGTAGAGAGGTTCACTATCTCCGTGAGGAAAGGACCACCGTAGGCCTACAAAACCACTCGGAATGGAACAATGCGAGGAAACAGCAAACATATCGCATGAGGACGCGCTCGCGACGACAAAATAGATGCGAACGAGCTCGTGGCAGACGACCGCCATAAAGCGAGAAAAACGTCGTCTGCTTTTTTTTTTTGTTTTCCTGTCCCCAGCGAGCAAACGTGCGCGTGCACACGAAAGAAAACAACCGGTGTGTGTCGTCTGCTTGTTGCTTTCTTTTGCGCGCTTACACAGTGGCGAGGTACTAGAGGGAAAGGAGGAGCTGGCTTCAAGGGGAACGGGAGAGGAGGTAAGAAAAGAAATAGAGAGATAACGAAACAAAAATGGCGATAGTGAAAGCACCGAAGCCTCGGGCGTGAGGCGCGCGTGGCCTTCCGGACGGCAAGCGAGAGTGAAAGTCCCAATCAGGTCGAGGCTATGCAGACGACAACGTGTGCGCGCGCGAAACGAGAGAAACAGACGACAAGGCGCAGACTTATATACACGTCCGCGCATGCGCGAACAAATATGGCCGACCATACCCTTTTTTTTTGTTTGTTTTCTGAAGGGACAAATGTGGGCGAAACCATCTTTTGCCCGATCTCAAAATTAGAACTCGCGTGATGCTACATTATGCGGAAAACTTTCAGTATTGTGCTGTTGCTGGTAGGCAGTTACAGACAATGATTTAAAGATTAAGTCTGAAGGCCGCTGGGCTTTTCAATTTTCATTGCATGCAGTTGATATCGCTTCGTTTCCCCTGTGGAGTTTCATAATAATACGTTAGAGGTAAAAGTGGCGCTAGTGTCTATGAGTGCTGCAACGCATGGCGATTAATCAAGCATGGGAATAATGGTTAGTACATGGATTTGCCCAAGCTTCGTTTTTTCGGCTTCGTGCGCCTTTGGCTTTCAAAAACTGCTAATTATTAAAGAAGTTCAGCAGTCCCACTACACCACCTTGACCGTTCTAAGGTCACCGATTCAAATCAGCCTATGAGGTTCGCAACGAGCTATTCGTTTATCCGAAACAAAAGCCAAAACACAACGACAGACTAAGCCACAAGTGCGTTCGAAGCCGCAAGCACGAAGACTAGGCAAATCCACGTACCACCCATCATTCCCATGGTGGCTGAATGATCGCAGCGCCACAGTTCCGTCTAGTAAATATTGCAGGGAACACTGTGGTTTTTCCTTCAGTCTGCATATGTACTTTGGTTCGCGCTGGTACTCAACGTACAGTCGCGCTCAATATGTGTTGCAACACCTGGGCCACAGATGAAGGGGCCCCAAGCCTGAACGATTACCCCAGCAAACGGTACATCGGTTTAGAGAATACCAGTAACTAAACCGTGTCTACTTGAGTCATTTTTACTATGTCGGCACCGCCTTGCAGTATTGGCACCATTTTGAGCACGGACAACATATTGCAACTCATATTGCGCTCACCTGTACATTACCTGACAGTTGGTCACTAACAATCGCAAGGGCGATCAGCGCGTGCCAATTACATTGACTCACGCATGTGGTGACCCTGTTCTTTCTAGAAAGAGTTCGTAGAAGACGGCAGAAAGGTAAAATCGTTAAGAACAAGAAAAGAAGGATAAGGCATGAACGGAGAGGGGCTAAATATAGACTCCGTGGTGCACACCACTTTCTTCTCCTTGACATCCTGGCGTGCCTCGCGGTCCGCTTCCTTGACGGCCGCCTTGTCGAAAGCGAAACCTTCGGCCAGTATCGGAATCGATTAGCAGGTCGTGCCGCCGGCATGTAGCCAAAGCCGTTGCCGAAGCCGAAGACCTTGTTTACCAACACGTCCGCGGCGATCGAGGCTGAGCTGTTTCTGACGGAGGTGTCGCCTCGTTTCGCTGTTTTTTTTTCTTTGGCATTGGGCGGTTTTGTTAGTTTCAAACGTCGAGCTGCTGTCACCTCGAGCTTCCTTTAACCGCTGCGTCAACGCGACACATTGCGTGTGCCAAAGGGCAGGCCTTTGTAGATGTAACCATTCTTTCGAATTCGCACCATTTTACGACTAAGCTGTATGTGGTTAGGTGGGGAAATGTGGCGGTCCGTGAGTCCGTGAGTGCGCAGAAACTGTAATGAAGCAGCAGTGCTAGCATGCGCTACCTCGAAGGGTCTCCGAGCTCGCATAAGTTTCTCTTCATGTTTTGTCAGCATATATAGCTAGGGATGATACCCACCGCAGCGTGAATCGCTACCCATAAAATCCTTGAATTGTTCCTAATAACCCTTAAGCTAACGTCACCAAATGAAAAGTTTGAAGCACGAACTCTTCAATGTGGAGATAGGAAAACCCAACAAAAAACATTTCGATAGATCCCAGCTCGTGACAAGCACTGGGACCGTACGTTTCAGTTTCGCTGGTCAATCGTCTGTACGAAGTGTTCGGGCGGTGATTTTTACTTACTCTTTACAAACGATTTAATCGTTTACTCCATGGGCGCGCATATGTCTTGGACTTTTACGCGATTCATTTACAGTCTCGTATCTCGTGACGTCAAATTAACGAGGTCACAAAATGCCGAGTGCTCCCGTACAGCCATTTCCATGCGTAGTGAGCCTACTACCTCAGTACCTTTCATTCAGCTGTTAAAGATAAAAAAACCTCAACGTTCACAGCGCAACATGGCGGCCCTTAATTAACGGGCTCGTGGAATACCCTGTACACACTCTTCCTGTCCTCGGCACGTATTCACAAAACCAAGGCTATACTTATCTCTTGCATTCTTCAACATTTCTTGTGTTATCCTTAACGTGCGTTAAGGGCGCAAAAACCACAAGGAGGGCAAGAGATAAGTTTAGAGAGAGAGAATACGGAAAAGGCAGAAGGACTAACTGCACTGTGTCCCGTTTGCTACCCTACGCATGGGGAGGGCAATAAGAATGTAAAATAAAGAGAGAGAGAGAGAAAACTCACAGGGTCCCTTATGCATTCACTTAGACGACTCGAAGGCGAAAGCCACCCTTCGAAAGTTTTCTGCACCTCACCTGGTTTTGCATTGCCTCCGTGATCGGACCACCTTTGACCCAAGCTACTATGTCACGTGATGACGCCATCATGTGACCTTACGTCGCGTGAAGTCACAGTGACGCCGCGATGACGTCATAATGACGTCACAAGTTCTGGCGATCTGTGACGTAGTCATGGCGTCATAAGGTGACGTCATCAGGTTGTGATGGTTTTTAGCATCACTCGTCCCCGACGCCGACGGTCAAATTTCGCGTTTGGTGAGGGATCTAAGTCTTTCCCCTTAAAAGAGAGAGACAAAATCAACAGTGCACATATTTCACAACACACACACACAGTGCAGCGTATCACAGGCGTTGGCTCAATTCCGTTGCCTTCAAGAACTGCGGGAGGGCTCGTGCGGATTTATGGGCTGATGAGATGTGAAGCAAGGCTCCCAAGATCTTTCCTTCAGTAAAAGGCCGATCGTGGAGTCTCCTCAAGGCACACTGAAGGGTTGGTTTGTAAATACGGGCCTTAGTTGGGCAGGGGGAGCAGTTAAATCAGATGACGCTGAGCGCATTGAAAAGGGCGGTGACTGAAGATTGACGCACAGCTGAAAGATAAGAACTGCGACGGAGCTGCGAAGTTATCTGAGACATCCGTGTAGGGCGCCTTGACGACGCCTAGATCGTTCAATGTCATCGCCTACTCGATTCATTTTACTTCTCGAACGGCCATCGATAGTGAAAAAACGGCGGGGCGGTGTGACAATGAAGAAATCTACGAGATATCCCCAAATGAATCGATTCAGCGTCGGCGATATCGATCATCGATCGACATCTAACGAGCAGTGTTTGGGGACTGTTATTAAAGCGGCCATAGTCGTCCAAATTTCGCAGGCATCGGACGTGTAAAACAGAATGAACAAAATGAATGAATGAATAAATGAATCAATCAATCAATCAATCAATCAACCAATCATTCAATCAATCAATCAATCAATCAATCGATCAATCAATCTCTAACGAGTTGTGTGTGAAGCTGTTAAGTGTCCATAGTCCACAAAATGTCACAGGTATCGGACACGCAATCACAAAATAAATGAATGAATGAACACTTGCCGATTGCGAAATAAGAAACGACCGAAGGAAGGAATGCTTTAAATTAAAGGGAGGAACAAGGACGGATACATTCGATTCTAAGTGCGTTGGATTCTTAGCCAATAGCCGGCAAGCACCACCATTTCGAAGGCGTGCGGAACAAAACCAGACGACGAAACGAGTCATGTGTCTATAGTTGTTATAGCCCGTACGCTTCTCTAGTCCTCGTTGTGAATCGTTCTCGCAGAACCAGTAGCGGAAGCCGCATCACTGAGGCCAGCTATTATCCGTAATCAGCGAAGGTCGTAACCTCTAGTAATAAGCGCTACCCTCTCGCCCCCTAGGGGGCGCGGCGGTTAGAGTCGCTCTCAGCGCACACACGGTAATGACTCACGACCGTGAAGCGAACGAAAGTGAAATTGCGACCTTCCTTCTGCGAGAAAGCCGCCGTTTTTCGTCTGCTCGGTCGTGCGCACGCGCCGCCGCCATTACGGGCACGCTAGAGGGCGAGGAGGAAGTGAGTCTCGCCACCCCACCGTCTTAGCTGCTTCTCTGACTCCGTTTTTCATTTTAGGTCGTTCCTTCTCTTTTCTTTTTCTACTTTCGCTTCTTATCTACGTTGCCGAAGAGGGAAGAAGGCTTATCCTTGTCGGCCTCGGGTAGATTTTGCCCGTAATGGAGAAAACAGCGCCTCGCGGTAGCTCACCGACCAACCGTTAGAGCGAGAAGGAAGGTCATCTCGAGCCACTACGGGTAGTTACTATACCGTTGCCGCCGCTGCGTCTACAAGCGCTGCTATTAGTAGTAGGACAAAGAGAACTATCACCGCTTCGCTACTACTGCCTGCTGGCCCTGCCACTGCAATCACCGCTGCTAAACGAGCAGTGAGTAGTAATGGGAGTATCAGCCAATAACAGTATCGTAGGTGACAGCAGTAGTATGCAGCCAGTAGTGTCAGTTGTAGTAGTGGCTGTAGCAGTAGTTGTAGCAGCAGTTGTATCAGCGGTACAAGCTAAGAGAGCGCCCTCATACGACATATCCCACAACTACAGCTCATCAGAATAATACGAACGCGCAAGTGCTCATCACACGTCCATAATGTAATGATAATGATGCTGATGCTGATGACGGTATAAGGACAGACCCTGTCTGAAGCCGGGTGATAACTTGTGCTACAAGTCTCTCTCTCTTTCTGTGTATCCAATGTATGATTTCAATTAAACGAACCTCTCGAGTTAGCGAAATTCGTTATGACGAACATGTTTATGCTACGTCGGCTGACAGTCTGCCAACGGTTGATTACTGTCCTCTGTGATATATTTCCCGACATAACGACCTTCTTCGTTTAACGAAATTCAACGTTTTATTTCACAAAAATTTGTTTGCCACAGAAATGGGGAGGTCAATTTAAGTGGCGTTTGGCGCGCCTGTTATTTTATTTCCAATTCACTGCCTACCTTCACCTTATTCTTACCGCTCTTCTCAATAGAACGACGACTCTCTATAACGAACTTTTCGAGTGAACGACCTTATCAGGTTGTAACCTTGAAAAGTGCGTAGTAAGGGATACGTGTGTTGCTTGCCTGTTCTCTCATTTCCGGTTCACAGACCACTTTCCTCTTACCGCTGTTCTTAATACAACGACATGTCTCTCTATAACGAGCTTCTCGATTGAACGAACTCAATGAGAAACCTTCCCGTAACAAAGGGGGAACTAGTGCCGAGGGTTACTTGATGGATTTATATGGGGCAGAATTAACTGAAGAAACACGGGAGAGGTCTAAGCCGTGCAGTAGGCTTATTCAAGATTATGATGATGATGATGATGGTGATGATGATGAACTAAGGGGAACGGTGCGTGTGTGTGACGTTTGCGTCCTCTTTTTGTTTCCTACAGCCCACACCATTAACACTGTTCTCAATACAAAAGTATGTCTCTATGTAACGAACTGTTCGATCAAACGAGCTATTTACATTGTAACATTTTTGTAAACTAACGGGGACTTGCGTACCGCATGGGATAGGTCTGTCGCGTGCCTGTTTTTTAATTTCCAGTTCACAGCCCACCTTCTCATTACCGCTGCTCTTGACGCAGCAGCGTGTCTCTATATAACAAAATTTTCTACTGAACGACCCTATTAGATCGTAGCCTGCCTGTAACAAACGGGGAAATGCGTATACTGTGAGTGATATACGTGCCTAATCTCTCATTTCACAGACATCCTCATTCCCACTTCTTCAGCAAACCCAAAGAAGGGGACAAGACAAGCGCTTGTCTTTGTTCCCTTCCTTGTCCGTTGTCTGCTCCTAAGCTGTTTGTTGAAGAAGGATTACCAACTAGCCCAATCTCAAACATTGCTTCATTACCACTGTTCTCGATACAACCGCATGTCTTTATGTGCCGAACTTTTCTATAGAACGAACTCAATGAGTAACCTTCGAGTAACGAAGGGGAAATGTGCGTGTGTGTGACGTTCGCGTCATCTCTTCCATTTCCGGTCTGCGGCGCAGCCGATGGGCGTCTGCCATGATGGTCACTGAAGGAGAGCCCATCGCCAAGCAGCCTCGCCCCGGCGAGTGGCTGTGCTCGATGGCGGCCGTGGCCGCGTCGGCCGCCGCAGCCGTGGACCTGCGCAACCGCGAGCCGCTCTTCCCGACGCGCAAGCAGCGCGAGTTCATACCGGACAACAAGAAGGACGACACCTACTGGGACCGCAGGAGACGCAACAACGAGGCGGCCAAGAGGTCGCGGGAGAAGAGGCGCCTCAACGACATGGTCCTCGAGACGAGAGTCCTCGAGCTGGCCAAGGAGAACGCCGTGCTACGGGCCGAGCTGGCTGCGCTTAGGTGAGTCACTGTTTGTCGTTTGCCGAAATAAATATACTGAAACGTTCCGCACGACGTTCCCATCTTAGGTATTCATGTTAAGGAGACTGGGCGTGCAAACACGGACACGAGAGAGGAGTCGGGACAACACAAACGCCTGACTTCGTGTTTGCACACATACCGTCTTTTATCGTGAATCCCCACCGACAAGCTCAGGTCATTCTATGATGACATTGTCGCGTCTCAAGATATTCCATTTTCGAAGAAAAGGGCTATGCACCTAACTTGTACTTCCCGCGCATAATTGCGTGGTAACGTAATTCGTGCTGTTATGTTTCTGCTTTGACGTTTTGTAGGCTTTCCGATCTTGCGGCGATTTTTTTATTGCAGATCGACAGCGTGGTAGTGCATGTCAAAGGCATAACTACACGTAGCGTCGTAAATTCCAAGCCCAATTGTCCTGTCCCACAACCGCATTCGATATCTTCAGCCGCAAGGGCCTTTAAGGCCCGACGGCTAATCATTCATTTATCTATTACTTAGATAACGTCACGGCGAATACAGACGGGGACAGAATAAAAACAAAATTCGTCACCGTCTGTGTGGGATGTAAAGTTTCTAAGATGCGATACTAGCCCAACAAGCCATCCTCGTATCTATTACTGTGTTAGTCATTCGCGCAAAGTTTCGTTTTCGCCTTGAGTTGCGTCCTACAACGTTCTCCCCCTTTTTTCTCTCCCCCCCCCGTTCTCTCTCTCTTTTTCAGCGCTCAAAATTCTCCCCAAATTTACGTCTCTCCCCTCAGGGACAAATTCGGCATTCGCGGTTCGCTCGTGGTCGAGCAGCAACAGGCGCCCCAACATCCGCCCGAAATAGCGGTTCCGGTTCCGGTTCCGGCCGCCGCGGCGGCCGCGGGCCTCACTGATCTACGAGGCCGACGGAACAAGCTGCTCTCCGCGCTACTTCCGGCACTGGTGCCGCAGTCGCCGACTTCGGCGGGACCTCCGCAGCCTCTGGCAACCTCTCCGTCGCCTTACACGGCCGCGTCCTTGGCACAGCAAGCGCAACAAGCTCAACAGCAGCAGCAGCAACAGCAACAGCAGCAGCAGTTGCAGCCACACCAGGCTCACCTATTGGCGCAGAGTCCGAACCACCTGCACAGCCATCACCACCAGCAGCTCAGCCAGCAATTGAACGGCCAACAGCACCAGCCGGCGCTACTGTGCGCCGCGCCGCCGCCGGCATTGGAAGACCACAGGACGGCAGCGACGGACCAGGAGTCGTCGCCTCTGTCTTCGGGTGAGCCTCACATACTCGATAACTCGACTGTTCCGGCTTGAGATGTGTGCGAGAGTGAGTGTGCTTTAGATGTACCGATTGCCGGGCTTTGTCGACGCGCAGATACGTCGTAGATGTTGAGAAGAATCAGTTGAGGTTATTATCGGTACATATGCGAGAGCGTTATGGGATTGATATCGAATAAAGGCGATGACTAAGTTATTGGGTTTGCCTGAAGATTCACTCTCCGATCATCCGCGCCAACCAAACTTCTTCTTCCAGGTTTGCTTTGTCTGTTTGTGTGCATTTTACCGACGTAATTTCCGTCACGGAAATGACGTCAGTGAAGTCTTGGTAGACCCCGGCACAAAACACCACTTCCGCGTTAAAACGTACATTGCGGCAACCCTGCACTTTAAGATATGACGGAAAAGACGCGACTGAGTAAAGGTATGGGGCAGACTTGGCGCCTCCCTTAGATAACTAGGTAAGAGAAAGGCGGGGGGGGGGGTTATACCTAAGGCCACATCGGCACTCAACTTGCAAACTTTCCCTGCCCTCTATAACGTCTCTGTTGGTGTTTCCTCTGCGTAGGTTCGTGGTCCTCAGCGGAAGACAGTCCACCGGCTCACCACTTCTGCCTACCGCACAAGCTGAGGCACAAGTGGCACATCAGCGGCTCGGAGGGCGGCGTGGCGCCGCCCAACGGCGCCGCGGTCGTCATCACCGCCGCCGCCATGGTGTCCGGAAACGGCAACGCCGGTAGCAACGGCAGCGGAGGCGGCTCCTCGTCTCCCGAGCTGCGGTCCTCCTCGTCGTCCTTCCACGGCCGAGAGGACACCGCCTCGTCGGACGGTGACAGCGGCGCGTCCAGTACGGACGCCCCCTCGCCGCGCAGGGACGACTCCTCGTCGCGCAAGAGCCGCAATGGCACGTCCTCGGGCCATCATCACCACCACCACAGGTGCGGGCTCAAGCAACCTTTCGCGGCATCGCGTTCTGGACTGCCGAATGAGACCGATGTCACCGGTATCGCGGGAAATGGATTATTTAAAACACCGTATCATGTGACCATGACATTTCTGACGCTCTAGATGCAAGTACCAGCCGAATATAAGTAAACGCGCTTTACTTGACTGCAAAAAAAAAGCGATGCTGTAACGAACCCTGCAAGGTTCTTGTAAGCTGGGCCGAGTGCACGATTGCCAGGAAGAATAAGCAACTGAGCTAGAATCACGCCTTCCTTTCAAGGGTGACCCGCAGTGACATTCAAACACAACTGATGATATCGGTGGGGCAGGATTATGAAGTGTTCGTGCACAAAGTGATGCCGACTCAGCGATGTATTGGTGCTACAGTAGACCAGTGGTTGTCCAGTAGGCCGATTGTGATGATGGAATATATATGGCGAGATGTGTTTGGAGAACATAGCACCGCATCGCCGCATTTTACACTTCAAGACCAAGATCTTGAATAGAAAGAGTAGGATGAGACTAGTCTGTACTTAGTGTCATGAAGGAGGCCAACAAAAGGCCTTTGCTCGGCACTTGATTACCAGTCCAGAAGTATGGTGTAGGGGCAATTGAATGAATGCCCGATCTAATGATCACTGCTCGTACGCATATCTATAAACACCCATCTTCTCGTGCAGGTCGGCACACTCGCGGTTAGACCTGCAGACGGAGAACTTCCAACTGCGCTCCGAGATGCAGCGGCTCGCCGCCGAGGTTGCCAACCTGCGAGACATGATGATGAGCGGCGGGCCCTCGCCACACAACGGAGCGCCGCCCCCGCCTCATCTGCACCCGCTGCAGGCGGGGGCCAACGCAAACGGCTCGGCGGCCGAACTCCACGGTCCCGACCACCCGCCGCACCTACAACCGCCGCCGCACCTCCAGCACCTGCAGTCAATGGCCCAGGGGGCGCCACCGCCGCCGCTCGTGCACCATCACCACAGGCACAACGGAACCAACGGACGCGTCTCAACGGACGAGAACGGCTCGGCCAACGGCGCGTCGACGCCGACCATGAACGGCGGCGGCTCCAGCCGCGAGGACAACCCCAGCCACTGACGGAACGGACCATTCCGTCCTCGCGAAGATGAAGAAAAGCCAAGGTGCTCTCTCTTATCTCCACCGCCCTGTTCATTTCCCATCGCGCGCCGCCGTCTCGTGAAGTACGAACTCGAGAATGAACTGCGCATGCGCGCAGAGGCGGAGCCTGCGCGGGCGTCACTTCCGGAGCGCCTCTAGTAAGTCACGCAGCACGACCGAAACACGCCTGCCCGTCATCTTCTGCGGTTTCGTAATCCCGTTTTACGAGTCTATGCCGACTTGCGGCTATGCCATGTCGGAAAACTGGACTGACCCATGAGTAGCAAAGTTTGTCACGTGATGCCATCTATTCGTGCGGTGATAGTAAGAAACTTAGCAGTGTGCGCGAGCGTGTAGATGTGTGCAAGGTTTTCCACCACCGACTGCCCGGTCCTCGCTAGACCGACTACGCTGTGGTCCTCAACAGGAATGGGCAAACTGCTCACGCGCACTGACACCCTGCCATACGTCACTCGTTTAAGTGGGTGCGTCGTTCGGAGCGTCCCGTGTTGACGTGGTCGCCCTTCTGGATGGCTGGCTGTCTGGCCAGTTAGCCAGCCTCCATCTTCATCTCCCGTGACCAGAGGACAACTGGCCAGCGGTTCAGCGCGCCACTCCCACATCGACGAGTCTTCGAGATAACACATTCTGACAAGTCAGCGTCGTGCCTTGTCTGTCTGCCAACTCATGGTCACCAACGGCAGCTGGGCCAAGACCATCGGCTCAAACAAGCAACAGTCACTTTCTGGTCCTTGGCCTCGAGAGCGTGCAGAGTGGGCCTGTATAGGGCTGCTCTTCTGACGTCACCGGAGAAGGCTGAATCTTCTGTCAGCGACGCTACGTCACCCATTTAGTTTGTCCGCTGATTTCCGTGACGGACATGTTGGTGCTGCTGTACGACCGGCCAGCAACCCTGCATACGCCTGCAGTATGGTAGCTTCGACCTCTTGACGTCGTGTTGCCGGTGTCTACGTCATCTGTCAGCACCTTTGGAGTGTGCACGCCACATTGTCACTTTCAGTGGTGTTGGGTGCAGCAAGCAGGGTCTCGTACCTACCCATAAGGAATGCTTCTTTTGATTACATTTTGTTTTTCTTTATTCCCACCCGCTACCACGACATGTTCGTACGTTCTTGCCATCCATGAAATTGTCATTTTTTTCTACAGCTAGCCGCTGTGTCATGAAAGCACTTCAATTTGCTTGTATGCTGGACAGCAGGAAATTTTACTCAATTTGAGGCGCATCTGATCAGCAAACAATATTAGCAAGCGCAAAGCTTTAAGGAGAAGAAAAGCATGCAAGACAGATGATAATTATTTGCGGAGAAGAGAGTTTCTCAATCAGTAAAACATATGTAAGCTCAGACGATTTCAGCTTCCTGACTCCATTTATGGTTTTCAGTTCCCAGTCCGAATTCTTTTTTGACACAGCGACAAGCTCCTCAGGAGAGCAAAAAATCAAACGTGCAATTTGGGCCCAACCATAACCTTGATGTCATGAACCTTGCTATATCACAAGGCGTCGAACCCTCCTTATCTTTTTTTTTCTTCGTTGAAGTTCCGACGAAAGAAAGCTTTGTTGTCCTCAGTTAGCCCAGTGTAAGACCCGAGTAATGAAAGGTTAAGGCCCCATTCCAGGCGAACAGCGATCAAGTCTATAGTATCTGGAACACAGTGATAAATATCCAAAAGTGGGGCATATCCAAAAAGGCTCTCGGCGGCTTGACCACAGTAAGCATTGATGTAGGTGTGAAAGGCAATGTTTTCATTAATGTTCAGGGGAGGGACTCTCTCAGAAGTCTACAGAGATCCGTAAAACTTACCGTACACTCTCCGAACATTCTTTGCTCCATAGATATCTAGAGCGGTTCTGGTGACCAGAGCATCCACAAATGTAAAACCACGAATGCCCCGTAAGATCTGAACATAGCTAAACGATGAAAATAGCTAAGAATAGAAGCTTTGTCGCGTATGCAAATGAGAAATTGGCAATGTCTCGACAAACTTCTGCAGACTTTATTGATAATGACATCACCTCTTTGTCGTTGAGAAAGCAGATGAAAAAAATAGTCTTACAGTTAGTCCTGAGAGGCATCAAGCTCACTGTGGTCACGTTGCTGTCAGCTTGGCATTCGGACCGAGACGTTGTTCAGGGATGCCCGCGCGCCGGATAGAGTTATCGTAACCTATCTTCCTCAGAAGCTGACCTATCACGCAATCTTGCAACATTGGCGATACGAGGCTATGTCCTGTGGTGTGTTCGAAGCCTACAGAACAATACATGATCTCCCTATCGTATGACGTTGCGCTCTGCGCCCGGCGGAGTAGGCATTCGAGAATGCTAGCTAGCCAAAGCAGACACAACGGCCGCGCTAAGCCTCGCGATCGACGCGCTTGAAAACAGACGGCAAGAAATGCAATCTTGCAGACGAAGGGCTAAAATGTCATTCCTGGGTCGTTTCTTGCTCTGCGTGGAAGTCAACAACTTCGAAACGTCCCTTCTACACAAGTTGCACTGTCCTTAAACCACTACACTAACTAGCGATATGAGAAACGACAGTCACAGCTCGTACGTGGACTTCTATGCTAAGCCTCGCGGTCCACGTTCGACACGAACTCAGCTGTCAGACAAAAAGAGAAGAGCTTAAATGTGGTCGTTCTTTGGCTTAACGGTGTCGACGGTGGCCAGACACTTAAACATTTCAGAGAAGTGGCACTGTTTCTTCAAAAGACTGGTGCCTGACTAGGCCTAGGCTAGGCCTAGGCAGCAATCGGTAATATGACGAGCGGCCAAGTGAGCTTATACAAGATGAAACTGCGGTGACAGAAAAGTGAACAGGGTGGTTGGTGGTCTCGTTTTGTGCAGATAAAAAATAAGAACATGAGAGGCGCGCGAGACAGCACTATTTTTTCTTCTTCATTACATCTTCTCAGAGTGTCGCGCGAAGGCAAGAGACATTGACGTGTTTTGTTTATATTGCAGTTAAGTCTGCCTGCTGAACGGACCTGTTCTGGTCTCTGTTTTTGGAAGAGAGAGATGAAGATGATATCAAATGCTGGGTTTTTTGTCGGATGCTTGTGATTATGATGATGATTGTGTACTCGTCAGTGAGTGTTTGTGTGTGTGTGTTGACCGGTGAGTGACGACTGTGCCACTATTGTACTGTAAAGAGAAAACGACACGGACAATGCACACGGACAGTGCTGGTGCTGCTGAATCGCTTTGTTTGCCTGTTTATAGCAACATTTTTTCTTCACACTTTATCAAATGTCTTCACTATTCCTCACTGCTGTGTCGTATCCACGTTAATATATATAAGCAGCTGCTTCTGTTTCGTTCGCCTGCTGCCCAAGTTATTTTTTATTATTATTCCTTCTTCATTCGTTTGAGATCGTAAAGACACGATTATAGCGAACAACGGCTCAGCCGGCTTTGCTATGCTGAATCGCAACGCGCAGCTACCGAGTGCAGCGATAAAAAGGGAGTACCCGACGAAAGAAGGGAGTGTTGTTGGCTCCTTTCGTGGGAGTAACAACTAGTTACATAGCGTATGACCTGCATTTCGGGTTCTTATACTCCCTTGATGGAGTATGCTCGCTCCCCTACTCGCACAAGCTGAGTGAACGTTCCGCGTCGGGGGAGTGAACTAACTCCCTCAAGGGAGTCAAATGTGGTAAAAGCAGTTACTCCCGGCGAAAAAAGTCACAAGCACTCCCTTGGCTTTCAGTGTACGTTTAACGACACGACAGAATGGGTGCAAGTTTTTTATTAGTCTTTTTGTTTTGAACCTCTTGTATGCTTGTACAGTCCAGCCCACTGTTAAAGGGAACACTTCCGTTTTGGTTTCTACCATCGATTACAGCCGAGACGTGGCGCAAGGACCAGAATAAATTTTTTTGTGTGTGTAAAGGTATACGTATTTGATTGTATCATGGGCTTTTTTACCAATTGGCGTGCATAAATTATTAAGTTGTTTTGGGTTTTAATAATGACTGACCGTTCCCTTTACCATTGTACAGGACTGTACTTTTAAGTTATATTAGATGCTCTTCATGCAAGCATTCTTTGCGTGATCTGTATAAGAATTTACTCGTGTTGCACTACAATAAATAGAAACATAATTAAAACGAAAAGCTGTATGCGCATATCTTTTTTGCATTGGAGACATCAAAAGTGTGGCCTGAGCATTCGTGAGCGTAGCTCAAGCACGCGAGTGTCAATCAAGTACGCGTGATTATAGAGATAAAAAATAAACTGCACCCTCAAGTTGATCTCAACAATCGAAGCAGACTCTCATAGCAAATCCGTTATAGCTTTTATCTTTTTTTTTTTCACAGACATCGTTATTTTCTTATTTGCTTTGTAACTTTAACGTCCACAGTAAGACTAAGTTAAGGCAACCCGTTAGTAGTTCTTTTTGAGATAAACAATGCTGGCTACAGATACTTAAGTTAAACAAGTTCTTTGGAGTTTTCTCTTGTGTCCAAACGTACAGCTGTTATTTTCTTTCGAGCTATTTCTTTCTTTAATTTTGTCTAAAGTTTAAGAATATTCATCCTGCTTAACATTTCATCGATTTCACCGTATGGTGCTACAGGACAGACACCGTGGCGTATTTAAAACTTTTATTTTTTGTAACAAGAAAAAAAAAGGTCGTCGCCCCCAAACACTCGGGAGATCAAAACTTGGACTTTCTGGAAAAGTCTGGAGATAACTACAAAAGCTTACCGCTTATCTTTTTACGACTGAAATTTAAGACGATGTCTGTGACGATTATTCCATCCCCCAAGGCGGAGCCGTTGCGAGCCAACAACGCCACGCCCGGCTATCACGTGATGTGGATCACGAGGCCTTTCCAACAGGCAGCTTGACCGTCGAACTGTTTGCAAAAGCCCCAGCGGTTGCAGCAGACGTGTATAGCAGACGACAAGATCGCCTGTTTTTTGTACAGACGCTTTAAAAAAGCCCTTCCCCCTTAAACGATATTTATTTTGTTCGTCTGCTTCGCAATCAAGCAGACGATCGCCGCAGGTGACAGACCGTCTGCTAACAGGCCAAGGCGCTATGGCGAGGATATTGTGACGTAAAACAGACGTCCAGAGCGCGTGGTCTCCGCGCTCCGCCAATCACACGTCTGCGACATTCACATGCAGCGTTGCAGACGACATTACGGCAATACCGCTTCCTGGCAGTTTTTCTTGTGCTTTTTGTGTTCAACCAAACGTTGCTGCTGTGCCTTTCTGTAATCGATCGCGCGTTCACTTTGTTCTGCACTGTCACATAATTAATTCAAGGAGTGTGTCTGTTTATTTTTATAGTGTCCTTTTTTGATGCGTTTTTCGATCAAAACCATGCGACCACTGACGGAGCCCGAAAGGGAGAAAAAAGAAATCCAGCAGTTTCCATGGCGCGATTAACCCTAACGTCGATAACCCGGCGTTTACTTCTCTCAAATATAAAAAAAAACTGCCATTGTCTTTTTTTTTTCAAGACTTTCATAATTGGGTTAACGCACTACTGCTTTAAAATGGAATCTATGCAAATTCGCATTTTATCGTTTAGGGTTAATCCATGCGCAGAAGTAGCATATATTTGAAGTTTTTTTTAAGTGTCAGCGCGCTTTTTCAGCACAGCCAGACGAGAAATCAGAACGACTGTTTTCAGCAACATTTTGAATAACAAATGAAGAAAAAAATGTGACAGGCACGTCGGTCACACGTGGCAGCTAACAAAATTTCATACGCGCTAAAAAAAATCGTCCGATTTTTTTTTTCTTCCCCTTGCGGAATGCCCGTCAGTCTCGTAATAAATCACCAATGTGTGTTCTCAATCTTGTCACTTTAAAAGCTGATATCATAAAATTTTTCTGTTTGCCATGTCGTGGGAAGTGTTGTGACGCGGAAATTGTAGAAGAAAATTTTTCGCTTCTCGAATTTGTTTCACCATTCATCATTCCCTCCATGCATCTGTCTTTCGACAATGTCTCTGTTTATAAAGAAAAAATACAGAAAGGAAATTTTCTGCGTGTGGTTTACGCCTCCTCCCCTCCATATATGAAATAACCGTTCGTCCAAACCTGTATTGTACACAGTCTGTCAGCGTGGTTATTTTTTTTTCTTCCTGTTCGCGTTCGCGACGGATCGAAAATAAAAAAGAAAAAGTTAAAACTATATGTATATCTGTACATGCGAGTACGCAAATACTCCTGTCGTGTCCTTTCTTTCGAGGCAGAAGTGACGGGTCAAACTGTACTCACTCTGCTACACAAAACCACAAAGCTTTCTGTTCGAGAAAGCTATACAATACTCGGTTACAACCTAAGCAAGCATATCAGCTATGTAGGAGGGACAGCGGTACATAGAATTTGCATAAATACTCCACACAACCACGCTTATTCATTTTTGTGACGTCATGCACGTCTCGTGCGTTTCAGACAGTTGACTTGGCAACACAGACGCACGTTTGTGTCGCTGGCTTTACGTCGGGAACTTGAACGTCCCGGTAAATTTCGTCAGGGATCCTGACATCGCTCCTCCGCTAAACGCATTTTTTGAGGTCGTAACGACGAACCTTTAGCTCTTAATATCCGTAGTGCTCATATTAGCCGAGAGGAAGTACTTACAGTTCGAGCGGAAACCAGCTAGCACGACTGTCTTTCGCAGGTGAGGGGCAGGCCCGCCGCGGTTTCGTGGCCGGAGCTGACACGTTTTCTTAGGTTGTAACCTAGCTTAGGTTGTAACCCAGGCGAGAAGAAAAATCCCTCCCCCCTTCGCCCTCGCCCATACTAATGGAGAGCCCAGCGCATGCCTATGTGCCTACCATTTCTTCAACGTCCAGCGCCAGTGGGATGGATCTGCATGTACCTCATATGAAGATCAAGTGTGCAGACAAGACAATGGCTCTGCTCCACTGCCGTGCAATGCATCCCTAACAAAAAATTTTAAAAATATCACCCACCCTCTTGTACGGTGCGAAACTACAATGGAAATCCGAACGCACTTCTCAGAAAGAAAGCACCTTAATAGTTGGCCAAAAAATCCGTCCTATTTCGGGACTTTTCGCCACGCAGAATTTTGCGTAAACTCGGATGTTTCCCTTCCGAGAAATTCGTATCGATTCCCTTTGTGAACGTCGCTTTTTTGGGCTAGTTGGTTAAATGCATCAAAAGGTGTCATAGCGCTGGCACACGCGCACGAGGAAGACACAACAGGACAAGCGCGATTCAGTTGAAAGTTAGCGCTTGTCCTGTTGTGTCTTCCTCGTCCGTTTGTGCTAGCGCTATGACGTTTTTTGATCGCTTCGTGAGTTTTCGCGCTGTACAAGAGGGCAGACGACGATTATTGGGCTGATTTGCAAAGGAATCTCTCGGCACAACCCTCAGAAGTCCGTGATCATCCGGCCGATAATATGGCGAGTGCCAAGTATGTGTCTTCCCAGAACTATAGGAACAGATGAAATTTCCTTCCTTAACGAATCATCATGCAGGTCATTGACGACGTCTACCAAAAGGCTACGAAAAAGTGCCATAAATAAATTTTCATCGCTGTCGCTGCCGAATTCTCGTGTCCGATATTTCTGTATCTAAGATTCAATACTGCCCCTTAGACACCTCAGGACGTTAGCCACGGAACAACCAAACACCACTCAGAAACCCGTAAATGTTGTAAATGAGTTCCGCGAAATTCCGCAAGGTGGCGGAAGGGCTACCACATGGATACCTGACAACCACCCGCTTGTAGCACGAAGCCACAAGGAAATCCAATACGGATTTCTCAGAAAGGAAAGATTTGTTCTTGAAGAAAAATTAATCCTAGTCCGGGGATCGAACCCGGGACCAACGCCTTTCCGGAGTGGTCGCTCTACCAATTGAGCTAACCAGGATGCTAGCAATTGGCAGCGCGAGGGCGAATTAGTCAATAAATCGAAGCCCATGGACACACGATACTGGAAATGAGTCCTGCGGAATCCAGCAAGCCGGAGGAAGGAAGGGATAATTGACAACCACCTGTTTCTGGACGTCCGTCAACTAAGAAGCTTTCCTTCCTGAGAAATCCGTATTAGATTTTCTCGCGGCTTCGTGCTACAAACGGGTGGTCGTCGATTATCCCTTTCATGCCGGTAAAGGTGTCAGCATTCTTAGTAAGTATTTTCTGCAACACCAGTGTCACAGGGGCATACAAAATGCCATTAACCTCCTAATGCCTTAAGTTTGAATGCAATTTGCGTGATGACACACGGACAATTTTAATGCAATTTGCTTTAATGTTATTTGCGTGTTAATGCATTCGACGTAACTTATTCGACAGCGAAATCTGTACGCTCGATGCAATATTTTACTTGCGCAGTGCAGTATAATAAGGGGCATTTCAGATCGTGTTTATCACGCAAGAAATAACCAAGTGAATCCAACACACAATTAGGCCAGCGAAAGCCTGGGGTACGTTAATTGTTGTCTTTACCTGTAGTTTAGTCATTATGACGTAAATCTAAACGAATTAAAGTGGACGAAAAAACACCTTTTCCGTCGCTGGGTTCCTAAGCCACAACCTTCGAATTACGCGTCCGTTGCTCGGCCAATTGGGGTACGACGGAAGGCACTTCCCTTCTTACGGGAGAAATACGTTATACGTAACTTTGAATAACAAAGCTCATGTGAGAAGTTGAAGTTTGCGAGCTATTTTTCGAACTATTTTGCAAAGTTGCGAACTATTCTTCGGGTGGACGTTGCAACGGCTACGACGCGACGGCCGCCGCCTTGCCTCTTGATTCACTTCGGTCATCACGAAGTGGCCGAAGTTGCTATACGGTCGTCTGCAACGTCCTAAAAGACAGCAAAAAAACTTGAACTGTTAAGGATGACTCAGGTGAAGAAAGGCAACCGTCATTATTGACAATAACGAGTCATTCCTCATATATAACTGTGGGGGTTTTACGTCCCAAAATCACGACATGATCATGAGGGACGCCGCAGTGGAGGGCTCCCGAATTTTCACTACCCGGTGTTCTTTAACAAGAACCTATATCGACGTACGGTCCTCTAGCATTTCGCCTCCATCGAAAGGCAGCGGCCACCTCCGGGATTCGATACCGCGACCTTCGAGTCGAGCACCATAACCACTAGACCACAGTAACGACTTGTTATACAGAGACTAACATGACTTCACACAGTAGCGTGCAACTTTCGATGTCAGTATATCCTTCGATAACGCGAAACGTCACAAAAGCATACTCCACGACCAAACTCAAGATAAGGGTACCATAGTTTGCTTATTTCCACGTTTCACTAGCCTTGAAGGCGGGATAAACTTTAAATGCACACTTTTTTGTTTTAATTATTACGTTACCAGTTCTCCCTTCAGGACGTGCTCTTATTATCATTGTTTTTTTATTTACTGAGATTACTTAGACACGCACTGTGTGGGTTGAAAGGACTACAGGCCGATTAACTCTGCCTAAGGTCCATCCACCCATATATAACCTCAGGAGCAGTGACAAGTAGAAAAGTAGCAAAGACAATAGTAAATAATGACGAAAACAATGCAGAAATAGTTCGAAAACAGACGCCATACCGCCAACAGGGTTCTTAAACTGTCGTACCATTGATATCGTCGTGTCGAACTGTAAGGACGCGCGGTCGCTCAGCCCCGAAAGCATTTTCATTTCCAACATTTTTCAAGCTTACGACAGTAACGAACGAACGTAATTTCTTGCGCCCGTGTGGCACGGGTCGTTGAGGCGTGAATTTGGACACCGCACGTTCGGTACCGACAGTACCAACCCTTTCCTGTGCCCAGTCCCGACCACGCGCCTCATCCATCATGCAACGTCTACATTCGACGCTAGAAGCGGTACTCAAGAAGATAATAAAAAGTACGAAGCGCAGCCCTTCCATCTTTCGGGGTTTCGTTAAACCAGGCCACGCACGATTCCACTAGGACGCTAAACGTAGTTTAACCCGTCTCTATGAAAACAGCTTCGTAGCAAACCTGCAACGAAGGGGAACGAAATTTGCTCCGTTAATCAGGCGGTCGCTGTAAACTTAAAAGAAAAAAAAATATTCGAGGTGTTTTACAAATATGGGTTAAATTTATGCCACCCTGTTGCAGCCATTGTAGAATGCGTAATCCGCGAAGCACCTTACGGTGTTCGAACTTCAGAGCGTGAAAAACTTTACACCAGTTATATGATAATGGATGCAAGGGACACCCTCATAATGATGCACTGAAAAGAGCGATGCAGCTCACTCGAACTAGAGGAAGACGACGACTCTTACCGCCGCTTGAGTGCTATTCGTATTGTAAATACTCTGCACTCGTGTGCCTGCTTTTTCTTGCAACGATATTAAGACCAAAGTGTTAGACGCCTCATCAAACGTGAAAATTTACCGTCGGCGGCGTCAGCACGAGTGATGCAAGAAATCATCACGTGATGACGTGACCATATGACGTCATCACGACGCCAAAGATCGCCAAATTGTGTGACGTCATCATAACGTCACTATAACGGCACATAACGTGACGTCACGTGATGACGTCATCACATGAAATCATCGCTTGGTCAAATGTGGGCCGATCAGGGAGGCAGTGCAAAACCACGTTAGGCGCAGAAAGCTTTCGGCGTGGGGTGGGGGAGGATCAGTATATATTAATCATTGTTGGGGTTTAATGTCCCAAAACCACGATATGATTATGAGAGACGCCGCAGTGGAGGGCTCCGGAAATTTCGACCGCCTGGGGTTCTTTAACGTGCACCTAAATCTAAGTACACGGGCCTCCAGCATTTTCACCGCCATCGAAAATGCGGCCGCCACAGCCGGGATTCGATCCCGCGACCCTCGGGTCAACAGTCTAGCACGAAAATCAGTACATCGACTCAGAAGGAGAAGAAGATGGCTTTCGCCTTCGAGTCGTTTTAGGCGAATGCATTAAGGACCGTGTGATTATTTTTTTTTTTATCTGGTATTGCAAAGCACACGCCACGACAACTCTTCTCAGCGCAAAATTTCTGATTGAAAGATTTAGTAAGCATTTCCACGCTTTCTTTTTTTTTTTTTGTAGACAACTGCCCACGTGCTGCGCATGATCACCTAGGGCAAGCTGTTCCATCGTGTCAACATATTTTCATGGGATCTCCCAAAGCTCTCTATTAGCTACAAATAACAATATCTGCCAGAAAAACGATATGATTATGAGGCACGCTGTAGTGGAGAGCTGCGGTTATTTCGACCATCAGGTGTTAACGTTCATTGACATCGCAGAGTATACGGGCCTCTAGCTTTTCGCCTCCATCGAAAATGCGACCACCGCGGCCGGGATCGAGCCTGCGACCTTCGGTTTGGCAGCTGAGTATACCGTAACCACTGTACAACAGCGGCGGACTCTCTGTTATCATCCAATCCGGAGGAGGAAACGGGTTAATTTCACTGATAAAATCAAGATTTGGCTGAAGTACGAAGAGCCTGGCCAAAAATAAAGTTCATTTCTCTCTCTCTCTCTCCAACTCATTGCGTCCTTCTGGCCCGTAATTTTATAGCGTCGCAACAGTTTTGGGGTAGGCTGTGTCAACGTTCCCTTATCAGCAGCACTTTTCGTTCGGCTTGTCGTTCGGCTAATTGGTAGTTCATTTTAGTATAAAATTACTCTGGTGCAAAAAAAAAATAATAAATGGCACATTCACACACGCACACGTATTTTTGTTGAGAAAGATAACTATTCGCTTAACATGCTACTCCAGGTGCTGTGTGGTGATTATGATATATACACTGATAAACACATAACACGACATATAGCCACACACACACATATAGTTTACACTTTATACAAAGTTTCGTTAAAGCTCGTGGCCCGCAAGAACGTCAACAGCGCTTTCGTGACGCGAAACGCACAAGTCGCGCTTTGCCAAGGATCACTTTTGTATAGACGTCCGTGTACACTGGTGACTTGCATCTGTCCAGAGGGATCGCTGGAAGCGCGAAGCGTGTGCTCATACGAGTGTCGCGTGCGTGTGTGTGAATGCGCCATTTTTTTCTGCTCACACTCGATTAATGCTATACTATTAGCGGCAGATTTCCCTAATGGCGAGCATCGGAATGAGCTCCGCGTCTCAAGGCATTCTGCCATCCAAGGACGCCCCTTTCGTCCTTACTGTATCGGTCCGTGGCCTCCCGCGGCGGTCGCGAGCGCCGCAACGCGGCGTCAACGACCTAGCGCGATTTCACTGTCGACGGTCGCTGCCCTGGTTCAAGTTCGTTCACTTTAGGAAGCGACCGCTGCCGCCGCCGCTGCACGGCCTCGCACACAGCCGCCCGTTGGTTGCACACCTTTCACCGCATGGTTGGGTCACCGTGCTTTTTTCTCCACTGCCGCATACACTAAACGCGAGAGCACGCAGTTTCGTCGGCTACTACTACGCGGCGTGATTATAAACAAAACGCGTCGTCTGCTATTATAACGGCACGACAGACGACGTTGAAACAGGCAGTTTTAGAATAGGGCACGCTCAGGAGATAGTGTTCGTTGGTTACGTACGCTATTTTCGTAACTTAACGCGGGTGTCCTGGGGGATAGGGTACGACGCATGCGCAGTGGCGACGAACGCTAGCGCAAAGCTTCGCGTAACCTATATTCTAAAACTGCCTTTTGGATGACGGTCGACCCATCATATAATTTGCATGATTTGGTCATTGGGCATACAAACCAAGAACCTATTCAAGCAATCGAACCTCGCAAAGGAAAGTTGGTTCTATATATATATATATATATATATATATATATATATATATATATATATATATATATATATATATATATATATATATATATATATATATGTGTGTGTGTGTGTGTGTGTGTGCGTGTGTGTGTGTGTGTGTGTGTGTGTGTGTGTGTGTGTGTGTGTGTGTGTGTGTGTGTGTGTGTGTGTGGACACATACACACACTGTAGAATCTCGTTGATACATCTTTCACGGGAACCGGAAGATAAAACGTATTACGCAAAAATCGTATTAACCAAAGAGGTGAAGAAAGGACGAAGATATTCATACTCCGTCAGCAACTCGCTTTTATTGAACCACATTGAAGTAGCTGGTCAACTTGCGCTGCACCTGCTTCTTTTCAACGTCTAGGAGTCAATTCATTTGAAAAGTATTCTTCTTAATTCTTCTAAAATTCTTCGCCTGGCGCATTACCACCATCGTTGGACGCAGCGGCCGCGCATGGCAGCGACCTTTCACTGCAAAACCGACGCTGCTGCGGCCTTCGCGGCTCTGCAGCGTGCACGTCGTGACTTGTAGGAATGCGGTTTGAGCTATTATACCGATGTATAAACGTACGATTTCCACATATATCGTTCAAAACCCACTTTAGAGATCGTATTATCCAATTTTGGGCAAAGATGTGGTCGTATTAAACGCACGAAAATTCACTATTTCCAAGGAACGTTGGCCCGGAATAAAAAGAAAAAAGGAACTAGGCCGAAAAGCACATTATTCAGAATCGTATCAACGAGATTCCAAAGTATACAGCCAACCTCAGGTGCAACGCTCCCAGAACAGGCAGAAAACTTGGCAGGATTGCAGCATGCAGACGACAAGGAAGAAAATATGATTGCAAATTCCATCCAGTATATAATAAGTTCATAAAGCCAAAAATAAATAAATAAAAAAACGACACAGCGGCGAAAAATAAACGAGTATTGTACGCATATACTTCTACACGGAGCGTCGACCTCGCAACCACGGCACGCCTTGCATCTCCGCGAGCCCCAAACAGACGACACATAAGGAAACATCGCAACAAAAGCAGAAGTTACGCGGCGCCGTAGCAGACGAAAAACGAGCGTGCACAGCATATACAGGCGCATATGCACGCCTCATCTGCGCCACGGGGAAGGGTGGGGAGGGAGGGGGGGAGGTGAACGCTATTGCAGTATCAACGTCGTTGCACCGCTAGGGGGTGTGACACAACCAGGTCGGCCGTATTCTCCCCTGCTTATATACTTTCTACTTCGGACGCTTTAAATGGAAATGAGCCCCGCTCCGCTCTCGGAGAAAGCCGCCGCCATATGGGTTAAGGCATACAGAGCAAGGGGAGGGGGGGTGAAGAAGGATTGGACGAACATCATACAATACAGCATTGCGCCCCCCCCCCTTTCCCCAGCGGCACGAACGAGGAACCGATCATCCATGCAGACGATTACGCGGTGTTGGTGCTGGCGCCTTGTATGTATAGCTACTTTATTGCGGGGTAGTTTCTTTTGTCCAGACGATCGTTGGATCACCTGTACACTCTAACCGCATACACCAGTCAGATACAAAAAAAAGGTAAGGCACCTTCGCACTAGTTTCTATTTCTATCTTTCTCTCTCTCTCTCTCTCTCTCTCTCTCTCTCTCTCTCTATATATATATATATATATATATATATATATATATATATATATATATATATATATATATATATATATATATATATATATATATATTGTAAAGAAGACAGCGGCGCTCGGGCGCGGGCGCGAGATCGGCTGGGCGAAGAAAGAGAACGACGAAGCGAGCAGAATAGAACAGCCGGCCTAGTCAACAGGCGTTGTGTCTATTTCTCTGTGTCTTTGCTTTACAATGGCGCAGTCGTTTAAGCCGCCAGTCAAGGAACGCCGTCCACGCTTCCTAGGACATTGCCGCCGCAGGAAGCACAGTTGACGGCGTCCAAGCCTCCTCGACACCCGCTTACCTGCCGGCGCTACGCACCGTCCGGGGAAGGCGTCCAACTCGACGGTATTCTACCGATCGTGTTGACCACGCTTCCCTGATTGAGGACATCGCCATGCTGATTAGGCGCCAATTACGCGAGGTGCTAAGCTTGGCGATGTGAGTGTATAGCCACTTTTATTGTGAGTGTAGTTTCATTTTTCAAGACGATCGCTGGATCACCTGATACACTCTTAACCAAGGCATACAACTGGCGTCTGAAGCCATACTTATGTAACTTTTAAAAAAAATGTGCGTGTGCCAGACACCTGCTTCGGCTTATGGCAAGCTCAATGCTTGGAAGTTCTCTCTTCTCTTCTTTTGTTTATCGATTTATTCTTCTCTTTTGATGATCCTTCTTCTCTCCGATGAGCATTTGTATCTGCATTTTTATATATCGTTCCTATTTCTTTTCTCTTGCCTCTCTGCTCTCTCTCAACTCTCTCGGATATTATATATATATATATATATAGTATATATATATTTATATATCTATATTTCTTATATATATATATCTATATATATATATATATATATATATATATATATATATATATATATATATATATATATATATATCTTATATTTATCGCTCTCCCTTCTCTCTCTTTCTATTCTTCTCTGTTTCTATTTCTATTTTCTATATATATATATATATATATATATATATATATATATATATATATATATATATAATATATATATATATATATATATATATATATTTCTGTCTTTATTCCCTTTCCTTCTCTCTATTTCTCTCTCTCCGTTTCTTTCTGTGCTATGCTTTACTTTCTCCCCTGCTCCTCACCATCACTTCCCGTTCGCACCCCTTACTATACTATACTATACTATACTATACTATACTGTACAAGGTTATGCTATGTGCTGCTAGCGTGCGGATAGCCGAGATGGTACGACGCGCGCCTTCAGATCACGGGTACGCGGGTTCGAATCTCGCCTCACCAAGACATTTTTTTCGCCAGGGATTTCTCTCTTTATCTCTTTCTTTCTCTTTCTCTGTACTCGTCCTCTTGCCCACCAGAGTTATCGCATCCCACGCCGGACAAATCGGCGCACGTGTTCAGGGAGCGAAGAGCAAGAGGACGAAGAGATCGCGTGCCGATTCATGATGATGATAGCTAGCTGTCGACGACTAACGGCATTGCGAAAGCTTAACAGTACCGCTGTAAAATCAGCACAGTTTTTCTGCTTTCCAACTTAAAATGGCGTCTCTGGTCGAAGGACTGCTGCTGCACGGAAAAGATTTTCTAAACCTAATAGCTGTCTTTGGCTGTCTTTAGGATGTTCTCGCGGTCGGCGCTGGTCGGAGATTCAGCGCTGGTACAAAAGTGATGATGCAGCCGATCCACTCCTGAAAGATATTACATACATAGTACGTGCCTACAGACTGCATTCCAAGAGAAGGCGAGCAAGTGATGGGGAGGCCGGAAGTTAGGACGGCACATGTGACATCCTAACTTCCGGATGGCACATGTCTGCGGGCACAACGCGGCCGCAGAGAGCACATACCGTTTTAAATGGAGGAACATGGGAGATGCCTTTGCGCTGAAGTGAAGTTATTATTATTATTATTATTATTATTATTATTATTATTATTATTATTATTATTATTATTATTATTATTATTATTATTATTATTATTATTATCGTCATCATCATGGGGATGACATACATACTAAGACAGACGCGATCGTCGCGCACGCTTCCACGCACTCGCGCATGGAACATACGACACGCAGAACGACGTTATCGCCCTTGGACTTTATACGGAACCTCACGGCGACTGCGACGCCGACGGCTCCTGAAGTATCCATATAATTCCTTAATTGCTATCGCAATAAAACACCGGCGTCTTACCCAGGCTAACCATCGTTTACACGAACTTTCCCTGTAATCCGATATCTGCGTTATTTTTCCAAATTGCGGCCATATAGCGTCGCCGCCACAGAACTGCGAAATATCCTACGCAGGAATTAGGTGTGAGCAGGGGAGTGGAACAGTATAGCAAGGAGAGTAATGCGTTAGAGAACATCATTTCATAAATTTCATTTTCGTTCTTTTCATAAATGGCAAGCGAAGCAAGACCACCGACAGAATGGGCAAGAAAGGATTAATCAACGAAAGGAAAATGCAGTAAGCAATATCGGTACGCACCCCTGAAAAAAAAATGCTTGGAAATATCTAGAGCAAGTTTTGTTGATGCTTTATTTGAAGCCAGTATATTGCGTCCAGGCACGCACGAAAACTCCAAGCCGGGTCATACTTATATTTCCTTTGATCTTTCACTTGCTTACCTTTGGCTTCATATAGGTACTATAACATGATCAAATGCCTCGGCTCCCACGACCCTTCTTTTCTGCACGCCTTTCGCATACTGGAAGAGAGAACGCGGCAAAGTTGGACAACAAAGAACTTACCAAACTCATCTATGTCAAACACAAACCCAAGCGTACCTTGGTTACGGTTTAGAATTTCGAAACCGTAAGCGAGGGGCGGGCACCCAAACACGCTAGTGACCTGATCAACAACGTAAAGGGTTCGAATTCTTCGTATTATGTCTTGGTATACGTTTTCGCTTGAATCAGGGTTACCGAACTCCCGTCTTTCGGCAGCGAAACGAAGTAACTCCTAATGGACCGTTTGTCGGAAACCGAGAGACAGGCGCTCGCAGCAAACGTGTCACGGTTTGGCTGGTTTGCGTTAACGCCGACGTAAAACAGCGGCGTTAAGTTGGCTACGCCACTCCGACATCTTCAACAAGGGTTAGGTGATTCCGGACGGCCGTCTGGCATCCAGTCAACCTTGACACACGTGTGAGCCGCCATTATCGAGGAGCGTACATTGGGCAATTCTCCGCCGTTGCGGCAGACGATTCCGCATCTGACGAAGATCGGAGGAGAGCCTCGTGGAAGTACTCGACAAACAAAAACACCACACCTCACTCACCTATAAAATGGTGCTAAAGAGTTACGCCTTCGTGACAGGCCCTGTTTTGAAACGCGCCTCCATCCTGACCAGCCAAGTTGGCAGCCATGCGCGCAAGCTGACGCTGAGCGGAAGGAGGAAAGAGCGATTATTTACGACTTCTAAGGCGGCAAGCCGTCGTCGACTACTACGTAACGTTGGCACCTCTACCTTCACGCCTGCCATCTTTAATCTTCCTCTTTTAACTTCGTTCGCAACCCCACCCCCAATGCGAAAGCATAGGCTTAGCAACGCACTACAGTTCCATATCGTCTGCTTTAGCGACCCCTGAAGCCAACTGTTTCACTTTCGTGTGATTGGTTGGTTGGCTACCTCGCTGGCCGTAGCAGACGAAAATTGCGTATAGGCTGCAGCGCCACTCCCCAGTCGTCATATGTTACTCGCTGCCCAAGCAGAAGACGGATGGTCATGCAAGACGTACAGGGAACAGCTCATTGCATTGCACAGGTATGTGCCGTCTGCTATTTCGGCTCCTCTAAGCCTTTCCGGGGTTTCGTTTCCTGAAACTTTATTTTCTTTCGCTCTCTCTTTTTTTTTTTCTTAGGGAGACTTCGGTGTACAGCATTTCTCAACGCATGCCCGGCTATTACGTGGCGGAACCCGAAGCTAGTTTACGTCATCGTTGGGAACGCTGCCCACATTTTACGTTGTTGTTTTTTTTCCTACACGACTTCAACTCTTTCTTCATACCAAAAGCGATCCTTCAAGCATCAGCTTTTCGCTACTCAGTTTCAAGTCGGTGCTCTGCCGGCCGCCTTCCTGGTACTTTTCTTGTTGTTTTCACTTCTCTCTTGTTGAAACATAAAAAAAAAAAAGCAAACATTCTCTGAAGAGGTCCACTCATCGCCCGAAAGTTACGAAGGAGGCGCTCCTATGGGGCACTTCTTTAAAACAGAAGCTTCAAAGAAAACACAAATAAACAGAGAACGCAACACTCATGGAAAAAAAAAATGGACCGACAAGATTTATCGGCGCAAGAAAGCCGGCCCTTTTCATCGTCTGCTACTCCCTTTGCGTCGTCTGTCCGGTGTTTTGCTTTTCGTCTGCTTTGTTCCTCAAGTATCGTCTGTTTACTCTCTCACTCTCTCTTTCTCTCTCTCGCGCACGCGCTTTCCAAAGCGCTTTCTTTTTCCAATATGCACCATGGGTTTCGCTTCCAAACTTCGTTACAGTTTCCGTTTTCGTTAGACAAGCTGCTACGCCAGTGGCGCCACAAGTCGCTGTTTTATTTCGGAACCCGCCACTGGTTACGAGTCACAGCAGCGCTTATAGAGACCCCCCCCCCCTCCATCTTCGAAGCCAGCGGCTAGTGCAAAAATGGCCGTCGCTGTTGGGGAGACTGAGTCGGCAGCTGCGCGCTACACTGTAAGTCTTTCAACGAGCGCAAGACCGCGCGCGCGAGTCGTTTCGTCAGACGACTTCCGCGATTTGCGCGCTTTAACGACTCCGCTGACCTTGAAGAAGGCTCCCCGAAGAACTGTGTAGTGCGGAAGGACAGAAACTGTTAGGCCTACGAACAAAAGCGAGGTACATAGCGCGCTCGAATGTCACGCTATGCACTAAAGGCTAAACGAATGACCGCGTGTTTGTGTGCGAGTATCCCATGAAACCCCGCGTCGCCATCGCGTCTCGATTGAAGGGACACTAAAGTGAAACAATAAATTAGTTTAGGCTGATAAACTACACTCTGCAAACAGTAGTGTCATTAATTTCACAACCGTAACTTTTCACTTTCAAATACCTCGCCGAAAGCTCCACTGGTTATGTCACTGATTTCAAAGTGTGTTTTTTTTTTTTTCATATTTCGACCGAAATTTCCTGAAACTTGGTACGTTAAGTCTTTGGCTCCCTCAGAATAATGTACTGCATTTTACCCATAAGGAACTACGTAGGCCCTAGTAGACGCCGTCAAAATCAATGACGTCATGACGACTGGTGCGGGGACTTCAATGTGGTGTCGCCACCCGCACTTTCTTTTAGTGCGTTTTCTCGCTTACAAGCGTCTTCTCGCAGTAAGCGTGGTGTTTTTGGTGTCGTGAAAGATTAATTTACTAATACGAGAAAAATAGTTTTTCTCTTTAGCGCCCCTTTAAAGGATTTCTTGTGCGTGTGCTGTGACGTATAGTTAACATTTAGGAGATTTATACGAGTGCTTAAGCGGCGAATTCCTTTGTTCAGCTCTGCGTCTTCGAATACAAATCGGTTAAGCGCAGAAAGTTGAATGCGGACCGTCAAAGCGTGTGCGAGTTAATCATCCGAGCTTCTCTTGGGTGTGTGCCAAAAGCACGATATATGGTCATGTTTATTTCTCTTAGCATTGTGTATATATAAAGCGGTTGAGTTCCATCACTTTAAAGAAAGATCCTTGAAATTCGCTAAGTTCTCAACTGAAGCAGAAATGACGTTTACATATGCTCAAATTCACAGTGAGAGGTTGTATCACAAGTTTCTAAACCATACCTAATGTAAACAGTACCATATAAAACGCAAACAAAATATATGTAATGTGCACCATTCAAGCTTATACCGCCAATATGCGAGTACATTTGCAGAATTCACTTAAGAATTGTGAATAATTTACGTAAGCTACATGTAAACTCACGTATCGGGGAGTGAGTGAGTGAGTGAGTGAGTGAGATGAGTGAGTGAGTGACGTGAGTGAGTATGGAGTGAGTGAGGTGAGGAGGGTGAGTGGTGAGTGAGGGAGTGAGTGAAGGTGAGTGAGGAGTGAGGTGAATGTGACGGAGGTGAGTGAGTGAGTGAGTAGTGAGGAGTGAGTGACGTGAGTGAGTGAGTGAGTGATGGAGGAAGTGAGTGAGTGATGAGTGAGTGAGTAGTGAGCGAGTGAGTGAGTGAGTGAGTGACGTGAGTGAGTGAGTGAGTGAGTGAGTGAGTGAGTGAGTGAGTGAGTGAGAGTGAGTGAGTGAGTGAGTGAGTGAGTGAGTGAGTGAGTGAGTGAGTGAGTGGTGAGTGAGTGATAGGTGAGTGAGTGAGTGAGTGAGTGAGTGGAGTGAGTGAGTGAGTGAGTGAGTGAGTGAGTGAGTGAGTGAGTGAGTGAGTGAGTGAGTGAGTGAGTGAGCGCGTGTGTGTGCATATGTATTGGTGTATGCATCTATGTACGCGTGTTCTGCATGTGCAACTTTGTGGATGCGGCAAACTTCCCCGCTGATATAAACTGCAAAACTAAACTTCAGAAAGTTTCTGCACAAAAACTGAACTTTCTGTGCACGCTGTAATTACTAATCAGAGACGAAATGCTAATGAGGCATTAAAGTTACGGCGTGCGCCGCAATACACACGGAAACGGTGCCCGGCTGGACAGCTGGATCGGAGCCCTAGGCGTTCACGTTCACCCTGGCCCACATTCGTGTCCGGCATGACTCATTGAAAGCTTAGCGCAGCAGCTGGGATCGTAAATCAACCACGTGACCCATCCACCGTACTCGGTTCAAATAGCGCGCTGTGTCGCATATTATCAGAAGGAGGAGGAAAGAGAACCGGGGACTGAACACAGCCTTTCTCCGATTACGTCAGTTGAAGGAATCACGATCATAATAACAAATACTACTACTAATAATAAAGACATCAAGCGAAGCCTCTTTGAACGGGAACTGCCCACGATATATGACGTTAAAGGGGTACTGACACAATATCTCGCGGCCGGGATAGCCTGCGGGATCGATACCCGTGAACGTGCGTACATCATCTGGAAAATATCCACAGCGAATATAGCTTGGAAGGTATTTTAAACGATATTTGAAGTTTGCGTGAGCGATGGACACCCTGGCGCTATTGACACCCTCAATGGTGACCCTCGGTGACCCCCCCCTACTTCCCTCACGTGACCACGCTGCAAGAAGTTATGATAAAATCATAGCCGCTTTATTTTTTTATTTTTATTTTTTTGCCGCATTCGCTCCAGCCAACGTTGATAGAACTTGTAAGCTGCAGCGGTCTACTTCTCGGTGGCTGCTCGCGAACCGCGCGGAAGCGCGTCACAGTTCTGTGTGATGACGCGATGGAGCGCAGCACCCGCTAGGTGGTGAAAGTTGTACACGGAGGCTTGTCGTTTTTGAAACCGAAACTGACACTGATCGGTAAGGAGGAGCCTGCAATTAATTATCTGTCGTGCGCTGCAGCAAACGATGTGTCGTGTTATCACTAACAGGCCCCCAGCAACACACTGCAGAAAAAAAAAATGCGAGGCCAAAATTTTTGAGTCACTACCCGTTTAATCACAATCGGCATGGTGTTAGTCTTTTTGTTGCAGCATGATCAAAGATGATATACACATATATAGATTTAAGTATATTCCCTTATTAACATTCCGTATATCTCCTTCTTAAAAACTTTATTGTCTATCCTCTACATGACGCGATTGCGCCACAAATCAGGGAGTGGTACGGAGAATAAGTAATAAAAATTCCCGACATGTATGATCTTTTTATTCTCTTTGTGTATGTGTACCATGTGTTATATCTTCACTGTGTTTCGTCTTGTGGGTGTTGGGTCACAAGTTGGTGCCAGAGGTTTTTTCTGGCATCACGTTTTTCACAGTGAAGCTGTTTAGCACGTCGTTCCTTATCCGACGAACAAAAAGACTATCATCATCATGAACGGGTATGGGCCACAGAAATTGGGCAAATCCCCACTACCCACCACTGATCCACTAAAACTGAAGACAACAGTTAGCCCAACAAATGTGCCACAGAAATTGGGTAAATTGCGCTACTCACCACTGGTCCACTAAAAATGAAGAAGGCAACAGTTAGCCCAACAACAAATAACTGCGAAGGGGCGGCGGCGAGCCGAAAACCCCAAGTACGTACAACGAGAGTATATTAGGTAACGGGAAAGGCAACGGCGGCTCCGAGAAGACCCCGAAGCGAAGCAAGGCCTACGCCAACGACGACAGTGCCCGTAGATCTATGAGAAATGCGAACGCGTGATTTCAGCGCGAGTTTCTGCCTCGGGAGTTTGGACATCCGTGCCGTGTCTGTGAATGTCTGTGGTTTAACTCGAAGCTCTCTGCGCTGAGAATAAACGTAGAAACAACCTAGCATCACCTAGCTAAACCCTAGCAACGACCCAGAAGCAACCTAGAAACAAACTGCATCACCTAGCTAAGGCTTAGAAGCAACCTAGAAGCAACTAGATTAGTCTTAAGAATCGTCCAGTTTCGCTGTTTCAAGCCTTGCGCGGCTTAGTGCAAGCTTCGGCAATTCTTTTTTTTTTTCGATCAAAATCGCCAAATAATGACGCCACTAGAGCACTGCACGGGCAGTGCTCTAGTGGGCCCGGGCCCGGCCCGGCCCGTGGGCCGGGCCGGGCCGGGTAAAGTAGTTTTCTCGGCGGGCCCGGGCCGGGCTGGGCTCGGGTCTAAAGCTCCGGGCTTAGGGCCGGGCCCGGGTTTGAGGTGGCGAGCTCGGGTCGGGCCGGGCTTGCACTTTCCTCTGTTATTAAAGGGACACTAAAGTGATACAATGAATCGGTTAAGACTAATAAAATATGCTGTTACAACTCGAACGTAACTAGTTTCACCCTCATAAGGAGAAAATCAAGGGTAAAGTTCCATTTTTAACTTTTGCGCCGAAATCTCCGCGCGTGACGTCATGGATTTCAAACTGTCTTTGTCGTATTTTGGGAACATTAGGGAGACAAAACTTCTTGAAACTTGGTATGTTAAGTCTATTGCCCTCTCAGAGGTCAATGTACTTATTTTTACCGATTAGGAACTACGTAGATTCCATTAGTCGCCGTCAGAATCTATGACGTCACGGTGTTTGTTCCACGATTTGTAAGGTGGTGTCGGCACCCGCATCTTCTTTTTGCACGTTTTCTTGCTTACAAGACTCTTGTCGCAGCGAGCGTGGTGATCATGGAATTTTAAGTGTAGTTTACTGAAAATAGAGAAGGAGGAGGAATAAACTTTATTATCAACCAGCAATTTAAGTGCCTTGGCCTAGGCCTCCCACGTGGGGACGTCGAGGTCTTGCCTTTTCGCCGCCTGGTGGGCTTGCTGGATGGCCCATAGCTGATCGTCGAGGTGGGAGCTGCGCAGAGCAGCGCACCATCTCGACGAGAGGGTCTCGGTAGTAACGTTCTGGTACTGGACGGGGACATTCCCACAGCATGTGAGGGAGCGATGATACCTGTGTCTTGCATATCTACCATATCTTGCATATGCTACCCGTCACTTTCCCGATATCACAAGATTTACCCCGACATATACACTACGAACATTTGTAAGATATGCAAGACTGAAAATAGAAGGATTGTTTTTTTTCTTTAGTGTCCCTTCAAGTGTGTTCCTCATACGTTGCGCGTACGTATGCGTTTCACATTTTATCTCGATAAAACTATTTTTTTTATGTGCGGAAAGCAATTTGGAGAAGTTTATTAGCGACCAGTACTGACCTTATTTTGCTTCTTGCATATGGGGCTACTTGATTTATCTGAAACGGGTGAGCTAAAAGTATATAGACCAGGCGCTTATGTAGGTAATATCTCACTATTATTTACTTTATTTGCATTCGTTGTTGTTTTATTTCCGAAATGTTATTATGTAATCGCAGTAGTAAATGTAATAAATAAATTTATACCTACACACTGTGTCTACTAAGTTTCGAGACTGGCGACACTGTAAGATAGCTGATACAACCACCAAGTGGCTATTGTCTGTAGCTTTTAGAGGCGAGTATGCTGTGCATTGTGTGAAAAAATCACGAAGTTGTGGTTCGAATTTTGTGAGTTACAGTGATTTCAGTGGACAGTGTTTAGCTTGTTCGTCATGGATAGCAAAGGGGAGCAGCGAGTGCGCATCAAGTTGCTCTGACAACAGAGGAAAAAGAACACTGGGTATCTTCGTCAAAACTGGCTGAAAATGACCCAGATCGGTTTAAAAAACTATAACTCATGTTGAATAACTCTTCCATGCGTACCCTCCTGCTACAAAGAGACAATCAGGAGGATGGGTGGGGAAGATTTCCCCTACAGACATCGCATCCAGAAGTCGCGTGTGAAGTCGCTTGTGGTGTTTTTTCAATGGCAAGGTGTTGTGCATACATAATTCATTCCAGAAGTAAAAACTGAATACTACAGTGTACAGGGACATTTTAGCACGCTTGCTGCAGAGAATGCCATGGGTCTCGCCGACAATGGTTCGTTCGCGTGACTGGTTCTTGTTGCACGACAATGCACCGTGCCACAGAGCACTTCAAGTACAGACATTTTTGGGGAAAAAATAGGTGACGTGTTTCCATAATTCGCCCTATTCACCTGACCTTGCTCCAACGGACTATTTTCTTCTTCCAAAAGTCAAAATGACGCTGAAAGGAAAACATTTCGTTGAAGTTTCAGACATCCAAAAGGTGGTGACGAAAGATCTCAACACTGTTGGGCAAGAGGACTTCCAGAAAGGAATCCAGAAATTGCAGTAATAATAATAATAATAATAATAATAATAATAATAATAATAATAATAATAATAATAATAATAATAATAATAATAATATAATAATAATAATAATAATAATAATAATAATAATAATAATAATAATAATAATAATAATAATAATATATGTGGTTTAACGTCCCAAAACCCCGATATGATCATGAGAGACGCCGTAGTGGAGGGCTCCGGAAATTTCGACCACCCGGGGTTCTTTAACGTGCACCTAAATCTAAATACGCGGTCCTCAAAGAATCCAGAAATTGTACAGCCGTACAATTGCTTGTGTTCAACAAGGAGGGCCATATATTGAAGAATAACAGCAGATCAGGGAAAATCTGTTCTGCATTATTTTTTGATGAAGCCAGTCTCAAAATTTAGTAGACACACTGCGTTTACCTTATCATCGCAAGTGCTATCATGAAACTCCAAGGCGGGGAAACGTTCTTGAAAAGTTCCAGCCCTCCACTAAAACGAAAAGACTGCGCGGAGTCTCGTTGCATAAAATCCCTATAATGACATTCTTTTTCCGTGGCTCCGTCTCGGCTCCCACAGGTCATGTGACGCGATATGGACATGCACAGCCTGCTGGACATGCACAGCCTGCACAGCCTGCTGGACATGCACAGCCTGCTGTGCCTACATTTTTAACATCTGAGCTTTCGTCTTGTTCCGCTATATCATGGGTCTCAAGTTCGCCTCAGTCCGCATTCAAGAAAATTTACTTCCGCAAGGGCCCGGACAGTGATAAAGGTAGGAGTGGAGGGGAGGAGGAGGGGGGGGGGGGGGGGGGGAGGTTGTACCAGGTGTCAGCTAACGTTGTCATTTGAAAGACCTTTTTAATATTTCATATATGGGTCATTTCTGAAGGGTATTTGTCGGCAAGATTCCACCAACATATCGATACCTATCTCCAAAAATGACTAAAATCTGGTTTTTTTAATTCTGCAATATAGAGTTTTGTTTCACTGTTATGTACCAACACATGATGGCTTCAAGGCGGTGCCTCACGAACAAAAATTATTTAGGCCTGTCATGCCTGGGTAGCTCAAGAATGTACTTATAAAGAAAAAAAAAACGGGACGAAGACAGTCATATGCGGACTGCAGGCCGCTAGCTTGAGGTACGCGTGCCGCGTGCTTGAGACCCCTGCAGTATATAGTGCGAGAGCTACATGATACTGCCACAACAGCGTTGGAATGTGCAGGAATAACATAAGTCCATTCAACATGTATATTCATGTTTAAAGGCAAAGTATACTCGCTTGACGAAATATCTGGCTTGGAATAAGAATCAAGAATTCCATGCGGGTGATGTCCCCTTACCTCGAATCATATGCATCTAATGAGTAAGCGTCGAGAAGCTTATTCGCACCTTTATTACCAAATTGGAAAGAACCCCGAAAATAGGTCGCAATCTTTTCGTCCACCTACTGCCAGTCCTACTAGTGTAGTCTTACCAGCGTAGGCCACCTTCTACCGGTAAAACATCGTTAGGAAGGCATCCGCCATTATAATATAAAAAAGAGCCCTGTGCAAGCCGTGTATAACAAACACTGCTGAAAACTGCAAGAAGCCCTCAGAGACATTTATAGATTATATTGAAGAGTGGCACAACGTTCGCAAACGAGAAAAATGAAGGAATGAGCTGGACAGCTATTTTCATTCTGGAGGGGTCCAAAAAGACATCCTAAATTTGCTCCAGCGGTGGAAGTTAAGAACTACGACTGCCGACGCCTTCACATTTCGCAAAGCAGATGTGCACCCTTGCTGCTAGCGCAAGCAGTGCAAGAAACTTCAGCGCGGCAGGACGTGTGATGCAACGGCGCATGGTGTGCTTGTAGCGGAATCTCTTTATAATTTGATTTTTTGTACAATAACATGCAGGCAAATAAGCTATAAACTATGCCACAAAAACTTAGAGGCTGTATATGATAGCAGTAGTGTGATATATGAAAAGAATGCTATGACAAATAGTTCATTTCTCTCCATTCAGCTTCTTATACGTATTTCTAAAGTGCACGTGGTGCGCGTGGTTCGTTATCATTTTTATCTAGGTTAGTGTATTTACAACAAATGTAATAAATTTGGCTTTTTTCCTCTATTTCTGTCGATGTGGCAAGGTGCTACTATGCTGAAGACAGCTGCGACATATCCAGAACGGTGCACGGTTGGCTTTGTCGTTATAGCTCGCTTTAATGGGACACTAAAGGGAACAACGATTTTTGTCGTATTAGTAAATTACTCTTTCACAATTCCAAGATCACCACGCCTGCTGCGAGAAAACGCGCAAAAAGACATTACGGGTGGTCACGCCGCCTTGAAATTCCCGCATCAAACGCCGGAATATCATAGATTTTGACGGCGTCCACTAGGGCCTACGCAGTTCCTAATCGGAAAAAATGACGTGCATTGTCTACCGAGGGGGCCATAGACTTAACATACGAAGCTTCCAGAAATTTCGACTAGCCAAAGTCGCAAAATACGAAAAATACGTTTTGACATCTGTGTTGTCACACGTGGATATTTTCGCTCAAGATTTAAAAACGAAACTTTGACCGTGATTTTCTCAGTTATTAATGCATACGTGTTGGCGAAATTAACGATATTACATTTCTCAGAGTACGATTTATCAACCTAAGCGGATTCATTCTTTCACTTTCGTGTCCCTTTCAATTTCAATAAAAACAAAGTGAATAGAACGTTCTGTTCTCTGTCCCCTCTGTTTTTATTGCGCTCCTTATTGAAACCGGACTCATGCCGCAAATCACTTCCTACAATATCTACTACAAAACGCTCTTGATCCCGATTGTATTCGAAGAACACTTGGTACAGTATACCACTGCCGAACAAACGTTGATCGTACCCAGTATGTCCGTTGAACTAATTTTTCAGGGACTTTACGTTAACTGTTTCCACGGTGAGCCAGGCCCTTTTTAAAGGAAAGTACCGTAGGTTATGGTATATTTGCTAGCGAAGCATGCGCCCAGCGTGCGTAGATATTTGGCACCTAAAACGCCTTGCGGTCGATTCTATATTCGGGCAACACCACCTAGATTATTCGCTCGGGCCTCTGTAGGGCCCGACCTGTGGTCGGGCCGGGCCGGGCCGGGTAGGCGAAATTTTTTATCGGGTTCGGGCCGGGCCCGGGTCTCAATTTGAGCCGCCGGGCCGGGCTCGGGCTGGTAAATATTAACGAGTCCCGGGCCCGGGCCGGGCCCGGGCCGAAAATCACGGCCCTTGCAGTGCTCTAGACGCCACGGGTTAAAATGCGTCGCTTGCCTCGTACATCGCAAGTGACACAGTGCTTCTTATCGGACATTACAAAAATTGCTCATGATTCATCACTGATGTTTCTTTCCCAACTGAGACGAAAGGTACAAACTGTTGTCGGCTGCTAAGTCGCGTCGGCGGCTGTGTGGCGACCGAGTTGAGCAGCGTTTGGCCGCAAGGGGAGCAATCAGCGCTGTATTCGCGAGCAATAGCTTCGATATGGCTCGATTACGCGGCAGGCCACGTCTACCGACATCACTTTTCCCCCGCGGCCCATACAGGACAGGCATTCAATTAATGATTTTACTTTGACTGGTGTTCTACTTCTGGAGCTGCCAAAAAATAAAATAAGCAACGTTGTCACCGTCATTTCAGGTAAAAATGCACTTGATACGTTTCAAAATGAAAACTTTAAAATGCACAATTGTGACGAAAATTACTCAAGTAAGAATGCATGCAGTAAAATTGGAACCTGCAGATAAATCCGCAATACACAATCCTCATGCTGAGCGGGGAAATTCCGCGTACCCGATTCAAACGGTTTCCGGAAATCATTTAGAGGTGGCACGCCTTCACGTCAGTGCTGTCAAACTCTTTAAAGTAGGTTAAACTGTTCCTCGCCAATGAATTCCCGTTCTTTCTTTTTTCTTTTTTCCTAGAAACTTAAGCGACAACCTCATTCCAGTTCAGAGATAGCGCTTCAACACACTCCGCGAAGGAAGGGAACAGATCGCCCGCAATGTAGGCCACGGATGCCATCCAACGGATAGATAGATACAAACACGTAGTTCTAAAGAGGCCAGAAAGGGAAGGGATAGATAGATACAAACGCGTAGCTTGAAAGAGGCCAGAAAGGAGGAAGGGGCGAAGAAATACGCCACAGAGAAAGGAACAGTCCAGCAGCTATCAAGCTGTACGCCAAAGGCAAACAACGTGTCCCTTTATCCACTAGCACGCCAGGGAGGGAGGGAGGAAGGAAAAGGAGGGGAGGAGGGGGGAGAAACGGGGAAAATACGGGAGTATCTAGGTCAGGCCTCTTGGCCGGAATGACCCGTTTTCTCAACGAGTCAGGGCCAGCGCGGGCGAGCCCAACAGTGAGAGAAGAGGAGAGAGGAAGAGAGGGATGGGGTGTGCCACGTGAAGCAGACGATAAAGAAGCGCGAAGAAGCAGACGACATCTCGGAGGCCAGGTAGAAAAACGTGAACGTAAACGTAGCACACAAAAAAACAAAAAGAACAAACGGTGTTTGGTGATTCAGACGGCAGAAAGGAAGAAAGCAGAAGAGCGGGCGAGCCCAACAACGAGAGAGGGTGGAGAGGAGAAAGAGAGAAGGAGGGGTTGCCACGTGAAGCAGACGATAAGAAAGTGCAAAGAAGCAGATGACGGTGCGTCTCGGAGGCCAAGTAGAATAACGTGAACCAAGCTAAATGTAGCAGACGAAAAAGAGAACAAACGGTGCTTGGGGAAACAGACGGCAACAAGTAAAGAAGCAGACGAGGAACAGAAGGAGAAAAGCAAAAAAGGGAAAAGGTAGCAGACGAAAACTGGAAGTCAAAAATGAAAAAAAGGCAGTTACGTACGAAGAAATATATACACGTGCGCGCCTGTTCGGCGGTCGAATAGGCGCGGAAAGGGAAGAAAATAAAGTAAAAAAGAAAGAAATAAAAAGGAAAGGAGAAGAATGCGGTGCGCACGCTTTCCCTTTTGCGGGTTTATTTACTCCCGTAGCGCTTCATTCGCCACGTTTGCGTCTTTATCTATCTTGCCTTCGTCGTCCCCTCCAATGTAGCGCTGGGTGCACGTGCGGTGACACCGCCGCGAAAAGAAACAAAGACAGCGAAAAGGCGCAGCCGGTGGCAGAGGAGGGGTGGTAGGTGGCGCCCTCCTTTACCCGCTCCCTGCACTTCGCGGGAATCTCTCCTGCACGAGAACTGGCACGTGGGAATTGTAGCGAGAAATCGTTCCGTCTCCTCCCTCGTTCAAGTGGTGACCTCATTCCTCCAGCAATTCGTGTCCTTTCTCGTTTTCCCTTATGTCCTCCTTTTTTCTATTCTTCACTCTTCCTTTTGTAAAACTTGCGCGTAACGAAGAAAAAAAAACGGAATTCCGAAGTTACGACACACCCCCCAAAAAATTCTCACTCCAATTCCCACTCTTTCTGTCCGTTTTTGGGGTGTTGCCGAATTCCGCTATTGTGGTGTTTCCTTTGTAAAAAGAAACGCGTTTGTCAACCTGTTACGCGATCTAGAACCGTTTTCTGTGAACCTAGCAGGTTGCGAAACGATTATTTCACAAAACCCTGTAACTAGGGGATACAATTCCCGAAAAGGGAAGGGCCGGGAGGAATTTAACCTAACAACGGGCAGGTGGGCAGGAAAGAATCCTCGAAGTTATATTCAGAAACGACGTATCGATGTGACCGGATTTCGGCTCTCTGTGCCGCAAAAAAGCGGTCGCCGCAATGTAAAAGCGACGCGGTCCCTGACCCGAAGTTCCATAGCTTCTCTTTGAAAATGCAAATTTCGAGAAACAATAGCCGGGCTTTTGCGACAACGCCCTTCTTGCGAGTTTCGTGCATAACTTTCTAATAATATCTGGAGTTTTACGCGCCTTAGTGGTGGGCTCCGAAAATTTCAGCCACCTTGTGTTCTTTAACGTGCACTTAAATCAAAGTACACGGGCCTCTAGCATTTTGTCTCCTTTGAAATACGACAGCCGCAGCCGGGTGTCTCGTACTTAAGAGTCAAACATAGTACTAAATAAAACTCAGCGCTAACACGAGGCACAAAGAGAGGAATTGACTACGCGCACTTAAAAATACATGCTAGTTGAAATTACCAACTTTAACGTAGTAACCATTTTTCGCGACTATTGACTTCTTGTAGCAAAATACCGTTGAGTCACTGGCAACTCCTTGTGACGCAATGTGTAAGAGACCACCATTGAGACCTATTTAATATGGATGACTTGCACTGACGTCACTGAAGGCGCCATGTTGGAGTACCAACATGACGGGACGTGCAGTTTGTGATGTCACGTTTAATGTTATCAGTAAATTGCATGCAGGTTCTTTCGTTAAAGATGCGCACAGACCAAAACCGTTCCAGCGGCGTCGTTATCACTCTTAAGCACGATTAACCGCCACGCGATTATCTGCCTTGACGTCATCCAAGTCGCCATGCTGGAGTACCAGTATGTTAAGAACCTGCGTCCGTGACGTCAGATACCAGCTCTCAATAAGTTTTTGCTCATCTGAAGACGTTTTCCAGTGTCTTCAAGAATTCAATCTAACCATCGTCTTCATGAGCGGCCTCGGGTGACTCATGTGCCTAATAGATGGAGTAAATAATTAAAAGTAACAACCTGTCACAAGATAACTGCTGGGGTTGGAAGCGTGAGGACGAATCCATTTTGATGATGATGTGGCCATACCTTTTGTAACGGGCTGGTGTCACTTGACTCCAGGCCAAAGATAGTGGAAAAAACAAAAGAAGATTCATTTTCCTGTGCTGCTCTCTGCCGTTTTTCTAGGGGGTCGAAGCTTTGCGGGGTGATCCGGAGCAACCGCGATCACCAGAACAAAAGACTCCGAGATCGGAAGGCGTGCGGCCATCCTACCAAAGCATTTGGCTACTTTCCCACTAGGGGAACAGCACATGCGCCGTGGTACCGCGAAAAAAAAAAAAGCGGATGAATCGAAAACTCGAAGCAGCTGCACGGAATGTGGATAGATGAATGGAAAGAACTTTATTCACGTCCTGTACAGTAATCCCCCGTCGGGACCAGGAGGTCAAGCCTCCTAGCCCTGTCACGGGCGTACCCGACAGCCATGACTTGGGCGATATGGTCGTGTGATTTGATCATCCCGGGAAATGCCCGGGCCAAGCGACCCACCCTCCTAGAGCATACGCTCAAGAGTGCATATTTATTTCTTGAATGCCTTGCAAACAGTATCCATGTCTTCTATCTCACACGATTATTTTGTCTGTGGCATGAATAATAAGTCTATGTCTATAGTTGTCTAAGTGTGACCGCTTGTGCTTTATTTAGTCTAATGTGAGGGGGTGCAAACTCCCTCCCTCCCAGGTAGTAATGTTTGGTGACTTCATTGTATGTCGTGGGCGTATCCCTTTGTAGGTCCTCCAATATAGCAGAATCAAAGCCATATGTTAAGGTGGCCCGCTCTGTAAGTTCGCGCGAACGAACCTTCCACCACCTTGCTGGCGTCCACAGGCGTGCGCACGAGAAGGACAGAGGGTGGTTGGGGAGCGGGGGGGGGGGGGGGCACCCCCCTTAATCATCTGAGGGGGGCGCCACTCAGACGGACCCGCCCCATCTTTGTTTAAAGTGCGAGGTTAGGACCATGCGGGTTTTTGTCGATAATTGCGGCCGAGGACCACTGATGTCAATTGCCCTCCAAGAGCTGTTCACTTCCCACCATCATTACCCCCGGAAAGTTAGGGACCAAAGGCAGGCCGTTGTGACAAGCACGTAATCACTTCATTTTCACGTTTGCGTCCACTGCGAAGCTTGATTGTTTTCTTTCGAACTCAACAACGGAATGGGGATGGGGGCTGCGATAAGACATCATCTCCCCCCTCCCCCCCTTTGATGGGGAACCCTGCGTACACCTATGCAGGCTTCTGAAGAATTGATTTGCCACATGGAGTAGATAAGGGCGGCTGCGATGGAATAAGATAATGTGTGATAAGAAAACGGAAGTTGAATATGGAGCAGGGAAACACTAGCTGTTGTGAAGACCAACTACGGTCGCCAAATGGATGTACGGTGTATTCGCAGTGCGCTCGAGGCTGCGGGTGCGATTTCCGATTCTAGCGCAGTAGTATCGCTTCCGTGCTACAGTTTAGATAGATGCACGTTAGAGAACTCCAGCTGCTTGCAGAATTAATACAGCACTATACGACTTCCCTCATAAACCACCCGACAGTGCATCTTTCGGGGCGAAAAACACCAGGAATTTTACGGTTTCAGGTGTTACGACAAAATTAGGAAATTTGGTAACCGAGAGAGGCCTTCGTTTTTCTGTTGGGCATGAAGTATGCTGATGATGATGGATATTCAGCTCCGCGGAATTCCGCAAGGCAAAGTTCGTTATTTGGTACAAAGGAAATATATGCAGATTTCCCGGAAAGAAAGCTTCTGAGTGGACAAAAAAAATTCGTCTTGGTACAATATGGTGAAGATGATACTTGCACGAGCTAAAACGAAAGCCGCACCGACAAACCACTCATGACGAAACTTTTCGTAAGGCATCAGTAACGTGGAGGAAGACGCAACGGCACTGAGTCAACTTACTCGGAACAACAGCACGCTGTTCTGTCTCTTTTTTTTTTTTTACCTTATCGACAGACGTTATCTGCGATACTCCAAATACCATAACGGCCGCGTGTTGACGTGCGTCGCGACCGATCGGCCGAAGCGAAAGAATCTAGGGCACACCTGTTACACACGTACATACACTGGCGGACCTCTCCCATACGACCAGTATCCAGGATTATCTATAGATATTGTCTTTCACTTTACAGCCACGTACACCGAAGTAATATCCTTCCGCTCACACAACAGCGACACACCACACACATGCCGTCCCCGCTGTCCTACTTTTGATCGGAAACGACCACTCCCTCGTGTATTGCATTTGTTCGCTTCGGGAGCATCCGGGCCACCCACTTCCGAAAAAAACGGGAATTAAAGATCGTAGCCGTGACCCAGTTAGGCTTACGTGTTTCATTTTGAGCGACCGGCGTCACGTACTGCCCGTATTTCTTGCCTGTTGGCTTCTACGCAGACACTTCTTCTACTCTCTTCAAAACTCCACCTTTTTTTTTTTTTTTTAAGAACGGAGCAACATAGAAGTTTAGGTGGTGCGAAGAATGCGCCGCAGCGACGACAGTGCCAGACAAACACAAATAACCAATCACAATACAGGGGGGAATAGAAAGAGTGCAAATAGATAACACACGGTGCCGTAAACAAGTGTTAAGATGGGAGGAAACGATCGGGGAGAGAAAAGATTTCCCGCCTTCTGGGTCACGTCATTCACGGACGAACACCGAGCAATCGTTAGCGGGTCAAGAACTCGCGGCAATACGGTCGGCGCGTGCGACTTCCGTTTTTATTATTTCTCTGTAGTCATTCTTACTTTTTCTTACTCCACGCGCGATCAGCGCGTAGGAAAGTTCTAGCTTCCATCCGGGTTCGCGTAACCTTAACCCATATTCCACGCGGCCCAGTACGGAAGCGAGTAACGAAAAAGAAACAAAAATGGCGTCCGCCAGTCTCCCTTTCCTCCTTTCCGCCGACGCCCCACTTTTGTTTTCTTTTCGGTGCCGTACTCTATCACGCTACTCTCTCACTCGCTTCCCCGTTTAGAGAGAAGAGCAACCCGTGCTCTCGCAACTGTCGAGTTCCTGTTTGTTGTTTGTGCACTCCGCGAAGCTCTCGCCTTTTTTCTTTTACCAGCCTTGCCCCTTCCACACCATTTTGTTATTTTATTACGTGGTGTATCGACGCCTACCCCTCATCTCTCTCCTCCTCGTCTGCGTGTCGTCTGCTTTATTTTTTGCCCGCCGTCTGCTTGTGATTTCTTTCCTGTCGTCTGCTACGGAACCCCTCCGCATAGCGGAAGTCTGACAGGACCGAGTGGAGGCATCCATACACGTGGCGCTTGTTTACTTTGTTTACTTGTTACCGTAGAGCCACTCCTTGCACCCCCCTCCCCTCCGCACAACCATCCTTCTTTTCAAGAAAACCCCGGCCACGAGCCGTTTCTTGAAAGAATTTCAGCCCCCTTCCAGCTACGCGCTACGACCCGTCCCACCCCACTTGTATTGCCGTTTCTTTTTCACAAGCAGACGAAAAGAAACTCGCCAGGGCACGTTTCGTCTGCTTTCATATGGAAAGTGTCTGCGCTTTTCTACGTGTTGTCATTTACAGATAACGCGGGGGCACATTGGAGGGTTACCTTTCCGCGCATTGCGTCTATCTTTATTACCTTTTTCATGCCAACCCCGCCTAAATACAACATCAAAAGAAGCCTTTACAGCCCCGTATTTACCCATTGTTCCCCTGCTTTTTTTCGTGTTTTGCGATGTGACCCCGTTTACGGTTCCCGTCTACACCCACTGCATAAAAAAAAGACCCGCACTTGGCTTCTGGTGGCTTGTCAGCGGGGATGAGGCAGACAAAGTAAACACACTGAAGCGAGGGATCAAACGCAAATAAACGCGAATATCTAAGTAGCATCGTCCGCGTACTTGTTCGTTGTTTTGTATTTCCGTCTTTCCGTCTTTTTACTTTAAGGCTCGAAAACGGGGTAGTTACGTACTTTACGCACGCTGTGCGGCTGTCGTCTGCTACGCGGGAGGTGTTGTAACAGACGACAGCCACATACGTAGGGACGGGAGGTCACACTAAGGGGCGTGCTGCCTCAGTTCACTTTAAGTATTACTACTACTGTCGGAACCTTTCCTCCTCGGCTTTATTCTCCTACAAAGGGTGTCATGTCTGAAAGGAGCAAGAAGAAGAAAAAGAAAATACCCGTCTGCGGTGGGGAGTCACTCGAGATCCGACAATATTAAATAACTGCCGCAACCGTTGCAGAACAAGAGTATCCATGAATATGAGGCAGGGGCGAGAGGGTGTAGCCGTAGTGCGGGGAAAGATGAAAGAAAACCGTGAGGTGAGCGATTATCCAACTCGACATTGTCAAAGAACCTCCAGCACCCGACAACTCCAATGGGATCGTTTTTATTCTGCCTTTAGCGGTATTTGACCAAGTTTTTTTTTTCTTTAACTCAAACGCAACTCCGCGTGCCGTATTTGTCGAGATAACCCAGACACACACTGCTACGTGTTTACTTCTGTAGTCGTCGTCTGCTTCGCTTTTGCCGTCTGTCGCCCGCATTTTATGCCGTCTGTTTGTCGTCTGGCTGACGGATCTCGGAGTCCCACCCCAAAATAGAGCTTAACCGTGTACCGTTTCCGGTATATACGCGTCGAAATCCATTCATCCGTACAGTACACACCCTGCCTTTATTTGGTGCGTGTGTGCGTGCGTGCGTGTGTGTGTGTGTGCGCGTGTGTGTGTGTGTGTGTGTGTGTGTGTGTGTGTGTGTGTGTGTGTGTGTGTGTGTGTGTGTGTGTGTGTGTGTGTGTGTGTTGAGCACAAAGGCGATGTTTGTGAGTTCAGGGTGGGTTGTTTACGCCGCTTCAAATTTTATTTCTGCCGACTTTCTCTCTCTCGTCTCGGAGGCATAAACAAACAAACAAGCTCACCTATGTGATACAGTCATGAACCAGTTCCCACATCGTTTCAGCAGACCGTTTGTCCTGTTCCTTTTTTTCTGCTTTACTTTTTTTGCATATAATGCGAGGCACCCAGATTTTGACCTTCCAGCCCTTGTTGCGAGGAAAGTGGCGCGCACTGCAAGGGCACTGTCACAGAGGAAGCGGTGGCGAAGCAACAAACAACGCTATAGGGTTTAGTCCATATCTTTTTTTTTTTTTGCCGTTTCCGCCATCCCCGCTATGTAGGATTGCTCTCGACTCCTTTTATGCGCAACAGAGCAGCACATATATTGTAAGGGGCCAACATTGACCTGGTTATGTCAGACCATCGTGTTACGCCATTGTGTTGGTCACCACCGTTCCCAGAATTGCGTGAACCCTGCGCCGCTCTTCGCTCGTTGCCCCAGTTACGTGGAGATCCAAGGTCACGCGGTTTATCCCTAGCAGACCGTTTTTTTTTTATTATTCAGTGTTACAGCTGTTGTAGAACATCTATAGGCTAGAGAGTTTACCAACACGTTCGAAACACGGAACATTTACAAACCAGCGCGCTACCATGGACGAGAATGTGGTAACGCCGACGGCATCGAACCCGCGTCCTTTGGGTCAGCTACCGAGCCCCGTAGCCAATGATCCACCGCGAAGGATATTGACGGGTTAGCAGCAAAAGGAACATGGTGGGACGCTATAGTTTAAGAAATTCACAGGGTCCCTCATGTATTCGCCTAAGAGGACTCGAAGGCGAAAGCCACCTTTTTTTCTTTTCTTCTCAGTAGATGTATTGATCTTACCCCGCCCCCATTCCGAAAGCTTTCTGCTCGTAACGCGATTTTGTACTGCCTCCAGGATCGGAGGCATTGCAAACTTTCTACAGCTCACCTGGTTATGCATTGCCTCCATGATAGGCCCACCTTTGACCGGCGACGATATCAGGTGATGACGCCATGATGACGTCACAAGTACTGGCGAACTGTGACGTCACGATGGCGTCATACGGTGACGTCATCACGTGATTATGATTTTTTGCATCTCACGGTCAATTATCACGTTTGATGAGGCGTCTAATGCTTTCCCCTTAATAATAATTATTGGGGTTTTACGTCCCAAAAGCACGATATGATTATGGACGCCGTAGTGTAGGGCTCCGGAAATTTTTACCACCTGGGGTTCTTTAACGTGCACCTAAATCTATAGTACACGGGCCTCAAGCATTTTTGCCTCCATCGAAAATGCTGTCGCCGCGGCAGGGATTCTATCCCGCGACCTCCAGAGCAACGTTCGTGTTTAACGTTATAACGAATAACATGCGACTGTGATGTCAGAGGACAGTATTGAGGTATAAAACACAAACGCTGTCAATGGCCTCACATTAGCAAAGGGCATGTGACGAATGCGTTCGGCTAACCGTCAGCGCTGGGGGCTCATGGGATTGATTATTTTTCCTTCTTTACTTTTTTTCTTCATTCTTCGCATCTAATTAACTCCGCCATAATCGGGTTCTTCAAGGGTGCGCTCTGTCATCTCATAATTTCACGCCAGCCCTGGCTCACCTCGCTCGTTAGGCCTAATTGAGCCGGAGACCAATCTTCTATAGAGCCACCCTCCCATCGTCCCGCCCTCTCCCTCTTCCCGGAAAAAGAGAAGGCGACCGCCATGATGCCTTGTCTTTCACCTTGAAGTCTCAGCGGTGACTCTTACTTTGGCTTCGCCTTGAGCTACATACAAGCCCTGCCGCTAGCCACTCGAATTGCGCTGCACAAACTTCAAAAACCCTTTCCATGTTGTCGCCAGAAGGACGAACAAGCGTGCTCCAAACGGAATTCCACTTATCTCCTGTATTACACCACGCATGCGCCCACACACGCAAGCACACGAAGACAAACACACACTAAAACGCAAAGACCAAAACACACAAACACACTTTAGTAAAAGAAAAAAGAAAAGAGCAGACGATAAGAAACGAATGATTATCGGCCATGACGAATGAAGCGCTTACTGAATCGTCTGTTTCCGCGTCGGCCGGGTAAGATGGTGCTTATACACGACGTTTTTATTATTTCCTCTTATCCCTTCATTTTATGCCCTATACGTCGCTTCGCTAATGACTTAACGAAATGACTCGGCGGTGAGCGCGCATGCGTACAGCAAGACACAACCAATGTTTGAACATGCAAGGTCAGGGGTCAAGTGCTTGCTTCCCTTTTAACGTCGTCTGCAACCCATCATTGCGCGCGAAGGCGTAAGTCGGTTACTGCACGCGCGTCCGCCCGGCCCGTCTGCTTTCTGGGTCACGGCCTTCCTTTTCCGATTTTCACCGGACTACGCGAGGAAAACATGGCGGCCTTCGTTTCTTTTCCATCACTTTTTACGTGTGCTAGGCGTAATTGCGATTCCATTTTCGGGCCGCTTCTCGGGACGAGGTTACGAGAGGAAAAAAACGCCTGATACCGATGCCGATGGAGCGGTCCGTGACGGAAACAGACGTACGCAAGGAGCAGACGACACAATCTTGCGTATAGATCCTGCTGGGCGACGTCTGCCCCGTTCCTAAGCGAAGTACGTAGCTTGCACGTGACGTCATGGACGCAGGTTCTTCAGGTACTGGTACTCCAACATGGCGGCTTCGATGACGTCAGGGTAGACAATCACGTGGCGGTTAAACAAGCTTCATTGCGATAACTACGCCACTGGAACGTCTTTGGCCTGCATGCATCTATAATGAATGAATCTGCACGCAATTTGCTACATAATATTAAACGCGACATCACAAACTGCGCGTCTCGTCATGTTGGTACTCCGACATGGTGGCTTCCGTGACGTCAGTACAAGCAACATGGCGTCTTCAGTGACGTCAGTAAGCCATCTATAGACTAATTTACGGATGGGTTCCGGTGCGCCATATTGGGCTGTTAACCTTGCCGTTTTGTATCTTGAACAACTAAACGAACAGCTCTACGTAGACGTATATATACGCGCTATAAAACGGTTGGGTTGGTGCCTTCGACGTTTCCTGACTTTATCAATTCACGCCACGAGATACGAAAATAAGAGAACATTCGCTTAACAGCCCAAGCTGGCGGTGCCGATATGTATTACGCAAAATCGTCGATAGGAGTGGAAGTCTTAGAAAATCGAAAGACAGACAGGAGACGTCAAAACAATATGCAGCGTACAAACTCACATCCAAGCGACGGTTTCTTCGAAGTAAAAGCCGCAAATCTTACAGGATATGCACTTGTGTACTGCAAGGGGCGTGTGAAATTGCGGAAGCCAGAAACGACATGGCCGCTATGTCTCGGACATCCATAGCGTCAGATTCTAAGGTGGCGTCTAGAGTCACTGGAAAATCAGAGTACCGAAAATCAGAGTACCGCACGCGGGCAACATTGGGTGGCGGTGGCCATGTTCCTTCCAGACCGTCCGGCGCGTTGCTAGCGTGTGTTGAGAAGTGACCGATCTTTTAGCCTCAGTGCCGTGTTACGCTCGGCAGAACGGCATTATGTGTGTGTGTTTGTTCAAGAGGATATTAGAAGTGATTTCGAGTCATCGACAGGTATGGATCGACTGCGCGGTTAGCGGTGTAACTAATGAAACGTACGGCGAATGTTGCCATGTGCTCGCGAACTCTCTTCATGGCTTCATCGGTCTCTTTTCGTGTCACGCCCGGGCGTGTTCGCTAGGTCTGGATCTGTAAACATAGTTGAATTAGCGCAGTGACATCGTGCGAGATGCCATTTACTTCGACATTTGGTGAATGTTGACTGTTTGTGCAAGCTTTGCAGTCGGTGTTCAGGTTCACTGCACTCGAGAACGTTATCGAACAACATCGAGAACATTCAACATTGCGTCCTTCGACTGATCGCTGACGCACAGCTTGCTTGCGCACCGTGTTTGCTGTTCAACTGGTTGACGTGTGTAATAGGAGTTGTGTGTGTACGGTAATTGACCGATTTCAAAAATCATACTGCGCATGCGCCAAACCAGCGCGACGCGAGTCCCCCTTGCGGCGAATCGACCCAACTAGTCTCGGTTGGAAAGCAAAGCAGACGCTGCGGCAGTGACGGCAGCGTGCGCAGTTTCTCTGCGGGTATACTGTACGCTGTACGCGTGATTTTTCCAAGCATGCCTACAAACTGTGTTGCTTTCGGGTGCACACAATACTATTACGGAAAGGGAAACTCTAGCTTCTTCCGTTTTCCATCGGCGAAAGTGAGTGCGAATAGAAGGGCTCTGTGTGAATAGAAGGCCGGCGTGCCGACGTGAAGATGGTTTGTTACGTCGGCTGTAATCCGTCACTCACATTCTGCGCGCTAGCGTAAGCGCCGGCGCTGCACGTTTTTCAGGCGCTTCCCCCGGATTGTTAAGACAGCGGGAGTCGATGTTGCACACTTCTCTTTATGTTTTGGTGCATGCGATTTTTTCATCGGGTAGTGGCCCGAGTTGCACAGGGTCACATTGATATAATTTTATACCCGTCATTGGGGGGGGGGGGGGGGGGCGGTATGAAGCCGAACGGCCGAACTGCGCACTGTGTTTCGTTATACCAGAAACGTGTCATTGCTCTACTTTGATATCCAACATTGCGGTTTATTAGCGTTACCGCTGATACACCTTAACATGACTGTATAGTTGAAATGAATGGATTTAAATGAAATGATTATTTCTACATTAATATACAAGGACAGCAAACATTTGCCCCACCTTAGGCAAAGGCTAGTCGAAGGTCCAGTGAATGAGCGTGTGTCAGGTAAATGCCAGTACAGCAAGGAATAAAGAGCAAAAGTAATGGTTGAATGCAATGAAACTGTTTTATTGTGAAACAGCACAGACTTTATTCGAATACAAAGAACTTGTTCGCACAAATAAACAATTTCTAAATGTATCCAAACATTGTTGCTTGGCTGTATACATGTTCATAAACCTTCGTTTATGAACATGTTTATGAACATCCCGCGTTTGCAAACGGGATGGGCACATTATTCTCTTCAATCATAATAGATTTCAGCGGAAATCCGATACAACTGAGGCGACGCACAGCGCAAATTGCGAAGCTACACAGAGCACAGGCCACTCGAGCTGCACGCCAGCGTAAGCCTTGTTTTCCAACCGAGCGTAGTTCCTAGGTTTTCCCTGTAGGCGGCGCTCACAATTTTGAAATCGGTCAATTGGAAGTTGTGCGCGACGTCTGGATTCGGAACGCCAGCAGCCGAACGCACGGGCGAATCGGCGTGCGGTAGGTAAGGTGCATCTTATCTTACGATACGTAGAAAATAGGCCATCAAAAATTATTGGCATCACTACTTAATTGTTTCATTTCCTATTTCTTGTCTCCTTAATATTCCCAACGTTGCAATCAATTTGCGAATATTTTGCTGTGTTCCGACAAACAGTTCTTTTTTTTTGCGTTGCCATGCGCGTAAACAGCTGGGGTTCGGTTTCTGCACTGCTGCACTTTTTTTTTTTTCATAATGCACTCTTATTAAAACTTTCTCGGCACGGTGCTTTATGTTCTTTTGATGAGAAATAGCACATCCTGAAATTTTTAAAGCGCATGCTACTGCAACACAGTATGTATACATCTAGACCTAGAGCTCGCATAAAATAGACTCCCTCAATACGCGGGACCTGTTTTTTTTTTTGTTTTTTTTTTTGCTGTGACCGTTTCTCCCGAACTATACAGTATTTTAAAGGTACGCTCGGTGCAATGCAGCATTAGCAGCATTTTTTGCAACAGACTTAAAAATACGCTTGATAACGTTGCCTTATACCAAGTTTATCAACAGAGTTCCACGCTTCTGTTTTGTGCAATGCCAAAGATCATGCCACAATTGCCTTCAAGGTATACCAGTAAACAGTTATTATTTTAATAAATCTTCGATTTCGCTCTCGTGCGTGACACGCTTATGACTCGGATAGCATGCGTAATCTGTTCAACAGATCGAGATATAAACAGCCGAGCAAATAGAAAGGTACGTAGTTTTCAATATCGCTGACCATAGCGAACCGAAAAGGCGAAGTATCCTGTCGCATAAGATCTTTTACAGCAAAGTTAGTGTAGTTCACTGCAGGAAGGAGTGTTATTCGAGGGGGGGGGGGGGGGGGGCGAATTCGTTCAGGCCAACTATGCAGCCATGTAGAACGGTGCTCTTTGACATTAATGTTTCCCACACGGCATGCAAAAATAAACGAGATTCCCAGAGTAGCTCACCAGTAACGTTCGATTGATGGTGAGCTACTCTCTTCTGGCATCTGCATGCAGTGGCGTAGCCAGGGGGTGGCACACCGGCCCGTGCCCCCCCCCCCCTGAAAAAAATGTCTGCTTACGCCCCTGTCTGCATGGCGCGATTAAAAAAGCGACGAAGTACTTCTGGAAACCGTGGTACTGTTAAATATCCGGCCCCGCTCTGCGTTCAATGCACCCGCACCCAACGGCTTGGAAGGGATATGGCGGCGAGAGGTCACGTGATGCGAGTAAGCCAATCGCGTCGGCGGCGGCGCGCGGAAAACAGATGCGATACTCTGAAAATTTTTCAGTGACTCTAGTGGCGTCCAAACCTCAGCGACATCTCCCGTGCGGTGTCGGAAACCTATATAGGAGGCCACGCTTTTTGCGTACAGCGTCTGCAGGAAAAGCGTCATGTCCGGAATGATTTGTACAATATACCTACGATCTCGGTTTAAAGCTACAATTTCGCAATGGCGTCTGACACGCTAAGCCACACCTGGGCTGCGCACCCTGAATATCTTCTGCGTCCACGGTTTCACGATCTTCAAAATGCAGTGGAGTTCGCAGGCGAAGCGGAACAACGCACGCAGCACACTCCCGCGATTCCAGGACTGCAGGAATAATTTACCACCGCCTGCGCTGAAGCGGTTGAGCTTAGCCCTCCTCTTCTACGAAAATCGATTTGATTTACTTGATTTGATTTACCTGTTTACCACAACACGGCGCTCGACCGCTGACCCGAAGGTCGCGGGATCGAATCCCGGCTGCGGCGGCCGCAGTTCGATGAAGGCGAAACGCTCGAGGCCCGTCTACTCAGATTTAGGTGCACGTTAAAGAACCCCCGCTGGTGGAAATTTCCGGAGCACTCCACTATGACGTCCCTTGTATAATATCGCGGTTTTGGGACGTAAAACCCCTACAATTATTATTATCACAACACGTGTGATGGGAGGCGAAGGGAAAAGCCGTTCGAGGATGGCTTGAGGAAGTCATTCGACCCCGTATTGGCAAATACAGAAGCAAAGGCACAGGCGTATTTGTTTACATTGTCGTGCACTTTGAGAAACCATCATTATAAACACAACGTTGTCGCACACTTTGACGAAACCACCAAATTAATAAAACACACCATCAGTTGCTTCCCCACAAAGAACGTCATGCATTAGTGTACGTCGGATCTACATGATACACTAGCACAACACTTAATTTGAGCTTTCGCATTGTATTAGTGTCATTTTAAGAATTAAATGTAAATCAAAGACACCTCTAGAAGAGGTCAATTTTAGGCTAGGAAGAACCCGTAAAGGTAAGGCAAATTTATTTCGCGAATATCGATTTCCAGTAGCAGTAGTGAAATGGCGGTAGTCCCCTCGTTTCCCTACGGCCTATAGGTTGACGGCACCGCCGTTAATTTCGTTTTCCAGGTTGATACGAACGTCTCGCTTGGATCGAGTCCCCCTGTTCGTAGACTCTTTCAAGCCAGAACCTACTTGGCTTCATCCATTGTTTTCGTAATAATCATCATCAACAACAACCTGACTAGGCCGCGCTGCTGGGCAAAGGCCTCTCCCATGCTTTGCCAATTAGCCCATGTCCTGTGCTTGCTGTGGACATGTTATCCCTGCAAACTTCTTAATATTGCCACGCGCGTTTATTGCTTTATTTTGATGTATTGGGGTTTCACCCACAAAAACTGTTAGCAACGTCCGGCGCAGACCGCACCGCAATGCTTGAGAAGCTTCGCGATTGTTTGAGACCATTCTGTTAAGATTACGCGCAGGACGCGAACAGTCAAGTTCATTCGAGAGCTTACGCGGGCACTAGCGATAACGCTGGAAGGTTCGATGACTGATGTATAAAAGACGACGCGTTCCGCCTGTGATCAGATTACCGACGGCCGACGCTGTGATCGCCGCTACAGTGCACAGCGTGAAGTGACTGCTTGTGCCTTGACTTTTCATTTTACGGGCACAAGTTCGCCCAAATAAAGAGTTTCATCTTTAATAGCCCGAGTGCCGTCTTCTTCGCAGTCACGACCACGTGACCATATCATCTGACCATCGGTTTAAGTTCGTGCAATTTTTGCGTAGGATTGCTAACGTGATTGGAACGTAGGACACGCGGAGACGACACGGGCGCCGATATACGTCTTCTGCCATGCGTACATAGTACTCTTATTACAGTCGCGTCTGACCTTGCCTCTTCCAAAACTTTCACTACACTCCGTCATGAGAGCGAGATCGAGAATTGAGACCAAGGTCGGGAAGAAGGTCGGCAGCGGCGGCGACTCGCGCGCAGCGCGGACGGAATCCTGTCTCTACATGCATGCACGCGCCGCGGGATCCGCATCAAATCAACCGCGGCGTTTTTCTCGAACACAGATTTGCTAGTCCGGAGGAGCTCAGATATGGCCTCCGGCCATGACAGAAACACTAAAGATATAGAGAGAAAAACAAGAGGATGAAAGATGCCAGAGCGAAAAGTGAATCGCATATCCAAATGAGAGTCGCCTGCTCGCAATGGCGGCCCGTCGTCGTCGTCTTGCACGGCATTTGCCGCGATCGACGATGCGAGTCGCGCCCGAAGCCGATCTGGGTCAAAGTCGACTTCGGCAGCGCGTCTTGAAGCTTTTATATATATATATATAAATATATATATATATATATATATATATATATATATATATATATATATATATATATATATATATATATATATATATATATATATATATATATATATGCGTGTGTGTGTGTGTGTGTGTGTGTGTGTGTGTGTGTGTGTGTGTGTGTGTGTGTGTGAGGGCAATGTGGCTGGCAACTCAGAGCAGATTCGGCAGAGTTTGACATCACAGACGGTCGGTACAGTAGGCCAACATAACTGCATGCCGAAAACTGTACTTATGTGTGTACATTAAATAGGTACAGCAGCGTGAGACTTCGTTTTCAAGCCAAGTAAAGTCAGCACGTTTGCAACAAATCGAATCATTAAAGAAGGATTGTCACAAGCTTCTAGATGGGCCTCAATACCTTTAAAAAATGGCTGGTTCTGCCGCAATTGACAGTAGATGTAAGTATGAAATGGCTGCCAGCAAAGCACGTTGGTTGGGTGATGATACTAGCCATAATCTTAGACGCTCTCTAAGACCATCTTCCGAAAGAGGCGGCAATGTGCGCTCCGCTGCCTCCGCGATTAGCTCCGGCTGCGCGCAACCGCCGGTGTTTAAGAGAGCAATGGCATGGTGCCCTGTATCGGCTTTTGGAACGTCGGTACTGTAAATTGCAACTAAAACTTCAGCGTACTAGAGGTTACAGCTTCAGTAATAGCGTGACCAAACATTGAGAAGAACTCGGGAGCAATATTTTTTTGTAATTTGTCTGGGCCGTAACTAGCGCATGTAATGTTGTCCTGCTAACGGTCAGAGACGCTTTCTTAAACTCTTGGCTGAGTTTCCGGATGTTGACGTTGTTCTCGCAACAACACCCGGATGTCTCATCTGAGTGCCCGGATAACGGCGCTAGCTTTTGGCTCAATGTCACTCGGAGGCCGCCGAGAAGGGCAGCTAAAAGCCTTACGTGCTTAAAAGAACTCAAGATGTTCAAGGTACTGAATTCATTGGATATGACGTTGCGCTGCTGAGACCGAGGTCTGGAGTAAGATTCCGGCCGCATGCCAGTGGGGACAAAATGCTAGAGACGCACACAGTACCAAGTGGTCCTAATAGATACAGGGTCCCCACTACGCATGTCTCAGTGTCAGACCGTGGTTTTCAGTCTTTATAAAGTTCTAAAATTTATGTATTTTATCATTCTGCCGTCAATAAGTGTACACTCGTTCCTCTGCTCTCTGTTACCCTGTCGTAATTTACCACAAACGTGTATGTCTACATTCATCATCATCAGAGACTGCATGTTTAGCTCGATGTCTCATCCAATAAAGTGGATCTCTCGGGCAACACCGCGACACAGAAGTTGCAATGCTTATCGCTTTAGACGCCACAGACATAACTCCACATCTGCCAACATCATCACAGCAGCGAGCACCGCGATGTAGAAGCCAGGAAATGCTACTCTTTTGTGAAAAATATACTATAACAATGTTTTATTGTTCAATATTCAATAAATTCGGCAAGCGTGATCTGTAGAGACACTGCGAACAGACATTCTGCACTACGGTTGTAAGTCGGCTAATTTATTCCGACATGCAAACGAGAACGATGAAGCCTTTAAAATGCACATATATGAAAGCACAATAAACATTAGCCGACGTTAGGTGCTTATTGGCTCACGTCACAACACAGAAAATACGTTTCCCGAGAAGCTCTGCGCAATGATCAAACAATTAACGTTAGTAAAATACGAAAAGTCGAGGCGAACAGTCACCGCTCGAATTCAAAGGATCCTGAAACAAGCAAGTTACTATCCTACAACTTACTTTAATCACTGGCATTCTCAAGAAGGCCTTTTTCAATCGCCTTCTCGCACAATAGCACTGTAAAAGCAAAAAAGTGTATTACAGCACGTCGTCTGCTTCTTGCGCCAGAGCAGACGACGCCGTGTTTCGCTTATAATACGTCGGTTTCGTCTGCGTTCTTCCATCATTTCCCTTTCTGCTCCAAGGCTACACCGATATCGAAAGTGCTCGACCGGGCTCTATATTTAGAACGGGACGTACCCTTCTTTTGTGCGCCCATAATCGCCAACCATCGTCGCAAACTACGCCCCACCCCTTCCACTCTCCGCGCGTTTCCGCGTCTCCCTAAGCTCACGGCGTGAAAAGGAAGGATCGAAGCCAAAGATGAACCAAAACACCGCAGCCCGAGCCCCGCCAAAAGCCAAAGCCCGAGCCCTCATAAGCAGCCGACGACATTACACGCGGAGGGCCGGCACGCAATCTGGGTCAAGGACCGCGCTTCTTTTTGAGCATAGCGGGCACTAGAGAGAGTGAAAGGAGCCCCGACTCGCTTCCCTTATGTCTTGTGCGCTTTTGTGGCCATTACCGTGATTTCCTTTTATCGTTACGCTCTCTCCACACATCCCCTTCGCTTTCTATGGCCCCCGCGTAGCAGACGATAAGCGGATCGAAGAAGTCGTCTGCTCCGAGCGTCGTCTGCTCTCGAAATGGGACATGTGGCGCCATCGCGCGTCGACGAAGGAAGCTCGTAGCGGGTGACACGGGGTTTCGTCAGCTGGAGGCTCGTTGCGACAGGCCTTCGCGGGGTATCGATCTGTTGTGCGTAGATCTGGCGGCCCTAGACCGACGTTGCAGACGTACACATCGGCTTGGTGTTGCTAAATTTAGAAGCAGCAGGTGTTTGATATGGACTTCAGTGCAAATAGCGCAACACGCGGACAACAGAAAAAACACACCCAGCGCAAACATTGAACTAAACTTATTGTGCCACTGAACCTGTTTATATAGTGACGCAGCATACATAGACTACGTCACTAACTCATAAGTGTTGTTTCATTACATCTACGTGCATGCGCAGTCTATAATGTGTCAATGTATAACCATGTGTACATGCATGCGTACTCTATACTGCGTCAGTATATAAACAGGTTCAGTGGCACAATAAATTTAGTTGAAAGTTTGTGCTGGGTGTGTCTTCTTCTTCTCTGTTGTCCGCGTTTTTACTTTCTTTTTTCTTTTTTTGCGCAATCGTACTGAAGTAATGGATAACCAACTAGCCCGGGATTCAGCTCTCATTAAGCTAATGCGAATACGATTCAGAATGCGCGCAGACATAAGCATACCCAAGCTACAATTTTTCTTGTAGCGTTCGCGCTTTCTGACGTAGTGTGCACGTTATCGGTACAGAGCATCGAATATTACGTCCTAAACTACACCAAGTTTAGTGCTAAAATTACTATACGCAACTTGCAACTTTTGCGCTGCGAACGTTTGCACAGCATCGGATGCGTCTGTACGCACGTACCTGACTCCTGTAAATCAGGCTTTTCCACAATAACGTTTCTTGTGAGGGAAAGCCCGCTTGCGTATGAACTCGTTTGCTAAAGTTCCTGCAAAACCTATGAAGGACTCCGGTTCTGTCCCATCGACTCAGTCATAAAAACGGACCTTACAAAACTCACACAGCGAATGTAACAATTTCACGTAACCTTTGAAATGGAGCACAAATGTCAACTTGAGACTCACACTTCATGGTGTGTTTCCTGAACTCCTTTAAAGGAAAAATCTCTATTAGCTGGCAGTAGACTGATAAACCCTCGCATACCTCGCATACCGCCTGAATGCATTAGGTCTGCCAGAACGAGACCCTCTCTATGAATGAAGGAAAGAAGGGGAATGGATCAAGGGCTCGTTTTCCTTGTTACACAAAAAACCTTATAAAACCGAGAGACAATGAAGCCAAGGAACCACGAAGAAAGGCGTGACATATCAAACACACAACCATAAACACACGCGAATGCGCAACGACAGAGAGGGAGAGGGGAGACGTGTTACCGCGTTTCCCCAAAACGCTGCATCAAATATCGCCTCTTCTATTTCGACAATTTCAAATGACGGAATAACATACTACAAGGCGGCCCACCTGTTTCCCTTCCGCCCACGCTCTACCCGCTGGTCCAGTGGTAATGGTCATTCGGATGCTGACCACTCCTACATATTGCCGCGGGTTCGGTACAGAGCCGCAGCGGCTGCATCGCGCCAGCGGCAACTGAAAATAAAAGACCAATGTAGTGAAGACTGTTTTCGAAGTCCAACACTAAGTCGTGTTTAGCAGTGACAGCCCCGCTGTTGCTTTATTTATGCACACTGTCAATTCCTATAGGGATTATAACAGGAGGACAAAGTATCAGGACTTTACATGCCAGTCAATTATTATCAATCAAACAGCGATTAGATTGACATTTCTTGTGCTTAACGATAAGAATTTCGCTTTATTTTTATTAATCATCTTCACTGCACAGTTCCGCATAGTAAGTTTATTTTGCGGTCTTCCTTTTTTTATGATTAGCCCATGGCTATCGTTATCAGTTACACCTGATAATCAGTTACACCTCAAGTGTAACTGATTATCAGATCACTCGTGAAGCGTCTTCAATAATCTTTTGTGTCTTGCTATATCGTTTCTTGCGTCCCGTTTTTTGTAACACTTCGTACGTTTTCGAGGCGAATGCATACCAACTAGTTCCATTGTCCATTTCGCTGCACGTGATCCCGTGCACATATTATCATGCGCATGTGCACACGTTATCATGCGCACATGCTCTCGGACGTCCTCCTATTAACACACAACAAATACCCATCTTCCTTTTTCAGTAGTAAGTCGTCCTACCTCGCACTATTCTAACAAGGCCAGTAATCATATTCAATACTTCGTTCGTTTTTTTTTTATTGTTATTTCGGGAACAAAGCATTGAAACCATGTCAACAGCAAGCGCATGCTTCGTAAGGAGAAAACGCTTCTTCAGGCAATCGCCGCCTTTTAACTGCGGATCATCTTAAGGCACCGCACTGTCGTCTTCTCGTGTATTGCGTTAACTTCACGCACGTCCGACGTTCGGTACACATAAGCCGAGCAGACTGCACGTTTGGAACGCCAGCGCGCGCCTTCCCGTGAATGCCAGCGCCGCCGAAGGGCTAATTCATCTGTCCGAGCCAGCTCGGACAGACGAATTTCTGTGTTCTTGTGTGTTCGTGTTCTTGTGTTCGTATTCTTCTGTGTTCTTGTAATTCTTCTGTGTTCGTGTGTGTGCGCTGTGTTAAGATGAAGCGACAGCGAAACGCCAGCGTCGGGAGTCAGAGACAGATCTACGGAAGAGGGAAGCGGAGGCGAAACGTCAGCGCCGGGAGTTAGACACACCGCGTTCTGAACAGCAAACAGTAGAAAAACAGTAGCAGGGAGAGAATACTACAGAAAACAGATAATAAATAACAATTATTGGGGTTTAACGTCCCAAAACCACGATATGATTATGAGGGACGCCATAGCGGAGGGCTCCTGAAATTTCGACCACCTGGGGTTCTTTAACGTGCACCTAAATCTAAGTACACGAGCCTCGAGCATTTACGCCTCCATCGAAAACGCGGCCGCCGCGGCCGGGGTTCGATCCCGCGAAAATGAATAACCGCAAAACAAATCAGACAATCACAAATGACGAACAGAAAATGATACAAACGTATCACATATTCACACGAAAAGAGCACAAAATAGCAGATAAACGCAAGAAAATAACGAAAAAAAGAACAGAAAATAGCAGATAAACACAAGTGAAACACAGGCTAATCAACGCTCCGCAATTTTTACAGCTTTCACTTGGGGTGGAACTGGTTTAGGGCATTTTTTTTTAACTCGACAAGAAAGCAGTGAAACCACATCAACCACAAACGCAGACATAAGAGAAAACAGTTATTTAGTCAATCTCCTCATCGCTTGGTTTACTATTAATAATGCTTTCTCTCTCTCTCTCTCTCTCTCTCTCTCTCTCTCTCTCTCTCTCTCTCTCTCTCTCTCTCTCTCTCTTGTGTATACATTCACAGCACGTAGCGACGCATGTATCTCCCGGGCTTTCCTTTCGCACAGTACTTCTCGTCTTTCGTCGTCTGCTATGCTTATTCAATTCGTCTGCCTCCGTGTCGCGTAGCAGACGGTCACGGACCGTTGCAGACGACAACGCGACCAAGGCACGTGCGCAATTTCTTAGCTGGAACCAACGCAGGCCGCAGCCTCGCTACGTATGCCGTCATCTGCTTCAAGCACTCGCAGCAGACGGCATGTGCGCGCACGACGTTGTCCTTCGCGGGTAGTTGCGTGCAGTGCTGCGGAAGGCGAATACCGTACAGAAAGAAAGTTTAAGCCAGTTCTACCCTAAGTGAAAGCTGTACGTACTGCGCAGCATTGATTCGCCTGTGTTTCCCTTGTGTTTATCTTGTGTTTATCTGTACGTTTCGGTTGTTTTCTGGCGCTGGCGTTCCAAACGTGCAGCCTGATCAGCTTATGTGTATCAAACGTGGGACCTGCGTGACACCAACGCGAGACATATGAGACGACGACAGGGCGGTATGCAAATGCATACAATTGCTTACCCCGCATACAACCACATACAACAGAGCACCAAATTCTCAAGAACACTAAACAGGCTTTTAAAGTGCTATCGTAAAAGAACTTTTGTGTGTGAGGTAAAAAAATACCGCATTTTCAGAAACTTTGATAATGTTTTCATTTTTTCAATTGGAAACATTCTACAGGACTAAAATAGGCCTTCAGAAATAGCTTTTTCTTTTTTGTAAGAATTGAAAAAAAGACATTTTCCTAGCTAGAATTGAGCAGAAAGCCTCTATTAATGTAAAATACGACATGCAAACTACCATGTAACGCTTAGGAAACGCTTAGGACGCGTTAGGACGAAATGTTTTATACACTAACTAGTGTTTTTAATAAGATATCGTCCTTGTGAAGCCTACCGCATTTACACACATAATATTAGTACTGGCTTATGTTGGCAAATTGTTGGCTTTTCTGGGCTATCCACCTTTATAAAAATGTAATAAAATAATACATGTGTACCACTACGCGTATGCTTCACTTTGTTAAAGGTTGGGACACTACGAAAATCCTGCTTAGAAAAGTTCGACTAAATTTTTCGACGAAAATCTGCAACCAGAGTGTCATAAAATATTTCTGCAGTCCGCTTTAGTACAACGTAGGACAACAAGAGAATCTGTCAGAGCAGACTGACATACTATTCTATCTCTTGTACAGCAATCAGTTGAAACGACTGCAGCTTTTCACGGTGCTGCACCTAACTGTTAGGCCAGGTTCGGTCGTCCCCCAAAGGTGGGGGGCTTGGTTTGACTGACACACGACTTGATGTTTCTTTTTGCACTCGCTTCGTTTAACACCTGTTGTCCCAGTTTCTGCGCAAGTCGCTGGCGTTCTTACGATACACGATTGAACAGGAGGGAGGGCGAAAGCGTAACGCTAGAGGAAAGGTCGGTCGAAAAATTAAACAAACAAGCGCGAAACATGAAATAAAGAGCAGAAAGAAACCGCGAACGGCGAAAGTGGAACTCTCGTTATCATTCGCAACGTATATTTTTGTTTCATTTTCTTCTTTTCCGTGTTCAACGACCTTCGGCGACGATGCGTGCTCGCGTTTGAGTGACATTACATGGCTACAGTCCTCTATAGGAGCTCTTGGAACTTGACGCGCATATATATAGACATATACACAACTCTACTGAGAATTTCGGTCGATATCTATCTATCTATCTATCTATCTATCTATCTATCTATCTATCTATCTATCTATCTATCTATCTATCTGTCTGTCTGTCTGTCTGTCTGTCTGTCTATCTGTCTCTCTGTCTGTCTATCTATCTATCTATCTATCTATCTATCTATCTATCTATCTATCTATCTATCTATCTATCTATCTATCTATCTATCTATCTGTCTGTCTGTCTGTCTGTCTGTCTGTCTGTCTGTCTGTCTGTCTGTCTATCTATCTATCTATCTATCTATCTATATAGGATAAGAAAAACTAACTGCGCTACATGTACATGTGAAGAGGCAGAAGAAGACATAGAACACCTCCTTCTACACTGCAAAAATTATGCTGTTCCTCGTAAAAAATTCTTACAAAAACTAAACAGATTGGACAGACGGCCGCTATCATTAGCAAAAGTATTGGGTCCATGGACAACAGAAACTCTTCAAAACATTGCTGCACGCGCCTTGGTACAGTTTTTAGAAGAGTCGGGAATATCAGAAAGATATTGAGTCACGTTGACATACTTCTGGTCACATGTTTCACGTTGCCCCTTGCGATTCAAGACAGCTGTGTTTAAAGTGTGGGCAATGCCGAGTGACTTTTGTGTGATGAGATCGCATTCCACAAAGGACTGTGAGTTGAACTCTTCGGCAAAGTGCGAACGATTCTTGTGTCTTGTGTGTGAACATTGTTGTCATCACGTGGACATTATGCATGACGTGTGAACATTCCTTTTAAAAGGACATTGCCGTGAGTGAGTGTACTTTTATTTATAAGCTCGTGACGCTAATTAATAAGTAAGGGAAGAGGAGTAGCCGGAGCCACGTATAGGCACCAACCTCTCCTTAAACACACTTAATAATAATAATAATATCTATCTATCTATCTATCTATCTATCTATCTATCTATCTATCTATCTATCTATCTATCTATCTATCTATCTATCTATCTGTCTGTCTGTCTGTCTGTCTGTCTGTCTGTCTGTCTGTCTGTCTGTCTGTCTGTCTGTCTGTCTGTCTGTCAGCTCGAGGACGGGTGTTCGACACCCGGCCACGCGACCGCATTTCGAAAGGGGCGAAATGAAAACACATCTCTGTACTTCGATTTAGGCGCACATTAAAAAACACCAGGTGGTTCTTTAAACTCTGGGTTAAACTCCGGGTTAAAGAATCACGGAGTCTCGCACTAGAGCGTACCTCATAATTATATTACCACGTGCGTTATTTTGATTTATTCCGATTTCACCCGGAAAGACTGCTTGCAACGCTCGGCGCAGACCGCGCCGCGATGTTTCAAAAGCTTCGCGATTGTTTAAGATCATTCCGTTAAGATTGCGCGCAGGACGCGTATAGTCTAGTGCCTATCTCCGAGAGCTTAAGCGGCCACCAGCGATAATGGTGCGGTCTTCGACAGCACGTGTATAAAAGACTATGCGTTTTGCCACTTGTCAGATTATCGACGGCCGACGCTCTGTTCGCCGCTCTCAGTGCACAGCGTGAATTGCTTGTACTACCTTGTATTTCCATTTTCCGGGCACAGGTTCGCCCACATAAAAAGTTCAGTCGCGAACGAGTCTGCTGCCGCCTTCGTCGTCGTCACGACCACGTGACAATATCGTGTTAATAATAATATCTGGGGCTTACGCGTCCCAAAACCACGATATGATTATGAGGGACGCCGTAGTGAAGGGCTCCGGAAATTTCGACCAACTGGGGTTCTTTAACGTGCACCTAAATCTAAGTACGCGGGCCTCAAACATTTTCGCCTCCATCGAAAATGCAGCCGCCGCGGCCGGGATTCAATCCCGCGACCTTCGGGTCAGCAGTCGAGCGCCATAACCACTAGACTACCGTGGCGGGACATGTCAATATCGTGTTATTGGCTTGTAAAACCCGATAACTTAATTAGTTAACAGCATGATCGCAGACGCGTCCACCTTCCAACTCGTTTCACTAAAATAATCTACCCATTTCATTACGATTTCAAGCGCATGCCTAATAGCAACTGTTTGTGTTCTGTTAAATACATGGGTTGCAACGTACTGGTTGAGCTATAGAGCAGCTAGGCATTTCCACAGCCGTGCATTGTGCATAAAGAAACTGTAGCGAAGCTTATTGGAACTCTGAAGTGGGTCGTCCTCTCCGGCCCCTTCTAGTGGGTTGCCCTCTTCGGACAGAGCGCAGCTCAGAGTCGGCACCCGCCTTGACTGTCGCAGTCGTTTATCGTCGCCGAGTGCCCGCAAATAAACGTCTTTATAATTTGGTGGAGGGTGCTGGGCTTTCACAACAACTTCGGCCCTCATTCGATGCCCCTGGCTCTTCGATCCCGTACCCTGCCGCCTACGATGCCTCAAGACGCCTCCCAGCAAACGGCCCCGCCTACACCGACCTCATGCCCAGGTGTGCCTCGTATCCGCGACCCTCCGGTCTTCACTGGCGCAGATGGCACCGACGTAGAGGACTGGCTCGCGATTTACGAGCGCGTGAGTGTCCCCAATAAATGGGACGAGGCAGGAAAACTGACTAACCTGGTTTTCTACGTCGCGGGTGTGGCGGGCTTGTGGTACAACAACCACGCATCAGATTTTACAACATGGTCCGACTTCAAGACCGCCATTATCAATGTGTTTGGCCGCCCTGCCGTTCGTAAGCTGCAGGCCGAACAGCGCTTACGTGAACGCGCTCAGCAGGCCGGTGAATCATTCACCAGTTACATTGAAGACGTCCTCGATTTCTGTAAGAAAGCCGACGCCACCATGTCCGAAGCTGACAAGATCCGGCACATCATGAAAGGCATCGACGACGACGCCTTCACCATGCTGCTCGCCAAGAACCCCAGCACAGTGGCTGAGGTCATCACACTGTGCCAAAGCTACGAGGAGCTGCGCCGGCAGCGGCTGATGACGCGTCGACCTCCATCGCGCGACGCCGACCTCGCTGGCATGTCGGCTATTTCGGACCACTCCGGCTTGCTCGCCGAAATCAAGTCCTTCGTGCGCGAGGAGATTGCACGCCAGTTCTCTCTACTGGCCTTCGCTCACCCGCAGCCTGTTGAACAGCCGTCGACCCCACTGCTGCCTCCCCTACGCCGGGCTATTGAGCATGAAATCGCGGAGGTCATGCCGGAATACCACCAACCTCCTCGGGCGACCGCGCCACTCAGTTACGCGCAAGTTGTAGCCAGGCGGCCTCCAGCGATCCCTGTGGTTCCCCCACTTACCTACGCCGGAGCCGTCGCCAGGCCTCAGGCCTTCGAAGAGAGTGTGCCGGCTGCGTACGCCGACGTTATCCATACGCCACGACTGCAGCCTACCATGCAGTCATACCAGCAGCCACCTCGTCCCTCGCGTCCTGCGACATGGATGGGACCTAGCCCGGCAAGCCGATGGCGCACTTCCGACAACCGCCCCATCTGCTTTGCGTGCGGTTGCGCCGGTCACGTCGCCCGCTATTGCAATCGCATGCAGCCGCCTCGAGTCGGATCGACCGTCTCCAGCCAGTACAGCCGTCCATATTACGAGCCGCCGCCGCCTATGTCACCGACTTCACGCCCGTCTCCATCTACCCGCCGTTCGCCATCCCCAAGACGCCGCTCACTGTCACCGATGCGGCCTCGTCCGGTCGCCCGAGACCAGGAAAACTAGTCGTCGCAGTCCAAGAGGCAAGGGCTGCGACGCTGTCGAACTGCCAAAGCCCTCAGCAAAGCCCATCGAACGTAGTAGACGTGTTTGTAGATGGCGTGCGCACATTGGCCCTTGTGGACACTGGAGCTGCCGTATCCGTTATGGACGCTAAATTTAGCCGACTACTACGAAAAGTGACGACGCCGCTTTCCGGGCTCTCCCTCCGTACAGCCAGCGCCCAAAGCATTCACCCGACAGCGGTGTGTACAGCCCGTGTCATCATTCAGGACGCTCTGTACGCCGTCGAATTCATCATAATTTCTTCATGCTCTCACGACGTCATCCTGGGTTGGGATTTTCTCGCTCGCCACGACGCCGTAATTCGTTGCGCACCAGCCGAAATAGAGCTCTCACCATTATCCAATTTGACGCCGGCGAACAGTCCATCGGCTGCGACCAAAGTACTCGTCAAAGACGACACCACAGTTCCTGCAAACTCGTCAACGGCTGTGTCCGTCTATTGCACCGGTCTCTCCGACACCGTTGCACTTCTTTCCCCCTCTGATCGCGTTTTCACCAGGAAAGGTTTGCTGGTGCCATTTGCGACCGTGCAAGTCACTCAGGGCGACACCGATATTTTCGTTACGAACCCATCCCCGTACATTGTTAGGTTGGTGCGAGGGGAATGTCTCGGCCGAGCGGAAGCCCTCGAAGACGCACAAGTTATGGACGCACCGGGTGACACGCACTGTGCGAGCTCCCGTACGCTCAGTGCTGTTTCCACATCTGACTCGTCACCCGCTGATGTATTTGCTTCCTCAATTGCTGAAAACCTTACGTCGGTCCAGCGTTCCCAGCTTCTCTGCCTGTTGGAAGAATTTCGTTCTTCGGTCGATGTCGCGCAAACTCCTCTCGGCCGCACGTCTGCTGTCACGCATCACATCGACACTGGCGCTCAACCACCGCTGCGGCAACGTCCATATCGCGTATCTCCAGCAGAGCGTCGTGTAATTACCGAGCAAGTCGAAGACATGCTTCGCCGCGATGTTATTCGACCCTCAAACAGCCCGTGGGCGTCCCCTGTCGTTCTCGTTGCGAAGAAGGACGGCTCTGTGCGGTTCTGCGTGGACTACCGCCGACTCAATAAGATCACCCGTAAGGACGTTTATCCCCTCCCTCGAATAGACGACGCCATTGACAGCCTGCAAGGAGCAGAATTCTTTTCGTCGCTCGATTTGCGCTCAGGGTACTGGCAAGTCCCCATGGCTGATGACGCTCGACCGAAGACAGCGTTTGTCACACCCGACGGCTTGTACGAATTCAACGTCATGCCGTTTGGGCTGTGTAATGCGCCCGCGACCTTTGAGCGCATGATGGATTCCGTTCTGCGGAACTTGAAATGGCACACGTGCCTGTGCTACCTCGACGACGTCGTCGTTTTCGCCCCGGACTTCTCCACGCATCTTCAACGCCTCAGACTTGTTTTGACCCGTTTGAGCGACGCCGGGCTACAACTGAACCTAAAGAAGTGCCGATTTGCAGCACGGCAGCTGACAATACTCGGCTACGTCGTGTCCAAGGACGGAATTCTACCCGATCCAGTCAAGCTTCGGGCCGTGACAGAGTACCCCAAACCTACGTCCGTCAAAGAACTGCGCAGTTTTGTAGGACTATGCTCCTACTTTCGACGCTTCATACGAAACTTCGCGACAATCATATCGCCGCTGACAAAGCTCCTTGGCAGCAACGGGCCTCTCAATACGTGGTCGTCAGAGTGCGACGCCGCTTTCGCGAAGCTCCGTCGTTTGTTGACGTCTCCTCCGATACTACGCCACTACGACCCTACGGCCCCTACAGAGGTACACACGGACGCCAGCGGTGTTGGCCTCGGCGCTGTCCTTGCACAGCGCAAACGTGGGTTCCCGGAATATGTCGTGGCATATGCAAGTCGCACGCTTACTAAAGCCGAGACCAATTACACCGTCACGGAGAAAGAATGCCTGGCCATCATCTGGGCCCTTACGAAGTTCCGACCTTATTTGTATGGTCGCCCGTTTGATGTCGTCACCGACCATCATGCGCTGTGCTGGTTGTCGTCATTGAAAGATCCTTCAGGCCGTCTCGCCCGTTGGGCACTTCGCCTGCAAGACTACGACATCCGCGTACTGTACCGCAACGGACGCCAGCATGCTGACGCCGACGCCCTGTCGCGCTCTCCCTTGCCTGACGACAATGCCCACGGCTCAGTGTCTCCCCTTGCCGTTTCTTCCATCGACATTCAGACAATCGCTACCGAACAGCGCAAGGATCGCTGGATTGCCTCACTGATGGACTTGCTGACGGATCCATCGGCAACACCATCCACTCGCGCGTTGCGTCGTCAAGCCCACCATTTCGCCGTTCGCGACGACCTCCTCCACCGACGCAATTACAGCGGCGACGGCCGCCAGTGGCTACTAGTAATACCCCGAAGTCTGCGTTCTGACATATGCGAATCGTTCCACGCTGATCCGCAGTGTGCGCATTCTGGGGTATCGAAAACTTACCACCGCATCCGCCAACGGTACTTTTGGCGAGGGATGTACCGCTACGTGCAGAAGTTCGTTCGCTCCTGCATCGATTGTCAGCGCCGCAAAACTTCAACGCACCTGTCGCCGGCAGGTCTGCAACCTCTACCTTGCCCTGACCGGCCGTTTGGGCGTGTTGGCATCGATTTGTATGGACCACTTCCTCTGACGTCTGCTGGTAACCGCTGGGCCATCGTCGCTGTAGACCACCTCACGCGATACGCCGAAACTGCCGCCCTCCCAGCGGCTACAGCGCGCGATGTGGCCTCCTTCCTGCTCCACCGATTCATGCTACGTCACGGTCCACCTCAGGAGCTACTCAGCGATCGAGGCCGTGTCTTCTTGTCGGAAGTCGTCGAAGCCATTCTCAAAGAGTGCAACGTTGTTCACCGCAAAACTACTGCTTACCACCCGCAGACGAATGGCCTCACCGAACGCTTTAACCGTACGCTCGGCGACATGCTCTCCATGTACGTAGCCGCCGATCACACCAACTGGGATGCCATTCTGCCCTTCGTCACCTACGCCTACAATACCGCCGCTCAGAGCACCACTGGTTTTTCTCCGTTTTTCTTATTGTATGGCAGGCACCCCTCGCACACAATCGACACAATCCTTCCATACAAGCCGGATCGGTCTGAGTGTGCGCCGATTTCTGCTACCGCCCGACTTGCTGAAGAATGTCGCGAACTTGCCAAGACCTTCACTACGCATGACCAAGAGCGGCAGAGGAGCATTAGCGGTGACAGAATCACTTCTGAGCCGACGTTCCTCCCTGGAGCGCTCGTATGGCTCTCGATCCCTACCACTGCACCTGGCCTCTCTTCAAAACTACTGCCGAAATACGAAGGCCCCTACCGTGTTGTTGAACGCACATCCCCTGTAAACTATCTGATCGAACCAATCGATCCATCCTCGGACATGCGCCGTCGAGGGCGCGACATTGTAAACGTGGAGCGCCTCAAGGCGTACCATGACCCGCTCATTGTGACAAGTTGTTAGGTCGCCAGGCGGCTCCCTTTTCGCCCCCGGATAATTGTAGCGAAGCTTATTGGAACTCTGAAGTGGGTCGTCCTCTCCGGCCCCTTCTAGTGGGTTGCCCTCTTCGGACAGAGCGCAGCTCAGAGTCGGCACCCGCCTTGACTGTCGCAGTCGTTTATCGTCGCCGAGTGCCCGCAAATAAACGTCTTTATAAAACAATAAAACAGATGACGCTAATTCAAACAAGTAAACAGGAAAAAACAAATAAAACGACACGGCAATGAAAAGCTCAACGTCGAGAAATGCACTACGCAAGACGCTTCAGACATCGCTATTTTAATCAGCGCTTGTTTACAATTTTCATCCACTATTTCAGCGTGCACAATCGTCTACACAGCCCTTGACGAGTGATATCATATCCTACCGCGGCCTGCCTTCGCGGCTCCTTGAAGTTGGGCTCAGTGTTATCAACGACCAACGTTGTGCGGTATGCCCGGCGTGTCCCTGCCGACTGCCCTTCCCTCAAACGGCCTTCCGCAAATCAATACACTTTCTTCGCTGACGAGGCAAGGCCGCTTACGGTTCTCGCTTATACAGACATACGCTTATAGGGTCCGTAAGCCCATTCATGGCTCGACGAGCCTTGGGACGGGTCATCTCCGACCGCCATATTCGATAAGCAGCGGCGACATTGCGAGATCACTCCGAGAGATTAGTGCTCGGCCATGGTCCGTATTACCTGCGAAGCCGTGACTATCCACAGATTATAACGGATAAGGAAACCTTGACGCTACGAGAAGGTACGGCGCACGCGCGCTCACATATCGAGCTTTCTCAATCTGGATTGGACGAGTTATCGGGAATTCCTTAATTGCTCTGATATATCACCATCGCCAACCTCATGATCAGTCAGTTATTCGTCTACTGCAGGAAAAAGGTCTCTCCTAACGGCCTCCAGTTATGCCAGTCTCGCCTGTGCGAGCCGATTCCATTTTGATGCCTACGAATGCCTATAATTTCACCACTATACCTAAATCTCACCCGTCCTGTACACTGTCCTTTTGTTTCGTGCAATCCGCCGACCGAGGTGCTGTAGCGGTTACGGTGCTCGACTGCTGACCCGAAGGTCGCGGGATCGAATCCCGGCCGCGGCGGCTGCATTTCGATGCAGGCCAAAATGCTTGAGGCCCGTGTACTTAGATTTAGGTGCACGTTAAAGAACCCGCAGGTGGTCAAAATGTCCGGAGCCCTCCACTATATGGCGTCCCTCATAATCATATCGTGGTTCAGGGACGTAAAACTCCAACAATAATTAATTATTTCGTTTTCGTCCAACGAAACGCAATAATTAATAATTGTTGGGGTTTTACAGCTCATCATCAGAGCCCGGGACGCGACTGCGGCCAGAGGGTTCCTGGAATAAGGAACCTCCCCCCTCTAGGGTGACTCTGAGCTTGCAGGCTCAAAACAGTCTCGGAAATAAATGTTTATTTCATTCATTCCCTTCGTTTCGTGTCAATATTTGCAATTTGGGCTGAAGCTGCTTAGACGCCGTGGTAGCTCAACGGCCGAGGTGTAGTTGCTGCTGAGCTCGAGGACGCGGGAGCGATTCCGGCGACCACGACGGCGGAATTTCTATGGAGGCGAAATTCAGACTCCCTAGAAATATGTACAGGCTATGTACAGGCTCCCTGTACATAGATTTATAGGAGCACCTTAAACAACCCCACTGTAGTCAAAATGATTCCCGAATACCCCTCTGCCCCATGTTAGCTCAATCGTGTTGGATAGCGCAAACTATAATCTGTTGTAACACCGACATTGCCATCATTCGACCTCAAACCCATGACGCTCTCGTATTGGTCGGCGCCATGGCTTATACCGTATTTACTCCGATTTTACTAGCACTAGCTGTGTCGGCCAAACAATGGCTGATGTCTGTTATTGTTTCTTATTACTGACTAAATGATGACTAATGTAAAGCTACTCGCTTTTATAACGGCAACCTTGTCTTCATTCAAACCCCATGCAACGATGCTCACACATACAAGTAGACACCAATCCGAAATAGCTCTTGCCTGACTTTACTACGACACAAGGTCTAACCAGTACTGCTAGCTACGTGCTTGAGAACGCGACCCCGGAAAAGGCCTGCATCGCGATAGCCGCTTCTTAGGACCTTGGCGCGTCCCGTATACTGTGGTAAGCTTTCCCTCACACCGCGCGCATCGCGTAGTATACAGTTTACTAACAGCGCGATCATGATCTCTTGTTTACGCTCTTTGCACGATTGGATTCAGGGTTAAGCGCGGCAGCAGCCTTTGGTCGAAGGACGTAGTACGTGCAAGTGAAGTGAAGGGGCCTTGGCCCCGAAACGCAAGCTTAGAACGCGAGCGCCGCTACCGCTGCACTTCCGTCTGCAACAGGTTTCGCTTTCTCTTCCGCCAAGGCTTTTTGGTGTTGCTGAGGAATACCGTATTTCATCGCGTACTACAAGGCATAGACCTTAATGAAAACCAGCAGATAATGGAGCTAAGGAAGGTGTAGGGGACGTTAATTGTACTGTTTTAAGCGTATTGCAGTACTCGCGATACAGATGCGAAGAAAGTAAAGTGGACGAAAAGACAGCTTGCCGCCGCCAGGGACCGAACCTGCAACCTTCGGATTACGCGCCCGATGTTCTGACCATTTAAGCTACGGCGGCGGACGTCCCTTTGTCCCCATTATCGGGTATTTATGTGCATGCAAACGTGGGGGTGTCAGTCAGCGCCGCTCGTAGTCATGACGGCGAGTGTGGAACACTCTTTTTGCCAGATGGGGTTATGTAGATTGCGATGTGGGGGTTTACGTTCATGATGATCGCGAGCAGCGCGAAGCACAGGAGTGCGGAAGTACAGGCAGTGAAGAACTGATGAGGAAGCTTCTGCTGAACTATTTTCATTTTTTGACAACTTCTTATAGCAAAACCCAGTTTGTTGTTGTGACGCCTTGCAACCCACCCTGTAACAGCCTTATGGCCAATAGTATCGTGAATAATAATAATAATAATAATAATAATAATAATAATAATAATAATAATAATAATAATAATAATAATAATAATAATAATTTATGTAGAATCGTGCGTGCGTTTCTATGTGTGCCTGTATATACACACGCGCAAAATTGAAAAACATCGGGGGACGAAAAATTTGAACCAATCCCCCCCCCCCCAGGCTGCGCCAGTGACCATCACCATCGCCACAACCACCATCAGCGCAGAATGTGTTCAACGCGTTGTTGCGCATGTCCAGTGGACTTAAAGACAAAGAGACAATACTTTACAGAAGTGTCGTGCACTGCACCGCATTTTAATCCGTGTCAGCTAACTCAATCGCTGACTCAGGCCATAACAACACGTCCATAAGTGCGGCCTGCCTACACAAGCGGCCTCTATTCTTCTTCGGCACGGAACAAGGACGCCCTCGCGCGGTATAGCTGCGAATTTTAACGCACTCCATATCCTGTACGGCGAAATTGCTTACGAATTGCCTATTTTCAGCGCTCAAAAGGCCGCGCAATATACGAAAGGTCGTGCCTTAAAGATTTCCGGGCTCGATATAATTACAAGCTGCGTGGCCGAGAGCGCGGCAGCCGTACACGTATCACGTGTCACATCTCGAGTGGCAGTATGTTTACTCCGTTCAGCTGTTCCACGTAAGGACGCCGCGGCGCCTTCACGTTGCGTGGCGCACGGTCATAGGGTTAAGCGTAAGTATCAAGCGTGAGTTTTGAGTATTAAAGAAATAAACGGAAAACAAAAAAATATACATATACGGTGCATGACGGCGACGGCAAAATACAGCCGAGACTGTCCATATAATTGCTATCGCAATAAAAAAAAATCACAGGGCCCCTTTTGCTATGCGTTCACCTAAGACGACTCGAAGGCGAAAACCATCTTCTCTTGCTCCTCAGTCGATGTATTGGTCCTTCCCTGCCACCCTCCGAAAGCTTCCCGCACTTAACGTGGTTTTGCACTGCCTTCCGTGATCGGCCCACCTTCGACCAACAGACAATGTCATGTTATGACGTCACGGAATGTGACGTCATAGTGACGTCACAAAATGTGGCGATTTCTGACGTCGCGATGATGTCATGTAGTGACGTCACCGCGTGATCATGCTTACTTGCATCAATCTTGTTGGCGCCGACGCCGCCGACGCGGGACGCCGGTCAATTTTCGCGTTTGATGAGGTATCTATGGCTCTCGCCTTAATAATGTTAAAGGGACACTAAAGCGAAACACTAAAGCGGTTTGGACAAACAAGTTTTTCTTTCAGAACGCTATCGTGATTAATTTCGCCGCCATAGGTTAATTAGTAGAAGAGGAAATGAAGGTCGAAGTTTCATGTTTCAATTTCTCCAGCACCTGAAGGTCAGTGTGCCGTAATGAATTTGAGAGTATTAAGGCGAAAGCCTTAGATGCCTCATCAAATGCGAAAATTGGCCGGCCTATCGCGTCGGCGTCAACAGGGTGGTGGTGCAAAAAAAAACATCATCACGTGATTACGTCACATCAGGTGACGTCACATGGTGACACGATGACACGTTCGCTTGGTCAAAGGTAGGCCGATCGCGGAGGCAGTGCAAAACCACGTTAGTGCGGAAAGCTTTCGGTGGGTGGCGGAGAAGGCTCGACCGAGAAGAAAAAGAAGAAGATGGCTTTCGCCTTGGAGTCGTCTTAGGTGAACGCATAAGGAACCCTGTGAGTTTTTTTTTCCTGGATACGTGTATTAGACAGGCTGGCCTACGTTTCGGTAGTAGGACCTATCTTTGCCAAAGGCGCCTCGTCATCTGGAAGAAAGGAAGGAAGGAAAGACAGGGAGGCTAGCCAGTTCTTAGACCGGCTGGCTGCCCTGTGCTGGGTAAACGGGGAGTGAAAGAATCTGGAACACTTTGGTAACAATACCGTGCCATTTCGTGTTTTTCTTTTTTTTTTCATTTAACCTTATAAATGTTTACGTAGTAGTATCAACTTGGTATGGCAATGCACACGGCACATATGAACCAAATAGGCGTCAACCTCTCGTTGGGCTATGGTAGTTTACTACAGTGTTAGTGCGGTTACTAACAACCTAGTAACGAAACAACAGCTTGAGCTACATTTATCTTAAATTTATATCATAATTACTACAAATAACATCCCCTATACTTTCCTTGGCATTATTGTCTGTTAGTTCTCATTAACAGCTTGAGTTAGCACTATCACTAGCTAACGAGGTGGTGGATTTCACTAACCTGCATTTTACTACCCTCCCTTACTAAGAGGCTTTTTGTTGGAGAATCTGTTGCTGGGCCTGTTGGTACATACTTGAAGAAACGAGAAAACCAGCTTACGGACGCGTGCACAAGAGGAGAAGACGACAGACACTCGCTGGAACTAGCAACAGGTTTAATGTAACCATCACACAAAATGTTCCCAGGAAAGCCAAGCGCGCATGCGACGTACATAAAACACGTGATTCACAACAAAAGAGATAACCACATCAGTAACCACATTTTTCTAAATAATCCATATTTTTTCTTTGAAAGAGATTGATTATTTAGAAAAATGTGGTTACTGTTTATTTAGAAAAATATGGTTTGTGAATCACACGTGTTTTATGTACGACGCATGCGCGCTTGGCTTTCCTGGGAACGTTATGTGTGATGGTTTCATTAAACCTGTTCCTAGTTCCAGCGAGTGTCTGTCGTCTTCTTCTCCTGTGTACGCGTCCGTAAGCCGGTTTTTCGTTTCTTCAAGGCTTTTTGTAACTGGCAAACGGTTAGTATTTAATTAGTAAATATCCCTACTTTTCCTTTTTCTTTCTTTTTCTTTTTTTTTCTGCTTTTTTAAAGAGTGTACAGCGGAATCTTGTACGCGTTCGGTCTTTGTTCGGTTTCCGGTAGTATTCTGCCGGGCTCACACGCCTGGACTGAAGCCAGTTGCCGTCAGCGAACACCTGGGGCTTCTGGCTAGTCGTGCTAGCGCGAATCGAACATTGGACACCCGTGCAAGGACCGAAAGTGTAGGCAATATTCCGCCCCTCAACGATTATATATATATATATACACGCGAAGGAACAACGACAAAGCGCGCTGTTCCACGCGACAGGAAAGAAAAAGTTATTAAGTCTGCATGCACCGCTCTGTGGCAGCGTCGCCTCCACGAGCACGTCGCCTGCAACGCGCGTGTCGCCTCGTAAATGAAACACGGGCAAGGTCACGGGGTCACACGATGTTGCGTCATAAATATCGGCAGCTTTCACTGCGGCCACGCGCACTGACCCAAATGTTTGCGTAGGGCGGCGATGAAGGAAAAACAGGAAACCTCGAGAAAGTTTATATATATATATATATATATATATATATATATATATATATATATATATATATATATATATATATTATAGGCAAAAACTGCGCCTGACACCTCCGTTTACTTCTCATTGGGTGCTTCGCGTTTATTTATTTATTTATTTATTTATTTATTTATTTATTTATTTATTTATTTATTTATTTATTTGATACTGTCAACCCCGCGCTTGGGGTCATTACAGGGAGGGTGTCACATACATGCATAACATTCGCACAAAAAACCAACATTATTTCAATAGCACATAGGAATAACAGATTAATAACCAGCATCAGAAAAATGAGAAACAAACAACAAACAATTAAAAGCAGTAATTGGTCGAAACTCCCCATTGCAAAATTATAGGATAGTGCAAAAGCGTTACGTGGAATTACAAGAACCGCAATGCTGTAGCGGCCTACTTTCTTCCTTCGCCGGCTTCATGGCATGGTTGCTTGCTTATTGGCACTCGCTTGCTTTTTTTCTTTTTCTTTCGCACCAGCTGTATGACACAATCACTCGTCGCGGATACTGCAGTGGCGCTACTTTCTTTCTGCGTGGACTGTATAGCAGGGTTATATGTACTTGCAGAGGAAACACTTGCAACTGTACACCGTCCTAATTTATTTTTGCGCTGACCGAGGCTGCTATTCTAGGTGTTCTATAGGCTCTACCAAATCGACCAAAGAAAATTAGTTACCGAGCCTGTTAAACCCTGTGTTCTTTTTTTTTTTTTTGCTTTTTTTACGCTGTCATGCTGCACACAGAGACGTAGCGAGAGATTTTCCACGCATTAAAACATGAGCTATGTAGTAGCCTTGGAAGCAGTGGCATAGAAACAAATATTTTTCGGGGGTTATTATACGCCCCCGGTAGAAAGATAAAAAGAAGCGGTGCCTACGCCCAAACGATATCTTAGTCAGTTTAATTTCTATAATACCTTATTCGTTTTAATATATCGATTCGGCCTGTAAGGAACATGGCCGAAATAAAGGTCGCAAACAGAGAGAGAGAGAGAGAGGGGGGGGGGGCATGCAGCGCTCAGAAAATTTCGGGGGTGTTCTGACACCGACCCCCCCCCCTCCCCCTCCCCCACCGGCTACGACCCTGTTCGGAAGCAGTTCGGTATTACGGCGACCTGGGAGGCACAAACGTAACACTTGAGGTCGGGCATGTCGTCACTAATGCGCAGACTAAAAACGAGCAAGGAAAAATTAAAAAATAAATAAATAAAATGACAGGAAAAGCCTGCAGCGGACGACAAGAAAAAAGAAAGCGGAAAACCAGAAGTGGCTGCACTGCTGTTCGGTGAAGGGAACCAGGAAGAAACCGAAATCAATTTTTAAAAATAACAAACATGGCGTCATTGACGCGTCCTTGAGGCCAGCTATAATTGAAAGCACTCGCAGCGGTCGGAAGCTTCAAGAAAACGGCTCGACCGGCGAGCCATTTTTCAACGCTTCTTCGCATTCCTCCGTTCCTCTTCTGAAGCCTTCTTCGCCATTTTGTTAAAGTGTATTTTTCTTTGCCTCATCTTGCGCACTTTCTTTGCTCAAAACGTATCGTCTGCGCAGAGCTTGGAGAGGAAGAGAGTCGGTTAGGAAATATGGCGCCCGCTTAGCCACACGTGTCAGTCGGCAGCGCGCCTTCGAGAACTACAACATAGATGACGCTGATCGGCTGACGGGGTTCGAGTCGGGGCTTGAAATAGAAACTCAAAACAGCCCACAGAACCCTGGCCTGGCCTGCCTCCCCCCCCCCTCAAATCCGACGTCCTTGGTTCTTAAAGTTAAGTAACTTCTTGCACGTGTACCAAACTGCGAAGCCTGAGACATGGCCATTTTTCTTCTTTGCCGCTGCTTCTGTGAGCTCTCCGTTTCCTTTTCGAGCGACTGGACAGCCTTATTTATTATTTTTGGCACAGTGGCAAAAAAAAAAAAAAAAAAAAAAAACTTTCACAACGATAAAGCAAGGACGTCAAAACGTGCTTCGTGAGATCGAGAACCTCGGAAGCTGCACGGTCACTCCGCAAAACTCACAGGGTTCCTTATGAATCCGCCTTTTTCACGACGCCCCTGCGCATGCGCTCTGCCCTAGCGGAAAAGTCGCGAAACGTCTCTTCATCTCGGAGGCTTTGCTTCTGGCAGTACCGGTTGTCCCGGCCCCTACCAAACCCCTACCAAAACGGCGGAGGGCAGCACAGGAAAATGAAAGAGGCGGATTCGCCTAAGACGACTCGAAGGCGAATACGGGTGAAAAACAGCGCTAAAAAGACGGGACAAGAAAGGACACGAGACCAGACCACCAAGGCGAAAGCCGTGTTTTTCTTTCTATCCTCAGTCGATGTAGTGATCCTCCTCCGCACCCCTCCCGAAGCTTTTTGCGACTAACGCATCTTTGCATTGCTTCAAGGATCGGAGGCATTGCGACATTTCTGCACCTCGCCTGGTTTTGCACTGCCTCCGTGATCGGCTTTCCATTGACCAAGCGACTATGTCATGTAATGACGTCATCATGTGAGGCCGTGATGACGTCATCGCGTGATCATTTTTTGTAACAGAATAGAAATTTGGGCGAGTTGGTGTATACAGTAAAACCTCGGTGATACGATCACGGCTCGTGCGAATTTCGGGGGGATACGAGTTTTTCTGTGGTCCCGGCCAAGGCCCATTAGCCTGCAATGTATTGGAGTACGGTTGTTGCGAACTGATTTGCACCCCGCGACGTTTGATACGAACGTACGCTAGCGCACATGTACGAACAGATGCGGCCCGAGCTGTCGCGGAGGACGCGGCAGCCGTTGCCTCCGAGATGCGTCGTTTTCTCCGATAGTGCGCGCGAATCTTGGAGGCCTTTAGGCGCCTTCGTGTTTAGATTAGAGATGGCTTGACGTCACGCTTTTTTTTTTCCGACGCGTTGACTCGTGCTCCTGTGCTCGAGGCAGCGGCGTCTTTGTTCTGTGCTAACACGTGCCTGCCACGTCGATGCAAGCCATGTCCCCGCAATCAGACGTTCTATGAATTGGGCTGCGGGTCCGTCATGAAGTCCCATTAAAGGTGGACGAAGACCCCAAGAGACGAAGCGGACGGTCTTGGCGAAGGAGCTTGGTCTCGTGTGCAAAGTGCTTCTTATGTCACTTTCGCCGCAATACTATATTGTCATGCAGAAAAGCGTAGTAAGATTAGGAAGGGACTACTGGCGGTCACGGGGCACGACACATCTGGTTCATTACTTACACACGCGCGCATGCACCGTATATTTACGAGTACAAGTATGATAGTTGACGTCTAAAAACTTTACTGGCAATCATTCGGAGCTGTTCATGACGTCGCTGCGGCCCTGAGAAACACTGATTCAAAACGTATGCCAACTTTCTTTTGTTGCATACTAATTTTCCATGTTTTCTGGTGATGCGAATTTCGGATGATACGAATATTTTTGGTAACCCCGCGAGATTCGTATCACCGAGGTTTTACTGTATTCATATTTAAAGATCATTTTTTGGCGTCACTCGTGTTGGCACTGACGTCGCCGACGGCCCTTTTTCGCGTTTGATGTGGAATCCGAGGCTTCCGCCTTGCCTTAATGAAAAAACCGCCTCCACTAAGTCGCGCGCTATGCGTGGTCGATAATAGCCCGCTCCCATAGGCAGTTCTACGTTCTTGTTCACCAATGAAATTCGCGGGAGTAGGGGGAGGGGGTCTTTTCTCGCGTCACTGCTTTTAGGTGAGGACATATTCGAATCGTAATTAGAAGTTATTTCTTTGCGAGGTAATAAGAAAGCCCGAAATCTCCGAATACGTTTATCACTTTTCAAACCCGTATTACTGCCTAGTTAAAATGTAGTAATTATGAGACAAATCGGAAATATAAGTGGACAGAAATACAAGAAAATCGACGGCACGAACAACTCGATGGTTTCGGCGAGTCGGTGCGAGCACGGAGATGATCGAGGAACGAGATGAAGAATAAGACAGCGATTAAGAAGGGACGTAATGAAGACACAGACACGGCGCTGCTGTCCTCACCTCGTCCCGTCTAAAGCGCTGTTTTCTTCTTCATCTACTATGCACTGACCAGCCCAATCAAACACACTTCTCAAAGTTTATGAGGAACAAAACCACTACAGGGGGAGCGGTGCTTCAAGTTATTCTCAAGAAAATGGAAGGACAACCGGTTTGGGTGCCCATTAAGGAACCCCGGGTGTTCAATACTGTTCCGCAGTACCCGCAGGTTACGGAGTACACGCCGCAGGAGTACCCTCCTGCGGCGTGTCTCGTAATCATATGGTGTCCCTGGCGCGTAAAGTCCGGGAAGTTAGTTATTATTCATTTTTGAAATCGAATTTGCGCTTCCCCCCCCCCAACCCTTTGGTCGAGTCCGAAAGAAAACGAGCACCGCAGTGACGCAAAAATGAAAACGAAGTGATGACGTGTTTCTCACAAAAGCCTGCTATTGGTTCCCAGCTTTCCGGGGGTAAAAATGAGAAGTAAACATTTCTTCGAAGCATCAAGGGTGCTTGGTCGCCATTATATATCGTCAAAAATCATGCGTCCCCATAACCCTGCTCATTAAAAATTGACGCGAAAGGTCCGACTTGGTAAAGGTACGGGACAGAATTGGCGCCCCCCTTTAGATGACTGGTGGGCGGGGGGTGGGGAGGGAGGAACCACCCCATCCCCGTGCGTAACCAGAAATCTTTGAGGGGGGGGGGGGGCGAGAGGGGGCGTTGAACCAACCTTTATGTATGTTCGTGCGTGTGTTTGTACGTGTGCGTGTATACATACACATGCAAATTATTTCTTTTTTATTTAGCGCAGCTTGCACTAAGACGCGCAAGGTTGGGTCACGGCAGAGATGGTGGGCACTTAGCTGGTCCTGGCTTGGCTAGGCTTCTTACCCTCCAACTTCAACCCGCCACGGTGGTCTAGTGGTTAAGATACTCGACTGCTGACCCGGAGGTCGCGGGATCGAATCCCAGCCGCGGCGGCCGCATTTTCGATGGAGACGGAAATGTTCGAGGCCCATGTGCTTAGATATTTAGTTGCTCGTTAAAGAGCCCCAGGTGGTCGAAGTTCCCAGAGCCCTCCACTACGGCGTCCCTCATAATCATATCGTGGTTATGGGACGTCAAACTCCGACAATTTTTATTATATTACCCTTTGCTGTAAAAATTTCTGGGGTGTGCGTTCGAGCCGCTCAAATACCGCCCTCACTACGCCAATGCCTCCCTCGCCCTAATATTCCCCTGGCAGCCAAGGCTTTCCTGGTTACTCCCGAGCGCACGACTGAGATCAAAAGACCAAAAATATCGCAAACTCGACACTCGGTTACAACCTTACCAGTAAATGTAAGCCCCACCTACGGCCATCGCTGTCACACCAAGAGAGAATTTGCATAGATGCCGTTATCCAATCGCGTTTGCTCATTTTTGTGACGTCGAGCACCTCTGGCGTATTTCTAGGTAGGTGATTTTTCCCACAGACACATGTTGGTGTCGCAGGTTTTTCAGCGCGAAACATGAACTTTTGCCCAATTTAAGCAAACATTCCGACTTAAGGTATTACGCTAAGCGTAATATCTTAAGGACGACGAACTTTTAATTAATAATATGCGTAGTATTTAAGTTAGCAGCGAAAACGTACTTACGATTACTAAGAAAACCACCTAGCACGACTCCGTTGCACAGATGAATGGCGGGCGCGTCGCAGTTCTGCGGGCGGAGCTTTAATTCATTGTTAGGCTGTAACCGCGAATATAGATTATACAAACTCATAATAATAATAATAATAATAATAATAATAATAATAATAATAATAATAATAATAATAATAAAAAATCACAGCATATCCACGGAGTGAATGATGATGAGTGGGCGAAGCTGCGGAGGTTCATCGGTAAACCGTGAATCTTCCGTGAATTCTGCCCAGTACATCATCACTGACGTGAGATCGGGCGCGTTTATACTAAAGGTTCGATGAGTTATGACGACTTGCAGCTCACTTTAATTTTACATGTACGCTGTGAATTTTCATTGTTTAGAAAACCATTGCTTTAGAAAACATCTGGCGTCTTTCGTTAAGCAGCTGGCGTCTTTTCGTTTTGCTTTAGAAACATCTGGCGTTCTTTCGTATTGCTTTTACAAAACATCTGGCGTCTTTCGTTGGTTTATTTCATCAATCAACGGCGTTTTGAACAAATTTTTATTGTTTAATCACGCACAGGAGAAATCTCACCAGGCACTACCTTGGAGGTAAACAATGGCTGCTAATGGGAATGAGAGACAGAAGAAGTCGGCTTTTAGCTAACACTTACACTTCTACTTCTACTAACGTTTCCTACTGGAACATGCCAATGGCTGCTAATGGGGAATGAGAGACAGAAGAATTCGGCTTTTAGTTAACGCGCACGCTGCGAATTTTTTATTGTTCAACAACGCACAGGAAAAATCTCCCACCGGCACCACCTTGGAGGTCAAAGCGTAAGACTGGTTACGCACTACGACTACTACGACTACGACTACGAGGGACGAACGGGTGCCGCCTTAAGGAGCTTCGCCCGTAATAATAACAATTGTTGGGGTGTAACGTCCCAAAACCATGATATGACTATAAGGGAAGCCATGGTGGAGGGCTCCGTAAATGTCGACCACCTGGGGTTCTTTAAAGGACCCCTGACAGCGAAATTTTTGTTGGTGACTTTTTTGCTGTAATTTGTAGCTTTGTGTCTGGTAATCTCTAAATTAAATCGTAAATGCTCTAGCGTATCGTACAACTAATTCTAGCGTAGTTAATTGTGACCATTTTAGCATCACTTCAAAACGCCCGCCTAAAAACCACAAGAAACTGGCGCCCCACGCGGGGGAGCGTCAAAGACCACGTGCACTCAAGCTGTGGTGACGTTGACAGCGCGGTTTTCAAATCGGGGCCCCGCGCGCGGTAGAAAGTATGTGGGTGCCTCGGTATGGGTTAAACCTGTTAAGCGCGTGTCCCCTCACGAAAACTACCTCGAGAGCAGCCCGACAACAGAGCCAGAGGGGTGCGGAACAATATGCCTCGCCGGGTGCCAGTCGTCGTATTGTGCACGTGCGCCCCGCAAACATTCTGTGACTGATCACGTAGCGCAAAATTTGACACAGGACAGGAGCTAGGACACAGGACAAATTTTGCGCTACGTGATCAGTTATGCATTACCAACATGCCCAACTTCATACTCTTGTCAACTTCTGTGACGTCCACAATACTTGTTTTACTCGTGGAACGTCACACGGGCCCTCTATCTACGTCATACCAGGATGTCGCAAGGTGCAGCCAACTCAAGTGAGCACTCACGCTCACTTTAAAACGAAATTAAGATATCTTAAAGGCAACGTTCGTCACTAATAATCGGTCAGATGTGCCCCCGTATACAGTAAAGTCAAGCAACACAAACATCTCGAGCTTTCAATTTTGGTGTCAGGGGTCCTTTAAAGGGACACTAAAGAGCAAAACAACTTTTCTCATATTAGTAAAGTACTCTTTCACGATACCAAAAACGCCACGCTTGCTGCGAGAAGACGCTTAGTAAGCGAGAAAATGCGCAGAAACAATATGAGGGTGGCGACGCCACCTTGAAGTTTCCGCACCATTCGCCGTGACGTCACGTCTTGACGGCGCCTACTAGGGACTACGTAGTTCCTAATCGGTAAAAATGAAGTACGCTGTCCTCTGAGGTGGGCCATAGACTTAAAGTTTGGGGTAATTTTGTTGAACCAATGGCACCAAAATACGATAAATACATTTTGAAATCCCTGACGTCACGCGGGGACATTTCGGCGCGAAATTTAAAAGCGAAACCTTGAACTTCTACTCTATTAATTCATCTATGATGGCGAAATTAACGACGTTAGAGTTCTCAGAGCCCAATTTATCGATCTAAACCTATTCGTTGTTTCTCTTTAGAATCGCTTTAACGTGCACCTAAATCACTTTAAAGCCAAGTAAACGTGCCTGCAGTGTTTCGCCTCCATTGAAATGCGGCCGCCGCGGCCGGGATTCGATCCCGCGACCTTCGGTTCAGCAGTCGAACACCATAACCACTAGGCCACCGCGGCGGGCGATTTCACAAACTCAAATTTCGATTATGAATGACGTGTGAAAGCTTTGCGCCGTCGTCTTCGCGGAGCGTGAACGCGACCTCGTAACTGTTGCGTTTAAAACGCCGCTTCGGGGTAACTCACGTATAAACACATACGAGAGTAGAAAGGCAAAGCACGCCCCCGTTATGACGACGCATTAATGTTTCCGACACCCTCCCGTAAGCCACATCGTTCTCTCTTGTGTCAAAGCTGCTCACGCCCCCACGGATGCGCTAGGCGCGAAGCTATTGTCATTAAGAGGCGTGCATGCGCTCAGAAGAGAATGAAGAAGAAAAAAACGAGGTTAATGAAACGGTGGCTCTATGGAGGTTGCGTCGCTGGCTGACGAATGCGGCGCGAAGGCCGTTACGTAAAAGGTCATTCCATCGCGAGAACGAGAATTAAGGAGAGGCGCGCGCTGTAGCGGTGAGTCGCCTCGCGATGGCAACCTTGTCTGCGTCCTTGAACTATACGGAAACGCTAAATGCCGGGCCAGAGACTGACAACTAAATATAAAGCCTTTCTGTTTCCTTTAATGCGAAGCATTCGTTGAGAAGGAAACTATGCGTTTTAGAAAACAGTTTCTAAGTCAGCATAAAAAAAAAAGGGAAATCTGAGCTAAAGCTGAAAAAGAAAGCATCATCGATGTAAAGTACGACACGCAAACTGGCATATGAAACTATATAATCATGACGAAATATACACACGAACAAAAACTCGCGGGGTCCCTTATACATTCACCTAAGACGACTCGAAGGCGAAAACCATATACTTTTTTTTTTCTCAGTCGATTTATTGATCCCCCCCCCTCCCCCTCCGAAAGCTCTCTGCACTTAACGTGTTTTTGCACTGCCTCCGTGATCGGGCAACCTTTGACAAAGTGACGATGTATGTGATGACGTCACAAATTTTGGCAATCAGTGACGCAGGGCCGTACCCAGGAATTTTTTCGGGGGGTGTTCTTGCGTAGAACGGCTAACTTTGGCAACTCGTGGTCGCTGTGAAGGCGTGAAAGTATTTTAGTGCCACTCGAAAAGTTAAAGCACGAAAAAAATTTCGGGGCGTGTCAGAACCCCCTCAACCCCCCCTTAGTTACGGCACTGCAGTGACGTCATATAGTGGTGTCATCACGTGATGATGATATTTTGCATCACTCGTGCTGTCGCCGACGGTCAATTTTCACGTTTGACGAGGCATCTAAGGTTCTTTTTTTTAATGATAAATCTTGGCAAGAAGTTTCCAACTTGTGCGAATTTACGAACATACAATTATGACGTATGTGTGTTTGAGAGAGACGGTGCTTGTTGGTCATTCCTTGTCAACAGCACGAGCGGCGAAAAGCCTCAGGCGCAATCGCGCATACCAGCGATATGTGCCAGATAACAGACGGCGCTGCGATCGCAATATGGCAGCGCCTTCGAACGCTAAAATTGTCCGAATTACTGTTCCATTCGCTCGGTCGCAACAGCACGGGCAAGCCACCAAATAAAGAACTTCACAGCCGCGTTGTAGTGTCTGGTTTTGTCTATACCACAACAGGCCGGTGGCTTTCTGACGGGCAATTCATTACGCGACGCTCCTGGTGGAACGAATGTGTGGTTTGTCGCGTGACAAAGGCTTGCCGCACGCATAGTACAGACGCGTCTGTACACACTACGTGTTTATACAAGTCTCCATTATTTTCCGCTTGGTCAACAATGGACGACGGGCGCGAAAAGCCGCAAATCTCGTGGCACAACTTGACAAGCACGTGTGCCGTCCGCAACGTGTCGTTATTATAAGTGCACGCTGTGTGTTTTCACTTCAGCCTCGGACGTTTTCTTCGTCATTATTTTCTTTCTGTTGGCGTTACAATGTAACGAACCGTGGAGTTCACGGGAGTTCGCGCTTGCGTTTGGCCTTGGTCGAAGGTTTTCGCACCTGTAATTTCGCCTTCCCCGCTGTTGTGCTGTTTAGTTGGAATTCCGTTTTGCTTGGCAGTTACGGCGTTTTCGTCCGTGTGAATACCTGTAGCTATCAAACGAGACTCCGAGATCCGTGCTCACGGAAAGGTGTTCACGGAGATCTCGGAACTAACAACCGCCACTCATCGAGGGATGAGTGGCGGTTGTTAGTTCGAACCCCACACGTTGTTAGAAGTCGTTAGAATCCCACACCACATAACACCACACAGTGTGGTGTTGCACTGTCATGACACCAGCTGTGTCACAGCCGATGTCACGACACCGGCTGTATCACAGCCTACGTCATGACAACTGTGGGTAACAGTACAACATAAAAAGTTATGCACTGATTAAAGAAAGCGAAATCCAAAATAACCTGAATGCTAGCATGCAACCTCGTTCTAACAAACTTGCTAGATGGTCATCTGTCACTGCCTTGTTTCGAAGCGGATGCCAATAATCACACTGAAAGACGACCATATTTATCTTTTTTACCAACCTAAAGGGTTGGTTACTATAGCAACCAACCCTTTATATGAAATGAGTAACGTTCAAAAACATGCCTATGAAGTCTTGTTATCCAGTCTCGTTTTTCAAGTTCAATTGATCATACACTTTACTGATTTCGTGAACTAAAAGAAAAGCGCCGACCAAGGTAAAAGGCACAACAATTTTTAACATACGTTCAAGAGGGGCGTACTGCGCCGTTTGCTTTCATTGTGAACAAGGCTACCGTGCGGGAGCCGAAACGTCTTTTCAAAATTTCTCTGCTTTTCACCTTGGTCGGCCGGCGTTTTTCTTTTATTTTACTATTTGTCCCCGACCAGACGGGACACCGTCAGCGTTCAGTCCACAGCAGCGGTGGTGAAGTGGCAGAGCGTCCGGCCGCCTGGCTTCAATTGGCTGTACCGCCGCGCAACCACTGGTTTTTCAAACGCGGGGGAAGGTATCCCCACCTGGTGCTCGATAGTGTATGGGTACTCAGCCGGTAGATTGAGTTTAAGTAACGATTTCATCTATTTCAGGTGTCTTTGACTCCTTCCCCACCTCTTAACACTCTGTTTCGCCCCATTTAGGCGTTCGTTCAAGCTATCCTCTCACTTCCATTTTCCCGCTACAAAAAGTATGAACTGCATGGCGAATTATTTCGCGTTTATACTGTTCAAAAAAGCAGATATTTTTCTATCCGACAAATTTAGCTCGTATTCTTTTTCTCTTATGCCGCATACCCAAACCCCAAATACCGGGTCGGTATTAATGAAATAAAACAAAAAGGAATTTCATGGAGACATTTAAAAATAGCTTAGGAACGCATATACAAAAAAAAAAGCCCAGAAACAACAAAATATCCCTTGGCGGCTCAGCAAGCATCCTTGCGAGTGTGTCAAAAAGGAGGACGCTCACCCAAAAGTGTCCAGAATGGAAATATATTTAATGCCAATTTCCCTAAACCTCGCTTCTATAATGCAGGGGTCTCAAACTCATGTCAGCTAGCGGGCAGCTGTCACGAAATTTAGGTCTCCCGCAAAGGACAGTGCAGTGAAGGTTGGACCGGGGGGAGGGGGCGAGCGTGAACTAAATGTCAGTTAACGTTGCCACTGCAAAGCAGGCCTGTCCCGTATCTCACATATGGGTCATTCCTCAATGAGATTTGACGTCAGGATTCGAGAAACATGTCGATACTGATGTCCAGAATGACTGAAATCTGGACGCATATTCTGAAATATAGAGTGTTTGTTCTACGGCTTTGTTTCAACACATGATGACAGCATGGGGTGCCTCACGATAAAGATACTTGTGACCAATCACGTCCGCCTAGCTCATTAACATACTTATTAAGAAAATAAAATAAAATATGGAACGAAGACGGTCATGTGCGGACCAGGCCACTCACGAAAAGTCCGAGGGCCGCGTGTTTGAGACCCCTGCTATAATGTACCCCCCCCCCCCCCTCCCTGACGTCACTGTCTTTTTGCCTCCACAATTGTTACAACTTCCCTCTATGCAATACCCATGCAAGACTGCAGCCTCCATAAAGGCTATTGCGTATACAAAATAAATGCACATGCGTAAAGCAACAAAAAAAAAGGCAACAGGACCCTCGCAACCGCATCAGCCTGATCCCTCTCGGATTCACGTGCGTCACACCCACGACCTTCCATCGGCCGCGACCTCGTATCGACCCAGATCTTCGCAGAACCGAGCCCTAGTTACAGCTGCACCGAACACGTCATGCTCTTGTGTATAGGTTTTATGCACGAGTGCGTCTCAAAGTACGTGGATGCACATGTATGCAAACAGCTTTCTTTGCCGGAGCGATGGAGCGTATACATATATATATCCTTTACAGCACACTATATGTACTTGCGCCTCCTGGTGTCCGCATAAATAGAGGACGACACGCCCCCGACATCACCGCGCCCTCTTGCGCCCAAGAACGGCGTGAGTAATAGTCATCACACCGTATGGTGAAGTAGCGCACTTTTGACGAGGAATAACGGGACAAGAAAAACACGGCACTCGCTACCATCGCAACTAAATTTATTTCAGAAACGATGCACGCACCCAAGAGCGATACAGAAATGAACTAGCAGTCAAATGTGTCGCTCGTGGATACATATATATATATATATATGAAGCATTGTTTCTAAAATAAATTGAGTTGCGAGGGTAGCGAGTGACGTGCCCTTCTTGTCCCATTTGTCCTCGTCAAAAGTGCGCTACTTTACCATACGGTGTGATGATCAGTCACCAACAAGCCCAGCTTTCAACCCTAGTGAGTAATAGTGTAGGTGCGGGCCTCTAGTAACAGCTATAATTCTTAGCAAGAAATGCCATATCTCCGTTGAAGGGACACTAAAGTGAAACAAAAACTCACAGGGTACGTCCCTTACACATTCGCCTAAGACGACTCCAAAGCGAAAGCCTTCTTCTTCCTCTCAGTTGATGTACTGATACTCCTCCCCCTCCTAAAGCTTTCCGCCCCAAATGTGGTTTTCCACTTCCTCCGGGATCGGAGGCGTTGCAAGCTTTCTTCACCTCACATTGTTTTGCACTGCCTAAGTGTTCGGCCCACCTTCGAACTAAGGTCCCTAAATTTTTCCCTCTTCTTTCTTAAGTACCGAAAACCATTGAAGCGCCGCCGACGAATCTCATTGGCTAACGCTCGTTTTCGGTAGCCATGTTCTTCCTAACGCTTATCCCGCCCCTCGTGAAACGCGACCCCCGCTCACTAATGACGGGAGGTTGGCGGGAGGAGAAAGGCGCGTCAAGTTAGCATATTATCCGCTCAAAGGTGCGTGGCTAATGTACTTACGTACGTGGCTTTGTAAATCTTCCAAGTTAGGAAAAAATGGCGGCAGACACCGGCTGCGCGTGAGAGAGGGCCAGGAGAGGAGGCAGTTGTCGGTACTTGGGTAAAAGGAAAAAAACTAGGGACTTCGAACAAGCCACGATGCTAACGATGCCACGTGATGACGTCATAATGACATCACCAATCTTGGCGATATGTGACGTCGTGACGATGTCATATGGTGACGAACATCACGTGATGACGACTTTTTGTATCACTCGTGTTGACGCCAACACTGCCCACGGTCACTTTTCGTATTTGACCACGCGTCTATGGCTTTCGCCTTAATAAATTAGTTTAGACTGATAAATTGTACTATGAAAACTGTAGGGTCTCTAATGTCACCGCAGTTAGGTCAATTACATATCAGAAGATCGCGTCAAAACTATCACTTTTAAATTTCCCGCAAAAATCTCCGCTGGTGACGTCACGGATTTCAATGTTTTCGTATTTTGGCGACATTGGCTCAACGAAATTTCCTGAAACTCGGTACTTTAAGTATCTGGCTCCCTCAGAAGACAATGTACTTAAATTTTTTGGGAACCACGTAGGCCCTAGTAGACGCCGTCAAAATCTATGTCGTCATGGCGACTGGTGCGCACTTTCTTTTCGCGCGTTTTCTCGGGTGCTTTTTGGTATCGCACAAGAGTAATTTACTAGTACGAGGAAAATCGTTTTCCTCTTTGATGTCCCTGTAAAGAAAGCTGGAAATAATAATTTTAATGGAAAAACTGGTAACATTACGACGGATGTTTGCAGCAGGCGGAATAGTACGTTCTCTAAATTCTATCACTGAAGAAACTGAAGATGAGAAATACCGGCAATGCCTTTTTGGGCTACATCACAAGGCTTGCGAGTATACGGAAGAACAAGACGGAGCACGTACAATTCATCATCTGTCATCTCACATTATTCTCCCGGGACATGTTATTATAACCACGCAGCACAAGCTAGATAGAAGTTCGGTCCTTACCTTCAGGTAATCCTTTCGCGTTATGCTGCGTGATGAATCGCTAATCAATAATTACTAATAATCCTTGGGGTTTTACGTCCCAAAACCACGATTATTATGAGGGAGGACGTAGTGGAGGGCTCCGGAAATTCTGACCATCTGGTATTCTTTAACGTGCTCCTAAAATGCAAATACACGCAGGCCTCAAGCATTTCGCCTCCATCGAAATAGGGCCGCCACGGCCGGTATTCGATCCCGCGACCTTCCAGTGACCAGTCGAGTACCATAACCACCAGACTACCGTGCCGGGTGTCTGACGAATCGCGTTTTGGGGAACACTTTAACCAGAATACCAGCGTATATACAAGTAGCGCAGTAAATACTTCCAGAGCAGATGCTAAACTCGACATCTTCTGTTACATCGCAGGCTTAAACGCCACAACTGCAACGAATGAAGGAAAGGAGATGACTCTTAAGCGCTCGTTTTTTTTTTTGTTGTTGTTGTTGTTGTTGTTGTTAGACACAGTATTAATGAGAACTAACAGACAATAATGCCAAGGAAAGTACAGGGGGTGTTATCTGTAGTATTTAGAACATAAATGTGAAGAAAGTAAAGTGGATGAAAAGATAACTTGCCGCCGGCAGGGACCGAACCTGCGACCTTCGAATAACGCGTCCGATGCTCTACCACTGAGCTACGGCGGCGATCATCCTCCCGTCCACTGTTATGGGGTATATATGTGATTTAAACCTAGGAGTGTTAGTCAGCGCAAATCGCAGCCATGGCGGCGAGTGTGGAACACTCTTTTTTCTGCCTGTTGGCGTCACTACAGTCCCTAGAATATATTCTAGGGACCGTAGAGTCACGTAGCACGTGATCTTTTTGCGAGCTGGACGCTCGGTCGACGCTCGCGCGATAACCTTCATTTCGCGCCCGACTGTACCGGATGGTTTTAGAGGCGGCGATGGTGGTTGCTTTCGCTATTTCTTGGTTTATGCAATACATTACATTGGTAATCTCCTCGCAACTTTCTTGCTCGGCCTGCTCGCAGCATCACCCCGTTCGTTCACCGCGTCGCCGCATATCGGTAGACTGTCGTAGTTTTACGTGGCCATCTACGTGGCCTTCATTGCCCGGATATGGGCCCTTATGTCCGGGCCGCCCTCGGACAGCCCCCGCAGACTTTTCCAACGCGCAAGCGTGGCTTACCGGCAAAAACAATGCCATGGCATACTTTCGGGTATTTTAGATTTCGAAGGACCGAAAGATCTTTCTCGATATTACGAAATTCCCGATTCAACGAAATTATTCGAGCGCCTTCATCCCTTCGTTAAATCGTTTCAGGTGTGTGTGTGTGTGCGTGTGTGTGTGTGTGTGTGTGTGTGTGTGTGTGTGTGTGTGTGTGTGTGTGTGTGTGTGTGTGTGTGTGTGTGTGTGTGTGTGTGTGTGTGTGTGTGTGTGTGTGTGTGTGTGTGTGTGTGTGTGTGTGTGTGTGTGTGTGTGTGTGTGTGTGAACAAGATCAGGAAAGTAGATGCAAACTGACATGCAGTGATCGTCACTGGCGTAGCCAGGGAGGAGTTGGGGGGTTCAACCCCTTCCCTCCCCTCCGCCAAATTTTTCAAGTTTGCACGTATATATATTTTCATACACGCACACATAAACCCCACAAATACGCATGAACATACATAGAGTGTGGATGAACCCAGCCCCCCGAAAAAGTTTCTGGCTACGCCCCTGATTAACGAATCGCAATTGTAAACACCTGCCAGATATTGCTTGTTGGTCGTTACACGAATTCGGCTGCGCTCCAGGGACAAAGTTTAGGACGCGACAGCCGATACTACCTCAGTTACATTTAATGCTTTCACGCCATATCAGGCACGGAAGAGCCAAATGAGAAAGCAAAAAAAAAAACAAAGCAAGGGCCCCAGTCAGAACGTTGCGTTTCTCCATGACAGATGACCTGTTTTTTTAGCGGAGCGCATGATTCGAGCGAATTGCTTTCTCCTGTCGCTTCGCTATGCGTGCGCACGGCTAACAAGGCAAACGCTCGGCCATCGAGGCCGATAAACAACCGGCACGCAGAAACCAACGCAGACCTTGCTTCCGCGTTCGAGAGCGAGTGAGATAGATACCCGTTAAGTGTGGGATTGCAAAAGAAATAAAACAGCAGGTTGCGTTGCGCCAATGCCGACGAAAGCGAACACAGGCTTACAGCGAATGGCTACTCGCCCCTGGCTATACGACGCGTAAACTGAAGAACAAGCAGACGAATTGCAGAAGACAAAAAGAAGCAGACGACAGGTTGCAGAAGAGACAGAAACAAAAAGTTGCGAACGAGGCTTACCGCGCGCGTGCACTGCGATAGAGGAGGAGCGAGAGAGAATTACAGAAACGACAAAAAATAAAAGCGCATAAGCCATAAGGGCGCCCAAACGCAGGCCTACGATTCATCCTTGCCAATGACCCCAAAACCCAGAAGCAAGCGGCGGCGGCGGGAGTATCGCGGTAACCTCGACACACTCATCGCGTGAAACCTATGCGTAGGACTAGTTACGTGCAGTGTCTGCTGCGCTGGCTTCGGTTTACACCAATAATGTACAAATACGTGTCTACTGCAAATCGTATAAGCCGTAAGAATCACTGAAACCCGAGGACTTCGTTTAACACATCATGGAGCCTAACAACACAACAAGAGTAATTCCCGAGAATGTCGTTCAACACATTATGAAAGTGAAACGCACGATTACGACGCAAGGTTCGATTTTCAATTAACTTCGTAATTTCAAGACACACACTCCGATGGTAGCCGAACCCAGTAACTCCATGACTAGCAGATATATTAGACACGCACATAGGCGTGCGCAGGGTTCCCCATTAGGCGAAGGGGGGGGGGGGGGGCGAAGTCGACCCCCTCCCTTCCCCGTCGACGCGAAACAAGAACTATAGGAGTTCACAGAAGTACGCGCTAGCGAAGGTTGTAGGTTCGGCTCCCGCAAGTAGAATGCGTCTCCTTCAACATTCTTGCGCTTGCCCTTTAACTGTACGAAGGTGATCTGGAAATTCAGCCGCAATTGCTACATATTTCAGTTTTATAAACGTGCGTATTACTTATCCTTGGCTTCATGTTTTAGCCGATTCGTTGACTTCAGTTAAAACTGTCTAACTTTCGTTTAAAATTGTAAAATATAAATGTAAACTTTAAGCTTAAAAGATAAGCAGGAGGAAAACATTAATTGGTTTATTTACAGGATATATTATGGTACTAGAGGGACGTAGCCAGGGGGATTCAACCCCCACCCCCCCGAAAAAAATTTCTGGCCACGCCCCTGGTACTCCATCAGGGTCTCCTCGGACACTGTTTACAGTAGAGTAGAGGCCCTTTGTCCAACACGACATAAAACCGGCGCGCCAGAGTCGAGGCAGCTAAATTGTTGCACGCGGTCGATCGCGAGACCTTCGCGCGCCCGCGCACTCTACAACGCTGCACGCAACTACGGCAATCACGTGTAAACGCGGAAAGAAATTGAGAGTCGAGCCACCGGGCGCGCAACACTGCAAGCAGCGGCAGCAACACGGCCACCGCGCAAAACGTGCCGCGCCACTTTGTGCGCGGCCTCATCCGTGCAATCTCGCTTCCTCCTCGCCACAAGTTCACTTTCACGAGCGAAAACAATTCGCCCGTGTTCCCACTCACTTTCTCCGCAACGGCGACGTGTGCGAGATGGAAAGAAGCAGACGGCGTGCGCAGAGGCGTAGCAGACGATTCTTGCATCGTCTGCCTCGAATCTGACGACCAAAATTGACCGCGGCTTTTTTGGTAGCGCCTCGATTACGTTCGCGTTTCGTGGCAGGTATGTTTCCCACTTGCGCAGGAGGTGTAATAAGTGCTGTAGTTTTAGGTGCCAAAACTACGAACTCTCGCCGCAGCCATGGCGGCAAGTGTGGAACACTCGCAGCCATGGCTACGATCGGCGCTGACTAACGCTCCTAGGTTTAAATGTAGCGTAGCTCAGTGGTAGAGCATCGGACGCATTATTCGAAGGTCGCAGGTTCGGTCCCTGCCGGCGGCAGGTTATCTTTTCGTCCACTTTACTTTCTTTACATTTATATTAAAATTATTACAAATAATATCTCCTATACTTCCCTTGGCATTATTGTATGTTATTTCTCATTATTATTGCATCCAACAAACAAAAACGAGCCCTTAAAAGCCATCTTCTTTCCTTCAAAACCATGATGTGTGATATTGTGAGGCATGCCGCCGAAGGTCAAACACCCCGAATTTTTCAATTTTGCATGGCGTACACATACAAACTCACGCACGGAGACACATAAAGTATGGTTAACCCCCTCCCCCTCCCAAAAAAAAAAAAAATTCTGGCTATGCTACTGCGCTGTAGCAGAGGGCTCCGCAAATTTCGACCACCTGGGGTTATTAAAAACTGTGCACACTGCCCTCTAGCATTTCGCCTCCATAGAAATGCAACCGCCGCAACCATAACCACAAGACCACTGCGTTGGGTTGGGGGAAAGGGGGGTACACCTTATGCCGCTGCACTGGAGGCAATGCTATCCACAGTCGGTAACAGAAATGCATTACATTGGGTAGAATGTCCTACATTTGAAGAATGCAGACCACTGGCCAGTCAAAAATGTCCCTATAGTAACAAAATAAACTAAACATATATAAGCATAACACCGTATTTAACACTGCACCCAGAAAGAATTCTCATGGGAATAAATGAATATGCACACAAAGCATGTCAACAACATGCCAATGTACATGCATTTCCTTTTGTTCAAAAACTAAACAATGGAATTCATTGCCATTATCACCGCATGCTTTGATGTACCTCACTAGAAAATTTTGAAAACGGGCTTAAGGAATCTTTTTTTCTCACGCTGGTCTACATGGTTGGTTTTTATTTTTCTACACACATTATATCTAAAGAATGATGCAATTGATGCCCTTTTGTACCTCTTTAACTACTGTGATGCACTTGTAACAAAAGAAGGCCAAACTGTGTTCCTTATAGACTGCTGTACAAGCAATATCAGTGACGCAAATCCAGAAAAACCACAATGGGACACACACGTTGCAATGGCAGCCATTTTGTTTGTTTTTATATATGTGGGTTTTATTTTTAATTATATAATTAAAATCATGCTTTGCAAAATTAAAGAGACAAAATGGGCATTGGCTCCAGGCCAGGGAAAACAGCATTGAGCAGCCAATGGTATAAGTGTACATAGCATGGCAAAGTTAGCTTTTAAGTGACACTCATACGCAGGCTCTAGCATTACTTCTAGCTAATATGTCATTTGGTTTAAACCATCAAATGAAAATGCTATCAGTATTTTGTCCTATATCGGGTAAAGGTGCAGCTTTTCTTACACTTCAGCTCCATTCCCCATAATGTATACCTGGTAGAAGTAGCAAGCTCCCGCATTTTACTCCTGGAAAGTTCCTTTTAAAGCATTTTTATGTTCACCGGTGATTTTTTTAAAATAACTCAATAATAGTCAAACAATTGCATTCATGCTTCATTGTCAATGGCTTCGAACGAAGTGTCAACATAAATAACGGTAGATGATCAGGAATTCTTTATTTACTTTGCATTTCAAAGCCCGGCATAACAAACATTTAGGGCACGCCAGAAGTAACCTGTAGTATTCCAGAAAGCTCGTGCTCTACGGTGCCTTTTGAAATGAAAAGCAGCTTTCAAAGTTGGAGTTGCAGAGAGTACACTATAACTAACCGTCAAGCAATTCAAATATAGTGTTTGAAAGATGAATCTCAAGGTGGGACACTTGTAAGGGGCGTCCAACCCAGTTTGACCACAAGGGATGATCTGGACCCCCTTGACCCCCCACCTCGTGATTTATGCCACTGAGCAGTATTAATATTCGCAACTCCTACTATAACCCAAACTTGCAACAGCATGACGACCAACGGTATGTGGAAATAAATGCTTAAATGCCGAAGATTTATGCATCGAAGCACACCATAGTGGAAGACTCCAAATAGATTTTGACCACCCGAGATTTCTAAGCCTACACCTAAGCCACAGTCTTCACATTTTCTCACCGTGACCGGGAATCAAACCCGCTAATTCTAGCCAGAGTTGCCAGATGCTGCCGAGCTAACAAGCAAACAATAATTCCAAAAGAAGCAGAAGTTCTTCTCGATCTTGAAAATATTCCTTTATTTTAATTAAAAATGTCGCTCGAATACAAATGGAAGGTAAAAAAAAATCTTTATTATTTTGTACAGCGAAACTACATTGGAAGATGTGTAAAACTAAAACAAAAGTACACATCTACTTTTTAACATGGTCTCCACGGTAGTGTACGTAGTCTGTTCAATGCATGTTTGCCAGTGCATGAATAACATTACTTGTTGACTGCCTCAACGTACATTTGATTTCATTACTTAATTGCTCGGTCATCTATAAACCTGCTATTAGTGAATGTAACTAACACTAAAATAATTGCACGAAAAATGTGAATAAGCCAAAAGATGTGACAAGTGACTGCAAAATTCTGCGTTTTGATGAAAAAAAGAAGCCCAAATACGCTTATAACTGGAACTTGGAACTCTGCATGCTTCTAGCTTAGCCGAGCAACATCTTAGCCACTAAGTTGCCACGGTGAGTTCATCATATCTTGTAGTCGTAACCACCCCAACGACACAAGTATTCGTGCCACAGGCAAATATTTCTGCGAAATTTTCAGTGTGTGCCCGAAGAGAAAAGTATGAAAATGTAGGCCAAAGAATTATTGGAATTAATTAGCGTCAAAATGCACCGACAAATTACAGAACCAAATTTTGTGAAAATATACAGGACGTGCACTCATGCTTAATGCAGTGATGCAACAGTCAAACTGCAAAAAAAGTCCATGTGTAACAGATATTCTTGATTTTGTAGCCGAAAATTTTGGATGATTATAAAAAGAAAAAGAAAGGAAGACAATCTTATCCAAGCTCTGCACATCTTCAGTCAGTTTACAAATTTATTCAAACATAAAAACAGGAGACACGTGCATTAACAAATACCTTTAAAATAATGGTCAAACAATGTTATGTAGCTACGAATCCAATAGGTCTTAAAGAGGGTAACACTAGCAAAAAAAGAGAATGCACAGACGATTGAACTTTGTCCTATATCTAGGCCTCAGTTTTTGGAGTTAATTTTTTTTTTAATTTGGAGGGTGTTTTTTGGAGTTAATTTTTTGGTCTGAAATTCAGCGTTTATCAGCGTTTACTTTTAGTAAATCCCTAATTCTCTAAAAATGCGGAGTTTAATTTTGCACTATTCTCAATACTCCAATGTCTTAGAAACAGTGATATCTGAACACGAAAACATCAGAACCTATATGCGAACACACTTGGTGTGGCCATAATAGCTCTTCTGTTTTGCATCACTTGTGTCTGATAACAGCGTAATTCCTGGGGTCAGTGACCATGACTGTATTGTGGCCCATGTTCAGATCGTTCCCTTCATATATGTGCACATGATTGGCCAAGGAAGATATGATATTTTGATAAAGGAAATTATGCTTCGTTATCTAATGAGCTTGCTGTATTCCTGCAGGAATTCAGTCATTTAGCTCAATCCGCAGGTTGCAACACCCTATGGGATACATTTTGCTTCGCACTAAAGCCATTGGTTGACAAACATGTCCCAAGTAAACACTTATCTGCCAAAAAACCCTGGGTTACTCTGGAAGTCAAGCGAATGATTAACAAGAGACATCGTCTCCTGAATGCTTATTGAAAGCAGCACAACCCTGCCGTAATTGTGGTGCTAAAGTTGCTTGGGAAATATATAAAAATAAAAAGCAAGATTGCCAAGGAAAAATACTTCCTAGCATTATTCCCAAAGTTACAAAATAACCCGAAAGAAATGTGGAAGTGTTTAAAATCAATTAGCAAAGAATCAGTGGGCATCCCGAGCTTAAACAACGGCAGTGTACTTCTAACTGATGACATCAATAAAGCTTCTTCCTTCACTCGCTATTTCCAGTCTTCTGTAACTCACACCCCTGTCACAGTGAATTACCGCGTGTTTCCGACAATGTGTTTGGACCTATGCCGGAGCTGTTCGTAACACATGGTGGTATACTTACATTACTTGACAATATAAATGCTTCTTCTGCAAGTGGCCCTGATGGTATACCCTCTTATGTGTTGAAGGCTTATTCTGCCATAATTGCCCACTACCGTGTTGTAACCTTTCAGAAATTATTGCGTACTTCTTGTTTACCCATGGAATGGAAAGTTGCAAACATGGTTCCGGTCCATAAAAGTGGCCCAAAAAATATCGTCTCCAACCATAGGCCAATTTCTCTAACGAGCATATGTAGTAAAACAATGGAGCACATAGCTTACAGCGCCGTAATGAAACATCTAGAAAATAACTTTTTTTACTGAATTTCAGCACGGCTTTAGGTCTGGCCTTTCTTGTTCCACACAGCTCCTAGAATTCATTCGTGACCGTTTTCATTCATTTGACCTTGGTGTACACGCTGATATTCCTAGACTTTAAAAAAGCATTTGATTCCATCCCCCATGTTATGCTTTTACATAAACTTTCATCGCTCAGTATTACTCCTGCATTGGTTGATTGGATTAAGTGTATATATCTACAGGATCGCATGCCACGTGTAGTAATTAATGGCTCCCAATCTGAATATGTTACTGTTACCTCGGGAGTCCCTCAGGGATCTGTTTTGGGGCCTCTGTTGTTTCTAGCGTACATCAATGATATTGCTCGAGATGTTTCATGCAAAGTGCACCTGTATGCAGATGATTGTGTGATTTACCATTGCATTAGATCTGTCTCTGACCATGAGTACTTGCAACGCAATTTAGATAGTATCATGCACTGGTGTGTTAGGTGGCTGAACCCTAGTAAGTGTCAATGCGTCTCCTTCACTCGTAAACACGATCCATACCTGTTTGATTACACATTAGACATTGTCCAGCTAACGCGAGTAACTGATTATAAATACCTTGGTGTTCATTTTTCATCAAATCTTACTTGGACTAAGCACGCTGAGTATGTTACAGCGAGATCCTGTAGAATGCTAAATATTGATAAACGAAACTCCTGCTTAGCTCCTCCCAAAATCAGAGAATTACTTTATTTTTCGAACGTCAGACCTATATTACAGTATGCCTGTGTGGCTTGGGACCCGCAAAGTAAAACCCTATCTAATATGCTCAAGCTGGTACAAAACCGTGCAGCCCGTTTTGTCAGGTCTAACTATGACTTCACGTTTAGTGTTAGTGCACTAAAGGATAGGTTGGAGTGGGAATTACTAAGTACACGTAGAAAAAACATTACATTAGAAATGCTTTTCAAAATCTTTCACGGCATGGTTAAAATAGATAAAGAATCTTACATTTAACCTCCCCATTTCTTATCTCACAGAAGTGACCACTCTCTAAAATTAAGAAAGTTTTTGCAGAACAAAGGTATACCTACACTCGTCTTTTCCACACACAATCTCTCGGAGGAATCAGCTTGCACAGGAGATTGTTGACTGTCGCACTAAAACATCGCTCAGAGACATACTGTTACACTCATAGCTGCATCTTTTTTTCTGTTTTTGAGTTAATCTTGTTTTCATAGTTATCCTTTTACGTAAGCTTATTTTACCCTGTGTATTCCCCCCTGCAATAATGCCATCAGGCGCTGCAAAGTACTTTAAATAAATAAATAAATAAATAAATAAATAAATAAATAAATAAACACATGAAGCGTATTTCAGTTGTCTGGAAGGTTTGAACGTGCAAACACCTATACACACCTGCACAAATACTTTAATACAAAAGACCTACGTTTGTGCGTATCAGACCTTAAAGCTTGTTGCAATAGATACAAGCATACATTTTACGAGGTCTGTATTTTCGATGTCGTCTGCCGCACCCCAGTGCCACCAGGGGACTGTATATCATGATTTCGTCTCGCGCTCTTGGGGGCACTAAAGCCTCTTTAAATCTGCGATGGGTGCGGTCTACGAGACACTGGTGACGTGTGGTAAAGTTTATATCAGCCAAACTGGCCAATGTATCAATGACCGCTTGAAACATGCCCTTTCGATAAAGTACTGAACAGGGTCACAATGGCCATTGAAATTGGAGTTTATCGGATAAATCCGAATTCTCGAAAATTTTGCCGGCGAGTGTTTATCGGATTTATCTGAAAACACTGAGCCCCACCTATATCCAATGTCTGAGGCACAGGTTTCCCATTTCAGTGATGCTACCGAGGACTTCTGATTTGGAGCAATTTTTGGAGCAGCAAAATTTCCATTTTGGAGCACTTTGGAGCAGCAAAATTTTCATCTTGGAGCACTTTGGAGCAGATAATTTTGCATCTGGGAGCACTTTGGAGCAGCGAATTTTATATCCTGGAGTGCAATACAGAAGCATATTGCATTAACATTCAAGCACCTGAGTATTATTATGGGGCTCTTATGAAGGCTAGAAATATTTCGATTCATTGCAAATCTCATGGAAAAAATCATCTCAGGAGAATAGGCGTGCGCACAGGGGGGGCCGGGGGGCGGCGCCCCCCCTAATCACCTAAGGGGGGGAGGGGGGCGCGAAATCTGCCCCGTACATTGACCCTTGCGATAGCAATTATATGGACACTCTCGGCTGATTTTTGCCGTCACCGTTGCCGTAATTTTCCGTATAAAGTCCAAATTATTAACATCACCACGCTTATTCTAGCCGCGGGTAAAAGCTCGCGAGCGCTGGCGACGAACGCGGCTGCAGCGGAGATTAAACTAGCCGGCCGTCTGTCTCCGGCGCACGGACAGCGCATGAGATAACATCTTCCTGCGTGCGGGCCTGCCGTCGATTGCTCATCAAACAGAGAGGAAACGCCCCGCCCGTCTTTCGTAAGGAGCATGAAGGGAGGCCAGGGGAGCGGAAGGGGGGGGGGCGCATCTTTCGAAGGGCGCAGTCGCTTGCGCGCGCGCTATCTCGAGGCATCAGGAGACGGCTCGTAAACTTGCTGTGCTCTCAACGCTTACTTCGCGTTTAGAGAACTCAGAGCAAGAAAACGCTTCGGTTCCTGGAGGGGCCATATTCCCTTAAACCAGCGTTTTGTTGAGTTACGCGAGATCGGATGCAAAAGAGTTAGCTGCTAGTCTTACTTCGTTTCACAATACAATTTTTGGTATCGCATTCATTGCTTCGCTCTTAAGCGAAACTGAGTTTTTTAACCGTTAGCTATTGGCCCCCGAAAGCGAGGGGCGGACGTGTAACATGGCGTAGCCGCTTCACTGTGGGCCGTCAGCGACGGGCCCGCTACTGACAGCTGCACATTTGCGGCTGCTCCGACCAGGAGATATGATTTTACTAATGAGATGACATTTTTAAAAAAGCAAGCAAAAAATTCGAATTGGAACCCTAGCACGTGAGCTCGAAAGGGCAGGGCCTTTTAGCGGGGTATTTACCGCAGAGTGATTACAAACTCAGACGTGCTGGCTGAAGGAATTACGAAAAAGCTCTTCCGAATGAAGATCCATGGATTAAGTATATCTGAGGAAAAGTGTGAACGCGTTTCCACCGTTCGCGTGCTCTTCCATAGACGCGAAGCAAGGAAAATTCGATATTGTCCCATATATCTACTGCTAGCGATCCCAGATTTCATTCCGCGATGTCCGGAAACAAAAGTGACAGACATTTTAGCAGTACACATGTAGTTATTACTGAACATTGCTTTCCTTACGTGCCGTGCGACGCTTGAAACGAGCTATCAGCAGCGTTTCTAGAACAGACGACGTCCGCCGATGAATCGCCGTCGCACTTCCTCGCTACCGATAGGCCTAGACGCCACGAGCCTCTGCGGAGAGCGCGTTTTGCTATCGAGCCGACTTGCAGAACAGAAGCTGCGTCGGCACCGTGCATGGCATCGTGGCTTACTCGAGACGCACGCGCGAGCGCTATTTATCGGTTGCGACTTTATTGGCAGCCCCAAGATCGAGCTGCACATGTTCTGACGCGCCGGCGGTGCGATTGCCGGTGATAGACGCCCCCAAACCCGAGACTTTGGCGCAGTTTGGCGCAAATTTCGTCGATATTATCAGGATGGCGCAGTAAATACAATTTGGCGCACTTTGGCGCAGTTGGCGCAGGAGTGGAATCACTGCATTTGCTCGAGGGGTGGGAGTTTGGGGTTGGAAATTTAATAAGTTGCACATTCTGAGACAGCAAATAACTGCATAATGGTAGCCAAAATTTGCAAGTCTCTCTACACACAGTACATTCCAGAAATGTAATTACATGTCTCGAACAAAATACAGCACTCATAGTCGGGTCTGCTAAGGTATGTGGCCAAGGGAGGGGTGTTAAGGGGGAACACCTTCGTTCCCCCTTAACTAGGGCTCTGTGTTTTCGGATAAATCCGAAAACCGAAAATCCGCTCACCGGTCAAATTTTTGACAATTCAGATTTATCCGATAAACTCAGATTTTAATGGCTAGTATGACTCTGTTCCATTCTCGAAAGGGAATGTTTAAGCGGTCATCAATACATCAGTCGATTCGGTCGATACAAACTTTACCCCACACACCAATATTTCCACGCACTGTCATGCTGAGATTTCACTGCACCAGGTTGATGGACCTCTTGGCAGCTTCCTTCAAAGGAAATGTCCGACGGCACGCACAATTCCAGGAAGTGATCAACTATATCGGAAATACCTACATGAGGTCAGTGCGAGACATTGCACCAATAAACCCTTCCATGAAAGACCGTCCCATTTCCATCACCATCTACGAGTTGCCGGAACTCTAATGACGTCCGGCAGTGGCGGTGCTTGCAACTTGCTACGACAACAAGCTTGCTAGACATAAGATTCTCATGATAGACTTGCAAGTGGTTCAGCAGTGTAACACAGTAATTGGCATGTTGATACAAACCGCTCTCCAGAAGGTTAGAAAGGCCTTACAGCCGACGTAGCTGTGTCGTGCTCCGATTCAAAGCTGAGAATCATCAATCGAAAGGAGCGAGCTTCCATCAGTAACAGCTATACCAAGTAAAATATCTTAACAGAAGTTGTTGCTTGGCTAGTTGGTACATAACTTCGAGAAAAGCCCGGGCGACTAAGCAGCACGCTCCTTTCATGTGCTTCTTTTTTCTGCTGGTGGCCCATAGGCGTCTAGGTTTTTCTCTAAGCTAGTAAGGTATGCTTGCGTCCATTACAACAAGCTCAAGGTTGTAATACTCACAAACGTAAGTGTTTTATATTCAAGTGTTTGTGCTTGTGTGCATGTATGTTTGTGCGTTTAGACGTCCATACAACTAAAATACGCATCGTCTGTTCTAATGTTTTTGTGTTCAGATATCATTTCATTTTGGAGAATTGAAAATATTGCAAAATTAATGTCCGAATTTCGGATTATCAGGGATTTCCGAGAAATAAACTCCGATAAACGCTGAATTTCTGCCAAAAAAATAAACTCCGAAAAACATCCTCCGAATTTCAAGAAAAATAAACTCCGAAAACACGGAGCCCTACCCTTAACCAATGCCTCCGTACATTAGCGTACACTCCAAGCTCGCAAATGCATTTTTCAAACGAGTCCTTTCTTGTCACCTTCATGGCTTAATAAATTAAAATGTAACTACAGAATCTTTTATAGATTTTTGTATCCTAAGAGATCCCCTTCCTTTACCGTCTTGTAAAGGAGGGGGATCAGAATAACTAGTTTGGGTACTGTTGTGTGCCGACAGCCAGTGCCTCGGCTATTGTTACCACCAAGTGGCCCCAGATGATCCGAGCAACAAACCCACCGAACGAAATTGCCATAATCGGGGTTCATGTGCGTTTCAAAAAACAAAATTTGAGGGTATTGAAGTAATTTCAAGGGCCCATGAAATGTTTTCTTTGAGAACACAGAATTCCAAGTAGGACTGTTTATACTGTAGCATTTGCAAAACACTATGGATAATTTTAATGTACGTACAATGTTTTTTTTTTTTCATTTTTATTCCCTATAGACCCCACTAAAGGGGTATTACACAAGGGACGAGTACATATACTGCTTTTTGCCGTTGGCTATCTTCCACTCGAACAGTTTGTCTAATGACATTGTATTTTGCAATAACATTGACTCTTTTGTAGACCAAATATAGTCTACTGAATTTTCACTGCGAAATTTATGTACCTTCGGCTAGTAATGCATTTATGTACCCACTCCTGCGTGGTCCTGCAGTATAGTAAAATCTAAATAATTACAAGGCACGTTGTAAGGAAGAACCAACTAGCTGGGGTTCTTTAGCATGCACTTAAATCCAAGTGCAAGAGTGTTTTTGCGTTTCCCTGCTATCAAAATGTGGCTGCCGTAGCCGGGAATCAGACCCGCATCCCAGAGCTGAGAAATCCAATAACTTAGCCGCTAACCTATCATGGCGGGTGTCCAAGCCCTCTTAAAGGTCAAAAGAAATCAAGGAATTCCTCTCTGTAACAAATATGTAGCAGCAGTCCAAGCACTGTTAAATGTCAAAACAGCCACAAACAATTAAGCTTTGAGAGCTCGAACTGGGCAGCCTACATTTTATGAACTCGTGAACTCCACATTTTCTTACAATGGTCATGTAATAAGAATTTATTGACCATTTTTGCACATGCATTTCAACATTGACACTTGTACATACACAACCTTGTGATTTAGTGCAGTTGCGATTTGTTTATTCAACGTACCCCTTGAGGCCATGAACATAATGCCATTACATAGGGGAGGAAAGGTCACACAGCACTTTCATAAAACATACACATATACATGTTTGTATAAGATACAGATTCATGCGACAACACATCAGCAGCATTGGACCTTAAAGCCACAATAACCAAGAATTAATAAACACATGGGCATTTACAGTAAAACAGTGCACACATTAGAACATACAGCAGACTCTCGTTAAATGGAACCTGAATGGTCCAGGAAAATGTGTTCCATTTAACAGGAGTTCCATTTACGGCGAGAAGAACAAGGGTGCAGAATCCAAGTACGAAACCAATTATACTAGAGGCACATGTTCCATTTAAGCAGTAGTTCTGTTTGAGACATATTCCTTTGCTGAGAGTTTATTGCAATTGCATTAAACAATAGCCACATTAAATGAAAAGTCAGGTGTGAAGGCACATAAATTCTTGAAGTTTACATAAGCTTCAATGGCGGTGCATGATGGAAGGTCGTCCCAATATTTTATTGTATGGTAAAATTGATTTCATGCACAATGATGCACGACATAAGGCAAGCTTTATTTCATCCGGACGGTCTCGGCACTCTTAACAAAGCTGCGGTTATGAGTAAACAAATCACCACAAAGCAATGAGTCACGATAGAGCTTGTGAAGGAAAACTTATTAAGCCACAACATAAGTTTTTTTTTTTTCGAGGATTCTGTAATTCCCAAAGCATGCGCATTTAACCAGACTCAAAGATCCTCCGTGGCCTTCTGAAAATATAGTGCCATGGACTGACGCTTTCCACGTCATCAAACATACAATGTTCAAACATATTTACCCGGCTTTTCTTTCGTAATGGCGGATGCTCTCTTTCAAAGAGGGCTGCCTCGGGGAGGAACCCGCTGAGCTATTGCCGCAGTGTTTCGGAAACTTTCCTGCACAATTCACGGAGCATCCATGATCATCTAAAAACTTAACATTCATTGTCACTAACTGAACTTCAAAAAAAAAAATCAAAGGCGAACGTGAAGTTCGGCTTTATTACTGCGAAGGTGCATAAAACTTGAATACCGAGATTTCGTCTTATGACTGAAAATACGGGCTGAAGGCAGTCGATCCCAACAGCAGCACAGTACACCATATTTACTTGCGTGCTACTAACACTTGTTAGCATTGACTAGTGTTAGCTAATATTGGTTATCAGTTGTATAACACTATACGTTGTCCTCTTTCAATTTTGATCCAGTTATGAAAACAGCGCAGAACAATTGACAAAATCCCATTATGGGATGATAAAGCTCATTCAAACAATGCCGCGAAGCAGTAAGCATACAGTACGAATCGGGGAGTGACGTCGCTACATTTCATACATAGGGAAGAACCCTCCTGACAAGAAACATGCAAGGCATAAGCAAAAGCAGTTATCAGTATCATTACAAAGAAATAAAATTCTAGTACGGTGCATTTAATTGACTTGCTGCCAATCATTTCATGTAGAGTGTTGCTCACTTGTTCAAGGCTACGTCACATTGGTTCACCAAATCAGGTGATACGAAAGCTTCGCTGGCCAACAACCTTCACAGCGTGGAAGTGCATTTCTTTAGAAAAGTATATATGAAAGCAATATGACTGCTCTTACTGTTAGAGGTGGCCCAGCCAACTAGCAAACACACAGACAAAAAAAAAAGTGGCTCTGCCAGTAAACATTACCACACCAGCTTCGATTGATTGATTGATCTTCGCAGCACCTACACAGCTCTACTGAGGTACAGTTACGCTGCAGAGTGGTTGACAAGAGGACATACTACACAATTATATTCCCAAAAATCAAACAAAGATGGATGATCCATTCTTCATGGCGGGCACAGAGTAAAAGGAATGGGCCAAGCATCCGACAGCCATAGGTCTGTGACCGTAATGTTGTAAGATATTTTAGAGTCACGCCTGCAAGTGTGCTACGTAAAGAGAATGAACATGAGATGCATGCATGACAATTAAACAATCCAAATTTATATTTGGAATGAATAACCGATGCACAGGCAAGGAATATGACAAAAAGAAAACAACAGATCACAGAAAAAAAAAAACATCTAATGTGACACAATGGGACACAACCAATGGAACCAACAGACAATCAGGCCAAGAAAATCATGTGGGACATTTGTTATTTTTAACTGTAGTGTAATGATTATGGCCTATACCGAAAGGAATTTCAAATTGATTGGCTCCATTTGCTGCGTTTAACAAAGAATTGAGCCTCTTGAACATCTCCTCTTCTTTCGTAACAACAGGACATAGTTCATACACGAACAAAGATTTCAGCAGAGGGTTCACAGGTTACACATACAACAGGTTACATGTTCAAAAACTTTTAGTTACCCATCAATAATTTGCCTAAGGTTACTCATCCAATGTGTTACATGTTGAAAGTCTTTTAAAGTTATCCATCAATAATTTGTCTAGTAACTTTATAAAACAAAAGTTCCTACACCTCACAGCTGCCATGTCAGCCATAGCTGGTAAACAGGAATTTAATGGTTCCCCCAGAGATTATGTGGCTAACAAGACCACCATTTCAATCAGATATAAAGTGAGGTTGCCTGGAACCCACAGCAAACTATTTTTGTGAACTCCTCACAGGGCCGTAACTAAGGGAGGGTTGAGGGGCTTCTGACACCTCCCGAATTTTTTTCATGCTTTACCTTTTCGGGTGACACTAAAATACTTGCACGCCTTCACAGCAACCATCAGTTGCCAAAGTTAGCCGTTCTACACACAAACACCCCCCGAAAAAAAATTCTTGGGTATGGCCCTGACGTCTCATATTCTCTCCATGGCACACAACTGCTTTTTGGTTATCACTAGGACTGCTCTGTAGCAATATATATCAGGAGAATAACACCTTAAAACAGAATAAAACAAGAGAGTCAACGTAGCAAGTTTTCAGAAATAACATTTCCTCTGCCAAAAGAAAGCTAAAGTATGTGAGATAGTCAAATCCACATCACACTGACACACTGGGATAGAGTCGGAATTTCACACCAACAGCGTTCATCCAAGAAAAACTTACCACCTGCATCACATTTCACTTGTTACCTGAAAGGGACACCAAAGGAAAACTCTCCGTAAGTGAAAAAAAAGGTTACACATCCAACAAAAGAAAAGACAAGAAAATACCGATATTACTTAGGCAAGTGTTGGCACGCCGGGCAGTCCTGGCTACACTCCTGAACTCTCAGAGAAAATAAAATTTTGATTCAAGGCACTACATCTTGTGTTTCCACATGGACCACCACACTATAGAGCTTGCAGGTGCACTATGCCTCCCCCCCTTTTTTTCTAACTTGCGCAATTTTTGGGAACTTCTCCTCCTAAGTCGGAGATGCCTGCAAAAAATGGATCTGTTAAATGCAAAACTTTTTAATCAAGAACAATTTTTAAAAGTAAGCTCTCTCAAAAATGTCACTATACATGTAAACCAACACACAAACAAATTAACATGAGCCACAATTTCAGCAAATGACACTTTAGCTGTCACTCAAAAAAGCGACAGCAATGCAAGAAAAAAAAAAATTGGGCGAAGCTTGCACTAGCCGCGCAAGGCTTGAAACTGCAAAACTGGACGATTCTGAACACTAATTTGTTGAGTAAGTAGGACCATAGGCCGGCAAAAAAGTGTGAAGCTCACTCAAGAAATATATGTTGTCTTTAGGGCTCACTCGGACTCGCCAGAAATCTTCTAAATCTGACTCACTCGGACTAAAACTCACCCAGACTCGGACTCACGGCTCGATCGGAGTCTGAGTGAGCCTGATTGAGTCTACTCATGAGCAATTTGCCAACTATGATAGTGGAATTTACCTAATTTCTGTGGCACATACCCGTTTTGATGACGATAGTTTTCTTCTTCACTTTTAGTGGACCAGTGGTGAGTTGTGGGATTTACCCAATTTCTGTGGCACATGCGCCTTTATGACGATGATAGTTTTTTGGTACGAGATGAGCAAAAATTTCTTTTCGCGAAAAACAATTTTCGTTCAGTGAAGACAAAATGGCGGCCAGTAACCAAACATTTGTTTCAAGGCAACAGCCCTTTGCAGAGCTGTGGTGTTAAGGGGGAAGGCTAATATGCCCCCAGTAAATTTCAACCCCCCCCCCACCCCCACCCCAGCTCCACCTATTGCCCCCTTGAGTGGCTGGTTCCCTAAGGAACGACCCTGACGCCCATTGCCTCCCCCCCCCCCATTCCCTTTTAATGTTGACTGCTGCTATGGCCGCCATCCCCCTCCCCCCAATCGCCGCCTAAACCAGGAGCAAAATCCTGGCGACGCCCGGCTTTGCGATATACTACTCATTCGTAAGCACCGCAAGCAATTCTAACATCTTTTAACCTGTAATTCTCGTCATGCCATTTCATCTGGCTTCAAGTTCAGCCTTGGACGTGGCTCCTTTATTACGTAGGCCTAACAGGTTTTTCCGCCATTTTTGCCAGCACGCGAAAACGCCAGCGCGTTCACGCGCACGCACACACACACATACACACAGAAAACACCGTGCCCCGACCTACCAGTTACACAGTGTACGAATGATGCCATGAATGCAAATGAATACCTGCCACAACGAGGCTTTTTTACAGTTTTAAACTGAAAAAGGAAAGCGCCACTCTCACTTCGCGACAGTCATTTCGCACGAAAATATTTACGCTGACGGCCCGTGGAGAGCAATTCACTGCCATTTCTGGTAATATCGTTCGCTGCCGCGTTATCCTGCAGCGTTTTCATAATGCCTGACGCCGAAATAACGATAAATACGACTTACCCACTCGGACGCACAACAGCTTTGCTTGAATTCGGCGCGGCTTCTGAATGAAAAAGGCGGGCTTTTACAGCGGCACAACTTCTGCCATCTCACGGCACAGTAACAAACTCTAATATAAAGTAGAGCATGAAATAACCGGCACCCTTGTAAAAAAATACACTTTTGCTCACACGCACGAAATATTTCATTTGTTGTGCGTGCTCGTAAACTGTAAAGTAGGAGTAGGTTTGTCAGCAAAGAGGGCGCTGACGTTGATAGCGATACGCTTGGGGTTTGCATCGCCGTCATCTGTTCAGTGCGACGTACAGTGTACTAGAATGGGGCAGTGGGCTCACTGCCGTATCCCTGCGCCGCGCCGCCGTGGCCCTCTCCGCGTCGACAGCCTGGGCGCCCGCCAGGGGCGCTGCCGCCAGTATCTCCTGAAAACTTCTCTTGCGGGGTGCGAAGCGCGTCCCCTGGTCGGGGTTACGCTGGTTACGATGTAGTTCCAGGGGGATCAGCAAACGCGGAGTTGAAGGCGGTAAGAGGGCCACCACAATGACACTTAAAAGAGACCACAAAAAAAAAAAAATGGAGGGAGGAGGGGGTCGAGCATTTTATTCTTCTTTTAAGCTGATTCCCCTGCAGCGCATGTTCACGCCATTCATTCGTTTGAAAGACCTTTGTCGATCGGCACCACTGCGTGCTTTTTTTCTGCTGCTTGCTGCTTGTTTTTCTGAAGGATCGGCATTTGTGTCTGTCCGCAAACTGCAACTGTCTCAAAGACGGTCCGCCGCGGCATCTGGACGGGAGGGACGCGCTGAAATTGCTGGGGCAGCGTTTGACAACAAAAACAGCTGGACCCAACGAAGCTAGGAGTGACCGATTAGTCAAGTGCGGTAACAATAAAAGCAAAAAAAAAAAAAACAGGAGGGTATGTCACAGCAAAACCATACTCGTGTACAGAAAAAGGAGATGTAGAGGGAAGACTGAAGTAGCTGTCAATAGGAAGCGGCGACCGTAGGGATCGGGCTTCTTTTGGGACGCCCCAGTGCCTGTTAGATCAACGTCGTCGTCGGCTGTTTATTGGTCGTGACCATTTCTGCATTGTTAATCATATGGCAAGCATTTGCGCATACATAGGCAGCGGTTTGTGTAAATAAAATCAGATCAGACGTCTATCAGGTCAGGAGGAGGAGCCAACCTGCTCATTCAGTGCCGGGTGTGCGGCTGTCCTCCTGATCTGAAAGATACGCAAAGTATTGGTAAGGGAACCATGCAATTAATACGAACGTGAACTGATTGAAGCGCAAATCTGGATACATATGGTTCTAACAAATGCATTAGTGTATCTGTCACTATCAAAGAAAGAGATTGCTTATTTTAAAAAATGTGGTTACTGATGTCATTCTCTCTTATTGTGAATCACACGTGTTTTATGTACGACGCATGCGCGCTTGGCTTTTCAGGGAACGTTATGTGGTTTCAATAAACCTGTTGCTATAGTTCCAGCGAGTGTCTTCTCTTCTTGTGTAAGCGTCCGTAAGCTGGTTTTTTCGTTTCTTCAAGTATGTATACCAACAGGCCCAGCAACAGATTCTCCTATTACGCAGACCAGCTCATATATGCGAATAAAAAAAAAAGAAAATAAAAGTGAGGCGTTGTTGTGGGGCTCGAAAGGGGAGAGTGAAGTCGCTATGATCGTTGCAGTGGCTAAAGGGCATTGAAAATCGTATCGATCAGCAGGACAAAAAAAAAAAAAAAAACTTCAACCCCCCAATTACACGCCCTATCTAGCTGTTACTGCAGCGGCTATATGTGGAGGAGCATTCATCTATGCAATAGCCGCTTAAAACATCGCCCACCCTTCGTAAATCAGTCACAACGACAGTAATTTATTTCACAACTCACAGAAATGTTGCATCAAAAGAAGCTCCGTGTGTTGCGCACCGTAGCTTTGACTTTTCTTGCGCGCAAAACAGCAACGCGCGCTAGCCGCGCCCAGCAATCCGCCGGAAAGTTTCAGGTGACGCTGCGAGCCGCGCCGCCTGTCGGCGGCGACATGAAGTGCGTCACGCTCCGCCGCTCAGTGAGCGCACTACAAACTTCTAGAACACTGTAGTGCGACGGGTGCGACGATCGCTTCTTATTTAGCGAATTTTACTTACTATGCGGAGTATATGTAACAAGTGACCGTTAGTGACTAAAACGTGCGGCATATCAGAAGAATCGTCAAGACTCTTCCGCCTAGCTGTGGCGGAATAATTTGTAGCTACGTACGGTATCGGTTATTCTCATCGAAATGTCGATTAAACAATCAGCTCGGTGCTGTCTTTCAACAGCGGCGTCTCACCGCGCATGCACGACCACAGGCACACATGTTTTCCTTACGATGTTATTAAGGCGATCGAAAGCCTTATATGCCTCACCAAACGCGAAAATTGACCGGCGTCCCGCGTCGGCGTCTCCCGTCGACGAAAAAATAAATATCACATGATGACATGGCCATATAGGCCGTATATGACGTACGTCCTCACACTCTAAGAAAGAATCGAGTATTTGGGGAGTATTTCTGCCACACAACGATAATCGTCATCTAACACGCGTACTTTTTTCCTCGCGTTATCACCGTGGTCCCGGCACTTCCCGGTCACGAACTGCGCGCGTTATCAGCGTGACATAGCATTGTTGATAGGAAAGTGACGAGAGCCGGGTTTTCAAGAAAGGAAACGCGAGCAAGCCGGACGACGATTATTGTTGTGTGGCAGAAATACTCCCCAAATACTCGATTTTTTCTTAGAGTGCATGACGTCACAGATCGCCAAAATTTGTGACGTCACATGATGAAGTCATCACATGCATCTTAACTTGGTCAACGGTGGGTCCATCACGTCTATAACGCCTTGTGGGCTTGCGTGTCATATAATTCGCAGGCGTATATATAAATTGAAAAACATACACATGGACATACATATATATTGGTTCAAATGAAATTCATTTCGCGATCGATGGGCAGTTTCTGTGTTTGTCAGTGCCATGCTCAGCGAGTAATAAAATACCGGAAACATGAAGAAGTACCATATTACGTCCCAGTCCGATAGTTTCATCTGTCTCAAAGCGGGTCACTGAAACAGCCGTGTGTTGGAGCACAAACATATGGGGGACGCGACGTTTGCGATGTCACGTTATTGTTATAAAAATATCACATGCAGATTTTTTTCATTATTCACGCACGAAGGCGTTCCTGCCACGTCGTTATCCCATTAAAGCCGGCCGCAACTTTTCATGAAAGCCGCCATTGTTGAGGGCCAGTGCGTTCAGAATTAGCTGCGTCCATAACTTCACTTGCAAGGTATCTATAGGTCTATGAAGCGTGGAAACTTGGGCAAGTTGGTAGCGCTGTGTGTTGTTACCTTCCGCTGTCCTTGTTTGTTGCGCTGTTCGTATATTCAATTATCTATAGGTCGTGTTGCAAGTTCGACGGTTCGATTCCGCGGCAACGGCGGCCGCAGCTTTTCGATGGTGGTGCAACGGAAGGACAACACTCGTGTATTTAGATTTAGGCGCACATCAAGGAGCCTCCAGACGGTCACAATTACTCCGCAGTTCCCCCGCGTGCCTCATAATCATGTGGTTTTGGAACGCAAAACCGCCAAAACTAATATTTTTCCCTGGTGCGATCCTGATCACGCGGTGGTCGCATGCCGACGTAGGCGAAATGCAAGGACGTATACTGCGCGATTTCAGCCAGCTGCATGCACATCAAAGAACCCCATGGGTGGTCGAAGTTATCCGGGGACTAGCTGTCTCTCGAGTTACTAGTTGGTTGGTTGTTCATGAGGTTTAATGGCCCAAGGCTGAACAACCAACCAACTGAACTCGAAACCCTAAGTGTGTATTTTGGCCTTTCCCCTTGCTGTGACCGTGACAGAGCCTGCGAAAAACCCGAGGTCGCAAAAGATGCCCAGCGCAGTCGGTTCCTCGGGGCTCCGTCTCATGGAAAGAGGGGCCCACCTGCCTGTTTTTTTTAAAGGGCCCGGCCCTAAACCACCAAGAGGTGTAAATTCAGCTGTGGTGTCGCGTCTGTGCATGAGTCTACAACGAACACGTGACCGCGAGAATTTTTTCTTTTTTGAAACGGCGCTATGCGGCCTTCGCACGTTTCGCTCTTTCCTTCGCACGTCAACGCTGGGGATACCGAAAAGCCCGGTGAGGAGCAAGTGATCGTTTTTATTTATTTTGTGGCGCTCTTCCGCGTTTGACACTGTTGATCGTGACGGCACTCGGTCTCAATGCGCCCGTTTACTTGAAATGTAAAAAAAAAAAGATATTCGTAGGTGGGCCATCCGGCAAGCCGAAGATGCCGCCCGGGTCCAAGGACTTCGATCCGTCACCTGAGGCACCGCCATATCATCCTCTACGGAGGGTGGGACGGAACAGGCGTTAATCCCCCCCCCCCCCCCACCCTCCGCCTGAAGGAAACTGCCGGACTAACTTTAAATAAAGTTTATTCATTCATTCGGAGGTGGTTTAGGGACCCTTATTTAAAATTTGAATGAAGCTTCTTTCTGACCTGGGGGACGATATAAGAAACCTTTCTGTGCAGATCTTGCGCAAAAAAGCGGACGCACGCGCTCTGCGCACTGCTTGTACAAAGTCTAACCCCCGGGCCTTCTTGCGTTGTGTTACAAAAGTGTAACACATATCTTATGGTTTATGTAGGAAATTTCGCATGGTTCGCGCTTTGTGCTACGGATATCTGGCGCCATGTCGCACATCTATACATTAGTTATATATCTAATCTCGTTATAACGAACACTGAACTAAATACAAATTTTAGTTAGTCATGCTTGATTTCAGTGGCATAAAGTAGTATTTTTTGCGCGAGCCAGACTTCCGAATCGTTAAGCTGATTTTTATATATATATATGTGTGTCGGCCGTTACAACGAATATCCGATATAAGGAACTATTAATGGTCCCTATGCTGCTTCTTTATAAAGCGATTCGACTGTATTATTATTATTATTATTATTATTATTATTATTATTATTATTATTAGTATTATTATTATTATTATTATTATTATTATTATATTGCTACCTTTGTGAAAAGGGCTTCATTCACGCCCTTCACCGCCGCTGATAATCAGCCCGGAATTGCACTATCTCCGTGATTGGCCTGCTTTTTTTCAGTGAGGATGCCGAACGACGCTTAAAAATCCCGACCAAGTAGAGGCTACCTATCTTTACAGTGTTCTAGCATTCTAGTACACTGTACTATCTTGAACATGATCTTGAACTTCTAGAACACTGTACTTGAACTTTGAAACGCTCGTCAACCGGCAGTTAGTATATACATGGCTTGAAATATTCGATGATTTGCCCTGCACGATTCTATGATGTGTAAAAGGAATTTCCTCGCAAAATCTGGAATTTATAACAGCGCTATGTAACTAGAAATTAAACCGCAAAACTTATCGATCCAAAGTGCCACGGAAAAGCTCAGCGCCCCGTTCGGACATCGCTTCTGATGACAGCGCCGCCACACTAAAGTGCGTCTGAAACGTAGCCTCTGCGATTGCCGATTAGTAAAACGTCTCGGAGGCCAAGCCTAAACTTCGCCACACTTTTGTCAATTTTTGCATTTAGACATTTAACGTTCAGGGCGAACTAGTTGCCACAAAAACGTTACTATCCTTAGGACTAAAAGGCGTGGTTTGTAAATACGTTTCATTTGGATGAAATAAGCTCCCGATGCAACGCAGCGGCGGACTGCAGCCACTGCGGTGTCTTTCCCATGACGTCATTGGGCAAACATGGCGCCCAACGGTGAATGGAGCGTCCTCCCTGTTGAGGCACGGGCCGCGGTCGATAGGCGATTTTCCGTCGTCTAAACGCCGTTTTATTTTCAACCGAACCCTCCTCGAGCGGAAAGCACGGACGCGAAGACGTCATGCTTTGAGGGTTCGCACTTGCGGTGTGTGCTTCGTCGCCGCCAAAGAGTCGAGTGAGAGGTCGCATCGTGCGACGCCCCCGTCTCTGCTGCCGCAGCTTGCTGCCCGAGTCGTGAAACAGCATGACAGACCTGTTCAAGTCGGCGTTGGGTTACCTCGCCGGCGGTTCGTCTTCTTCGGCGAACGGTCGAGGCGCTGAAGACCACGAATTCGTAGGCCAAGTGGTCGAGCTCGGGAACCAGAGGTTGCGCGTCAAACGGGTTCTAGCCGAAGGTCAGTTTTTTTGTCTCTTTTCTCCCTTGTCTACAACATCACCGCATGTTCGAAACGCTCCCAAACAGCCCTCGATCTGATTTCGTACTATATCGCCGACCCCACCGCGTTTTGTTGTCACTACAGACTCGCCAACGCTGCGCATTGGGCTCCTTTCAATTGATAGACGGCAGGCTTTGTTTTTGTTTCTTAGTCGCAGAGCTGGCTGCGTTTTTGCTCGCTGCTACTGCGAAAGCCGCGGAGCCTTTGCGCCAAGGCGCGGCTAGCGTTTGACGGTGTGTCCCTTGGAGGTTCTTTAATGCACGTCACATCTCCGCCCCGCTGTATAGTATCATACTACAGCCGCGACTTGGGAGCGAGCGACGTTGGGGGGCTGGCAGCTGTTTTTTCGGGGCCACTGGTGGGGGGAGTAGTTAGTTGTCAAGCGCTGCTCCGCCGTGATTTTTATGATTTCTAGCCGTGATCGTGTCCCGTATGGCCGGCCGAGCCCGCAACACACTCCACTTTATCGTTAATCCGGTTTATCCCTCCCCCATTCGTTTATTTAAGCTCGTATATATCGACTTCCCTGATTACTCGTCCTCGTCTAATACAGACGAGCGCGCGGCCTGCTTTCGGCTTACTCCATTCATTTAGTGCTCCTTGGAGGGCTGCTCCATGCGATCCACGAACGGAGCGTTCAAAAAAACCAAACAAGAAACGCACGCCCGACGGTCTGGGCTCGCAAGAAACAGGAGCTCTAAAGGGGTAGTGGTGGGCACGGAGCAGTTTCGATTTACGCTCCGAGAAAAAAATAATAAAATAAAAGCGAGCTACTGTAGAGGCGTGAGCGGCGGCCCTTTGCGTCCGCGTACCTTTTGTTTTATTTGTTAACGCGTTCGCGCGTTTCGTGCCAGGCGCGTCGGACGCTTTCAAAACGAAGGGGGGAGGGTTTTCCTTTCGTGTTGCTCTTTGCTTGAAAATCCCGCCCCATGGAAATGCACGCCGTATTGAAAAAGAGACCGCTTTCGCTCCGTATGTTTTCGAAACGTCTTGCTTTGGAACGAGCACATCTGCGCACGCTGCTCACTGACCCGCCAAGTTGAGGGATTCGCGTAATTCCGCGTTCCATTCGCTTCCAGAAATAATTGTGCGTTGCGATTACAGCAGTTCTCAGGAAGCACCCCCTGTCTGTCACCCTGTCCGTGTCTGACCTTGCATGTGCTTCTTTTTTTTTCACCTGTGCTTGGAAGCGCCTGTTGTTCTCTCGTTCTATTCACCTTTATTTATTTATTTATTTATTTATTTATTTATTTATTTATTTATTTATTTATTTTAACACTTGAAAGGATCCTTTTGCACGTTTTCCACCGTGTAACAACACTAGCACCAACATGACACCTTTGAAAATGTCTGTGGGTGTACTGGTACCTCCGAAGCCATTCTGTTCTGTCTGTGCTTCGACAGTTGTGTGACATTCAAACGGCGCCTTAGTATGTGCTATTCTGTGCATTATTGTTTGTGGGTTTTCATTTGAAACTCGCTGTGAAGTCGATAAGGGTAGAGATGTGTGCTTGTTGGTATGTCATTTTCACTTCATGATAGCACCACAAAAACAGGAACGTTCAGGGAAACGAGACACAGTGGTGTGTCGTCAGTTTGTCGCTTCTTTCTAAAACATTACGTTTGACAGAGAGAGAGATAAGAAGGATCAAAGAATGCTGAAAACCACACGGCGTCAGTTTTACTGCAACGTCTTACCCTCCATGCTTACTAATAACCTTAGTAAATTTTGGAGCGTAATTAACTCCCATTCATGTCCTGAATCATCCTTAACAAATTCTAGTGGTGGTCAACTCGATGATGACCATTCTGCTGAACTTTTTAACTATGCCTTCTCGTCTGTTTTTACACTAGAAGTCTTTCCCACTTCTCTGGTTCTCAGTCCAGCTAATAATTATTGTTTGCCTCCACTTGTCATTTGTGAAGATGGTATTCCATCGTGATTAACTGACCTAAAGGACTCTATATCTATGGATTTCCTTGGCTTTAATAACAAAATTCTCAAAAATTTATCTTGTAGTATTTGTCCAATCATTTGTGCACTTTTTTCGCAGTCATTATCATGTGGTTCCATCCCTCACGACTGGCGCATAGCCAAAGTTATACCAATCTTCAAATCGCGCATTCGCTTCGATTGTCTTAACTGTAGACCCATTCCATTGACATGCACCTTCTCAAAGCTCCTGGAACATGTTATTCACTCAGAGATAATTATCTCGAAGATCACAACATCGTTTTTAAACAGCAGCACGGTTTTCGCAAGGGATTCTCTTGTGACTGTCAGCTTGCAGGATTTACTAATGACGTATTTGCCTTCATGGACGTCGGGTTTCAGGTTGACGCCTTGTTTCTCGACTTCTCGAAGGCATTTGATCGTGTCGCTCACCACAGACTACTACTTAAGGTAACGCATCTCAACATTGACTCCCAGGTTGTAGCATGGATCAAAGACTTCCTCTCCTCTCGCATTCAGTTCACCTCCGTTAACGGCTAACTTCAGTGGTGCAGGCCTCATCCGGTGTAGCACAAGGGGGCGTGCTAGGCCCTCTGCTCTTTCTAATATTTATTAATGATTTACCTAATGGCATTTCTCCCCAAATGAGCTTGTTCTCTGGCGCCTGCATTGTGTGTCGTGCCATCAAGTGACCAGGACCACCGATCCCTGCAATTTCACCTCGAATCCATCAATTCATGATGTTCATGATGGCTAATGAAGCTAAATCACTCCAAGACTAAACTCGTCTCCTTTACACAAAATTCTAGCCGCCTCCCGACCACATAGATACTTAAATCACATGCCCGTCGAGTCAGCCACGTCATACAAATATCTAGGACTTCACCTCCAATCCGACCTATCCTGGAACTGTCATCGATCACATTCTTGCAGCTGCTAACTGCTCCCTTGGTATGTTAAAACATAATCTGCGCCATGCTCCTGCTCATGTCCGAAAACCTGCGTATATTACCCTAATCCGTCCTAAAATTGAGTACGCTTCAGCCATATGGGACCCAGAACAAGCATATATCATTGATAACATAGCTCTTTCAGCCCTGAATTTTTTTTAACGGGTAGATAATTTTTTTTCTTGTTGATATTGCTTTTTTATCACCTCAAGAGAACAAAAATAATTTTTTCTGAGCATCCCATCAGTCTATGCGAAAAATAGCGCCATGTCCTATATATAGGACACCAGGGCTTAGTGGTTGTGAAGGGAAATATGGTGAATTTCGATATTGCTATTTATTTCACCATGTTTACATGTGAAATTGTTGTGAAGCTAGCATGGGAGCAACCATATATTAGTTACTGCGTCTCAAAGGTCCAAAAGCAAGTTTTTGCACTCGGGACACAGTGCTCTTCAATGCACTTGAATGGCCATTATCAAATTTTGGACGCCTTGTAAGCTTTAACATCATAATAAGTTGCCGAATCCTCCTTTGGTGCGCCGCAATTATTGTCGCCCGTGCCTGCATGGGTAAGCTGCTGGAACTGCACTTCATCCTCATTACCTTCAAGCCCTCTCATGCACCATTCATAAGCGGAGTAAACGTATTCAGATCAACTATGTACAATCTCGCTGTTTGGACCCCCTTGCAAATAAGCAAGAAATGCAGTCTGATTTCCGACGAGAATAACAAGAAATTGGAAACAGACACAAACGCTACGGCTCCGGGTCGTCATGCAATGCATTCAAAGATCTCACAACCACTAAGCCCCGGTGTCCTATATTTAGGACATGAAGATTTTTCATTGCAGCGGCATAAGCTGAAATGTTAGGGAAGGCCCCCTTTGTAAATAAGCCGTCAAGCACTTTAGAAACAACAGAGAAAATTACGATAGCTACAGAGAAAATAGTTATTGAGTAAAATGTCATCAAATATTTGATTGCGGCGTTTGTAGTCTTTTTCACCTTCCGCCATCTTGTTTTCAACATTGCAGACTTCCGAGGAAGATGATGATGGAAAAACTACTACCTATGTTTGCACAGGTGTATTGAGGATACCACAGACACATTCTATAATTTTTAGTAATTTATGTCACAATTTATAGCAATCTTCCTTCGTGTCCTATTTATAGGACGCCAGGGCCGAAAGGGATAGAATCCCTGCAGAACCGTGCTGCTCGCTTAATTTTGTCTGACTACCTCATTTCACTAGCGTCACTGCCTTAAAAGCTCGTGCTGGCCTTGATAACCTTTCCCATCGTCGTAAACTGGCCCGTTTATCTCTTTTTTATAGAATTTATCGTCTGTTGCTTTATGACAATCTTTTCAGTCACCCTTAGCCATCTTTCTACGCCGTGATCACCCTCTCAAGATCAAACGTATCACACGCCATACTTCATCTTTTTCTAATTCGTTCGTTCCAAAAACCATCATTGAATGGAACCAGCTTCCTCGAAATATTGCAATAGAAAGCAACATTTCGAAATTTAATGAACTTTTAAAATACGATAACCAAGTTTAGTGTTCTGCTTTGTTCTCAATAACCCTTTTTTCGTGTTCTATTATGCTGTTCTGTTATTTTGCATTGCATTTTTAAATATCTCTTTCAATATTTTCAGTATGTGTTGTGTTATTGCGTTGCCTTTTTCATTATACTTAAACAAGTCTTTTTTTTTGTTTGCAATTTTTCATGCTTGCTATGTTTCTATTGCAGTATATCTTTTTTTCCCTATGCAATACCCTCCAAGTGAGGGCCTGTAGGGGGTTGCTTGAAATAAATAAATAAATAAATAATAAACAGACCGAATACTGACCCCAGAATCTGACAAAACTTGCCGGAACAGTCAAGTTTTTGGCCCAAAACCAACAACACAAATGTACATGTGTATGTCAGAATCAGCCACCTTAAGCATGCAAAACATTCTCAATGTCATGAAAAAGAGCGAACTTTATTGGATGCATCATGTATGCAAATTTCTCTGGTTGGGAGGAGTGATGGTTGTGGGTGCAGCTTGTACTTATTTGGTTGTGAACCAACCATAGATAGTGCGGTACACCGAAGTCCAGCATTTTCTTCGCGATTCCAGAGTTTAGGGAACAAGCTACGAAACAACAAATTGTCACTATAACAAACTACGCATCCATTCCTTAAAGGTGAAAGAATGCACCTATGGAAAGGCTGTTTGTTCTCAATCGCGCAGATTATCATATACCTCTGTGGATGCAGGTTCAATTTTTGTTCAGTTATTATCATTTTGCTCAATTACAGTCGCGATGCTTCATCACAACTCTGACATTTTCACCCAGAAACAGAGAAATGCAGTTGATGGTGGTCAGTATTGCTTTTGCTCCGCTGTAAGACGTGCTGTGCTGTCAGTTTCAGGAGACCCCATAGATCTGCTGTTGAGTGACATTTACTGTAGTGTTTGGTCAGAGTGTCATGTCTGTAGTTATATGTTTGCCGGCAAAAAGCAGTACTCTTCTGTCAAGAGCTGCTCCCTCCCTTTTTTTTTTTTTTGCTGCATTTGATCAGTCCTAATCTGTTAAATGTTGCAGCATCAAAAGGTTGTCTTCAATCATTTTTTTCTAATGGAAGCCATTTAGACAGGGAACACTGCTTTCGAATGTTCTTTCTCCGGTCGCATTTTACTTGGAATACCTGTGCCTTTTGAGATGCGCACTCCCTGTTGTATGTTTGCATCGTTGTCATTCAATTCCTGTAGGCTGTTCACTGTTTTAGCAGAAAGATTGCCTTCATTTAGTCTCATTCCAGTGGTGCGCTTTGATATATACAAACAATGTGGGTTGCTTCTACGCCAAATATTTTGTTTTTGGGCTTTCCAAGTCTACTGTTATAAGGTTTTTTTTTACTTCTTTAGCTTACTGGGGGCGTGCGAACACGGAACAGACGAAGGAAGAACCACAGAACACGAGCGCTCACTAACAACTGGTTTATTCACACATTAGAAGAACACATTTATACACAAAGGTGCGCGTGTCAAAAAAAGAAAAAGAGTACAGCACGGGCAGCGCGCGAGGCACTTTATCAAGGCACTTGTCTAAGAACTATCAATGTAGTTAAATTCAGTCATGTAGTGATAATGAAGGATGGCTTATACACTGGTCTGCATTCCTGGAAATGTGATACGCTTCAGAGATTTCGCGTGTAGTTTGGAGGGGATGCCAGAACAGAATAATTATTTTTTGTTCTGTGGTTCTGTGGTTCTTCCTTCGTCTGTTGTGTGTTCCCGCACTCCCAGTAAGCTGAAGAAGTATGAATTACCAACTAGCCCACCTTTCGATACTTTTGCAAGGTATCTTTTGACATTTTTTTAACATTTTTTTTTACTAACACAGTGCAACTTTTCTTCCAGTGCTCCTTTAAGGAGCATTTCTCAGTGCTATACAAGAAAGGAGTAACTTCAGTTGTTCGATTGCAGGAATATGGCTCTGATGTTCGGTTTTGCGTTGTTGTGTCTTTGCAGGGGGTTTCGGCTTTGTATTTGCGGCGCAAGATTTGTCTTCAAACAGGGAATACGCACTCAAGGTAACGACCCAGCTTTCTTGAGTTCTCGTGGGGCTTGCCAATTTGGCACATCCTGTAGACTATCCCTGCCTGTTTTTCTTTTCTTTCTGGCGGCGTCAATATATGGCGTTGAAATCGAAAGGAAGTGCTTGATTACGCATGCTGTGCAGCTGTTTCCTGTTGATCATGACCCTGAATTTTTTTTTTTCTGTTCATTTGCTTCTCTCGGACCTGCACAGCGAATGTTTGCTGGAGATGAGGAGGCGAGCAGATCCATTCTCCAGGAAGTCAACGTCCTTGTATCCTTGGCTTGATGTCGACTTGTCGGCTTGGATGGCTTTGTTTCTGGCGCTCTGTAACCAGTAATAATTTTACCACATGTATGAATAGCACGCATGATTGGGGTCGGTACTAGACTGGTATTAAGACAGAGTCTTGGAGTGGCAAGAAACTGTCGAACAAGGATCGCTGCTGAAGCATGCACCTTAGTGGGGGGCACTTATCACTGGTGCAGCAACTGCCGGGACGTATACAAGTCCCCTGTCAAAGCATCAGGTACAGAAACGTTACTCGTTTGACAATTTCTCAACGTATCAGCGGTGCTTAGCATAATTGAGTTAAATATACTTTTGAAGACAGCGGAAACATAACAGAGGGGGCACGATGCAATTTCAAAGAACATAAAATTTTCTACATACTTTCATCGGTTTTTGACTGCCTACTTCTCATTATTCCAGCAGTCTGCTTATTGACAGGCCAGAAGATCACTGGTAGCAGCCACATTCATGGCTAGATGGTTTGCTACATTTTGCAGTGTGTTTCAGGCTTCCTTCCGAGTGCATGGTGCATCTGTTTAATGAAACAAATTTAAAATGGGTATAGGCCTTAGATAAAACGTTTTATTTATAGTGACTATGGGCAAACATAAATTTGGATGTCGGTGGCATTTCCTCCTCAGAGGCGGATCCACACCAGCCTGCACCAATGAGTGACATCTATATCTCATTTATACATCAGATGCTACACTATGGAAGCTACCGAGACTCCTTGTAGTAGATGCCTTCGCACGAAGAAACAGTTCAATGATTTTGCCACCAATAATGTGTGCGTGTGTGTGTTTTTTTTTTCATTTGTAGACTGAGTAATGAATGAAGCTGCTTTGTGCCTTAGAAATAAATTAACCCTGTTTTTTATATGGTTGTCTATATGTTGTTTTAGATCGCTTAGTGTCTCTTTGTTTTCGTATTGTAACTTCCGCAGTTAGTTCTGGTTTCGCGCAGCTGGAGCCAGCTGCAGAGGCCACGTTTACGACGACGAAATCCAAGCACGAGAGGCGCGGACTTTCACATTTTTGCTGACCAAACTTCTTGCATAGCTCCCACAGCATTGCACCTGATGCATGAAGCTGAGTATAGCCCCTTCAGGCACAAATTATGATGCACTGTCTGCAAATGCGTCCAATTTGGGTCACATAGTTGCAAGGCACTTACTATTACATTCCAAGAAAGAAAGTTAAGGAATGTGTTGTTTTGTGTGTGTTAGTAATTAATGTTAATTAGCATATAATTGAGTATCTAATTATTCTGCAATCAGTCAGCTCCAGTTCTTGCTAAAAAGAATCAAATATTGGGCCCAAAATACATGTCCAGTTTGATTTTTGGTTTTATTCGTTTCGAGCAAAGAAAAAGAATATACTCTTGACTTTGGTCCTGGAACGGGGCACATCGAATGATTGCCAAACATGGTAGTGTCTCCAGTAAAGTGATTGTCTGCAGCAATACGCAGCACAATGAAGTTAAATGACCGCTAGTTGTCCACTCGGGAAACCTGTGCAAATGTGCACACTGCGTTTCAAGCCATTTGAAGAAACGCTTTGTGTGACACGCCTCCACAGTTGATGTGTACAATTGTGCACACCGCCGTTGAAGGGGATAGATTGATCTCATAAGCTGGGTGGTTGATGACCCCGCCATCAAAACATCGCCGAGTACATAAGCGGAACTATTTCTTCACTCACCGAGACGGTCAGCTGTTGTGCTTTGGCCATCTTGGTGAGGCCTCTCCTGCCTTCTTGAGTTGTATCCGACTAGACCCTGCCGCATTTGCTGCTAAACAGTTCTGTCCACTTTGCAAGGGGCTAGAGACGTACAGCATACGTGGTGCTTTGCTAAGTCACGCGCAATCTTCTGTATAGTGCTTTCTTTGGTCACTGCTGTCTCCTTGCTAGTCGTTTGTTGGCAGACCTTGACGGTTGTCGCAGAAAAAGCTTTCGGGCCACCCAAACGTGATAGACTTCATCGCAGCTGCGGCCATTGAGAAAGGCCAGTCGGGTCATGGCAAGTCGGAATACCTTCTCCTCACAGAACTCTGCCCAGGTGAGAAGATTGTCATGCATTGCATGTTTTGTTTGCTCTGGCTTTCAGAGTACTGCAGCTTTGGAAGAAACATAGAACCTATAATTTGAGGACCGTTTTAAAATGAGCACTGAGTGATGTTAAGCTGGCCATGGCTATCAAACTATTTCGTACAGTAGACTCAATTACAATATAGTTGAACCCGCATACATCGAACCCACATACTATAGCGAATTACAGTAGAACCCCGCTGTTACGTTCCTCACTGCTGCGTTTTCCCGGCTGTTACGTCGTTTTCCGCCGGTCCCGGCATAGCTCCCATAGGATACAATGTATTGGGAACCCCGCTGTTACGTCGTAACTGTTGGACCGTTCCCGTATGATACGTCGCGAAGTGTGCTCGGAGCCGACCGAGTGACTATCAAAGAGAGCCGCCATGGTGCATTTCACGCAGCCTGGCCTCGTTTGACCGTAATATTAGCCGCATGAGAGGCGCAAGCAACAGAATCTTTCAATTGATGCAAACAAAAGCATGGCCTTCGAGATTCAAATTGCAAAGATGGCGTCTATGACGTAACTGCTCGCGAAAGCAAGGCCTTCGAGATTGGCATTTACTATTGACAAAAGCATAGCCTTTGAGATTTGTATTGCACAAACATGGCGTGTATGACGTAATTGCTTGCGAAAGCAAGGCCTTCGAGATTGGCGCTCACTTCTGCCATCGCGTTGGCGTAGACTCATCATCATCGTTATTTGTCGGAGAGCGGGAGGAGTTTGAGCTGGTTGGAGCTCGCATGGTCGTGCGTGCGGTTCGTGGTCGGACTCGCCGCGCCGGTCGTGATTGCGTGTGCTTAGTTCTTTCATGCCTACAGCTGTTGGTTTAAAAAAAAACCACATACGTTGATTACATTTCTGTGGATGAGGCCGTCGTAAGCTCCGCGTTTCTATCCATCGACTAGATCGCGGCTGAGCGCGTCAATTTTCGTGCTGCTCGTAAGAATTGAAATAAAATTCTGTACCACTAAATATTTTGCCGTTTTTCCTGTTTTTCGGCTCTTACGTTTCCCGTCTCTTACGTTTATTTCTTACGGTCCCTTCAAAAACGTATCAGCGGGGTTCTACTGTATTATGATTATCGAACACTTGTAATATCCCCTTGAATGTATTTTCTATATGTAAAATATCTTATATATCAAATTACCTATATATAAAATTATCTTGTGATCTCTTTCAGATTCGGTATAGTATCAGGGTTTGTCTGTAGAATGTTGCTGGAAGCATTGTTGGCTCCAGCGGCAATCTTTGTTTGACTTTGCATAGCATTAAGCTAGTTCAAAACATCTGGAATGGCAAGCTAACAACTTGTTGATGGACAGCTCTATCAGAAATGAGGTTTTAGACAGTAATCTTAGAAGGGCAACAGCTGCATTAAAGCTTGTATTTTGTTTCATCTACAGGGCAATGAGAAATTTTCAGGCTATGAGACAGAGCTTCATTGATTGCATTGATAACTTTTTAATAATGGATTGCTTTGAAAATAGCTAATAGTGTTGGGGAAGACAAAATATGGTTCTTCTATATTCATCTAAGTATAGAGAGTTTTACATGAGACAAGTGGGCACCGCGCTGTCACCTTGGGCTGTTAAAGGGACCGACAACTGATTTTTCTCGACACAGTTTTTTATGGCGCGACAGGAAGCTCACCCTTCGTAGCGTTTGTAGCTGCAGTGGTTTATCCGAAAAGCACGTAGTTATTTTATAAGCAGTATTTTTCGATCTGAAAGGCTCCAAACACGCATGGAGGCTTGCTTCAGCAACGCTGAGAATTGATAGCGATGCCGCTAGCCCTTGTGAAAGCTGTCGTTGTTCTGCTTTCGCAGGAGTTACTGTAACTATGCTTAACCAACTTTATTTTTAGCTTTCCAACCATTTTTGCAAATAGCAAGCTGTTACAGTGAGATGTGTGGCTTTATACACCTTCCCGGTATTTGTACAGCGTTGTGTGCGCCTGCGCCCAAGGTTGCCTGCGCCTGTGTCATGGATGGCTTGTCCCGGCGTCGTTACTCTCTCGATGCACGAGCCAAGCCAAGTCATCGAAAACGTCACTATGCATATGCGCGGCCGCGCCGAGTAGCAGCGCGCTTCATTTTTGAGATGAAGTGTAGGTAGCAAAACTATGTCGGGGCTCTAAAATCTTAGCGACCTGGAAACTGCGTGCACGGTTGCATGAGCACGCTGAAAAGTTGCTCAAGACGCGCTGACGAGCATGGGATCATTACGTCACGCGAAGGCAGCGCCACTTTAATGCATACTACTAACGCAGGCCTATATGTACATTATTATGGAGTAATACCTTTTAATATAAAGAAACGAACAATATTTCATTACTAACAAAAACATCGTCGACCGCGTACAGCAATCAACGGTCACGTGGCCGTCTTCATCGGATCATTCATGTTTTTGCCGCCAGAGGCGCCACAGGTCATTTTTCGCGACTTTCAATTAAGAAATAAAAATATAAATCCATCTCTCACGAAAAAAAACGGTTGGTTTGAGTCAGTGCGACGGTCAATCTTTACATCAGTGGAGTCAACTCATTTCATATTCTGGGTAGTTGTCGGTCCCTTTAAACGGATGTTTTCTTATTTTTATATACTATGGTGTGAATTAATGAGGTCATGAAACGTTGAATGCACCAACCCAACAGTCTTGATGCATATTCGTCTACTGCGGCACTGTTTGTTTAGTTGTTAAAGGTACAAAAATGGCAAGGCTACAGCACAATATGGAGGTGCCGAAACCCATCTGTAAAATAGTCTATACGATTGCTGCGTGCTTTTATTCGTGCATCTACTTTCTTGCGTGTGGAATGGATGGTCATTTTCGTGTTCGTGCAGCACTGCGGGGTCATCTTGTGTGCTTTGCAGCTTTGAAAAGTCGTCCAAAGAGACCTCTGTACCTTGTAAAACATAAAACTACGCCTACATACAGGACACACAAAAAAAGAAGTGGACGGGACCACTTCTTTCTTCTTGTGTCCTCTATGTAGGCGTAGTTTTATGTTTTCCATGTCTTACCAACTAGCCCCCCACTGTACGCTTCTCTGTACCTTGCATTGATGGTGCAGGTGGTCCCCTGGTGGATGTCCTTCAACAGCGGACGACAAACCTCAGCCTCGCTCAGGTGCTGCAGATCTTCTACCAGACGTGCAGCGCTGTCCGTCATATGCACTCGCAGAGCCCGCCTATCATACACCGCGACCTCAAGGTCAGTTGCTGGGCAATAAGCGGCGTCTCAAATGTGTTTCATCATCATCAGCCTGACTGCGCAAATGCCTCTCCCATGTTTTGCCAATCAACCCGGTCCTGTCATTGCTGCGGTCACATTATTCCCACTAACTTCTTAATCTCATCTGCCCACATAACTTTCTGCCCCCCTTTTGTGCTTGCCTTCTCTTGGAATTCAGTCTGTTATTCTTAATGACCAGCGGTCATCTTGCTTACGCGCAAATGCGTTTACGAGAACTGAAAGCCAGGCCAGTTGCTTGCAGTTCACATTAACCATTTCAAACACGACCTAGGAAGAACTGTCTGTAAATGCATCACATATACACAGCATTATTTCAAGGCTCTCAATAAGTTGGCTAGAAATCATTCCTTCTCTTGACAAATGATGCCATAAACCCAAATGACTGTGCCATAAACCCAAAGTCCATGGCCATTGGCTCAATTGAGCATTAAGACCTGCTTAGTTACAGCGGCCGCCGCTAGATGCCGCCACGTGCCCATGCGTGCGGTCACGATCACACTGAAAGTAAGCCGCGCGCTCGAGGAAAAAAAGAAAGAAAGTGCTCAAGGCCATGACGCACGTTGACAAACAGACACATCTTCTTGCCTCCGTGTCATACCCCTCTGTGCAGCTTTCAGCGTGCTCGCTGGTACGAAAGGAGAGGAAAGCGCTTAATGCGTGAGACAAATCTCGTACTTCTACTTGACGAATTCTAGAAATCTTTTAGGCAGTCAATTCGTGAGGCAATGAGCTCGTTTAATGAAGCCATTTGATGATTGCTTGGGAAAGTGTTGCAGGGCCCCTTTAAGTTGTAGAAACCTGTTGAACAGTCATTTGGTGGTATTCTGCTTGTGATCTTATGACCATTGCGAGACTTTATATAGTTGTAATATGTATTCATTTTGTGGTAAAAGCAGCACTAAACAACCTCAACACAAGAAGAATGACACAGGTCAGGCGCTGTTCAGCACCCGTCCTGTGTCCCCCTTCTTCTTCTTCTTCTTCTTCTTCTTCTTCTTCTGCTTCTTCTTATGTGTTGGTGTCTTTTTTCTCATGTGTTTTTGCACTGCTTTTGCCATGAAGATCGACCAACTAGCCCAGTTTTGCATGCTATTGCAGTTTGTATTTGTTTGAAAAGCCAAATGTGACTGAGGTTTTCACTTCTGTTGTTGCCACTGTGCCTGCTGTTGTTGCAGATTGAGAACCTCCTGCTGAGTTCCAAAGGCACCATCAAGCTGTGTGACTTTGGCAGCTCGACGACTAAGTCCTACAAGCCCGACAGCTACTGGACGGCCATCCAGCGGAGCCTAGTCGAAGATGAGGTGAGTGCACTACACTCTGTTATGCTCGAAGACTGTTTTTTTGCAGCAACAGTTTTAGAGATTCTTCCAACTGCACTTACAGCGTCTCTGTCAGGGATGTGCGGATAGTATTAAAAAATTTTTAGTAACTGATCCTGAGCTTTATGAAATTGTCCATTGTTTTTTTAGTGTTTATTGTACACATCTTTCTAGTTTGCTTTTGTGTGCACAAAATGAAATTCTTGTCATTACTTAGTTGTTCACTTAATAAATTCGCCCATAGAAATATGGATGGGTTACATTTTTTTTTTTCAGCAGCTGTTTAAGGTAGGTCACCACCTCTGAGAAAAAATTCTACAGTTTTAGTGCAAAAGTTGTAATTATTGTTTTGGCTTGTAGGGCTTAGATAGCTTGAAACTTTAAAATGACAAAATTGCTAAAAATAAAAAAAAAAATAAAATTTATAAAAATCAAAATGTGCCAAAATATGGATGTTGCGGCAATAGTCATAACTAAAAACGGTAGGTGCGATTCAAATGCAACTTGGCAGGTACGTAATGGGAACAATAACCTGTGCATCTGACCACCACGATCGTCACATCTCTAAGCTAAGATGTGCTATCCTAAAAAGACTGGTAAAGTTGATGTCTGGCAGGTTTGTTTTTCGCACACTTGGCCATAGCATAAAAAGTTGCTGCTCATTTTCAGTCATTCTGCTTGAATGCACAGTTCCATATATAAAGAAATCACTCTCGAAGTTTTATGCGAAAATATTTATTACAAGGAAAGTTATCACTGTTTGCATAACTGTAAGATGCAAAAAATTATGTTTTTGAGAAAAATGGCTTTAAAGATTTGAAGCGAATGTCCATCTGATAAAGAAGCATTCACTATGTCTGAAATTTAGCAGGCTCATAGCTTGGACCCTCTTTTGAAGCAAGCTGAAATACGCACTTTTTCCTTTCTCGTTCTGCGTCTCCAGCTGACTCACAGCCACGTGCTCCACAGCGTGTTCATGCTTGGTATATTGATTCCCTAACTTGCATTGACTCTTCCTTTTCGTCTTATACTTTGCCACATTTCATGGAGTACTATAACTTTCTCATTGAAAGGCCAGAACTAAATCAGAGAGCTTGAAATGGGTACTAAAAGCACAGACAAACAAATGCAAATGTGTGTAGTGTAAACAACAGAGTGGGGCAGTGCCCCCGCAGCCCTGTAGTGGAAAGGTGGCAGGTGCTTTGAAATCGGAAACCTTCAGTTTCAGTTTTGGATCCATCTTGGAGGGGTTGGAAAAATAGTCATAACTCTTGAACGGCTTAGGGTAACGACATAATTCTTTTTGCTAAATACTCTTGAATAGACAGGGTGCATGAAAATGCTAAATCCAAAAAAATAATTTTTTCCGAAAAATGCAAAAAATGTGTCGCCTAAACCACTCAGACTTCAAAGACGAGATAGTGATTTCTTTTTCACCTTCGCTACCCTTCATACAGACGCTGTCTCCTCTTCACTTCTTTGCTCTTCATAAAACATATGGACAATGTCAGCACTGAGCTTTGAGCCTATCAGGATTTCATGCCTTCCGATTATACATGCTGTTATCCCTGCTTGCGCAACCAAAACGCACAAAACGAAGTGAACTCGGTTAATCGCGCACGATAGCCTCATGAGACGAGGCAAAATGGGCCTGCGATTTCATGGCAAAGCATGACGGGAGACAATTCACAACTGGTATCCCTCGTATATGGACCAGTTGAGAGCTTACTTCCTCATGTCGTCACGCGAACAGACTGCTGGCGTCGCAAATTGTGTCGAAAAGACTGGAAACGCCAGGAGAGAATAACGTGCTTGTTCTATGTATTTTCAGAGGTTTTTTTAGGGGCCCTTTAAAGGTTGTTTCTGTGCACCTCATTGTTCAGACATGGCATGTCCTGCTTGCCACGTAACAGTGCGCACGGACCTTGTCAAGCCTTCATTGAAATTTTTCTGCGTTTGCCCAAGTGTATCCAATACCGAAATAGCAAAGAAGTTCTGCGGAAACCCGCAAGACGGAGGAACGTTTGTGAAAGGGAAAACCTGTCACCCGTCCTGGATGTCACCAAACATGGACCGCGACAAATTTTCCCTCGGCTCGATGCTTTTTTTCTGACAAACCTGCACGGGTTTCCTGGTAGCTTTCTGCTACAAATGGTTGAACCACAACTGTACATGATACTGAAATAAACTTGAAATTTGAACATGTCCTATTCAAGTCTTCCAATTTCGTAGCCTGCATCCTTCAGTACAAATATTTTTTTGGGTAGTTGATATCTTGTAGTTTGGGCCATCAAACATTAACCCTTTCGCAACCGATGACGACTATACTCGTCATTAACAAAAATTGGTCCCACACGAAACCATGGAAGACTACTATACCGTCATACTTGTGTTTCTTGACGGCGAGATGGCCACACTTGTCCATGTTAGGGAATTTGTGTCTTGGCTTTCATTTTATTGCCATTTTTCATTGTATGTCCGTGCGGTGAAGCCACCTTCGAGTTGTCTTCTTCTACGCGATTAGTGAAATAATGGAACCCCACTGAATTGAAAGAATGGTACCGTTTTATTCAAAAAAAGAAAGCTCTACAAATTGAGCAAGAAAAAGTTTTTCGGTAATTTTGGCACGTTTTTCTTCTTTTCTTCCGGTCACGAAAGGGTTAAAGTGAGATAAATTTCATCCTTCAGCCTTATTAGATGACCTTTAACATATAATGGCAGAACTTGCGTGGAGAATTCTGTATGTCGCTTGTGGAGGCAGTCTTTCCCTCTCTTTTTTCATTTCTTTGCAATTATTTGCAATCCTTGAAGTATGCTAACGTGAATGAACTGCCCACTTGATTAAAAAAAATCTTTTTGTGCTTTTAACGAACGCTTCATGATGCTCAAGATTACAGTAGACTCTCAGTAAATGGAAATGTCTTAAACGGAACTGCTGCTTAAATGGGACGTCTGCCTCTGATATGATTGGTTTCATACTTGTATTCTGCACCTCTGTTATCTCTTAGTAAATGGAACTCCTGTTAGGTGAAACACATTTTCCTGGTCCCTTCAGGTTCTGTTTAACGAGAGCCTACTGTGGATCAGAAAATTGCCAGAAGTGTGTACGTGTAGCATACTAAACATGGGTCTCTTATTGTACTTTTAACTTTATGCATTTCATGTTCGACGAAGGCTGCTTCATATTAGATATCATTTTTTTTCTTTTACTCGATTCTGCTTGTGACAGATGTGTAAAAACACGACTCCGATGTACCGGCCGCCGGAAGTGTTGGACACGTATAACAATTACCCCATCAACGAAGCCATGGACATTTGGGTGAGGGTCTTCTTATCTTCACCTTTGACCTTTGCTCCCTTTTTCCTGTCTCTGTAGTTCTGTAAAAGCAAAAATCCACTATTAAATTACCTTCATTCAGTCCTGTGTACAGCATATGTGTCGGACCAGGATTAATGTGAAGCAGCTGTTACTGTGTAATAGTATTGTCACACGAGCATCTGTAATCACGATCAAGACTGCTCCAGATTAAATTGATCTGGATCAGCTGCACTTATGCGGTCACATTTAATCGTGATCAGGCCCTATTGGGAACATGATGACCGCGATTTGTGCATCGCGATCTGGCTCCCAGATTGTGACTTAGCTGACGTCTGCATCAAATTCGATACCGATTAGTTGGACAGTGTAGCAGTGGCCATTGTTGATTGCGATCGAGAAATCTGGTCTGAATCTACCCTGGTCGCGATCAGAAGTTCCCGTGTGACGCTGGTATTACATTTCCTTGCCACTGTGCCATCAAGAATTGTCATGTTCTGTTCCTAAAACTATGCTATGCAAGAATGCTCATATGCACAATATGTCGTTTTGCTTGCATGTTCATTCTTCTGCATCCTGTTGTAGCACTGTTTGTGCACCTAATAATCAAGATCCCTGCTATAGCATGTGTCGTAGCTCATGCCACCACTGCAACGTAACCATATTGTCGTTAATAAAGTGCACACTTATCCCACAAAAAGTGTGCTTAAGACAAGCTTTTTAAAAAGTGCATGGCTTTATAAATTGGCATGTTGGCAGGTGGGGTGTAGGTATTATAGACATTGTGATCCATTCTTCAAGGAACACCTAGTCATTAGCGAGATTTAATGCTGTGCTTTGCGTACTGAGCCTGAGCAGAAGTTCCATGCACGTGCTGTATGCAAAACATGGAGCTCTTATGTATGCAACACAACACTGTTACGAATGCTACGTACTCAGTACTAAGAATTGCTGTTAAAGGCCAACTTCGGCGATTTTTTTACCATGTCAAAGTGATGGTGCTTATGCGTTCCCGAGACGCTCCTGTCACGGGCAGTAGAAATACTCTGCAAATTGGACAATAATTTTAAATAAGCAAAAAACACAACACCAAAACCGAAACCCAACTGAGCAGTAATTTCTTCGCATGACGTAAAAGCTGGTAAAAGCCAGATATCGTGCAAGGGATGCTGGTCTCGCCAACATGGAGCATGAAAGCTGCAAAAGCGGCAAAGAGCAGACGCTCAGCAGAAAGGTAACCACGCTGCAGCAGCCGTACCTTGTCTGTGATAGACCGTGACACGGGCACAAGCTCCTCGGAACTGTTGGACAATAACTGCTGCGATTCGGACACATTTGGAGGCCAACTGGAATTGCCATTCCTCTTCGATGAAGTAGAACACGCCTATTTAGTTATATGTGCTCTCCTGGTTTCGCATTCTGCTGCTAGATGGCACCACCTTTCCAGGTGGCTGAAGTTTGTGGCTGCTGCGATTGGGTAAAATGCAAAGTAAGTTTATGGACAAACTGATGCTGTTCAATATTGCTATGGGAAGAATGCACAAGTTTGTGAATAGCGGCATTGGTAGGGTCGATGAAATTTAATATAAGCCAAGTACAAGCCACTTTTCGCACGGCACGCAGCTTACCGTATACGGATAGGCCTGGTCACGGTGGAAGGAAAGTGTTTCCATGCGGCGATGTTCAAGCATGTGCACTCTTCAGCCGGTACGGTATTACCGTACTTCACGTGCGGTAAACCGGCACTGCTAGCTAAAACACTCCGTTATGGAGACGAAGACTAATTGTGAGCTGCGAGTATTTCGTGACTGTTACGGGTAATCATGTGCATCCCACAGCACAACACCGCTTACCACCCATCACATGCATGCCCACAAGGAACTGAAATTCGCACACCCAACCAACAAAGCGCTGGCCGAACACACACAATCTTTGCCTAGTGGACAGCAGACGCTTTAGTGGTACTTTGGTTCCGTTGCTTTGCTCTGAATGGCATCACACGCACAATGTTGCCCATAATTATGGGAAGCTAGGTCGGAGAGTCAGGGCAATCAATAAAATTAATTTGTAAAGAATCTGCGCATCTCTCCAGCCTGTAATTTGGCACAAATGACAGAAACGTGCAACGGAACATACCCAGTGAAATTTGTTAGACAGTTAAAGTTTAGCGGGTTTAGCGGAATAGCGGGCTTAGTGGAATAGCGGGATCGAAGTGTGCATGCACAGTACGCTAAACGACCTGTAGCATTTACTGTACGCATGCTATTTTTCAGATTTAGTGTTAGCGTGTTTGCGTGGTTAACGTAGTGTATGTAAAACATGGCGGCGGTTTTGGACGCCCACTTCTTTCGTAGCAAACGACTGTGCGAAATGGCTTCGCTTGCCTTCAGGTAACTTCAACGACAGAGTGTTACGGATAACTTAGCGGTGTAAATAAGTCTGCAACATGAAAATTTTTGCTTTTGATGCGTAGTTCACATTTATTTACTTTTATTGTCACTAAAAAAAGCAGTAATATTGCAGCGTGCGGGGATACAAGCGAGCATTCTCGGTTTTGTTCTTTTCACTTTTTTTAACGCATTCACCCTTCGCTAGGTGGCGCCACCGTCCCACCTTGGGCACGTAAACGCTATCCCGCTAAACTAAAACACGCTTTCCGCAACCAACGTTTGCGGCAAGGTAACACTGTTCCCTTAACTCCCGCTATCACACTAACACTAAGCTATAACTGTCTATATTGAGATCCATTGACCTAAAAAAATTGCCGGAGTTTGCCTTTAATGAAAGTCACGGTAATTTAAATATTTACTTACCTTTATTGAAAAGAACTGGCTGATATTGATTAACTGCATGTAAAGTCGTCCAAAACAAAGATTAGTTTTGCTGCATTAGTGTGATGTCTTAATGATAATTGGTGGGACAGTACAGCGCGTTTCCTCTAACCATAGACAATACTGTATAGTGCCAAGGAGCTGTTGTCAAACAGTCCAGTCCTGTTTTTCTTGAGTAATACTGCACCTGTTGCCGAAGAAAGGTGCCTGCTCTCGTTGACGCGCTCTCGTTGCACGCATGCCCTCGTCGATACAGGCCCTGGGCTGCGTCCTGTTCCTCCTGTGCTTCCGCGAGCACCCGTTCCCGGACTCGTCCAAGCTCCGCATCCTCAACGCCAACTACAGCATTCCCCCTGGGAACACCAACTTTGACATCCTCCACGATCTCATACGTGAGTGCACGCAGATCCCCTGCTCTGTCTTCTTCAACTCTTTTTCTTTTTTATGCGTCACTAACGCGGCATTGACGTCATTGTGACGCACTTCCAACCTTGAATTCAGACACCTTTTGGTGGTGGCAGCTAGGCAGCGACATCTAGCTGTCATCCGCTGTGTGCCATCAGCTGTAAGTGTGAACTTCCATAGCTGTCGCCGTTGTCTTTCTTCCTTTCAAAATTCTCTTGCAGTCATGTGACATGTCACGGGATCTCGTGGATGGGGTCTTTGTTTTGCTGCTGTTGCTGTGTTTTTTTCCCGTTCTCTTGCTCGTCAGCTGCAGTTTGTAGCACTGTCGCTAACTGCGGGCCAGCTCAGAAGGCGTGGTTTTGCTTCTGTGTAGTTTTTTTTTTTACCCCTTGTCACCACTTAGTGTCCCCGTGTTCTTTCTTTTTTCTTTTTAAGCGTCATTAGCCTGTCTGTCACGTGCCGAGTGCCATCCGGGCTGCTCTTAAGCAGTTCTGTGCAGCATTGCCAAGGCTGAAGCTGCTTCTTGTTGAAGGGTGCGGGATGGCACTGCAACGTTTCGTGACCTCTTATATAAACTTTTCTGAATCGTTTTCATCCCAGTTTCTGTCCTTCGAAGGCTGGCCACTTTCTGAACTTTGCGTACCGGTTCACACAAGCATGCATGTGCATGTCACGAAATACCTGTATGGGACTGAATACCTGAAATATTGCGCTAGTTTATTTCCATGGCCGCTGCTTGCAGTAGTGCACGGAAAAAGTGGAAACGAAGCGTTAGGGCCGCCGTGTAGGGCGCCTCTGTCGCATTTCCGGCCCTTCTCGGCTTTTACCGTTGCCATCTTTTGGCAGCAAGTGGTCTTTGCTGTTCTCTACTGGCAAGCAGTTGTGCGGGAGACGTGTGCTGTGCCGTGTGGTGTGTCCTTGGCTTCCCTTCTTCTGCGGTGCTCGGGCTTCTAAAAATCTTGCCTACGCCTCGTCATGATCGATAGGATTCTTGAAGAAATTGCGAGCATGCTGTCGTGGTGCTCATGCTGTGCCGGTTGGAGCCTCGCCGAAGGCTTTCCTGTAATGGCCTGTAAGGTTATTTCAGGTGGGACGTTGCATTTCTTTCTTTAAGATGGTGACATGTGGCTAATAGTCATCAGGAACTGTGCTTCTTTCCTGCGGTTGTTAGTACCCTTAAGTTACTGACGACTTCTGGTTTCATTCGAGGTGTACGAACGTCAGTGAATTTTCAGAATCCATCAAGTACGAGTGTAGTTACAGGGATTTGTCGCACGGTTTAAGCGCCTTCTCTCTCCTTATGTACCAGCGAGCTGAAAGCTATGCATGGGAGGATGACAATGGGGGCAAGAAGCTACGTCTGTATGTCTGTGCGCATATGACCTTGAGCGTCTTCTCTTTCTTTTTTTCTTTGAATGCACGCCTCACTTTCAGTATGATTGCGAACATGCTAGTGTAATTCTATACTGTGTGTAATTCTAGCACTAATGAGTGCAGTGCGGGCACGTCGGGGCATCCCTCGGCGGCTGCGGTAACTGCAGCTCACGATGCTCGAATCGGCCAATGGCCAGGATCTTTGTGTTTATGGAACGGTCATTTTGGTTTATGGCATCTTTTTGTCGAGAGAAGTGAGCGATTTCTAGCTGAATTTGAAATTGAATTGTCAAGTCTGTGCTACGTGTTGTGCTATGTTTGGCTCGCATGTTTGCAGAAGCCTCGACAACCGATCGGCAGCATTTTCTGACCATGTGTTGCAGGGCTCGTTTAAGCTCTTCTAGCAATTTCGCTTTCACCTGAAGCGTACAACTTGTGCGCAGACAGTCTTATTTTGTCTTTACAAAAAAAAAGGTAATCTGAGTATCATTAATTTTTGCTCCATTGAACCGGTAGCTTGCACGACATAGCCAAAGTAAAAATGTTTTAGTTTCATTACTAAAGACCGGATTTTAGGCAAATGCCTACTTTGTTCCTTGCACTTCTATCACGCCACTTTGATATGTGAGCATGAATTAGAGGCTAAGAAGGGCTTTTATAGTGTCCTTATAGGGCCTATAAATGCCTATTTTTGGCACTTGTGCCTAAATGCCTATAAGTGCCTATAAATGCCTATTTTCAAAATCGGCACCTGTATGAACACTATTTAGCCTCAAATTTCGCTTTTGAGTTCAGTTTGAGACTGTTATTCATGTTACCGGGCAACATTGACTGTTCGGAACTGTGCGAGGTTCAACCTGGTCCTCTAGTTTAGCGAACTTCCGAAAAACAATCGCTTGCAGCAGTGAAATGGGACGTGCCGGCGAGCATACGCTGCTGCGCTGACATGGCGCGAGCGGTTGGCGAATGCGAAACCGCAGGGAACCGTGAGGGTAGACTGAAGAGCAAAAGAGAAGGAAATGTGTTGTGCACGCGAATTTTGTTTAGGTTGTAACTTACTTTTTAAGGGGAGATATTGGCTCTACGCGTGTCGACCCCGCCACTAGGACGAATCGCTCCCTTCTGGTCTATTAGCTCCTGCTCTGCCCTTCTCAGTCATGCCGAAAAGAAAGACAGAGAAATGTGTTGATTCTACAGTGGACACTTGACTCACCATGCCCCAGAATAAGCGGAAAGACCGTATTCTGCAAGCCGCGCGGAACGAAGGACAATTGCACGGCAACGTTCAACCGTTGGTACCTGTGTACCACCTTAAACAAGAACATTTTTACAGCAGAGCCGTTATGTTCAAGGTTTGCCGTGTGTCGTAGATAGAAAATTATCAACATCGTGAACTGGAAAGCTCTCAATTGCGTCGCCATGATCCGAAGGCGAGCATCATAACCCACTCAGCACTTCAGGCACGCTAGGAGAGCATAGCATAGCCTTGTATAGTGTAGTAGAGCAAGGGAGTGGGAAGTGGAAGTGAGGGTGAGGAGGAGGGAAAGGAGAAGGCATGAACGACTACAGAGAGAGAGAAAGAAAAAAGAAAAATAGAAACGAAGAGAAGAGATAAAGAGATAGAAGGCGAGAGAACGACTACAGAGAGAGAGGGGGGAGAGAAAAAAAGACATAGAAAGAGAAGAGTAGAGAGAAAAAAGGATGGAAAGAGAGAAAAAGATAGACAGAGAAAGAATAGACAGAGAGAAAGTGGTAAAACGAAGCAGACACAAAACAAGATACAAAAAAAAAGAGTAAGCGTAGCCATGTATAGTGTAGTGTAGCAAGTGGTGGGAAAGAGACAGGTGAGAGGGTAAAAGCTTAGCCAAGCCAGGACCAGCGTGGTGCCCACCAGCTCTGTTTTGACCTAGCCTTGCGTGATTTAGTGGAAGCTGCGCAAATTTTTATTTCCTGTCGTAGATAGAGGTCACGCACGTCTTCCTTTGAAATTATTTGCATTTATGTAAAAAACTTATTGCACCTATATTTACAATATTGGAGGCCTAAAACGTTGTTTCGCGTGCCTATCTTTGGCACCTAAAACACGATTTTTTAATGCCTAAAAATCCGGCCTCTATTTATTACGTCTACTTCGGAAGAACATTCCGGATTGATATCTCTTATGATCAGTTTTTTTTCTTTGTTCGGCAGTGCATTTGAGAACTTCAGCATGATGCCTATACAGAGAAGCATTGGAAACGGCAGTCTTGCAGCACCTAAGTTACTGTAGAGTGACCTTACTGTTGGATGCTTGCTATGAAATCATAAATTCCCTGCTGCATGTAGAACAATAATATTTGACTCGCGTGTTCAGGGAAGCCTTGTCTGCAGATCGGCAATATTTTCTGTGTTCAGAAAGTGTTAAAGAGGCCATTTAACTCTTTCCATACCGCAGCTATAATGCATTGATAGTTTCAATTGATGCTTTTGACACATTCCGCACCGTTCACGGATATGCCGCGCCATCTGTCGTGAAGGAGAACTACAGTCTTTTTTTTTTTTATGTAGTTTGCTTTTTTCCCTGTGTGGCCTCCTGTAGTCGCCATAGCAACTGCCACAGTTTCTTACACCGTGGCTGTGATGCAGGTTCTTCTTATTGTTGGTAATAGCTCTCTGTGGCTGAGCCTCCGAGAGTTTTAATAAGGACAAGGCCGTTTGTTTGACAGAAACCACACAATACATTTAATAAACAAATAAAGCGAAACAACTATCTATCTACATAAAATTAAACATTTTACAAAAAGAGTCAATGCACACAATAAAACACTCCTAACGACAAGTTAAATGAAAGTTCAGAGACTCAAACTAAGCTTTACAGTTCATCGCGGACAAGCGGCGGAGCGGCGGAATAACTGGTGGTCAGTCTCACCATGTCGTTTATGCTGGCTGACGTTTGAGGAACCGGAACGCTGTGGCTCCCGCTTGTGGAGTAGACGCGGGCTGGCTGGCTGCGACGTGGAAAAGGTGGCTACTGGGCGACCCCTTGAGATGCCCGGAGGAGCAGGGCTAGGCGCCTGAACGAACAGCTCGGGCCCGTAGCCCAACTGCTGCTGCTTGCCTGTCGGAACCGAAATCCGCAGGCCTTGAGGTAGTGTTCGATTGAGGCCTCCTCGCACAGGAGCAAGGCGGCAGGAGGCTCCGGCTGGTTGAAGCCCTGGAGGCTCGGGTCCGCAACCCGACTGCCTGTCTTCAGCGCCCGGTCCGGAGACAACCTTCTGCTCGCCACGTATCCTCGAACTCCCCCCGGAACCCTCTCAGGCCAGGCTTCTTCTGCCCTCGGGTACACTTGTCCACTCCTCATTGGAGACTACTGGATCTCGGTGTTGGCAAGTGATTGGCCCCTGAGATTATCCGTGTTGTTTTCTTATTGGGCCACTTGTCCGCTGAACCCTTGTGCCTCGCGCCCTCGTGAAGGTATTCGTCGTCGTTGTCTTCCATTCAGCACTGTTGTCTCCACGCGCGCACTCCTTGTCGTTTTTCTTTTTATGACGCGCACTTTTCAAAGGTGCACAATTCGAACGCGCACTTTACTCATCACAAAGGCCCCTTTTTCGAAAAGTTTTTCTCTTCGAAAAACTGCCGCTCAGTGCGCGGAACATATAAGTGATAGGGAGCACAGACCATGCCTGTAGTGTACTAACCCGTCTTCAATACAGTCAATGAGCACACAATAATAGCATTCACAACACAAAAACTGTGCAGTCATAGTTAGTAACAGATTAATGATCTGGTACTGTAACGATCTAACCTTATACTGGTAATGCCAACAGAGACTAAACAATAAAACTCTTCAAACACTCACACAATATCAGTCCGTTCAGTACAGCAGATCGGTCATTACACAGTTCCGCTATTCAGGCCAAACAAACACCCCTAATGCACTATGACCATTCCCAACAATACGCCCGTTTAATCCAAGCCAGCTTTGCCTATACACTCAAAGAGCTGCCACATAACCTATTGACCTTACCTCACATCCGACATCACTATCTGTACATCACCTTCCATTCAAATTCAAGAGAAAGTTCACAACAAACTCGGATATTTACAAAACATAGAAATCCGTTATCCAAAGTCAGGAACCCAAAACAGCGACCGGTCATTGAACTCGACGCTCAAGTTATAGCGTCCCACACCAGACGTGTGGCATTATTCAAACGCTTAAGGAACAACCGTGGCAAAGATGCTTTGAAGCGCGTTTGTTGAAACGCGTGTCTGTAGCCCCGCATGAGGACACACGGACGCTCAGCGGAGTTACTAGCCTCAGAGTAATCAGGAATCAATCGAAACTGAAGGCGTTGCTTCCAGGCACAACGAGACACGAGCGTCCGATTGATTCCTTCCCGCACGCGAACGCCTTTCTTTGCCTCGCACTCTTTTAACGAACCTGAAGCCTTAGAGTAAATGCTCTCCGCATTCCAATACGCCACGGGAAACACACCCGGCTCCTTGCTGCTGAAGCAAGGATGCCCTTGCCATCTGCCATCTCCTCCGAGTTCACCTTCAACCCTCTCATCGCTGTGTTCAACACCATTCACCTTACCATATTGGTAATCTGGCTCGGCCACATCGATAGATACTGGGGAAAGCACCTCCGACGCTAAACTGTCCGCTTGGACAAGTGCTTCTGCACTCTCCCCATGCTCTCTCGTAGAGACTGCATCTGCAGAAACCCGATAAGGCAGACTCTCTCTCTTTAGGACCGAGTTATTCACATGGTCTTCAACCATGTACGTGACGCCTGTTACCATCGCCTGTGGTACACAAGGATCGGCTGCCACCACCTCAAACCTTACTTCACGGCACTCGCCGTCATCACCCAGGTTATCTTTTTGTGCTCCCTCAGTGGAGCTGTTGAGAGGCAATCCTACCTCCTCCTGATACCTGCTTGGCCTCTCAGAGGTACCAAAGCACGACTGACTCTCAATGGAACTGCCTTGTTCCATGCTCTCGAAGCTGTCCTTCGCTTCATCAAACTCTGCAAGATTTCCGCTTTCTTGGCTGCCCACCTCTCTGCCATCCTCTATCTGAGCTCCTGGCTCTAACGAAAGGCTATGGCGAGGTTCAAGGCTAACCTTACAGAAATTCAATTCACTCCCGCAAAAACTGCTATCGGAGCAAACATCGACTGCTTGTTTCCGTCTCTGTATTTCTAGTTGCGTCCCTTTAGCCATCGCGAGTTCGAGTCGCCGCTCAAGTTCTCGCCTCTCCACTTCGAGCTGTTCCTTTCTAGCTCTTCGTTCCGCAGCCCGTTGCTCTCGCTCTCGCGCCATCCGCTCTTCATACCACGCTCTGAACTCCGCTCCCTCGAGACCCATACGTTCCGCCAGTTCCAATATTTCCCACGTGCTCGTCATGGCTTTAACTATTGAAAAATCAAGTTGAAAAACAAACGGCTTTGTCCTGTCGCTGCGGACGCCAATTTGTGATGCAGGTTCTTCTTATTGTTGGTAATGGCTATCTGTGGCTGAGCCTCCGAGAGTTTTAATAAGGACAAGGCCGTTTGTTTGACAGAAACCACACTATACATTTAATAAACAAATAAAGCGAAACAACTATCTATCTACATAAAATTAAACATTTTACAAAAAAGAGTCAATGCACACAATAAAACACTCCTAACGACAAGTTAAATGAAAGTTCAGAGACTCAAACTAAGCTTTACAGTTCATCGCGGACGAGCGGCGGAGCGGCGGAATAACTGGTGGTCAGTCTCACCATGTCGTTTATGCTGGCTGACGTTTGAGGAACCGGAACGCTGTGGCTCCCGCTTGTGGAGTAGACGCGGGCTGGCTGGCTGCGACGTGGAAAAGGTGGCTACTGGGCGACCCCTTGAGATGCCCGGAGGAGCAGGGCTAGGCGCCTGAACGAACAGCTCGGGCCCGTAGCCCAACTGCTGCTGCTTGCCTGTCGGAACTGAAATCCGCAGGCCTTGAGGTAGTGTTCGATTGAGGCCTCCTCGCACAGGAGCAAGGCGGCAGGAGGCTCCGGCTGGTTGAAGCCCTGGAGGCTCGGGTCCGCAACCCGACTGCCTGTCTTCAGCGCCCGGTCCGGAGACAACCTTCTGCTCGCCACGTATCCTCGAACTCCCCCCGGAACCCTCTCAGGCCAGGCTTCTTCTGCCCTCGGGTACACTTGTCCACTCCTCATTGGAGACTACTGGATCTCGGTGTTGGCAAGTGATTGGCCCCTGAGATTATCCGTGTTGTTTTCTTATTGGGCCACTTGTCCGCTGAACCCTTGCGCCTCGCGCCCTCGTGAAGGTATTCGTCGTCGTTGTCTTCCATTCAGCACTGTTGTCTCCGCGCGCGCACTCCTTGTCGTTTTTCTTTTTATGACGCGCACTTTTCAAAGGTGCACAATTCGAACGCGCACTTCACTCATCACAGTGGCTCAGGGACAGCAATTCCAACACATTCAGGGTGGCAAGATTTGCGTGCATTCCAGATCCGCCCGTTGCCGTCTCTTGGCTGCTGCTTCTTCGGCCAAGCACGCTGGATCCAATTGCTGTCGGCGTTGTGATTCCCGTGCTGCAGCACGACGAGCTGAGGATCAACCAGCCTCGCTGTGCCAAGCTTTGCGCAACCTAGTGCAAACGTCCCGCATTGTTTTTAATTGAGAACCTGGGTGTAGGAACTCTTGGATGTTGAGAGAACAGCTTTCTTATTTGCGAGAACATGTCTCAGTGAACCCCCCCATTTTACGAACAGCAAATTGCTGGCTGTAGTTTCACGGCCTGTCCGCCACGGTGCTGCAGTGGTTACGGTGCTTGGTTGCTGACCCGAAGGTTGCGGATTTGATCCCGGCCGCGGCGTTTGGATTTCGATAAAGGTGAAATGCTATACTCGCGGACAACTTTTCTTGGCAATGAAGGATAAGCTACAGTGGTGGAGCTTCTTCACATGCACTCCTGCGTGAAGTGGTTCGGTTTGATGCACGTCTCATACCGCTGTGGAAAGTGATGGCTGCACGCAATCAGCAGTGCATACCGACGCAGACGCCACTGAGTGTTCAAGGTACACGTAAAAGGTGGGGCTTTCTTACGGGTGCAAAAACGCAAAGTGACAAAGTATAAAGTGAAATAAATACAAATATCTCAATGGTGTGTGTGTTGCATCCTGTCTTAAAGAGCTAAATGTCGAAAATAAAGGAGTAGTTTTTGTATCTCGTAGAAAATACAGACGCATTTGTGGGACTACATTCATTGGCAGTAGGATACGCTTGATTTGGCTCTGTAGCCTTCGCTTCATTTCCGAGAAAAGTTGTCCGTTAGTATAGATGCTCGTGTAGTCTGTGATGTCGGGGCACGTTAAAGACCGCCGTATGGTCTAAATTTTTGGAGTTCCACTATGGCGTGCCTCGTAATTATATTGTGGTTTTAGGGCTTAAGGGGAGATACGGGTCGAAAAACGCAAGTTTTTAGAAAAGTTACAGATTTTTTGTTTTCACCTGTTTTGTTAAGATTAGTATCTCTACTGTTCCGAAAATAAAAGTCGAAGTCGAGACTCAACTGGAAATGCGTTAAAATTGCGTCTAAAGAGCACAAGGTGGCTGTTAATCTGGACTGAAAGTGTGGCGTCTTCTAGCGCCTTGCAGCCGATAACGCGCGGCCGCTCGCCATTGGGGATCGCATGAGGAGATCTTCAAATAACCACGGTTTCCCATGCTGCAGAAGCGCAAGAAATAATAAAGAAAGCATGCTTTTGCCGCGCTTTTCGAGGGCTGCGACTGGATTTTAAATCACAAGGTACCGATCGGGGACCGCCATTGGCCGCTGCACTCCTTGCGTGTTGTGAAGCCTGCTTGCAGGGTCTGTGTTTCATCGAGCTGCACAGCTGAACGTTTCTCTCGCGTATTTATTTTCATCATAGACGAAGAGAACCATAGCAAGTGCAGTCACCGGCCAGTGAAGTATCGCTTGGTGAACAAATTTCGACGACGCCGGCACAAATCGAAGCCAAACACTCGCCGAAAGGCAAGTGCGTCTGCTGCCATGAGGCCTAGCGACGGCGACGGTGATGCTTCCAACGAGTTTGCCACGGCGTTCGAGTATGTCAGGGCGTCTCAAAGAGAACATCGGACTCTTCGACGACGAAGAGAGATCACGGTAGAAAGAGTCTTCCTTGATCGCTGACATAACGGCATTGAACATCCTCGTGATCGGTGCAGTGTGTCCAACGTGTCATCGTTCGGGAATACGCGTCCGGGAACCAGCTTACAAACGCAAAGGCGTCGTTTCTGGAACTGTAGTGCGAGAACAGTGAGTGCCCCAAAAGTATTCTTTCGGTGACGTATACGTTGTGGCAAGTTGCTTCGAGCGAGGAGGCCAGCATAGGGGCGGCGAGTGACGGACCGATCGCAAGCAGAACCTACGGCAACGGGAGCTCGCGCAATAGCTACTCTGCTCGAAAGAGCTGTGAAGGAGAAACTTACGGCACTGGCTCATTTTAGTGGCAGTGACTACTAGAAGAACAATTTACCTCTCTTGTGTGCAATTTTGATCGGATTTCGTTACCTGTTTCATAAATAACATCCAATTTTAACTTTAAACTTCATTTTTCTCAAAACACACTTTTAGGCAACTGTTTCAACGTGCCCCTCTTGTTTTTAGTGCTTGTGGTGCTCAGATCTGCATCAAATTTTGCCCAAATTTTCTCTAATGTGTGGGGAGTGCAGTTATCTCCTCGAAATCTCAATATTATGTTATGCATATTAGAAAATTTGCAAGTAAACATTTACTGGGGTCTGGGTAATATGGACCTCCCATGTTTGAATTTTTCACGTGTAGTAAATATTTTATATGCACTTTCTGGATAGTGGTCGGCACTCTACAGTTCAATTGGAGCAATATGAGCCATCAATTGTCAAAATTTATAGAAGTTTAAGGATCGAAATAGGGGGGGCTGCAAGGCCTATGTTTTACACATTTCTCATGGTGCAGAACAAAAAGTATGCAACTTACAAGAAAACTAATTATATATTTGAAATTAGCATAAAAATCTCTACAAACACCACATATTTCATTGCTCTAGGATAAATATAAAAAAAAGTGTCTTCGAGCCGACTCTCCCCTTAAAACCTTGGAAATCAATCAGGTAAATAATTAATCAGTTAATTAGCTCTGTGACTTATCATATCTACGCACATACAACTCTGTTGTGTGAACCTTGTTTGTTTTGCTGGGCTCGCAGGAGGCATGCTCCAGGTGAACCCCACATCGCGGCCCACGATCATCGACGTGGCTGAGCGACTGCAGGAGATGGGCGAGGCCAAGAACGTGCAGCTGGAGAGCTCGCCGGGGCTGCGCGGATCGAGCCCAGTGACGAGCGGCGCATCCCAGGGCGACACCAGTGCAGCCCCGCACAGCGTGGCCAACTCCACTTCCAGTGAGTGACACGCCTTTTTGCCTAGCGCTGGCTAAGTATGGCTAAATGGCTGCTAATGTTGGCGAGGGCTGGCCCATGTAGGGCTATCCATTGTTGTAACAGTAGTATTGCCTTCATTATGTCCCAGTCCAACGACGCTCTTATATGTACACAGCCCCATCAGGTGCGAATTTTGATCCACTGTCTACAAATGTGTCAAATTACACAACATAGTTCTTAGGCACTCAATATTACATTCCAAGAAAATAAAGTAATATAGTATGTTGCTTTGTGCGAATTTTAGTAATTCATCCTAATTAGCATGCAATGAAATATTTTATTATTCTGCAGTCGGTCATGTTTCATTTTTACATAAGACAAATTGCATCAGAGGCTCAAAGTGCATGCACGACTTATTTTTGGTTGTACTCATTTAGAGAAAAGAAAAATAATACTTTTGACATTGGTCTTGGAACGCGGCACATCGACCGAGCCGTCCAGCATTGTAGTGCCGTTGCCAAGGTGGTCAGCTGCAGTCATACGCAGCACATTAGGTCAAGTAAAGACACAGTGATTGTGCAGAAGGTTCAGTTCATCCTGTGTGCATGCATCTTGCTCTTTCCTTTCCACTAGTCCAAAGAACTGACAAAAACAAGTTACGTCCACATATGTGGAGCCTCAAGCGGATAGACAACAACCTGAATTTGTTTGGTGTGATCTTCGTTTTGCCATGTGTCAATTTGGGTGCTGGAGCCTTACTGCGCCATCTTTCTCTGCCTTTGTTACTTTTACCGAGTCTACCCTGTGCCGCCGCTGTCGTCGTCGTCGTAGCAGCAGCAGCAGCAGCAGCAGCAGTAGTAGTAGGCGTCACGCAGGTCTGTGGCCAGAGGGGGGAGTGAATAAATAAAGCAAAACGACAAAGCCTAAAATGATGATGATGATGTTCGAAATGTGCAAGCGCGCATATTTCAAATCTAGCGGCAGATTTATGCATAGGTCGGCGAACTCACTCATGAGTCGACTCACTCAGACTCACTCAGACTCATAACGAGACGTGAGTCTGAGTCTGAGTGAGTTCGGGTGAGTAAAGTTTTTGTGAGTCTGAGTCCGAGTGAGTTTGGTTGGGAAACATTTTGCTGAGTCTGAGTCCGAGTGAGTCCAGTTGAGGAAAAGTTTGGTGAGTGTGAGTCCGAGTGAGCCCTAAGGGCAAAATATATTGCATGAGTGAGTCTGAGTGAGCTCCACATTTTTTGCCGACCTATGGTCTTATCTACTCAAGTTCAGCATCACTATCAGCCTTATGTCGGCTCACGTTTATACTCACGTATACTCCCACATAATTCAACGCGCTACCGTTCATACGTCAGCTCAATATTTATTGATCAGACGCATGAGGTGAGGAGGGAGAAGGGGAGGAGGTGCCTTGACCTACCCCCGCAAACTTCTTCACGGCAAGTTACTGATCAAAATATCACGTGTGGGTCATCTCTTTCAACGAAAATATCCTTATTGAACTGCAAACTCAGATAACTCGTCTTTGAAGGTACGAGATCAAAATGCGCTAAGTAGCGCACCGATTATGCGAGATATTGGCGTTAAAGAGCATTGACATTATAGTCGAAAAAGGCTAATTATAGGCTAGCGGACTCATGAGTCGACTCAGTCAGACTCACTCAGGCTCAGATCGAGCCGTGAGTTTGAGTCTGAGTGAGTCCGGGTGAAATATATTTTGGTGAGTCTGAGTTTGAGTGAGTCCGGTTGAGAAAAATTGTAGTGAGTCTGAGTCCGAGTGAGTCCGGATGAGGAAAAGTTTGGCGAGCTTGAGTGCGAGTGAGCCCTAAGGGTAAGATATGTTTCGTGAGTGAGTCTGAGTGAGCTCCACATTTTTTGCCGACCTATGGATTTATGACACAACGTGATCTTGCTAGCCAATCGCATACACTCGTGCGCTTGCCAGCTTCGCTTTCCGATGGGTTTCACAGTGTGGAAATGGCTGAAATTTTTGTCACTGTCTCCCACAGTTCTACGCAGTTGAAAAATTCGTGAATGCGGGGTGTCGCTGGAGCCGATGTTTCGACAAGCGGACTTGTCTTCTTCAGGGCTGCAACTGCTTTCCTTCCCACGCACTAAGGAAAGCCGTTGCAGCCGTGAAGAAGACAAGTCCACTTGTCGAAACGCCGGCTTCAGCGAAACCCCGTGTTCACAAATTTTTCATCTTTTCAAGCTTCCATGTTCCCCTGAACTTCTACCTTTTTGACAGTTCTACACAGCAACACTTGGAACTGCCATGGCCACTTGCCTGCCCTCACCGTTTATCTAGGGTTGGTGACTTGCCACATCCCACCTTTCGTTTTGTCATTCGCAGCACCGCCCAGCCGGCCACCTCCGCCGAGCCTCAACGTCCATGGGGGCACAGCGCCTTCCGCGGCTGCTCCTCCTCCTCCATTGGCAGCGGAAGGAGGCTGGGGCAGCGCAGGCCTCTTGACGTCGCTGCGTGGCGGCGCTGGTAGCCTGCTCAAGCGTCTAGGTGACACCTCCACCAAGGTCATGCACATGGCCCAACAGTGAGTGACACACACTGCCTTGGTTCCAATTTCTTGCTTGCCCCCTCCCCCTTTGACGCTCATTGGCCACCTCTGGAAAGACAAGCCAAAGGAGCAACTTAAGCTTGTTATTTTTGAGCGGCAGGGATCACACTGAAAGCGAGCTGTGCATTCAAAGAAAGAAAGAGAAGGAAGTGCTCGAGGTCATGATGTGTGCTGATGTATGGATGCAGCTCCTTGCCCTCTTGTCATTCCTTCCTCTGTGTAGCTTTCAGTGCGGTCGCTGGGACGAAAGGAGAGAGAAAGCACTTAAAGCGTGAGACAAATCTTTGCAACTCCCCTCATACTTGACAGATTCTAAAAATTATTGTGGCAGTCGATTCGCGAGGCAGGGGCGGCTGCTCCCCAGGTCACCTAAGAGGTGGGGGGGGGGGGGCAAAATCTGCCCCATACATTGACTTAGTAGGGGGGGGTGGACGCTGTGATGAACCTTCCCCCCCCCCTGATGGGGAACCCTGTGCATGCCTATGCCAATAGTGAGGTCATTCGATGATTACTTGGAAAAGTGTTTCAGGGCCCCTTTAAGACTTGACATAGTCGTTCCCTTCTTATTCTTTCACCCCATTTCGTTCTTTTCTAATATTTGTTTCACTCTCTTTCAGGACGATGGGCAAGGCTGACTTGGACTTCAACTACATCACAAGCAGAATTGCGGGTGAGCACTTGATTGCTTGTGGGGCCTTTTACTGTATGATGTTCACGTTATCATTGGCGTTTCCCCTTCCCTGGCAAACGCTTTTCTCGCATCTTATCTGTCGATTGCATGACCTGTCTCACTGCAACTTTATTCAATAGATAAACGAGTCTTTAAGCATTTAATTTTTCTGCTATTCCTTCACTTAGTTGAGAAATCAATCGAGCTGTCATTCAGCCAGTTGATTTTTATGTTCTCTCGGCTTTATTCGCCATTATGATTTGGATTCTCCTTCCTTGACAACCATTTTCCTATTGATTACCTTATTAATGAACTGCATGACCTGCCTTTAATTCTTTCCTTTCAGTTTATGGACCCTTGGGTGGAAATGTCGTTTGCGTGTGGTTTCTTCACTGAATTGAGAAGTCACTTGAGCTGTCTGTCAGTCAACAGTTTTTAAGCGAAGCTTCTAAGACATATACAGTCGAGCCCGCTTATAACGAACCTGAGCGTGACGCGGCGTCCGTTCGTTGTATCCTGAAGTTCGTAATAAATGAAAAAACAGCTTTTAAAAAGTTACAAGTGAAAACCCAAAATTTATTTTTTCGCAAAAAAGTCCGTGATGCACGTCTGCTTCGAGAGTGCCGATGCGATAAGGGTGGTCTCCAGTTTATTTAAAGCAGCAGCATGCTCCTCGCCGAGGCCCTTGGCATAGAGAAGTTGCCTGAGGCTATCTATGTAGCCAATTGCTACAGGCACGCTTGTGGGCGCTGGCTCCAACGTTTCATCGTCGTCGTCATCTGATTCCTCCGAGTCGCTCTTGCCGCGCACTTCATTGACAATGCCCTCATCCGTGCACGGTTCCGCGGTGTTGGCATCATCATTGGCCATAACGAAATCATCCCAGCAGATGTCCCGCCCTCCCATGTCGGAGTCGACAACACGCTGCCACAAATCGCCGCCGGAGTGGTCCTCTTCGGAAGCTTCAGGGTCGACATCGGCTCCGACGTCGGCGAAGCCGGCCTTGCGGAAACAGTTTTGCACACATGTAGCCGTTACCTCCGCCCACGAAGCCTTTACCATCTCCAGTGCTGAGTACAGCGACACCCGAAGCGGCAGGCTGGCTGCCGGCCGGTCAACAGCTATGAGCATGCGCTCCACAACGTGGCGCCCATAATAAGCCTTAAACGTGCGGATTATGCCCAAGTCAAGCGGTTGCACTTTCGACGTTGCGTTGGGCGGCAGGAAAAGCAGGGTCACTGCCGTGAGAGAGGCTTGTACGTGGTGCGCGGAGCAATTGTCGACCACAAGCAGCACACACCTGCCTTGCTTGTGCATGTCGCGGTCTAACTCGCTCAGCCACTCTGCGAATAAATCGCGCATCATCCACGCTTTAGCACTATGCCTGTAACGCACAGGCACATAGCCCCGAAAGCAGCGCAGCTTCTTTGACTTGCCGATTACAAAGGGCACGCGCCGGTCGCTGCCATCCATGTTGGTGTACAAAAGCGCTGTGACGCGCACTTTACTGTGCTTGCCGCCAGCACATGTGTCGCCTTTCATGGCGTGTGTTTTTTCTGGAAGCATCTGGTAGAATAACGCAGTTTCGTCTGCATTATAGACGTCTCGCTCCGCATAGCTTAAAATAGTGTCTCGATTTGCTTCAAGCCACGAGGCAACGTCTTGGTCGCTGGCCGAGGCCGCCTCACCGACAATCGATTTAAAAACAATGCCATGACGCACCTTGAACCGATGTAGCCAGCCATTTCCTGGGCAGAAGTCGGGAAGTCTTTCGCTTTGGCCAGCATCATAGGACCACTTATCGTAATGTTCCGAGCCTGCGCGTCGATGAACCATTTCAGAAGCGCTTCCTCCACGTCCGCGTAGGTGGCCCTCCGCAGGCGCTTTATGTCCGTCGAGTTGGCATCGGCACTGATTATCTTGTCCTTGTTCTTTAGAATCGTTGATATCGTTGACTTGGACACGCGGTACTTCTTAACCAGCTCGCAGTTTTTAGCGCCTTGAGCTAGCTCGTTTAGAATGGCTCGCTTGGTAGAAATGTCCAGCGCTTTTCGCTTCGTGCCATCTGTTTGCGCGGAGGGCTTCCCGTCCACCATCCTGACACACACGCACACCAACAACGAGCAAGACGTGCACGTGCGACACACAAGCAAGTAAGCGTAGAACGGCTCTGCGCCCTGTCTGAGCTCGTTTCTACCCAGAAAAAGAAACTTCGGAATTCGAGCCGGCGTGGACAGGCGGAGGAGTTGCGATAAAGGGGGAAGAGAGGAGAACGGCCTTGGGATAGAGTCACTGTACTTGGGAGAGTGGCCTATGCACGCAGCGGTCAGAGAATCTCATTGGGGCGCCGGTTCGCGGAAGGGTGAAAACGGCTGTCACACGGGACGGATCGTGAAAAGTTGAACTTGCGCGGCCCCACCGACTTCGATAATTCGCACTTCGTTCCGCGTAAGCCATTTTTACCCTTCCGCACGCGTGCAGGGCATGCTGAACGGAGTGCAAAATGAGCGTGAACACGGAACGAATCGCGAAATATCGAAGTCGGTGAGCACCCCGCACCCACTGGCGATGCGCGGTGCTCGGAGCAGCAGGGGGACAAAGGACGGAGGGGTGCGTAACAAAAATCTGTCGGGGAGAACGACAATGAGAAGCCTGCGGAGGCAGGATCGGCGTTTGGCTCGCCGATGGCTTATAGGTGGTCGAAAGGGGTGTCTCCGCAGTCGCCGGCCGACTCCGTTCGCTGTAACCGATCGGCAGGGTTCCAAGGCGTTCGTTGTAAGTGTGATTTTGTGCCATTGAAATAATGTATATTTCCACGGTCACGTGGGTACCGTTCGTTTTAAGATGAAGTTCGTTTTAAGTGGGGCGGTTATATGTGGGCTCGACTGTATTTCTGTAGTAACGGTGGCACAGTTCGCGAAAAATCAGGCGCCAGCGAGTCTACAGAAATGCGGGTGTACACAAATAGGCCCGCGGAGGTGTGCTGATCAGATGCGTATTTGTACGCACTGTTTTCCATTCACTAATGCTCTCTGGATTGTGGGCTCGTCGGCGATCAGCAGTTTATGATATGGAAAACTGATCTTTTATCTAGGTCTCTTGTCATTACACGTTGCCACATTTCGTTGTTACCTTTCATTGTTGCACTTTGTTGTTTCTTGCATGACATGTCGTAGTTGCCTGTAGCAACTGAAATGTTGCACTGCGAAGCCGTGGGTGAAGGTCCAATTTCTGGCATGGAGGTAGGAAAAATTTAAGAGGGATCATTATGCAATGCGATAAAAAGAAAGAAAAGTAGAATGCCAGGCTCATGCACATGCCAAGCTTTGCTTGCCTCGATTTTCCTGGTAGGGGAAGGGCTCCTCATTTTTTTGTTGTCCTACTCTTTCTCGTGATGGCCGGCAGTTATGTCATACCCCGCGGAAGGGCTGGAGTCCGCGTACCGCAACCACGTGGAGGATGTGCGGACGTTGCTGGATGCCCGACACCGCGGCCACTACGCTATCTACAACGTGTCGGGCCGTGCCTACTCATCGGCCAAGTTTGACTGCAAGGTCACCGAGCGGGGCTGGCTGGCACGCAAGGCCCCGCCCCTGCACACCCTATTCAACTTGTGCCGCTCCATGCTGGCCTACCTGAACCAGGATGCCCGTAACGTGTGCGTCGTCCACTGCCTGGTGAGTCGCACTTATTTTTTCTAGTGAAGCTTGTTATGAATTGCAGATTTCGGAGGGGGTGGCGGCGGATTTGTACACGAAAAACTCAGTGCCGGGTCAAATTCTGTGACACCGCGATGCCACAGACTTTGACTGTATTCGCTAGGGCCTGCATAATTCTTCATAGGTAAGAATGAATTACATTGTGTTCTAAGGGACCCAGACACATAATGGGGGGAACAAAGGTCTTGGGAGTCCATCAGGTAAAGAAAATAGATTCTGGGGCAACATTTCGGCATCTGCAATGCCCAATCTACAATGTATCAAAATGATTTTGCAATGCACTGTAAGTGACCAAAAAAAGAAATCATCAGCACAGACAAGGAGAAAGAAGCTCAAAACTTTACAATAATGACGGGAGTTGTGAAGCCATTGCTCATCTTTCCCGCCACTGACTGCCACCATCTTGGTGCGGTTCGAGAGGTCCGAGTGCTGCTTTTCCTTTCGTGCCGTCCTCTCCGACAATGGCCCTACAGGAAAAGCAGAAATGTAAGAAAAGTCAGTTTCACCGCAAGGGTGAAGCAATAAATGCATTAGCAACAAATTGGAATGTTATACGAAGTAAGACTAACAGCTAACTCTTTTGGATCCGATCTCGTTTAACTCTACATAACGCTACTTTAAAGCGAATGCGGCCGCTCTAGGGAGCACAGCACATATACGAGCAGTCTACTAATGTCTGTAGAGATAGCGCCAGTGCTCGCGACTTTGCCCTTATGATAAAAGTTCACAGTTACTGCTCAAGCAACGCAGCCTCCCCCTCCCCTACCCTGCCTACTGGCGCGCCTTCATGCTCCTTCACCCGACGAAAGATGGGCGGGCCGTTTCCTCTCTGTTTGAGGAGCCATCAACGTGGGGGTGATGTTATGGCATGTGCCCTTTGTGCGATGGAGATGGCCAGCTCGTTTCATCTATGCTTCAGCCACGTTCGTCCCTAGCGCTCGCGTGCTTTTCTAGCACGTAGAACATATGATGCCCGGGTTGATGTTAGTGATTTGGACTTTATACGGAACATGACTGCTACGGCGATGGCAAAAACCTGCCAAGAGTGTCCATATTGTTGCTGCCGTAATAAAAGTAGGAGCCGGTCTGACAAATGGTGTGAAGAGCACAGTCCTCCTATTGGCTCTGCACATCAGCACACTGAGTGACGCCTTTCTGTTGGCTATTGCTACGCTACCTGAAAGGGGCCCTGCAACATTTTTTCAGCATGGTCAGAAAACGCTGCCGATCGGTATAGTCGAGGCTCCTGAGAATACTCGAGCCGAACATTATAGCGCAGCATGCGGCCTGGAATTTACAATTAATTCTCAGTCGGCTAGAAATCGTTCCCTCTTCTCTCGACAAATGAAGCCATAAACCCAAATGACCGCTCCTTAAACCCAAAACCCAAAGTCCATGGGCATTGGCTGATTTAAGCATTGTAAACTGCATAGTTACCGTGGCCACCGCAAAACGCCACATGTGCCCGCGTGCGTGCGATCACGCTGAAAGTAAGTTGCACGTTCGAAGAAAAAAAAGAAAAGAAAGTGCTCAAGGTCATGACACGTGCTGACGAAGGGACGTATCTTCTTGCCCCCTTGTCACCCCTCTCCCTGCGTAGCTTTCAGCACGCTTGCTAGTACGAGAGGAAAGAGAAAGCGCTTGAAGCGTGCGACAAATCCCTGTAATTCTGCTCGTACTTGACGGATTCTAAAAATTTCTGCGGCAGTTGATTCGTGAGGCAATAAACTGTTTTAATAAAGCCATTGAATGATTAGTTGGAAAAGTGTTCCAGGGCCCCTTTAACTGTTGCACCGCTGTTGCCGGTAGAGTGCCACTCTACTGAACCTTTTTTGTTAGAACCACTTTTCAGGTGCTTCTCAGCCAACTTGTAGTGAAGTGCACAAACAGTTGGCTTATTTTCCTGCGAAACCTTCCTCGCGTGTTACGGGACAGGTCTGTGGAAGGTACGAATGTTCTTGTGAAAGAACTTCGGGTGGCCTGAAGTAATCCAGAACTCCCGAGTGCATCTGGTGTTCTTTCGTAAACCGCGTTCTTTCGTAAACCGCGAGCCCTGTCAATGTGGACCATTTACTGCAGGACGGCAAGTGTTCGTCGGCAGTGTTGGTGTCGGCCTTTCTGGTGTTCTGCCACCTGTTCGACAGCCCCGAAGAGGCCCTGCAGATGTTTGCCGTTCGCCGGTGTCCCGTCACCCTCTGCCCTTCCCAGACAAGGTCGGGCACCATTCTGTGCATTGAAGTTAACAAAAGCTGCATGGTTACCGATGAATTTCTCGTTTGCCCTACATCTGTAGTATACAGCAATTAGCACATGACTAATTGCACCTCATTTACACCACACACATGAAATTTGCAAACGTGTAACGAAAAGTGCTCCGTCGCCATTTGTGATGGTGATGACACCGTACCTGACCCCTCTTATGGGAGGATGCCGCCAATGCGGTTTCGGTTTTGTACTCAATTATAGTGCGCAGGCTATTTTCGGATTAGTTCTATCGGAAAGGATGTGTGCCTTAGGTTAGATTTTTTGAAACTTGAGAATAAAGATATCATCACACTTCCTCCAATTAAATGCTTGGCTGTCACTTTGGAGCAGTGCAGGCTCATGGCGTGGGATTATTGAGGTGGTCTGTGCCCATTTGCTGGTCAAGACCGAATTGGATTATACGACTGTTTTGCATGGTCCCCTCAAAGTAATGGAATCGAGGTTCCACTGTAGTTAGAAAACTAAGGCAGTGGTGTAGTGACGTGCTTATGAGGGGCAGTGTGATTTGCACGTTGCTGCAGAATTGCACTGGGCCAATCACATTGAATTTGAGGGCCCAGTGCACTACTCCTCATATGGATTGTGACAATACCTGGCAAGCTGCAGTTCTGCAAGTACTCGTGCAGTTTTGATGACAAATGCAAACTTGGGAAGCCGTACGTGCTTTGTTTAACAGTACATGGCCTGCGATTCACTCGACATTTGCTGATGGGACTCCCACCTTTCATAGACCTCAATTCATGCCCCAATTGAGCTTAGTTTGACATGTTCGCCCTTCTTGCAGGTATATCCAGTACATGTCGCAGATGGTCTCCCAGAACCACCAAGTGTTGCCGCACCGGTTCCCGCTGCAGATTGTGGCGCTCACACTGAAGCCCGTGCCTCTGTTCACAAAGCTCAGGTGAGCTTGGTCTTCTTTTATGAACCGTTATGCCAGATACGGAGTTGGTGATCATTCTGGGGCCTGCATTCAAAAAAGAGAGGGCATATTTGGGGCATCTGCTACATCAATCATAACCTATCTTATGTTGTGTGCCACTCATTGCATCATTGCTGTGCGCATGGTACTTCGAGGTCAAGAATGTAACACACGCTATCTGTGTGACATAGCATTCGTGGTAGGGAAGTGGTGAATGCCGAGTTTTTTGAGAAAGGCATTGAAAGCAAGCCAGATGATTATTGTTGTTGTAGAACAAAGACTCCACAATGGGTGTAGTCTGTATTTAGAGCTAGGCTACCCTAGAGTGTAGGGTATGCCTTCAAAACTTTGGTCTTGCTGATGAAGTTTCAGAGCACAAATGCCTTACCTTTGCCGTATTTCTCACCGTGGTGGATCATGGCTACGGTGTTCCGCAGCTGAGGTCACAGGTTTGCTTTACAACCCACAGTGGCTGCATTTCGACGAAAACAAAAATTTAACTCTGCTTGTGTTCCTTGGTGCATGATAAAGAAATTGGTGTTCAGAATTGAATTGAAGTGCCTCTTCATTTAAGGTGTAATCAATCAATCAATCAATCAATCAATCAATCAATCAATCAATCAATCAATCAATCAACCAATCAATCAATCAATCACTGAAACAATCTGTAATCTTTGTTGTTTGCTTTCTCCTAGGGATGGATGCCGGCCTTTTGTTGAGGTCTACGTTGGCGAGGAGAGGATACACAGCACATGTCAGGAGTACGAACGGATTGCGTGAGTGAAATTCGTGCTAATCGGTAATTTTGGTGCTGCGCTTGTGAAACTTGCTGTCAATGGTCGCAACCTTCAGGAAACATTGTGTCACACATTGTGGCAGTGTTAATTTCCCTTTTCCTCTCAAAGGGACATTAAAGTGATGCGCTGAACTAGTTTATGCTGATAAGTTATTCTGCGAGAACTTTGCCATTGTTAATTTCACCATCATAGGTTTCTTATTGGAAGAAAACACGGTTTACAGTTTCATTTTCAAATTTTACTCCGAACCGTCAGCACTTCAATGTAGAGCTGTGTGAATAGCAAAATTTTCGGTGCGAAGCGAATTCGAATATTGAAGTGTGAGTGCGAATTGAATCGAATATTTTTCGAATATTTGTCGAATATTTCTAGAATACTTTTCGAATAGGGGTGTGCGAATATTCGAAATTTTGAATATTTTTCGAATAGTGTTTGCTATTCGATTCGCACTGAAATTTTACTATTCGAACTGTTCGAACTTCCCAAAGACAAATGCAGTCAACGTACAGTTGAAAGTGACCCCTTCAGATTTTCAATATGCTTCACCTCATCACACCCCGTATTGCGGCAAAGCTGCCTTTCAAGCTCCATTACGGTCGAACTTAGGCAAGAGACGTCAACGTCCGATTGGAAGTGGTCCCTAGATTTTCAATATGCTTCACCTCATCACAACCCCGTATTGCGGCAAAGCTGCTTTTCAAGCTCCGCTACGGTCACAAATGTATTAACTCAAGAAAACGCTGGTTCCAACATGGAGATGAAAGATGTGGCAGAGTTGGGGGCTCAATTAATGCTGTTTTGGACCTGAAATTTGGGCAGGAAGTCCGAAAAATCGGACGCCGAAGCTTTTTAGTATCCAAAATTTCAGATGTTCTTATATATCGATGTCTACGAGGCAGATTTGGAACTCTGGACTTGAAGGGAGCACACCGTTGTCTGCCGCATCAGTTGGCCTTCCACAGAAGTTGAAAGAGGAGGAGAGGCTGAGGAAATGGCATCTTTGCCTATCACGTGTAAAGTGTTGTCGGTGGTTGTACCAAGTTATGTACATAAATACCATTCGGCCAACTGATGTGGCGGACAAGGGTGTGCTCCCTTCAAATCCGAAGTTCCAAATCTGCCTCGTAGACATCGATATATAATAACATCTGAAATTTTGGACGCTAAAAAGCTTCGGCTTTTGATTTTTCGGACTTCCTGCCCAAATTTAAGGTCAAAAACAGCATTAATTGAGCCCCCACCTCTGCCACATCTTTCATCTCCATGTTGGAACCAGCGTTTTCTTGAGTTAATACACTTGCGGACGTAGTGGAGCTTGAAAGGCAGCTTTGCCGCAATGCGAGAGCGTAATGAGGTGACGCATACTAAAAATCTGAAGGGGTCACTTTCAATCGGACGTTGACTGTATTTGTCTTAGGGAAGTTCGAATAGTAAAATTCCAGTGCGAATCAAATTGAATAGCAAACACTATTCGAAAAATATTCGAAATTTCGAATATTCGCACACCCCTACAATGTGATGTAGATTTCAAGATCTTTTTTTTTTTTTTTCATTTTGGCAATATTGGCTCGATAGAGTTTACTGAAGCTGGCTTTGTTATGTGTCTGGCTCTATTAGAAAACTGTGCAAGTCTTTTTTACCACCAAAGAATTAGGTAAGCCTAAGCAGACGCCATCGAGATCTGTGATGTTGCAGCGAGTTGATGCAGGAAACTTGAGGTAGCATTACTAGCGGTATTCTTTTTTTTTTTTTTTTTGCATATCTTCTGGCTTGCCAAGCGTCTTGTGGCCGGAGTGATGCTTTTGCTATTTTGAAAAAAAGTAATTTACTAATACGAGAGAAAACGTTTATTCTAGGGGCATGTGAATACTCGAAACTTCGAATATTCAATTTGAATAGTGTGGTATTTGATTAGATTCACAACGTTTACTGTTCGAATTGAACAGTAAACTCAAAACTTCATGGCAAGAATTGAAATCTGCACAAGAATTACATACCTGCACTAAATTTTGCAAAATTTTATGCACAAGTAGACAAATTAGCTTCAATTACCAGATCCCCCCCCTGTTGCGCTTTTGTAAATGTTGTGCCAGTATTCAGGTGTAGTGGCCAGAGCATGGTATTGTGTATGATGCTGAGCACGTTGTTACAATAGAGTGCCAAAATTCTACTGAACAAACCCACCGAAATAGCAGGGGAGCCATTGCAAAATTACAAAGAAATGTCTAAAAGTTAGGAAACTCAGCATTATATTTTGGGTTATCCGACGATTAAGAACCTGCAATGAACATTGTGCCGATCAACCATCATTACACCTCCCACTTGAGAAAGCATGCTGAGAGAATTAAACTATGAAGATAAGATTAACATGTCAGCACTAGTGTGTCTAATAAGTGGCTGAAAAAAAAAATAGTGACATGCACAATGGTGTTGCTTGCCGAACACAACTAGCAGCTATCCATCCTTCACGACAACATTAAATGCTAACAGCGTATGTGGTAGCAGCATATGTGGTAATGTTTACAATGCATAAATTTTTGTATATTATTTCGTGTACAACAAACTTACCTTTTCACGTTCGATTGGTGAAAAAAAGTTGGTAGTTGTACTATTCATATTAGAAAATATTCTGAAAATATTTGATTCAATTTGCACTTGGTTTTCATTATTTGAATTTGCTTCGAAGTTGAAAACTTGATATTCGGAGCCCCCTATTTTTTTTTTCTCTCTTTAGTGTCCCTTTAGTGGGCTTTATCCTCTTCTAGCTGCATCTGGGCTTTTCCTGCAGCCTTAGTTTGATTTGTTTACTTTTTGTTTTTTTACGCATCTTCCTTTCCTTTGCTCATGATGTCTCTGCCTATATTCATAAACTATTATCACTACCGCTGCTATTGCTGCTACTTTTTAGCGAGCCATGCTTATTGTAACTGCGCAAAAAAACGGACGGAAGCTCGGAGAGCGAGAAAAGGACAAACAAGCGCAGACTATCAACTGAAGTTTTATTGCGCAGTTACAATAAGCATGGATCATTACCAACTAGCCCAACTTACCACTCTTCTGAACTTCATTTTTAGCGAGGCTGCTTGATAAGCAGTGTTGAAAATCGTACATGGTGAGTATATTCGTTTCAATGACTGACTGCATTCTGTGTCTTTCCTCCTGCTTCACTGGAACGCCGTGCAGTCATCACAACTATGCAGAGAAGCAGCTGACGATTCCGCTGAACGTTGCAGCTGCAGGAGACGTGACTGTTGCAGTCTACCATGCTCGGTCATCGTTTGGAAAGGTCAGTGCAGTAAAAATCGCAACCTGGGTCTGAGTCCTTTGAAAATCGGCCCATCCGTTTCGTGAAGATGGTCGGACAGTGAAGTTGTCTTAGTTATACGGAGTGTTACACAGTGTGTTGCACCTGCAAGTCTAACTTCACAAGCAGTCTATTAAATCGCCGATATTCGTCAGGCAGCTTGCTCCTCAGCGGTGCAGATGACACGAGGTCTACCCGTCTTGAGTCAGGCGAAGTCTATAAGATTGGCTAGTGGAGACCACGTGTGGTTAGGAAAAGCGCGCACGTCTATGCGATCAGCTAGTGAGATCGTGTGATGTCGTGAATCCGCCATTAGATCTGAAATGTGCATGCTTACACCTTATTCGTCAAAGCGAGATCATGTGAACTGCCAGCTCAGCCAATGGCATTTCAGCGGACTCTTACTACTACTACTGTGGCACATGTTAGGTAAAGACAGTTTTGCTGTAAAATATGGCGAGCGAGACCTACAACCATGCACGGCATACACTCAGACCTCATTATAACAAAGTAGCATCTGCCATGAAAACAACTTCGTTATATCCGAAAATTCGTTATAAACGTTTATTTGTAACACTGTAGCTATGATAAGACTATTCTTCATTTACTTCGTTATAACCGATGATTCGTTATATCCGTGTTCGTTATAACGAGGTTTGAGTGTACAGTCGAGCCCGACTATATCGAACCCGTTTATATCAAATTATCCCGTATATCGAACAATTTCTAAACACGGTAAATTTACATTGAGAAAAGTATACTATAGCAAAAGTTACTGTTACATCGAATGAAAATAGCAACGACAACCGATATATCGAACTCCATGTGCCTCAAAAGTGCCCCAGCAAGTTGGCTTTCCCTCGCGGTGGTGGGGAAAACTGCCGGTGCCACCCTAGAAAAAGTGGTTTAGACCCGGTTGTGCACGGGCGAACACCCCCCTGCAAGAAATGATCCTAGCCCGCTCGCAGCGCTTACAGCCAATCAGAGGCCGTCGTGCTTTCTCCGAGGCGCGGAGGCGGTAGAAGTGAGCGCCATTTTTTCTTTCTTTATGCTTGTGTGCCTGCTGCTGCCTGTTTTCCTCGAGTCCTCATTCAGCGTGGTCCGTGCTGGTGGTGTTGCCTGTTGGTGCTCTGTGAACTTTATTGGCGCGCTGTCATCATAGCTTGTGCAAAGAGGCAGAATTTGCCGTTCGCCGCGAAACTGGAAATCATAAATCGGATCGAGCGCGGTGAAAAGAAGTCCGACGTCGCCGCCGCATACAAAATTCCAAGGAGCACCTTGAGTACTATCCTGAAGAACAAGGCAGACATCAGGGCCAAGTCGGACAAAAGGCCAGGCGCCCGACGTGTGCGCACTGCTGTGTACGAAGATGTTGAAGCAGCTGTTTACAAATGGTTTGTGGACGTTCGGTCGTGAAACATCCCGGTGTCCGGCCCTATGATCGAGCAGAAAGCCAAGGACCTTGCTTTCGTGCTTGGCAGGAACGATTTCCAAGGTGGTTCAGGCTGGCTCCAACGGTTCAAAGAACGGCACGGCATCGTTGGCAAAGCTGTTACAGGTGAAAGCAGAGCGGCGGACCTGGACAGCGTAGACAAATGGCTCGAGGAAAACTGGCGAGATATCGCAGCAAGATATCAAGCCCAAGATATCTTCAATGCGGATGAAACCGCTCTATTTTGGCAAATGTTGCCAAACAAGACACTTGCGTGTCGTGGCGACAAGTCTTGCGGCGGCAAGGCAAACAAAGCTCGTGTGTCCGTGCTGTTGGCAGCTAATTTAGACGGATCGAAAAAGCTTCGACCTCTGGTTATCGGGAAAAGCACGGCACCGCGGTGTTTTCGAAATGCGCTGTCGCTTCCAGTTACCTACCGAGCAAACTCAGAAGCGTGGATGACCGGGGAGCTTTTCGGCAGGTGGCTATCGTCGTGGAATGATGATTTGGTAGGCGAAAATCGCAAGGTGTGCCTGCTCGTGGACAATTGTTCATCGCACCACTGCAGTACGACCTTCAGCAACATCGAGCTGCGTTTTTTGCCCCCAAACACTACGTCTGTACTGCAACCACTGGATCAAGGCGTTATACGCGCACTGAAAGCCAGCTATCGAAAGCGCCTGGTGGAGAGGCTGCTGCAGAACCTTCGTGTCGGCAGGGAGCTTAAGATCGACTTGCTCGGAGCTCTTTCTATGTTGTGTAGATCGTGGGCAGATGTCACGAAGGAGACGATCCAGAACTGCTTTAGGCATGCCGGCTTCCGCATGCCTGGTGATGACACCCCAAATTCCGATGACAGCATTGAAGACACCGCAGGTGTTTCCGCCGAAGTTTGGAGCGAGCTGGCAGAGTTCCCGGGAGCTATCGACGGATCGACATTCGACGAGTTCGTCAGTGCGGACGATGATGTCGCCATCATGGGTGAGCTACAAGATGAGGACTACGTTGCAGACGTCGTGCCGACCACGAGCCAAAGCGACAGCAATAAGGAAATTGACGATGGCCCATTGCCTACATCCTCCGAAGTGATTAGTGCACTTGCATTGGTCCGGCGCTATTGCGTGAATGTGGAAGGTTGCGGCCTCAGCTGCTCCGACTCGTTGGACAACGTGGAGGCATGCGTGCTGTCGCAGGCAGCGAAGTCGTTGACACAGAAGAAAATCCAGGACTATTTTGTTCCAAAGTAGGGCACGCAAGTAAGCCACCATATTAATAAAGTACTTTTCTTATTGTTATGTGCCTTTGTGTCAAAATCCTATAGCGGGCCTATATCGAATTATGCCATATATCGAACTAATAAACGTTTTTTGGCGAGTTCGATATACCCGGGTTCGACTGTAGTATCATTCTTTCTCGGCCATCTGCTGAGCATAGCCTAACTTCAGCTCGCACTATTCAGGTACTTGTGGCTAAGGCGTTGTGCTGGCAAGTGTTAGAGAGTAGGCTCAATGCTCGGCCATGGGAGCCGCATTTCAGTGGGGACAAAATGCAACATAACCCATGTGCTTAGACTTGAGTGCAGATAAAAAGCGCTCCAATTGGTCAAGATTAAATGTCCACTATGACATGCCTCATAATCCCTTCTTGATTTTGGCAAGTAAAACTCCGGAATTGAATTTTCAGTTTTCTGATATTGTCAAGCACGAAAGTGCTTGTCATAAGCGGACCGTCAGAGCGATTAGAATGAAATCTTTTGAACTCGAATTGAAAATTTTGGGAGGACGTTTGGGCACGTTGCTACTCCATTAGCACGTTTAAAAAATGCGAACCAGACACAGACAAAAAGGCACATAACACATGCACATACAGGACTTGGGGTTTTGGTTTTTGATGATGTCGTTGTCGTCACCATTGCTGCTGCTAAAAATTCTGATCTGAAAACCCTTAAGTTTCCTTTTTTTTTTGCAATACTCTGCCTGGCTTTAAAGGGCCCACGTGTGCCACTTGATGTTGTTGTCGTGTTGTCACATCATGTTGTTTCTAACCTTGAAGCTCGCAAAATGCTTTTGTAGCTGACGTCAATTACAACCCAAGGAGGGAAATGATGGCTTTCGTGCTTGCCTGAAGACCAGCACCTTTCGTCTTACAGGTGTCACCCATAAAGATCTGCCAGGTTCAACTGTACTCTGGATTCGTGGCGCCCGGCACGTCACAGTTATCGTTTTGCAGGTACGCAGAGATATGGTTTTTTGGCTCACCTAAAATGCTTTTCAGTGGCAGCTGCCCTAACTTTAAAAGAAATGAGCTTTTCGCATTACTTGTATGAAAAAAAGAAAGTTCATATCATCGACCTCTGCCTGCTTCTTGTCTGCATTCCGGAACGCGTGTGCCTTGCATTAGGTTTAAGCTTTCTGTAGTGAAGCAGTGACTGAAATTTCGCTTGATCAAACAGCTTGGAAGCAAGCGCATGCGATACACAAGAGCTTTCAGGCAAAAGGTTTCATTTCAGTTCATTTCAATTTACGTCACTATTACACTCAAACCTCATTATAACAAAGTCACATCTGCCACGAAAATAACTTCGTTATATCCAAAAATTCGTTATAAACGATTATTTGTAACACTGTGTCTATGACAACACTATTCTTCATTTACTTCGTTATAACTGATAATTCGTTATATCAGTGTTCGTTATATCGAGGTTTGAGTGTAGTACAATACAGTTCAACACAACAACTAACATCCTTTATGCTTTCCCTGGCCTAATTTTCTGCTTGATTCATTTGATTATTGCTTTCATTAGCAATTAGGACAAAAGGAAGAGCAAGATGAAGTGCAGCATTTGTTGCCTGCTTCGTTCCCCCGAGTTCGTCTTCCATATTTCAACTTCGAAAGTTGGCCGAGTAGTACACAGATGTTATCCATGTGAATGAATGTGGTGCAGGCATGAGCTTGACGGCATTGAGGAGTTGGACCGGTACCCGGAGGGCTTCCAGCTAACGCTCGAAGTCCAAGTCGGTGGCAGTCCCAGTCCACGGCTAACCAACGGTCTGTGGGCCGACCTCGAGCACCTGGAGACGAGCGCCGCCATCCTGTTCAGCACCGACGAAGAGCTCGAGGCCTGCATTGGTGAGCATGGTTGTTTGACACCTTGCAGGAAATATCCTGTAGCCACTGTCCACCCAAGAATACAGTGCCAAGTACGCTCTGTCATAAAGAGAATTCATATAGCTGTGCTGAGCTCGTTTGCCGAGCTTTGTTTGACTAAATTTTTACGTACATTCAACGTGGCCGTACCAATTGGGATATACTCCCTTTCGTTGCATTTGCCCCTTCTCAATGCACAACTGGGTACAGCCTTCTTTTTTTTTTCTTGTCCATGGTCAGAATCCTACATCCGCTTTTGGCGTTACTCTCTTTTTGGCTGCTGCGTGGAATGTTATTGCTTGGATCCATCTCCCCACTTTTGGGTTGCCACAGGAGGTGCAGACCTTACACTAGTCTACATGGCACCATATAGATCAAACATATCTGTGTCGGTACTTTTTAAGTTTTGAGACTGAGTCTTCCGTATTTCATAGGGAATCTTGTGTGCTATTCGGTAGTCTAGAAACGCAGTGAGCTAATTCAGCCAATCATCGTTGCAGGCCACTTCTCTAGGAACGCTCCTGCTAGGCCACCTCCGCCTGCGACGCCCAGCTTACCAAGCAGGGACACTTCGCCGCAGCACTCTGAAAGCGACATTCCAAGTGCCACCACATCTGCAGAGGCAAGTATTCGTCCATGCTTCGAGGAGTTTTTTTTTTTTCTCACTTTACACTCTTTATAGTCGGTGACTGATTGTTTGGCCGCCAATATTTCGGACGTCTTCGCAGCAGCTCTGCTTACCTTATAGACTAAAAGGGGCACATAAGGGAATTTTGACATCACTCGTATTAATGAGGTACCCTTCCATGATGTCAGAGTCATCAGTTGACGCGAGAAGATGCAAGGTAAGCCAGAAGATGCATAAACAGAAAGTTTAGATGACGTCACCTTGAGTCCGCCGTGGTGGTGTAGCGGTTACAGTGCTCGGCCACTGACCCGATCCCGTCCACGGCAGTCGCATTTCGATGGAGGCGAAATGCTAGAGGCCCGTGTACTGTGCGATGTCAGTGCAAGTTGAAGAACACGAGATGGTCAAAATTTCTGGAGCCCTCCACTATGGTATCCCTCATAATCATATCATGGTTTGGGGTGTAAAAAACCCAGAAATTATTATTATTAACGTCACCTTGAAGTTACCATGCCAACTCCCCGCAACATCATCGAGTTTGATGGCGAAAGTGTTTGTGATTGGGCACAGTTGATGCTTTTGCCCCAAATCCTCATTTGAATTAGTAGCTTCAGTTGAACCTTCTTGCTGAAAGACTTGTTTTTAAGCAGGTAGCAGTCTTGATAACCCTTCCCTTGTGTTAGTAGAAGGATTCTACTGACATTGAAGAACATTGTGGACCAAGAAATACCGTATTTACGTCGTTGTAAGTCAACTCAAGTATAGGTCAACCTAACAAAAAAACAACGAAATAAAGTAAGGAACAAATGCGCGAGCACATTTCATAATGGAAATTGATTTAACGTAGTCACTAGACTGACTACACATGCTCACCTGTCATCGTCAAGCCAGCCCTCTTCCTGAACATTGATGCCCAGGCCTTGCTAGCCTTGCTGTTTCTTGATGCTCTTCTCGGTATTCCTGTTTCTCAATCGAACACACAGGCACCTTGTGCAAAAATTTCACTTGTAACTAGCAGAGACTGATCGCATAGTTCATTTATGTGTGCCCTGGCACCTGGCATAACATGTGAAAATTTGGTCACACTACAGGCACTACCCGTTCAGAAACTCCAAACTTGCATCCTGCTGCGCAGTTGGTTTCTTCCACATGGAGAATGACATTGGCAGCCCTCTTGAATGCTGCTGTGAATGAGTGCCAAAAGTTTTTTTGCCGGCAGCACTCGTGACTATGAAGCATGATGATCAAGCTCAACAGTGGCACTTGGTCCAGGCTCCTGTGAATCTATGCATAGCTGCTTGACCAACGCTTGCTTCTGCACGGTAGATAACAGAAGTTTGGCCGGCGGCTCCTTGAAGCGCCGGCCCCCTGAAGCGTATGCAGCGTGTTTGGGGACATTTGAAGGCTAGAAAGTGGAGGGCGTTGCGAGAAGGGGAGGGAGGGCCGGGGGCAGATAGTAATTGCCGCCCCCTTGCTGAATGCGTCTAGAACATCCATTTTTGTTGTACTGCACAAAGTTCTAATTCCAGGTTATTACGATATGCCGATTTACTTTGCAACTCACAGTCTAGGAAAAATCTTGCTCCCCAAAAGGCAGATAAAATAGTTTGTATTTTGAAAACTACACATTATACTAGAAAAAGAATTGCACGTGACATCGGCGCACAAATATACATAAACTCAGCAAGTTTAATTAATATTGACCAAGAAATAAAAAAAAAATTAAGAGCAATGTTCTCCCTTAACTTAAAAAGCTGCATGCACTAACGGAGCAGAAATTTGCACATACAGTGGAATGAACATCCCGTAAAGGGGTATTCACACGGAGGAGAAATCCTTGGTGGTAAAGCGGGGATTGCAGATCTTGTGATCATGACGTCATGGATTAGCGAGTGGGCGCAGCCCCTCCATACCCACCCGCTAATCCACAACAGTTGCAAAGTGCACCTTCGGTCAGGGCACAAAACAGTTTGGAGAACTTGGGTTTGTGGTCAAATGCAAAGATGTGTCTTCAAATTTCACTACCCCCCCCCCCCCCTCCAGACCCTGCTGGGCCCGATGCGCAAGCTTTCAGCATCGGACAGTGGGAACGCAGCGGCGGCGAACAGCAGTTCGCCGGCGCCTCCGCCACGGTCCAAGGCCAAGGAGGTGGACCTGCTCAACCTGGGGAGCTTCTCTGTCGACGAAGGTAGCGGCAGAGAGGCTCAGGCGTCCTCGGACCGCATGGTGGATGACCTCCTGGGCACTTCTTTGTCCAGCCAGCAGACGTCCAACTTTGACCTCCTTGTCAATCACAGGGTCAGTGCTGGATTATTTTGATGAAGGTGGTACGTGAGGTTTGCAGGGCATTTTGCCTGTGTGCAGGGTGGTCTTCATTTACAGCAACTGATGGTTACAGCTGAACTTGTTTATTTTATTATTATTTTTAATATACTGCAGGCCTTTTACAGCCCATGCAGGAGTAAGTACATGAATACATGAAATACCGTAATTACTCGAATCTAGGCCGACCCTGATTCTAAGCCGACCCCCTAAAGTCCGAAGCCCGAAAAAAAAAAAAACTTACCTCGAATGTAGGCCGGGTAAAATTCACAAAGAGAAAACATTTATTGAAAATATGAAGATGAAACGCAGCAGTTGGTTCATCATCAAGATGCCGCGCTCATTCCGAGTCGTCGTCGCTGATCCTCTTTGTCGCTGTCCTCAAACAGTGCGCAATCCTCGGTGCCATCAAGTGCATTTGATATGCCGCACTTCTTGAAAGAGAGCACGATCAAAGTTCCTGGGATGTCGTCCCACGCTGCAGCCACCCAGCCATCCTCGTTGCGGCGCATGCGAAGAGCTTCTCCCGTTGGCCCCTCCAGCGACGAACATTCTTTTCGTCCACTCCAAAGTCCCGCCCGGCTTGAACGTTGGAGGACGACTCCGCGGCTAGCACAACTTTCCTTTTATACGCTGCACTATAATGACTACGCTCGTTTGGCGCCATTGAGCTACGCCACACACATCCCACTCGAAGCGAGACTCGAACTGACGAACGGCTCGCCTTAACACTCGCCACAAAGATAAAAATGGCGGCCTCGCGTGTGTACTTAAGCCAGGTGTTGGCTCGGCTACTAACGGCTACAATACTGTCTAGGTGGCGCTAGTTTGCGACACCTTTTCTCGATGAAAAATGGCGCGTTTTTCAAAATCCTCGAATCTAAGCCGAGCCCCCACTTTGGCACATCGTTTTTTCGAAAAAACCATCGGCTTAGATTCGAATAAATACGGTACATACATTGCCGAAAATTCATGGTGAAAATTCGATACACTAATTGAGGTTCATGAACGAGTCAGTCATATTTTAACACACAATATCGTTGGATAAGTTATTCCAGTGAGAGATAGCTGACGGAAAAAGGGAGTGTTTATGAGTGTTAACATGACTTAAAGGTTGACGGATTGCTTTAGAATGAGTTAGTCTCAATGAGTGCTTAGGCGGGTCTTGCAGGTAATGAGAATGTGATATGTGGAAGTGATCATGATATAATTGGTAAAGGAATTTTAATTTTGAGATTATTCTACGCTGGCTAAAGGGGTTTTAGGTTTGCCCTTACGAGCAAGCCTGTAGTACTAGTGTAATATACGCAAAAGTACATTTGTTGCATTGAACGTCTTTTACAACCATACATGCTCATGTCTGCAAAAAAAAAAAAAACCTAAATTTTGCGTTTCGTTTGTGCTGTATGCATTACTGCACTATATATCTGTTTGTGTTATTGACGTTTGCCCTTATTATAATTTGTCTTTCTCGTTATGTTTGTTATATACATTTAGTTTTTTTAAAAACCCTTTGCGGTGCGTTGTTGGGCACCTCCCAACTACGCAACACGGACGCAGCGGTTTGCTGTCAGGCACCACACGCTGCCCAAATATCGCTGGAAGACTTAGGCACAATGTCAACTGTAAATAAACATTTGAGAAGTTTTTCTTGCATAGCTATTTTTTTTTTTTGCGGTGCTCAAAACTGGCGAAATATTTTTGGACCAGACAAGCGGAAAGTAAGTAAAAGTTTCGGACCGCAACGGTTTAAGTAACATAAGTTCTTTACATATTTGGAAGCTTATGTTTGTGTTTTTGCATAGGCTCGGCAGATGGGAGTTGGCGGACTACTTAGCTACTTTGACCGGTACAATCTGGGACAGTTAATAAAATGCATCTATGTTTGAGACTAAGCATTACTGTCGTCATTGTTACTGAATACATGGTATCTTGATATTGGTCATCATCGCTGACACTGCGTCATAATTAACTTGGTCACGGATCGGGTCTTTTTGCTCTTGCCTGACAGTCAGCGCAACCACCGTTGATCGGCGACCTCTCGTCGCCTGGCACCCCGGCCTTCGACCCGTTTGCCACCAGTGCCACAGCGGGGGCAGCACCTGCATCGGGTGTGCCCACAGTCAACCTGTTGGATGCCAAATCTCCGACAGCCACCAAAGGCGGGGCCGACCTCTTCGACCCGTTTGGCACGGCCACCCCGGCTTCTGCTGCTCCCGGCTGGGCCAGCACCAGCGTCAGTGCAGGGAACACACCACAGGTGGGACGCTGTCACAGAGCCGCTAAAGTCACTAGGAAAAGTCGACCCATTACAGTCGAGTAATGCACTACAGTCGAATCCCGCTATAATGAACTCCGCTACAGCGAAATTTCCGCCACAAGGAATAATTTTTGATTCTCCGTCAGTCGACCACAGAAAAAAACGCAAAAAATGTCTTGTCACAGCGAATATTTTTTCTGGGTGCTTCTGCTTCAACAAAGTTTTCGCGAGTGCTACCACATAAGGAAAAGGAGCTTGCCTAGGATTGCCGCGAAATTCCACTAGCAACTCAATGATTTCTCGTTGGCTCGTGACTTCCAGAGCCGCGTGGTCGCATCGCAAAACCCATGTCTTCATCGGAGACACGCTTTCTACCACCACACGCACATTCCGGTAAATTTTTCGCCATAGAGATGCTCGGCGACGGATCATCATCCACCATGATGCTGCGGGCGGGTTTGATGCGTGTGCGGGTCGCGGTAGAATCATTTTTCAAGAACTCCCGCCATGTTTTTGATGTAGTGCTCAAAACAAAACTATGCTCGTCGTCACCAGCCCTGCGATTGTAAATAACAACCACGGCATTATGAGGGCACACGCGCGGCCAGTGCACACCTAGTCCAAGTGTAACTACATCCTGCCACAACTGCTGCAAACACAAATGTGGTCGTGTTGATGCGATCGTGGGCGACCATGAAAGTACGCGCGCATCCAATGCGCACGGTCACAGATAGCAACCACGCAGTTCTGAAGGCACGCGTGTGGCCAGCGCGCACAGATTCAAAACGGCACTATCGTTTGCACGAAGCGTTACGGCTTTCCTGTCGTTCGCTTATGACTGTGGTAGCGCGGAGCTTTGGCATTTCAGTAGGCCTCTAGCGAAGCTTTTGCACGCTCGTTCGCCACGCTGCGAGCTCAGCACGCTCCGAGGGTAGTCTGAATATCGTATTTTCTCGTGTATAACCTGCCCCTGCATGTAATCGGCAACTCCTACTACAAACTGCGAGAGAAAGGAAAAAAAATGCCCACGTATAGACGCGAGGCCACCTTCCTTGCATTACCGTGAAGGCGTGCCGTGAAGCTGACTTGCGCACCGAAATTCGCATGAAACTCCTACCCCGAGTTTAGCTCCAAGTTTTCTGTATATTTTGTGCGTGTTATTCGTGAGGAATTACATTCACTCGGTGTGCAGCCAAGTACGTCTGAGTTAGCGAGAGTCCAATGCAAAAGATAATGCATGCCCTTGCTGGGACCAAAGGACCAGTCATAATCATAAGATCTTCCCAACTTTTGTGGTATACGTATGAAACTTCGCTGTAAAGAAATTCCGTGACAACAAACTTTTTCGCGCTTCCCGTCAATTTTGTTGTAATGGGATTTGACTGTACATATATTAAGCAAACTTTTTTAAGTTTCAGCATCATATGCAAAAAACACGGCGCCCACAAGCGCAAGGGAGTGCGGCTGTCGCATGTGAACCAGTCGCATGCGTATTTGTATGCACTATTTTTCCATGCAGTCGAACTGCTTTATAAGAGACGCACTCCAGGGAGCAGTTCTTGTCCCTTATATGTGGTGTCTCTTACACTGAAACATCAGTATAAAAGTTGCATTTGACACGAAATAACTTCGCTATATCCGAAAATTCGTTATAAGCATACATTCAAACCACTCTAGCCATTACCAAGGCTTTTCTTCATTTGCTTCGTTATAACCAATAATTCGTTATATCCAGGTCTGAGTGCTTAAGCAGCAGGTACCAGCTTCTCAGTCTCTAATTAACCCCTGTTTCGATGTAGGCACACTGGTGTCTCTTATACCCAGTTGTCGGTTACATCAGTGCCTTCTGTAATTGATGCCCTCTCTATTGTGGGCTTGTCAGAGATCAGCCGTTTCTGATGCGGCAGTCTGATCTTTTATCAAGGTCACTTGTCAGTTCCATTGGCCACATTTCATTGTTGCCTGGATATAAACAGATGACCGTCGTCATTGCCTGTAGCAACTGAAGTGTTGCACTAAAAGCACGGGGACGACAGTCCAATTCCTGGCATGAAGGAAGGAAACAGTTAGGAAGGAGCGTTGCACAATGCGATAGAAAGAAAAGTAGTGCGTCAGGCATGTGCACACCGAGCTTCACTTGCCCCCGTATTTTCCCAATAAGGCAAGGAAGGGCTCCTGAATTTTCTTATACTTGCGCAAACTGCATAGACATGCAGTTGGAAACCTTGTATTCTGAAGCCCCATCAGCAACACAGATACACTCAAACCTCGATATAACGAATTATCGGTTATAATGAAGTGAATGAAGAATAGTCTTGTCATAGATACAGTGTTATGAATGCATGTTTATAACGAATTTTTGGATAAAACGAAGTTATTTTCGTGTCAGATGTGACTTTGTTAAATTTCAGCAAAGATTCCAACATCGCTGCCTGGGGAGACGTAATATTTTATGTAGGGACAACAAACTTAAAATGAATAATATGCGTAGTATTCACATTAGCAACGAAAACCTGCTTCGGGTATAAAGGAAACAACCCGGCACCGCTCTCATGCACAGATGAATGGCAGGTGCACCGCAGTTCTAAGAGCAGAGCTTGTACTTAATCTTAGGTTGTAAACGACTACAGACACCATTTGGATTCTAGTACCTGCTTATTAACATTAGAGCTGTTCTAGGACTGGGCCCGACGACAGATGAGTGTTCGCATGTCATGCTATGGTTCCCAGATATGCCCATAGATGGCATAACAGCCTCGGTCACAGACAAAGTGGTAGCTGCACGGTGATCACAAAAATTGGGTGGCCTTTCAGCTTCATCTTTAAGAGTTGAACGCAATAGCGATATCCGCACGCACACACGTGCACACACTATCGCCTTCCCAATCGCTAGCCTGCCTTCGCTTCTCGGTGGAGACCTAAACTGTGCCGCAAGAAAAGCCAAAGTGCAAATGCCCTCCATCTCCTACAATTATTTGGATCTGCCTCGAATTTTCGCTCGCAGCCAATGTTGCTTTTTTGCTCACATCCAAAGACGCCTCTGCCAACGGCACCGACACCGGAACTTCTGCGAAACAAGCTCTTCAACATGATAGCTTAAAGAAACTCACTAGGGAAACACAGGAAAACCACAGCTCCGCTGTTTCTGCAGATTTCCCATTGGGTGGAACTGGGCTAATTTTCTTTTTCTCTGGCCCTCCCCTGTATACAGCACAAGCAGGGTGGCATCCCAAACAGCGTGTCAGCCTTCAACATGGCTGCCGCTTCGACAGCGACAACTCAGAGTGGCGGAGGAGCCGCCAAACTCGACACCATGCCGGGGACGTGGGACACCCTGTTCCCAGGCAGCACGTGGGTGCCGCTCGTCCCCTCGACGGGCGGCAGCGGAGTGGGGATGCCAGCATCTGGGCTGACGCGGAACGCTTCCACGCCAAATCTCGAGGCGCTCGGGCGCAAGGCCGACCCGTTTGCAGACCTAGGTTCGTTTTATGCACCTCATTTATTTTGATTCATGCCCTCAAGGCGCGAGGGCAGTTCAAAAAAGGAGTAGTAACGATTAATATGTGCGAAATTGCTCGTATACAGTATGACTAATGAGTCTTAGAGATGTGAGATGTCTTTAATAAAAGCAGTTGATCTGGTGAGGTGCTCTTATTCTTCAGATGTCGGTTGTATAGAAGAATAGGACGAAGCTTCAGTATTGCATAGCTTGATGCCAATGTTAATACGAGGGTCAAGACGTATAACCAATTTACCATGGAAATATCTAGTCAGAGGTTACAATTATATCCCGACCAACTGCATTTCTTTTGGTATTAAAAAGTTTAGTTTTTAGCACTTACTCTCAGTTACGACTAATTACCTTCAGTTATCTTGATAGCCAACGCTAACCAAAACTGTGCTGGTAATTACGCAACTATAAATACGGTATGCAACACACAGCCAGTCGGCTTCACGTAACGTCAGTTTTTTTTTTTTTCATTTCGCACCACCTAGTGCTAAAGTATGGTCATTTGTTGCCTACAGGAAACCTGACCGGTGGCTCCACCGGTGCCGGTGCAGCTTCCAAGACGGGAACAGCAACTGCGACAGGCTTCCCGGCTTGGTCACAACCAAAGCCGGCCACAGCCACGAGCAGCCCGCAGCCGACTGGAAGCGGCACGCAGGTCGGTGGTGCTGGCACCAATGGTGCAAAGTGGAGACCCGGCAGCGCCGTTCCCCCGGCTGCTCCGACAGCCGCAGCGGCAGGGGCTGCGAAGCCAAACTACAGCGCCGCAGCCGCACCGGGTGGCGCAAGCGTGTTCGTGGAAAAGACTGCGGCTTCGGCTGGGGCACCTTACAGCAACGGTTAGAGTTTTGTGAATCGAGAATCCTGGCTGTGCTTCGAATGCCTTCGCACGCCGATGACGATAAGCGTAGCTGATTATGCTCACGCACAGCGTACAATGTTATTGAGACTGGTGCCACAGCATTGTACATGCCTTAAAGAAAAAGTGTGTGAGACATCAGTTTCTGAGCATTCACGGTGGCGCGTGTGCAGTTAGTTTGTCTTAGGCAATTTGTTAAATAGACCAGGCACGTAGCCAGGATTTTTTTCTGGGGGGGGGGGGGGGGCAAGGCCTAATTGTTCGAAAGACAGTCTTTCCATGGCAAAAACAAAAAAAAAATGTTGCCTGGGAATATAGAACGCTGGAAAAATTTGGGGGGGGGGGTTGGGCCCTTGCCTACGTGCCTGAAATAGACCATTCTAAATTGAAATACCATCCGTCCTGATGCAGTACCTAAACGACCGTTTTGCTCTGCTGAACTTAAGCGCGGGGGCATGGCGCTTAAAAAAGTTTTTTTTATTTCTTCATCGAATTTGATGAAACTGGCTCAGATTATGTTATTTGTGTGCCGATTTTAAATATGAAATTATTTTTCTAGTACGGATGTGTAGCTTTTAAAATACAAAATATTTTATGAGCCCTTTGGGAAGCAAGATTTTTTCCTAAACTGAGAAAGTTACAATGTGAATTAGCATATCACAATAATCTGGAATCAGAACCGTGTGCACTGCAAGAAAAATGGATGTTCTGAACCCATTAGAACAAAATTTATGGTATGTTGAACATTCACGAGTGAAATCTCGGCTTGAAATTTACTCACTCGAAATTCGTCGACAATCATTGTCAACATTTCTTGCACGAACTTTTTCGTTGTAGAAGTGTGTTAATTTTTATTGTTATCTTTTTCTTTTTTTCTGCATTGTCCACGTACACAGGCCAGAAGGCGAAGCTAACGGAGGACACCTTTGAGGACCTCCTGGGCACGCAGGGCTTCTCGGGTTTTGGCAAGAAGGACACTGGTCCCAAGACGATTGCCGAGCTTCGCCGGGCAGAGATGGCCAAGGAGATGGACCCAATCAAGCTCATGGTAAGGGGGCCAGGCCTCCGCTCACACATACAGTAGGCTCTTTGTAAACTGCAGGATTTCGTTTGAATTGTCGGATGTTTTCATAAACGTGACTCTGGGCAACACACCATCTTGTGTTGTAAGGAAACATTTACATACACAGCTGCCAACCAGAAGAGCAGAGTGGGTCAGGGAACAGACGCTGGTTAAAAACAGCTTAGTAGAAGTCGAGAACGACGACGTAACGTCCACCCATAAGGGACACGTAACAGTTGATCATCCATCTCTGTCTCGATGTCGCAGATAATGGACTGGACAACGAAGAAAGAGCGCAACATTCGGGCGCTGTTGTGCTCACTGCACACGGTCATCTGGGAGGGCTGCCGCTGGACCGAGGTGGGCATGCACCAGCTCGTGTCGCCGGCCGACGTCAAACGTTTCTACCGCAAGGCCTGCCTTGCCGTACATCCCGACAAGGTGTGTGTGGCAGAGAGTGATGGTGCATGCCATAGGTCAGCAAAAAATTTGGAGCTCGCTCAGACTTGCTCAAGAAACATATTTTGTGCTTAGGGCTCCCTCGGACGCAGACTCACCAAAGTTTTCCTCAACCGGAATCACTTAGACTCAGACTCACTAAAATTTGTCTCAACCGAACTCACTCGGACTCGCACTCACGGCTCCTGTCTGAGTCTGTGTGAGTCTGAGTCAGTTGACTCGTGAGCGAGTTTGTTGACCTATGGTGCACGCTAACGTTTTTTGGACATGACCCCTTCCCCTGCTGGAATAGCTTTTCGTGTGCGAGAGCATATCCTGATGTAACCCCTACCCAGCAACTCTTGAACAATAAATGGTGGTATCCTGGCCTGCCATATTAAGTTGACTACTACTACTACTACTACTACTACTACTACTACTACTACTACTACTACTACTACTACTACTACTGACTAATGTTAGCTGGTGATAGCTAAATGATGGCCAGTGTTGGCTAGTGCTAGCTACTGCTGGATAATTGTCTACATGTGGTTATATATGTTTTGCTAACGTTGGATAGTCTGATTATTTCTGGCAAATACCAGTTACTGGAGCGATATGTTGACTAAACAACTAGCATTTGCTAATGTAAGTTATGTACACTTAAGATGGCGGCATTTTCTTTGAATCTAGATTAATTTATATTCTTGCATATACATCGACAGTAGCATGAGATGGGTATGCCTGATTTCAGCATCCTGTATTTATTTATCTATTTATTATATCTGGAAAGTTAACTAGAAGGAAAGATTTGAACGCTGGCTGCATTTATGAATGCAGGCCAACATGCATAGTTACTACCTGTCATCAGCTATGTCACATGCGTTTTTCTTTGTGCATTCTCAAGCACTTCTCATAGGTTTCCCAAAAGCGTTTCCATACCTGCTGGGATAGCTTAGTGCAAAGGTGCCACGCTGCCAAGCTCAAGGATGTTGATTTGATTCTCGCACATGGCGGGCTCACTTAGATGAGAGCAATATGCCAGAATACTTGTGTAATTAGATTTATGTGCACCTTAAAGAACTCCAGTTGGTCCAAATTAACATGGAATCACCTTGTTCTGCTTGCCACTTCAACGTCTCATGGTTTTCACATCGTAAAGGCCCATCATTTAATTTTAATGTTTGATTTTCTTTCTTCCTGACCAGCTTGTGGGCACCGAGCACGAAGAATTGGCCAAGCTCATCTTCATGGAGCTCAACGATGCCTGGAGTGAATTCGAAAAGCAGCAGGGACTTGCCTAGTCAGGAGAAAGGGCTGGACTTTTCACCTCTCACCTCTGCTCCCCTCGCACAACCTCGGTGCTGCGTTGTTGTAGCGAAAAGGAGTGTGCGGAGACGGAAGACGACGAAAAGGCACGCAGGGTGCACGGCAGGGCCCGCACGACACGAATGCCAAAACGCGATCATCGGCAACGAGAGCAGTGGCGTCCACGTGCCGGTGCCGCCAGGCGCACGTGTTTCCGATGCTATCGCGGACATTTATTTTACGTCCCTTTTTTTTTTGTCTCGGTGCTTGTCATTGTTTTTACAACCATTGCCGAAGAAACAGTTCTTGTCACAAGTCGACATACACCAAATTGTTACGTATTGTTGACATTTACACGTACACGTGTTGAGTTTGTTCTCAAAGAGGATTTTGGAAGCCCTGTCCAAGCAGATACGGTGTAATCGTCAGACGTCTATGGTCGGTCGGAATCGGTCCGTTGCCTCCGTGTGCTAGTCGTCAGGCTCGTCTCGACTTGGCTTTCGGCAGCAGGAAACTTGCAAAGGCTCGGTTTTGGGCCACGTTTGGAGTGTAACACTCCCATTTTTTTTTTCTCCTTTTATTTAAAACTGAAATTGGTGAGGCACGGCGCGTCCTTTGTGGCACATTTGCGGGACAGATGCTGTCGCTGCTTCTTTGGAGTCGAATCATCGGAACCTGCTGTGTGTTGCCCACATATTCAGAGAGCGGTGGTGTATAAGAACTGAGCAGTATTTAAATAACTTGGAAGTCACTTTAGTTTTTAGCACGATCAAATGTCTACACCGCTGAGAAGCATCGGCAAATGCTCCATGGTCAGAAACAGTTCTCGCCGTTGGAAATGGTGAAACATGAAGCTTTGTGCAAACGGTGACTTGTTGCGAGACAGTGAGCACTCAATCCAGTTATGCTTAACTATTTTTTTTTAATTTTCTGTTCATTTTGTACAGTCTCTGCCTTCCAGCTTTGGCGAATCTCTGATAAGAATACTTTTAACAAGAGTGAAGTATTAGTGCAAAAGAGCTCACAATACAACAGTGTTTCTTTTTGTTTCAACATACCGACTTGACAGAGTGGGCTTGCATGGATTGCAGTACTGTTCCTGTGCTAGGCACAGTGTTCTAGACGTGTGCTCAACTGTTATTACTTTTTTTTTTCAACCCTTTTGTACATAATGTTATTTTTGCTGCCGCCTTTCTGTACTGCGGTGTCCTTTGGTGTTCCAATTTTGAGTCAGTCATTGCAGACTCCTGCTGTAAACTAAGTTGTCTTTATTATTATTATTATTTCTACATCCTTGGGGGTGCATATTTGTTGCTGTAGCTAGCTTTCAACTCGACAGTCTACCACGGTAGGAGGTTTGAGTTTGGCATTACGCACTGAAAGCCACGTCGCTGCGTTATCATTCCAGCACTTTATATTTGCATATCATTGTCATAGCAAGATTTGTTTTGGTTTTATAGGGATCAAAGAAGACTTGTACATTCTTTTATAGCTTCGTTTGGCACGCTTTCAAAGAGGCCTCGTTAAAACGTGGCACTTGCAAACGACAATTGAAGCGAGTGTCGCAGTTGTATTCCCTCCATGGGGCTGTGTTCTTTTGGTTCCAAACTTTTCGGGATGTTCTTATTCATAGGTGCTCTATATGCTGCCCTTCTTTTATGTTGGCTCGTTTATTTGGTTGGCTAGTTAACCATCTCCTTGCTGTTTACTAACTAGTACCTCTGTAGCAGACAGGCGTGGCACTAGCAACTTTTCTCCAAGCCCGACGACACACTCTGTGAAAGCTGCACAGTGGATTTTTAGGTTTTCGCTTTAAAGCTAACCACTACACGTGTTTTCTGTTAGGTGAAGCTTTTATGGTTACACACGTTAATCAAAGTACTTCTGTTGTTTTGTGAAAAGTCGTTTCCTGCGCTTCTATCTTCATTGGAGAGAATTCATCGGCGGGGATTTTGTTTGTGGTGTACGAAATGCTGTCTACGTCATGTGCCATGTTTAGCGTAGTCTGGTCACTCCAGTACTTCTTATGGGTGGTATGCACATTTCTGTGAGCACACCAGTACACTTTAACGCGTTTTGTGCCCGGAGGATCAAAAACTTGTGCTGTCAACGTGAAACGCAGATCTGGCTTTGTTGTTGTGACGGGCAAATGCGCCATGCCTGAGATGTATTTTGCAGGTTGTGGGTAATGCAGCAACCTTGATACAGTCAAACCTCATAAAAACAAAATTACATCTGAGACAAAAAATAGTTTCGTTATGATTGAAAATTTGTTATGAACGTACATTTGCAACACTGGCCTGATCGCATGACTGTTCTTCACTTACTTTGTTATACAATTCGTTATAACAGATGATTCTCTGTTTCCGCATTTGTTAAAATGGAAGTTTGGCTGTACTTGGAATCAAAAGTTCAAAACTTTTTTAAGGAGGCTTTGTACACTTTGGTTCTGCTGTTGAAAGCAAGAGCAGCGCGTTTACCATGACACCATTTTGTCATTTTAGTTGTGATTTTATTGTTTCTTCTGTCTTTCTGTCTATTTTCTTTTACTGCACTGTATTCTACTACCACTGCTCTTCAAGTGTTGCGTAGTGATCCACTTGTTACAGGTGGGTAACATCTTTCACACCATGTACGTGCATGCCATTCACGTTGAAGCCGGGAAAAACAAGGGATGCCCCGGGGTTGTGCGAGGGGGACGCGGGATTGCTTCACCAGTGCTGCTTTGTCGGCACGAGTGCATGCTGCTCTTGGCAAGCAGGTTGCCACTCAAGCGCTGCTTAGCAGGAAATGTCACACGACACAGGCACATTTAGGCTACAAGACTGGATCTAGAATACACTGTGTCCCTCGTCCCTTTAGAGGCGGCGTGCAGGCATCTCTCTAGGGGCTGGCGTGTGTACGAGGTTCGTCTACTTGGAAGGGGTGCAGGCGAGGCACGTTTATAAAAGGACACACAAATGCTGCAACAGTCGTAAATGTGGTCGTGCGCGGACGTTGGTCCGTGTGGCAGTTTTTAAGTTTTTTCGGAGCAGTCGATGCTTGATCCGAAGCTGTTGCCAAGGCTTATAGTGAAGGTCCTCTGAAATTCATGATGTTAGGATGACATCACAGTATCGGTTCATCCTCCCATCATTCAGGCTGGTGTATTGTTAGGGAAAGCTGCCCATTAGTGTTTGGTGCAACGTAACTTTAGAGAAAGTTTCTGATTTATCATGTAAAAGAAGTAACATTGGATTCTAGTGTAGCTGTCGTCACTGAAGAATTGTCTTGCAGACCTTAGGGCCAGTTTTGGGTCGCTGTAAGCAGTTGGTTGGTGAAGAGGAGCTGTTATTGCAGGTGGGCCCCTCAGTGTGGTCTGGCAGCTGGTTTGGTCACAGAAATTGGTCTGGCAGCTTTCCTTAAACCTGGTTATGTTAGTTCAGTACAGTGATGTTAGTTGCAAGGCAGGCTGGTAGATTACACTGCATTGTCGAGGCCTTTGTTGAAGAGGTGGAAGTGGTGTTACTTGAAAATCAAATTTGTGCTTTGTCATTTGCGCCATGATTGTCTCTGTTGGTGTGTCGGACGCAAAAGCAAGTGCGTATCTGGTATACCGTATAGCCGCACTTTGAACGGTCATTTTTCCGAAGGACATGGGGTAGCCATCTACACTTTTTGCTTGTCGGTCTCTAGAGGGACGCCTTCTCGAAGCATTTCCCTCGGTGATGTACAGTGCCGCACCTCTCGTCTCTCCCGTCGTAACCTGGTTAGTTCCCAGAGCCTTTTAAGGAAGAAAAAAATATTTCTTTGATGAGTTCGTGAGTAATAAGTGACCGTTGCCACGTCTGAGGCGGGGCGTGGTGAGTGTAATATATGGTGGCAGAGTCGGTGACAAAACTTCTTGTTTTTTTGTCTGTGATAGATTTGATGAGGGCTTGTCTGTTGCAACGTCATCAAGCTTCCTACAAGTGCGCCTGTACGCGTCGATGCTGTGCCTACAAATGATACTGAGGGCTTTCTTTGTCTTGACTTTGTGTCCTCATGACCAACCTCCCCCGATTCGACGTGATTGGCCCAATTCAAAGTTTTCCTAAAAAGGATTTTCTATTTGGTCCTTGGATAACATTTGCAGTTAGGAGTAAATTGCGTAAAAGATACTGAGACAATTCTGATAGTTTAACCTTCTTTTTTTTTTTGCCAAGAGGCTCATAACTGCAATTCTTTTATCGATTAGCCTAGTGTTCAGATATGCGTGACTGCTTTTCGGCATAGACTGGTAGAAAAACTATTTTGCGAGTGGGAGCGAGTTAAAAAATGTAAATACTAGTTGTTTTCCTGTAAACTTAATATTTCGGAAGCACTGGGCTTGGTATTTTTGTGAGTGAGCTAGATGTATGTACTAAGTGTACTACCTTGCATATCAAATGCGACATGCCTGTGACATTTCATTATATTTTTGATTCAGTGTAATAGATTGACAAGTTAAGCAAAAGTTTTCATTACAGGTCAAACTTTGGGTGTGTCTAATTGGCGTAAGAGTACGGGTGACAGATAAGATAACGAGGGCATGAAAATTTGACATCCGTAAATACCAAGGATGTAAAACTGAAATATTTCTGAAGTTCCGTCAAAACGGCGCAAGATGGGAGGGAACTTTTACTATCACGCCAATTTGATACTCTCGCGAAGTGCTGCAGTGAAATATCATAAGCGGTTGCCTTGTTTTACTTGAAGAGTAGATCTTTATGAAAAGTGAAAAACTAGTTTTATAAATTTATCACGGAGGTGGCTACTCGGAGGACGCAAAGCAAAGTTGGGCGTAGTACTTGTCCACCTGCTGTGCGCATCTCTTCTTTTTTTCTTTTTCATTCCTGTCAGTACTTGTTGGAAGCTCGATGGCCCCTAGGATTTCATTCCACAAGATGCTGTCAGACGTGGGAGAGTTGCTGTAATCAGCCCTTACGCACTTCTAGCTCTCTGTGTTTGCTTTATTCTTGCCAGGTTATTTTTCGATGTCCAGTTTCCATGTTATGCCTGCAGAACTGTGTTTTCCGACCGAAGGTGTGTCTGTTTGTTGATGTACATATTATAAATATATACATAAATTCATGCTGTTGAGAAATCAATGAAACAATGCAAAATATCTTGTTGCGCAAGTTTTTATTTCCACCTCGCAGGGCTACTGGAAGTGTCAGTCTTCAGACAGCTCTGCCAGTGGGCTGATTCACAGCCAGTGTCAAGTTTAGAGACCACGAGACATAAGAAAAAGCTGAATATTCCTGCTGCTTGGGCAGGTAGATTTAAATTTAGGTTGCGGGCCTGTTCTCAAACGTGCCAACAACATGTACTGCGCAGTTCGACCGAATACAGTCACACATTGCTGCGGAAATCAGACCTTGCGGTATCTGAACTTTTGACACTGACTGTGCATTCACTTTTGAGGGAGATCTACTGACAGTGCAATACTAGACGGGAACACTGAACCCAGCTTGAAACTGTTTCGACTACCAGAATTCTTTGCTGAGACCTGTTACATTGCGACCGCTATGCTCATTGCACAGCCAAGCAAGATGGAAGTTCAGAGGAAGATGCAGGCTTGGACGAGAAATTGCTGATCAAGACATGCTGCTGAAGCCAACGTATCAACGAGTGGCCTAGTCTTGGTCGGTTGCTGCCATGATGAAGTCAAGTTCATTTGTCGAAACATGCGCTCCAGCGACATTTCTTCTTCTACACTTTCTCATATCAGAGTAAAGCCAAGCCATTCCTTTATAGTGCCCTTGTTAGCCTGACGTCATCACGTAAGTGGTGATGAGTACCGGGTGACACAACAGCATACTCCTTAGAGGAAGCAAAGCTCTCAAAAAGCTGTCACCATATAGGCGTGTGCAGGGTTCTCCATTATGGGGAGCTAGGTATCGCCGCATCGCCAGTTCAAAGGAACACAAGCCCCGCAATAGATGCAAAAATTAAAATGAAGCGATGACATGTGGCTCACAATGCCCTGCCTTTGGTCCCCGGCTTTCCGGGCGTAACAGTGGGAAGTAGACAGTTCTTGTAATGCATCAGGGGTTCTCGGCTGCCATTATCGTCGCAAACCTGCATGGCCATGACCAGGGCCGTACCCAGGAATCTTTTTCGGTGGGTGTTTTTGTGTAGAACGGCCAACTTTGGCAACTCGTGGTCGCTGTGAAGGCATGCAAATATTTGATTATCACCCGAAAAGTTGAAGAATGAAAAAATTTCGGGGGGCGTCGGAACCCCCTCAACCCCCGCTTAGTTACGGCCCTGGCCATGACCCTGCACATTAAACGATGACGGGACAGGTCCAGCTGAGCAAAGGTGTGGGGCAGACGCCGCCCTCCGTAGATTATTAAATGGGGGAGGGGCGCCTGCTCACCCCCCCCCCCCCTTCCCACCCGTGCGCGAACGTTATGTATCAAACCGGACGCGACAAGTATGCTATGCCTATGTTTAGAAGTACTGCTCTGCCGGGCGCCACCCCAAAACTTTGACGGGGCCCTGCAATACTTTTCCAAGTAGCTATGGAATGGCTTCATTAATGGAGTTTATTGCCTCGCGAATTGACTGCCGCAAAAGATTTTTAGAATCCGTCAAGTACGAGCGGAGACGAAGGGGTTTGTGGCACGCTTTAAATTAAGCGCTTTCTCTCCTTCGTACCAGCGAGCGCGCTGAAAGCTACGCGGGGGTGGGGCACGGAGGGGGGAGGGAGATGACAAGGTGGCAAGTAGCTACGTCCTTTCGTAAGCGCACGTCATGACCTTGAGCACTTTTTTTTTTTTTCTTTGAGCGCGCGGCTTACTTTCACTGTGAGCGCGCAGGCACGTGGCGGCAGTGGCGTAGCCAGGAAGGGGGGGGGGGGGGTGCACACCGGGCCGGTGCCTCCCCCCCACGAAATTTTTTCTGCCAGAGCACAAAATTATACAGAGCACAAAATGACACTCGACCACACTTACCTGCTCGGACCACACGTCGGATAAAGGGTGTGACCCCCCCCCCCCCATCCCGAAAAAGAGTTTCTGCCTACTCCACTGTCCTGCGGCGACCGCGGTAACTATGCAGCTCACGAGCTTCAAATCACCCAATGTCCGTGGACTTTGGGTTTATGGCACCATTTGGCGAGCGAAGAGGGAGCGATTTCTAGCTGACTTTGGGAATGAATTGTAAATTCCAGGCCGCGTGCTGCTCTATAATGTTTGGCCTACATGTTCTCAGAAGCCTCGGCTACCGATCGGCAGCGTTTGCTGACCGTGCTGATGAAGTGTTGCAGGGCCCCTTTAAAGGGACACTAAAGGCAAATATTAAGTCGATGTTGATTGTTGAAATAGTGTCCGGAAACCTCGTGGTGCTACTTTTATGCCAAGGAAGTAGCCACCACGCTCTGGAAACACTATGTTTGACATTTTCTGCTTTTGTTCTAATAAAAATGATACATGTTTTTTCATAATATCATTCTGCAGTCCTTTGAGAACATTTTGGGGGACTTTGAACAGAATTGATATTGGGTTTTTTTTTTTTATAGATTTTTGAATCGAGGGAGCACTTTTGTCTTTTTGGTGTTTCGAGCATGAAAATGTATTACTTTGAAAATTATTAGAGAAATACAAATGCAGAGGTTCATTATTCACATAAAGGCCTATTCATACTGCAAATATGAACAAGCTAAGATGTTCACAGAAGTAGCCATAGCGTCCCAAACTTGACTGATTTTCAAAAACGCAGCGTTTTTCGTGAATTTTTAAAAATACATAATTTGCTCAGAATTCCATGAAATGTCAAGAGCTATTTCCTCTTTACTTCTACTTCCGCTAGAAAGAAAGATATTTGTAATATTGGCCGCGAGGAGTTACGGAGTCGCCCTCTATCGGACGAGCCTCGATTGCGTGCTAGGTAGGATACCGCCGGCGCGCTCCCCATAGGTTTTGCTGTCGGCGCTCTACAAAAACACCTCGCGGTAGCCCGCTAGGGCATTTCTGTAAGTACTTTCGAAAGGAACTGTGTTCTTTACTGTCAAAATAATCATTTTCGACGAACTGAAAGCACAAGGTAGTCTACAGTCGCTGTCTCATTGCAGAAAACCGAGCACCCGCTTCACGCGGTCACCGCGTTGGAGACCCCTGAAGCCGCTTCTTGCGTAAAAGGTATAGTCAGTCGCTGAGTGCAAAATATGTGAAATATCTCGTTAGAGTAGACTGCCTGTATGACCAAACGGTGCATAACAGAAAGAAGCCTCAAGCCAGCGATCGCACGGGTTCTCGACGACTGACGGTGCCTCTCCATGTATCAGCGTCTGCATGTATGTTCGTGCTGATGGTTTCGCTTTTGCTACGAGCGCGTTTTGGCACCGCGCTGTGAACTTTAGGCCGCAAAATATGAGAATTTGTGCGTACACAAACTACTGTTGCGCGGACGCTATCAGAGCAGTTCAAAAACAACTTCGTTACAACTACGGCTTCGGTGCGCATGGCAACTTTGTGATGTGCCGTCTCGACGATTCAGTGTTTTTTTTTTTTTTTTCGTTCTAAATTCGTGTACGTTTCAATGTCATTTGACAAGTTGTCTCGCACTGCGTATTGATCGGCCTTCTCAGCGGGCAAGTGCTGCTGCTTCTGTTTCTTTATTCAGTGCATTCGTTTCGTTTGGTGCTCACACGAAACGTGAGCAAATGCGACGCTTTTTTTAATGCTCCTTAATTATAGATCCCTTTGCATTCCAGTGAACTTGCCGCTCTCTGTCATCAATAAATTCATAGACCAAAGCTTCACCACTTCGATATTGCTGGTGGAAGGAGAAGCAGTCTACGAGACCGAGCATGTAGTAGCATGCAACGCCAAGGAAAGAAAATACAGTAACGTTTGCAGGACTTGCTCTGCAAACGTCGGCTGTGAACTAGGACCCACGCGAACTTGAAATAGCGGTGAATAAAATAGAAGTTATTGCAGCAACCAGCAGCCGCAAAAAAGGATAGTAATTATTTGGCGAGTACCCCAGCAATTTTGGCAGCAGTGTCGTGTCTAACGCCAACAGGGTGGCATCTTTCCCACGTAAATAAATGACGCTCCGAGAAAATACATGGGGTTGGAGAGGCCCAACGTGAGTTTGAGAGTGGCACAAATAGATTTGGCCTTTTTATCACATAGTATTTGCATCAGGGGAACGCAAGCTAGACTGAAAAAAGGTTAGTTCCAACAGAAATGCAGCACACAGCCGCAGCATTTGACTCTCGCTAGTCCACCAGCAAACGTCGCGTAGCTTATGAAGGCGAAAGCCTTAGATGCCTCTTCAACGGGAAGACTGACCGTCGGCGGCGTCAAGACGAGTGACGCAAAAAATAGTCATCACGTGATGACGTCACCATATGACGTCGCAGATCTAAATTTGTAACTTCGTTATGACATCACCATGGCGTGGCGTAACGTGATGTCACATGATGACGTATTTACACGACATGGTCCCTTTGCATTGCCTCCGTGGTTGGTAGGCCGATCACGGAGGCAATGCAAAACTTATGTGGCTTATGAAGGCGAAAGCCCTAGAAGCCTTATCAAATGGGAAGATTGCCCGTCGGCGTCCCGCGTGGGCGGTGTCAACACGAGTGATGCAAAAAATAATCGCCACGTGATGGTATCACCATATGACGTCATCATGACGTCACAGATCACCAAAATATGTAGCCTCATTATGACGTCGCATAACGTGACGTCACATGATGACGTATTCACACGTCATGGTCGCTTTGCATTGTCTCCGTGATCGGTCACGGAGGCCGTGCAAAATCTCGTTAGGTGCAGAACGCTTTTGGAGGGGGGCGCGGGAGAATCAGTACAACTACTGACAAGAAGAAGATGGTTTTCGCCTTCTAGTAGTCTTTAGCGAATGCATAAGGGACACTTGCGTTTTTTAATTCAACGTATCTAAACAATGACTTGCGTATCTGCACCCCATTTTGTGGACGACGATCAAGAGGTCACACGGGAGGGTTCTGAGATGGCATCGCACGTGGTAAAAGGTAGCGCCTTTGCCATCATGTGGCAGATAAGCATCATTTGCCGGCGGGAAGCGCGCGCGAGAAATCGTCTCAGTGCGCGCTGTCTGCTACTCACCGAACGTCGCAGGCCCGACGCAGTAACGAAAGTCTTCGTCGCGGAAATGCTTGTTGCATACAAGACTCGTAGCCGATGGCTACTTGCCGGTTCTTAGCTTTACAACCCATGCTTCGCGCAGTTTCTTGTCCCGCGGTTACCGGTGCAGGCTGACACTGGGCTCCGTTGCGTAAGCGCGGCACTGCGGCACCGAGCGGTAGAGGCCCATGTTTGTCGCCTTCGGAGGCAGCCGCTCTATTACAAGGGTTTCAATTGAGTAGAAAATGAAAGAAAACTTCCGAATTTGAACAGACCGCAGCGCATGTGGGACCTGAAGCTCGTTTTCAAAGCACGCGGCAGTGCTCCACAAGCAGCCGACGCGGCCGCTGAGATCACGTGATCCTGCCAAGCACGTCACGCCGACGGTGGCGCCGGCGTTTCCAGTGGTGGGCCTCGAGGCCAATATAGCTTCAGTAGCTGCCAGCATGGTTGCGAATTTACGAAAACGCACTCTTCGTAAAATGGTCGTCGTCAACCGGCGACACTTGTCGAATTTTCCTGTGTTGAAATTTTTTTTTATTTGAAAACGAACTGCGATTTCGTGCTGTGCAGTCATATGTGCACAACATACAAAATTATCAGGAAAATCGGAAACATCAAGTATACACCGTTTTTTGATCTTTCGTGGAATCGACCGGCTATCGAAGCCATCGAAGCTTGCCGCAATCGCCGCAATGGATGTGGACGGAGAACTTGACAACGAGATTTCGAGCGTTAGGGTTCATTCCGCGGCACCTAGTGAAAATACACATCGGTTTCCTTGGTGCAGCACTGGCGTTGTGCACCATTCGGGCATCCGGCAACATCACATGCATGCGGCATTTTGTCGAACTTTCTGTCAGAGCGACTTTCACGAGCGCGCAAAACACACGCGGCAGTACGCGATACCGAAACTACCACTGAGACGCGACCGCGTGAGCGAAGCGGGGCACCGGGCGAAGCGCAGTTCGGCGAAAACGGAACCTTTGAACCACGCGCGCCGCTCCCCATGGCAACGCCACAGAGGTTCTTTTTTCCATGAATCGAACGGAAACGAACAAACAGCATTTTATTACGTCTTTTGATGCACGGAAGGTTCTTTTTTTATTGCTGCTAGTTTGATTACTAGTGATTTATTATAGGCAGACTCTCATGCGTCATCGGGATCACTTCGAAAATGTCCCACTTGTGGCGCTCATCGTGTGATACATTTAGCTTAATTTCTCGGTAAGTAGGACACTGCTGTTGATAATATTGCCGTTTTAGAAGTTGTCACACATTGAGCTTTCACTCTGACATAAATTGTTATTTGCCTTTAGTGTCCCTTTAAGCATTTTACGTGTAGACTCCTCTAAGACTGTAAATAGCTCCGGTGCTTTGGGTAACAGGGCCGCACGTTGAAGGTGCATGTCGTACGTACCCTCAAGTAGCAACCAGTGGCGTAGCTAGGGGGTGGCACACCGGGCCCGTGCACCCCCCCCCCCCCGAAAATTTTTTCTCCCATGGAATACAGAGCACACGACCAAACTTACCTGCCCGGACCCCACGTTGGATCAAGGGCGTCCCCCCCCCCCCCTCCAGAAAAAATGTTCTGTCTACGCCTCTGGCAGCAACGGCTGAACAGTGCTAGAACCACCTGCCAGTAGGTCATTGTCGAGAAGAATGCGATAAATTCGGTTGCATGGTATATTTACATGCTTAAAAATGCGACGCAAATACCCGTTGTAGTATGGCTTAGCAGCAGGGCTTAAAGTCAGCCCCCCCCCCCCCCCCTCGCCACTTTGATGGTGGTACTGCGGCACCCATTTGACAAGTGTTAGGAGTTGAATTTTTTCGCAGTAGTGCTTTGTGCGGGGAAATTATACTCTGTAATTTTCCGAATAATGATTTAATCGCGAATGTTTGGTTGACGGGGTGTCAGCAAAACAGAAGAAGACATGTATCGTCGTACTGCTGAATGCAATTCACCGAGACAATGAACACCACGGGCAACGCCGCCTGAAACCACGGGTCACCACCCTGTTCGACAGAGCGTCTTGACACAGCATACTGCTTCACGTGGCACCTGAGTGTGAAGCTATACGTGCTCGTGAATCAGTAATGGTTCACCTTGGTCTGTTTAGTTTGCCGCTCGATTTTCATTCTTTCAGTTGTGCATAACAAGTCTGCTCTAATTGCAAAGATGCATGTATTTTGCCTACTTTCGTCCCGACACCAGTGGTGAAAAGAAAAAATACGACAAGGTATCGGTTTTGCCTTATGTCCATAAACTTTCCCACGGCCTGAGCAATGTTGGCAAGAGATATGGTATTAAAACGGTGTTTTCTGCTCCAAAAAAGCTATATAGGATCTGCCCTCTTGTTAAGAAAAAAATGGAGGGTAGTGAAGAGAAAACTGACGGCTGTAAAGTTAAACATGTGTCCACGTATGTACCTTGTAAACGCGGGGTGGTATACCAAATTCCGCTTACTTGCGACAAATCATACGTGGGACAAAGCGGCAGGTGTATCAAGGTTCGTTTAAAGGAACATAATCAGTCTTTGAAAAAGCCCAACACATCCCATCAAGCATCGCATTGTAATACTTGTGGCTGCTCTCCGGTCTTCGTAGATGCGAAAGTGCTTTCTAGGCACAGCAGCAAAGTAACCCGCGAAGTTATCGAGGCGCCTTTCAGATTAAAAGAATGGGAGACGCATGCGTGAGCTAGCCGTCAATTTCCTTGACGGACAAGGAGTTTGCTTATCTGCTTGGCTCGTGCAATATCAAGTGACATGTTTGAATCTGTTCTAAAGAAGGTGCACGTGTTATTGTTCATTAATTTGTTTTACTGTCTTATGCGCATGTCTGCTATGCCCTTCTTGGTTTTCTCGGTTGTTTTTCGAAATAAATATTTCAGTTGCGAGACATCGCCCGTCCTGTGCACTCTGTGTTCCTTTTCGTCTCCGTCTTTAGCGCTGCATCAATCATGCATGCATTCCAACTAGCCCAACTTTCCATTCTACTGCAGTTTGCAAACTGAGCCTGGTCTAGCAACGTTGGGCTCCCGCGTTTAATTTCTGGAAAACTGCGTTTGCCACTTTGGTTACAGTGTACTTTCGTACTGGAATGCTGTGACTTGCAAGTGCCGGGCGCGCCGAGATAACGCGAGATGTGACATCCATGCCGGTTATCGTGGCGTAAGCGACATACCCCCCCCCCCTTTTTTTTTTCTTTCGAGTGGAATTTGCGCGTGAAAGCTGTTTGCTTACACCTATTCCGAACGGCGCTCGTACCGGCACAATCCTTTCTTTAGTTTTCTTTCTATTTTTGCGTCCCTCTGTAGCTTCATGCTATGCATACGCTGCATGTTGCCTAGCTGTTGCTGTTTTTTTTTACTGCGCACTCTTTTCTTGTGGCTGTGCGACGTCTGTGCGCGAGGATTTTTCCAGGATGGGCAATGAAGACGCGCGTCCGTGCCACCGAGGATTACCAGTAGAGTTACTGCATATCCATGGCTCCACATACAGTAACTCTAGCTACCAGATATGATGGCAGCCGCCTACCGTCATGGCTGAAAAGTGAGTACGCGCGCCTCCGGCATTATAAAAAGCTCTTTAACATATGTCTCGAGTGGCTATAGTTGGCTGCATTGTAGTTAAAAGAGTATACTGACACGAATTGGAGGCATCGCAAAAGGGGCGTTTTTTCTTTCCTTGCAATTCACTGTTAACGTTCTCCACACCGGAGCCAGGAAGGACGCGTAAAATATCCTAGTTAAAATTTAATGAGGCAGAAATTAAGGGGACGATGGAAGCTCGAAGCGATGAAAAATCTTTGGAACACGGGATGTCGCCGGAGCCGTTTCGGCAAGCGGTCTTTTCTTCTTCACGGCATTTGAACACAGGACAGGAAGTTGGTATACCTTGGCATAGCAGAAAAGCTCACAGGGTTACTGCATTCAACTAAAAGATGACTTGAAGGCGAAAGCCACCTTCTTCTTCTTCTTCTCAGTCGATGTGATCTTCCCCCGCAACCCTCGGAGATATTTCTGCATCCCTTCCCCCTGTACAGGGTAGCATACCGGTTATGCCAAACTGGTTAACATCCCTGTCTTTCCTCACTCCCGTTTTCCTTCCTTCCTTCTTCACCTAATGTGGTTTCACACTGCCTCCAGAATCGGGGGCATTACAAGCTTTCTGTACTTCACCTGGTTTCGCACTGCCTCCGTGATTAGCCCATCTTTGACCCGTAGAGCTTCCCACAATTACCTAGAGGGAACTCTGGCGCTGCGATCGTTCAACCCATAGGCGGAGAGTTTTCATTTTACCGGAGGGGGCGGGGGCCCGACTTGCTCTTCCACATTTCTCTCTCTCTCTCCACATATATATATATATATATATATATATATATATATATATATATATATATATATATATATATATATATATATATATATATATATATATATATATATATTGAGAGAGAGAGGAGTCCAACTTCCAAATTAAAGAATTTAATGCAACTTTAGTCACTTAGGTGCCCGCGATATCATAATGAATATCTGTAAGTGGAAGACCCCAGATTTATTTTTCAATTTACATAAAGACGTCGATCCACCTCGTAACTCTTGGCTCGAAGCGAAATTTTCGTTGGCCGCGTCGCGTAAAATCGATTCACGCAATGCGGGGGGGTGGCGTTACTTTGTTAAAACATGCGCCACACAGGAGACAGTAGGCTAACGCTATCACGGGAAGCTTTAATTATATGCCAGTGAGTTCAATTCAATATGGCCGAAAGTAATTCTGAGATGGTAGCAAATACCATTTGCTACCACTACACCTTGTGCGAAGCTGCGGTTATGAATCTGGACGAGTAATGGAGTTGCTCATTGGTGGCTGAACTTTTAGTAAAACCCTTTACTGATAAATCAAAACTGCGCACAATCTTTTCTCGGCACTTTTATAAGCAGGCATGTCGAAGGGTACCAATACGTAGGCAACCAAGAAATTCCCCGTTTTTTTATTGGCGAGTAAGTTTGTGCGAAAGCGTTCACTGACTGACTGCGTCGGGATTGCTTTGTATTCTCAGTAGCATTTTTGTGTTCTCAAAACCATTCACTACGGGGTTCAGGACAATTAGAGCGCAGCGCTTAGACGTCCGTTCCTGCATTGAGAGGACGAAAGAGAGCGAACGCGGAGTCTGTCGATATCATGATACTGGCCTCGAACCTCGCTTTCTTCCACTGTCGCGCGCGCTGGCCCCTCGGTCGGAACTCGTGCGCATGCAGGGATGGCACGTGCACTGCGGCTGGCTTCGCTTGTCGTAACAGGGCTGTGGGCGTTTCACTTGGTTCGCGACAGCTGCAATGCACAGAGTATATAGTGTGCGTAGCACTTGAGCGCTGGCAGTTTCTGTGGCAATATGTAACGAATGTTACATTGGTACAACTGCGGATAGTCAAAACTTCAAACACAGCTGGCGTTGCCCGAACACGAGGCTGCGCTCAGCGAATTAGGCAGTATCGTAATCGCCGGTGAATTTTTTGTCATAGCTTAAGTCGTCGCTTCAGTTGTTCATCAGCACATATTCTGCACGTAAAAATCCGTTTGAGGGGCATTTTTCCATTGAATGTTTGACTTGTCACTGGCCCATGTGCCGAACTTTAAATGGCTGAAATGAAAAAGAAACGGACATAAACAGCCTCCTGTGAAATACCTGCCAGACAGGACGACCCGGGGACTTAAGCCAAGCTCTTAAAAAATACCCATGGGCCGGCGCCAGGGGGGGCTCTGCCCCCCCCATGAGGCAGTCCGGGGGGGGGGGGGGGGGCGAAGCCCCCCAGCTCCCCCGTACTCTCCGCCTATGGAACTTCAACCACCATGGGAATGATGGGTAGTACACGGATTTGCCTGATCTTCGTGCTTACGGCTTCGAACGCACATTGTTTATTGCTGTGTTCTGGCGTTCGCTTCGGATAAAAGAAAAGACCGTTGTGAACTTCGTGACTAGATTTGAATTGGTGAGCCTGAAAAGGTTAACGTAGTGAAGTGAAACTGCTGACTTGCTGAACTTCTGTCTTGCGGCAAAGCGGATGCAGGTGACGCGGAGCCAAACGGAGCCGAAAGAACGAAGCTTAGACAAATTCGTGTACTACCCATCATTCTCATGCTGGCTGAAGCAACGTTTATAGAACTATTTCTAAAAACGTTGGGCTGAAGCGCCATGCGTTGCAGCTCCCATAGACACTAGCGCCAGAGTTCGCTCTAGTAAATATTGTAGGATACTCTATATGCTTTGACCAAACATCGATGTCATATGATGACGTCGCAAATTTTTGCGATATGTGACTTCATGATGACGTCATAAGGTAATCATGTGATTTTTTTTCATTACTCGTGTTGACGCCGACGCCGCCGACGGTCAATTTTCACGCTTGATGAGGCATCTAAGGCTTTCGCCTTCAAACATCCGTCATTGAGATGCTCAGAATCTGGAAGTGTTGTGTCACCGTAATGTCACCGCTACCCCAGAGTGCACTCACGGACACTTTTGCACCGTGTATGCATCAAGAGAACTCACGAAAAAGGAAACGCATTAAACACACCGGATAACAGTTTCAACTCTGTTTATTTCTCTGTCCGCAGATACGCGTTAGATGCGGATATCTATTTACAAATATCCAGAGCCTTCATGTGTACATAATGCTCTTTGTAGGGCTCTGACAAAAATATGCCGACCTATCGCGGACGTGCTCGCTGAAAACGTCAGAGGTGGCTCACGAGATCAGGACTTCAGAGACGTGAGAAAGAAACTGTCTGAAAGAATTCATGCAACAGTAAATGCGACGACCACACAGAAACCGCATTTGCTTCGATTGTTCGGCGACGTCAGCTTGCGATTCGTCCAGCAAAGTCGTGTCAGCACAGTTTATGTAAACGGTTTTGTTTTTTATCCAAACCCGCCACGGTGGTCTGGTCGTTATGGCGCTCGACTGCTGACCCGAAGGTCGCGGGATCGAATCCCAGCCGCGGCGGCTGCATTTTCGGTGGAGGCGAAAATGTTTGAGGCCCGTGTACCTAGATTTAGGAGCACGTTAAAGAACCCCAGGTGGGCGAAATTTTCTGCGCACTCCACTACGGCGTCCCTTATAATCATATTGTGGTTTTGGGATGTTAAACCCCTGATATTATAAGTTTTTTTATCTATGGGCCCCGCCATTGTGGGCACGAATGACCTCTCAGTTTTGTACTTTGGGACGTAAATTAACAAGGTCATGAAACGCCGAATCTGTAAAGTCGTTTTCATCCTTAATCAGTCTACCGTTGTACATTTTACTTAGTTATTCGTATCGATACGAAACGGCAACGTTGACAGCCCAGGATGGCGGCACTTAAACTTATCTGTTAGATATATAGTTTATAGACATACTGAAACGCAATGGGTTCTATAGACCTCTTCACAGGGAGAGAAAAAACGCCGCCATGCTGGGCTGCGCACGGGAGTACAAAGGCAGACGTCACAGCCTCGGCAGTGTATTTTTTGGGGGGCCTGCTTAGCGCAGCCCAGAGAGGATTATGGCGGCGCCCAGGGAGCCGTCTGTGAGAAGGTCTATAGACGGTGTATAAACCTCACATAAATGCAATACGAGGTGAGAAGCGGCCGCGCTGATGGCGACGGTAATGTTGTCGCCATCTTAATTGTAGGCTGTGATTGGCCCAGAGGGCATCTATGAACTCTCTGACTGCCTGATGCCGTGCGGCGCAAAACTTTTCCCGAAGGACAGAACGACAACGCTAAGGTATATGTGAAGATACAGAATTGTAGTTAAGCTCCGCGACAGAACATGTTACCGACGCTGTTGCTGCGGTCTCTGACATCAACCAATCAGCGGCGTCCAGCCAACGTTTATCCTTCAACAGCGGTCGTCGTTATGACAGCTTTTGTGACATTTTTTTAAAAGCTTTTCGACACTTGCCACGCCTATCTGACCCATCTAGGTAGAATATACTTAGGTGGCTGAACAAGACTACGTGGAAAATATGGCTAACTTCTGCAAGACCATTCTTGCGATCGATATGATCTGCCCTTTGGACACTGCGTGTATATAATATTTTTCTGCGCTCTCACTGTGGTCATCTTGGTCACTCGATGCAAGGCCTTGCGTGCACTAGCCGCTCTTTTTATCCGGTTCTGCATTTGCATTTCATCAAAGACGCATGCTGTGGATATGTTTGTTCACTGACGTCATAAACACACGTGTATAGGCGATGTGACTGCACTCGGCGCCCGAAACACGCGTACACAAAAGGAACGGTCTGTTCCATCACATTCCGGTTTGCCGCACGAACTGCTGAGTGAAGATGCGCTGCTTCACTGAAAGGATCCACTAATTCACAGTCGTCTCAGCCATAGGTGTGCGCGAGGGGTTCCCCATTAAGGGAGGGCGCAATGTTTCATCGTAGCCCCCACTCCCCCTCCCCTCTGAAACGATTACGTGCTTCCCTCAATGGTCTGACTTTGGTTCCTAGCTTTCCAGGAAGTAAACGGTTCTTGCGATGCAACATCAAGGGCCTTCGGCCACCATTATCTTAATAAACCTGAGTGGTCATACCCCTACTCTAAACGACGACGGGACAGGTCCTACTGAGTAAGCGTATGGGGCAGACTTTGCGCCCCCCCCCCCCAGCAGAAGGGAGCGACCCCGCCCCCTCCTGCCCCCCCCCTCCCCATGCGCACGCCTATATGGTCTCGGCACCTGACTATCCGATGCGCGACTACACATATTTTTTTAAACCCGCAAGATAATAAGGCGGCTAACAGCGTACCCGTGATGTATATTTGAAACTTAGGACAGAAAGTTGATCTGTAGTTGACAGGGACTCAAAATTGGTAGAATTTTGAAATCTTGACGGGTGGAGGTGGCGGCTGCTTCAGGCGCGAGGCCAGAGGCGTAGCCAGATTTTTCTTTTTTTTTTGGGGGGGGGGGGGGCTGCAACTACTCGTTATGTATGTTCGTGCGTATATATATATATATAAACACATGAAAATTGAAAATTTTCGGGGGGAGGGGTGGTGGTTCAACCCCCCCCCCCCTCGTGGTCACGCCAGTGATCCTCGCCATGCACTGTCGCTTTTGAGCGAGAAAAGAATTAGATGATACTTCTTGATTGTTTTCTTCCGCAGCTTACTTGTGAGCAGTAGTACTTACTTAGTGGTACTCAATATTACTGTTACTTGTTATATATTACTCTAGGCGGCTGCGCCTCCTGCGGTTGGCACTTGTATCCAAGACTGCTTGCTGTTTCTGCCGAGGCTGTTGTCACGTGTGTTATCATCACGAAAGCGATGATCTAACTTCCTTGAACTGCATTTAAATGATGCTGCAATAGAGTAAAATTAATTTTCAAAATGCTGTTTGAAGAAGAATATGACCTTCTATAGAGAGCCTTAACATCAGCCCAGACGAATACAAACCCGATTGCTCAGAATGTGGGCAGAGAGCCTCAATGGAACGCGTCTTTTTGGACTGTCCTGCAGACCCCCCACCGTAACCAGACGCTTGTTAATCTCCCATAAGTGGGAGACCCTCCCCTCTGCGCACGCCTATGCACTTGTGCTTTCCGGTCGACATAAACGGGTCATCACTGTCATCCGAACGCAAGTTGCTCAAGTAACATCTAAATCGTCGAAAGGAGATGGATAAGGAAGACATGTATATATGTATAGGTGCAATCACAACGCTACGTATTCAACAAGCCGAGAAAATGCAAAAATTATGCACAGGGCGCTGTCTATTCCACAGAGCGGTACAGATGCTGGGTCCCTTCAACGTCCCCTCGAATACAGGCCTCACGATTAGGTGGAGCGTGGCGTTATTCAAAATATAGTGACGTCACTCATATGTTATCGCTGCCTTTCCTAACCGACGAACGGGAGATGCAAAACACTCAGTGGGGATTTAGAGGTAAATGCGAAAGAAATTATGCGCTAACATTACCCTTAATTACCTGTAAATACCTTCAATTACGTTGAAGTCTAACATGGGCCATGTAGCCAGCGCAATTCAAGGGCTAGCCAACTCGGCGCTAGTATCGTGCGAGGTGTGGTTGACACAGAGGGCTTTAGGCAAAACTCATACACTTCTTCTTTCCCCGTTTCGTGCCTCATAATGCTAATGCTTTAAAGAAAACCATTGGTCACAGGTTCGGCTCCAGGAGATGCGATTCAGACCCTTCACAGATTTTATAACCCGTCTGATCGGAGTTAATACCAGCCTGGCCAGTTTATAACCAGTCTGATCAGAGTTATAACCAGCCTGATCAGTTCATAACCAGTTTGATCTGTGACATAACACGTATACCCGCCCGCACAATCGGCTTCCTTGAGGTCAGGTCCGCCGGCTTATGGGCCGAGTGGGCAAACACCGAGTAGCGGACAAGCAGAAATCCCACGCAGCAAACTGTCCGGAGAGTTTCCGCGGTGCGCACGTTCACAATCGTCTAGCGGTCACCACACTGTGTCCGATTAAACCACGTGCACGTACTTCTCGACAGACAAGAGCATGTGGTCACACTGTATACATTGACCCGCGTACACTGTCCCTAAAACACTTTACAAACTCCTCTCTTCAACCCGTGACTGTGTTTGGGAGACGTGGGTTCAGTAGAAGGTCGCCTTCTGTGTACTGGTTGTTGTGTTCCCAAACCAGAGTCCTTGACGTCGCACTGCGCGTCTCGAAGGATGGCTAAAATTATCGTCCTATCGAAGTTGCCGTATTCATGTGGAGCGTGGCCCGTTCTTTAGTAGACTTCACACAGGCTTCACGTAGTTATGCTTCGTTCTTTGGGAGACTTGAAGAACTCAACTTGTCCTGGCGCAACACGTTATCGCATTATCGGGGAGCGCGCTGAAGCACAGGGAACATGCTCAGGATGTTCCGGGGACCATTCTCATGCATTAAAAGGGTCAGACAGGATAGCTGATAAAAAAAAAACCGCCAAGGCCTTCTTCTACCTTTTAAACTTGCTTGATCATGGGTGCTGGGACGTGCAATGGCTTGCCGGCTGGTTGAGGGGGCAACTCCGTCTGTTTGTCTATCAACAACGCACTTCATGCAACGTCGCATTCTTCATAGTCCAGCAGTCCAGCAGATGATTAAGTCGTCTGTTTGTATATCAACACGCTTCTGCAAAATCGTCTGTTTCGTAGTCCAGCAGAGGAGCGAGTGGTCTCCTATGTTTTTCCAGAAGACGACGTCGTGGTGCCGCAGGCGAAAAGCAGAGGCCGACGTCCTGTCCGTGCACCGGGACGTCTAGAAGAAGGCCTTGGCCGGTCGTCATACGAAGGTCACCTTGGAGCCGACGTGGGTTGTCTGCGGTATGGCGTTGACGGTGTTCAGCGCCTGCAGCGCCAGTCTGTTGGCCAGCCTTGCTCGGTTCGTTGCGTTCAGGTACTGCTCGTGGGCAGCGTTGATGTATCTGCGGGCAGATGAGCACAAGAAAAGCGAGCCCTGATTAGTCAGGTGGCCCTGGCAAAGAGAAAATTCAGACAGAACCGACTCAGGTTGTCGTCCATGTATGCGAGGGCACCGTTTAACGAAGATAACGTAATTAAAAGGCTGCCATATAACAGCGGATAGCCTACACTAGCATCATCATCATCACATCATCATAGTAAAAAGTATTGAGGGACTATGCCATCATCAACAGCCTGACTACGCCAACTGCAGGGCAAAGGCCTCTCCCATCAACCAGGTCCTGTGCTTGCTGCGCTCACGTTATCCCCGCAAACTTCTTAATCGCATCTGCCCACCTAGCTTCCTGCCTTCCCTTGCGCGCTTGCCTCCTTTTGGAATCCAACCCGTTAATCTTAATGACCATTGGTTATCTTGCCTTCGCGCTACATACCTTGTCCATTCCCATTTCTTCTTGATTTCGACTAAGATGTCCTTAACACCCATTTGTTCCCTGATCCACTCTGCTCTCCTCTTGTCTCTTAAAATTACACCCATCGTTTTTCTTTCCATGGGCTCGCTGCCTAATGCTACACTAGCAGCATTAGCCAATGCTATGGCCATTACTTAGCCACAGTAGACAATATTTACCGATAGTAAGCCAATACTCGACAAGATTAGCAAGCTACGATTAGTCAACATTAACAGCCATTTAGCCAGCATTCGCCGAAATTAGCCAGCGCTAACCAGTGGTGGTGGTGTGCGAATTAGTAAATACTTAGTCCATGGCGCTTATACCTGTACTATCTCTGTTGACGCCGCCTTCGCGTACAGCCACAGTGTACAGTCAGCGTCCAAAGTTTATGAACCACGAGACAAAAAAAGAAAAGGCTGAATATTCCTGCTGCTTCGGCAGGTAGTTCAATAGAACTTCTGTTGGGCATAGTTGTTACATAGCATTTAAGGTGAAAACTTCAGCGCAAACTAGGACGGACCACAAAGAATAGGTAGCCTTGAATTTAGATTTCCGTCCTCTTCCAAAACGCGCTAAGAGCATGTACTGTGCATTTCAACCGAATACTGTCGCAAATACTGGGAAAGTCAGTTTTCTAAGACTTATAGTGGTCTCTAAACTTTTGACGTCGACTGTACATTCGCACGCACTGACCTTCGGTACATCTTGCACTCCTCCTGTTCCTTGGCCTCCTGTCGCATGTAGCGTATCATCATGAAACCGATGCCGAACGAGTAGAAGAACAGCACCACGACGATGTAGAGCAGCGCCTGGCGCTGACTCGCCTCCGATTCCCGGTCGTCGATGGCGGGAGAGCCCGTGCCGGACGTCGAGGATCCGTTGGCCGACCACAGGTCGTCCTCTGGACCCCGGGACACGTTCGCCGAGGGCGACGACGAGGAGGAGGACAGGTTGGCCGTCAGGGACAGCAGGAGCCTGGTCATGTTGTGGCAGTGCACGTCTATGGGCGACGTCGAATGCGGGGCGCGCTGGACGTGACGCGTCTGAACGGGAGCCATTCGACGGAACGTTTCTCTCCTGCGCTGCCTTCTTTGTCGACCACGACACCTCCCGGTACCTTTGTTCTCACGTCTGAAACATTCGGTATTTCAGTGGTGTAGCGTTCGTCTCATACAGACTCCTGGACCCACTCAATCACCATTTGAGCTTACTTCGCAGTCTTAACGGCAAGCGTTCGATTGTTCGGTATAGGGGTTGTCTTTTCCCGAGAGCTCCTTGATGACTGGTTGCAGTTGTGCTTCGTCTGACACCTGATCTATCACCACATCGTTTCCGACTTCTTTTTCTTTTTCTTCAAGTTATGATTCCCGGAGTATCCCTGACGGGTGTCTGTTAACGTGGTGGACCACAGTCAGGTGAGGTTTCTGAAGTTTCGTCACAGTCTTGATGTGTTCTGACGTGTTCAGCAGGTGTGGTTCCTGAAGCTTTCTCAGTCTTGGTGTGTTCTGAAGTGTTCAGTGAGGTGTGGTTTCTGAAGTTTCCTCACACTCTTGATCGTGCGTTCCCTCGTCTGATGTAGATGACGTATCCTCCACGGACTCGCTGCGGCGATTGGTCCTCGTGATTTCAGAGGTGGTCTTCGCAGCACCTTTTTTTTTTCACGCAGCTATTGTCCTAGAGCTTCGTCTCGAGAAAAGACTGACGGGCGATGGGCAAATGTACCTGGCCACCCTGACGATTTTCCATCGACTCTGTCGAACGAAAGATGTCATTCCTCCAGGTCATAACGCCATATCGTCGAGCGTGGCGTGGGGCTTTACCGTTCTGTTTTGTTGCTTGGCTCCGGGTTTTTTAAAACTGTTGGTGTTGCTCCCCGAGTTCAGAAAAACGGCGCGACTGATTATCTGCCCGGCGAGATTCCAGAACTTTCTTTTCACGCTGACTCTTCAGCCGTGTTTGTATCCTCAAGTGTCAGCAAAACCTTCTGTTGTTTCACGGGCTTATTATTTTAATCGAAGATCAGCTACTTAAACTGCGGCTGAAAATCTAGCCATGTGTCCAGTTATTCGCTTGCGAGCGTTCTGGATTACCACCCTGCGTATGGCTTCTAAGAATTTCTGCGCACTCACGGACTCGCGCTTTCCTGACGGAATACAACACTAGGAGTTTTTCCCGCCCCTCCTTTTCAAGTACAAACTAAATCTGGTGCGATTGCATCGATTAAAAAGTTAACGAACCTCCCTACCTTGAAGTTTTCGCTACATCATGCTGCATGTTTATCTCACTTAGAGTCGTTTCGGTTGATCCGGTTTTGGCCAGTCGACACTGCTCTCCTTGCGGCCAGTCGTCCGTCTGCCTTTACCACGTCACTTAGGCTCTAGTTTGTAGAATTATGGTCTACATCTGCGGTCTGGCTATGTCCTACGATGATCCACGAAAGTTGGGCTAGACTTCGATAACAACTTTACAGACCCTGTAAATTCTGGCTGAACTGTCAGCGCGCGTCTTCTACATCGACTTCATAACTTCGCTAAGCTTAAGGTGCAACCTTTACACGCAAGCATGAAGCGGAGCTTCGGATGTGTTGGGTATCACAAAATACGCGCCGCAACCTACTCTGGGGAGCTATAAAACACTGCCCTATAAGCATCGGCTGTTGCTAGTCGGTATGTTATGTAAAGTTTTCGACGAAAATTGGTGTAGTCATTTTCCTACACTCTGTTCGCGAACATCACGGTTCGTTAAAAAGAGTCGTGATTATCAATGAATACTTGAGATATGTAACTTTGCTTGAGCTGAACGAGATTCTGGCTGCGATATGAAAAATCGTACCGCGTTAGTCAACGACGCGAGGAACTCGGTTAGTGGTCCCGAATGGAGGTATTTTAGTATGACGCGATAGTATGAGCGCTTTTATAATTTCCTGAGTGAAATAAAACAAACAAACGCAGTGCTCTGTTAGTACGTTTAATTTGGTTTTAGTGTGGGCAGTTATTGCTTTTTGTTCGACCAAAGCTTTGTGTCTACATGTCCTCGTAAAGAAGGCGGGAGTGCTGAATTTGGGCTTATGCTTACAGCGAGGTCTGTAGTATAATACGAAGTGGATTAGAGTTAATGTGTGATTGTTGATGTCATTAAAATCTATTACTGTTTCTGTTTTGTTTCGTCTCTAAATGGTTTCAAGTGAGCGCGTTGATAGAGTTTGAAGATAATTAGTCAGGTAGCTAGGCCCTCTTTTAGCGCAGTTAACTGGCCCAACGGTTCTGTGGGCAAGCCTTCGCTGCACACGTCTCGACTTTCTACGATTATCTGATTCTACGGGAATAATTAAAAACAAAGTCGAGTTGCTCTCTGCCAACGTGCCACTACTGAAGGTTAAAGCCAAACCGTCAGGTCACTAGAATTCCCGTTGCTGCGGCACCGAGAACACAAGGTTTCGCTGGTTAAGCCTTCTGCGGCTATTTGGTCCCTCAAAGATAACAAAGTCCTTCTACGGATTAACTGAGTAGCACTAGGCAAGTGTTGTTCGTTCGCGCATCGCTCGGGACTCAACGTTTAAGTCGTCGGGAAACTGGATTTCCTCTTGGTGTGGTTAGACCTAAAGCCGAACGAAGTTCTGTGGTCAAATATTCAGCGCACGATTAATCGCCCCTTTAAACGTTCTGCTGTTATCTTATCTCTTTGTACTGATCCAATGGCCCAGTGTACAGGCCACGGTGCTGTCGAAGTCTTGCTTGATTGTTTACAATCCTCTGGCGAGATTCCTATCTCAAAGCTTGACGGCAGTCGTTCCACTGAGCTACCCCGTATGGTCCACTGATTGCGGAATGAGCGGTCTGATGCCTTTGTTCCGCAGTCTTCGATTGTCAACACAGAAAGAAATCGTAGACCCTCGATGGTTGCTTCGGCTGTACCGATGTCCAGAGTTGCAGGATAAGAAAAAAAGATACAACGCCGATTGCTGGGCCGATGTTGAAGCGAATGTGGTGACCAGATGGCCAGCAAACGGAGAGAGCCCTTGGCTTCGCTTGCGGCTTCGGACGGATCCTTACGGCTGAGATGACTCCTGCGAACATTAAAAAAAAAAAAAACAAGAACGAAGAAAGTTACAACGAAAGTTTGCGGCGCACCGCACAAGTTACCACCACATCCATGCCTGGCTGCTCAATCACACTGCTTCGTTACGTTCCTTCTACAGGTATTATTTTTTTTTAGAAATGTAGCAGACGATGTGCTCATCGGCTCAACCTCTCCGCAGAAACCAACAGAATCTAAAAACGTTGGCAGAAACCGTGTGTCGCAACAAGACGAAACAGTTGGTTGGTTCTAAAAATATTCCAACCATGTATCACGCCTGCTGTGATGGTGGTGGTGAGCGCTGATACCGACGAAAAAAAGAAGCGCAGCTTGCACTAGTGACGCAAGGCTGGAACCATCAGCGGAGCTAGTGTTCCACCTAGCTTTTTCGAAGTTATTGCTGCTAGTAATAAGTATGGTTAGGCTTGGCTATCCATCTCCGGTTTCGGTCGGTTCCCCAAACTACGCACGTGTTACGTGGGTTTGGCGGGGAGATGTCACGTGACTAGCAGTTAAGTGATGTTGTGATTTTTAGACACATGACTAGCTGTTACGTGGTAGTTGGTGGGAACACTCCCGTCATCAGCTGTTACGTGATTTCACGTGATTTTTAGTCAGTCACGTGACTAGTTGCTACGCGATGTTACGTGCTTTTGCGTTATGTTACGTTGTGTTACGTGATTAGTCATGTGAGCAGCTGTTACAGTGACATGACTTGATCTTACGTAATGATACGTGACTTTTAGTGACGTGACTAGTTGTTACGTGGTGTTACGAAATTTTTGTCACGTGACTAGTTGTTACGGGATTTCACATGATATTTAGTCACGTAGCACATTCGCCCATCATAGTTATTGCATTCCACGGCAGCACGAATAGGCGCACGCGTTGTGGGAGCAAAGCAGAATGAACAAGAGAACGAAGAGAGAGCGTGCCGGTTCATTTCTGTTCGCACCACCCGGCTCAACGAAAAGCTTTATCAGCTCCGATGTAAAAAAAAAAAAAAAAAAAAAAAAAAAAAAAAAAAAGACACGTTAATCTCAGTACTAACAAGCGCTGATCTAGCTTTAATTTTATCAGGTCATAGCGCTGACGAAACCGCGGAATTCCCAACTCGGTTCTCGGAGGGGAAGCGTCCCAACGAACTCGTTTAACGAGCAGTATATAAACGTAATCGCAGAAAAGAAAAGACACACGGTCCCTTATGCATTTGCCTAAGACGGCTCGAAGGCCCCAGAAGACCTGCACTAAGTTTTGTGCGACCGCAGACGATACGCATCAGAGAGTCCCGTTGAGGTCCCTTTCAAGGTGTAATCAGAGAGTCCCGTTAGAGAGGAATGTCCCGTTGAAGGTGTAATGCCGCCTTCAGAGTCTCTGAACGCGTCAATACACCTTCAACGGGACTCGAGCTTAGCAGTGCGACATATTCTCGGCCCATGGCGGAGCGCCACCCGTGCGTTACGCGCCACGAAAGCGCTGTTAACGTTCTTGCGGGTCACGAGACTTGACGAAACTTTGTAAACAGTGTAATCTATGTGTTGTGTGGCTGTATGTGCTGCTATGTGTTTATCAGTGTATGTAGCGTAATCATCACTCAGCACCTGAAGTAGCATGTCAGCCGAATAGGCTAACATCTCCAGCATTTCATTACAGCATTTCTCTCTCTCTCTCTCGAAGGCGAAAGCTATCTTCTTGTTAATATCGGTCAATTGTATTGATTCCCCCTCCCGCCGACCCCCGAAAGCATTTTGCACAAGACGTGGTTTTGCTCTGCCTCCGGGATCGGAAGCATTGGAAGCTTTCGGCACCTCACCTGGTTTTGCACTGCCTCCGGGATCGGCCCATCTTTGACCAAGCAACCATGCCATGTGATGGCGTCATCATGTGACGTCAGGTTATGCGACGTCGTAGTCACGCCATGATGATCTGACAAATTCTACCCATCTGTGACGTCACATGGCGACGTCATCACATATTATTTTTTTGCATCACTCGTGTTGACGCCGACCGCCAGTTTTCGCGTGTGATGAGGCATCTGAGGCTTTCGCCTTAATAGCAGAACCATTGTGAAATGAAAGAGAGAACGCCATCGTACTGCCGGGGATGGAAGTCCCTTCGGAGCTATATAGCTGTATGCCACTGTCAGTGCAAGGCGTCGGACGAGCGAAACCAGGTCACGTTCGGATTCCGGGTCGCATCGACCGCCAGGTAGCGTGCCTACGCGTGGTCTGCCGCGATACTACAGACTTCGCCTCGCTGTCAGCTGCGCACGCCAAAACAATGCACGAGAAAAGAAGACACTTGTATCGCATCGACACGCCAGAAAATCGTTTCGCCTGCCCGACGCGTCGTGAGATTGCTTTTGTGTTCTCAGTAAACTGCTCGCTTTTTTTTTCAACTTGCATTTCATTTTTTTGCCCGTCTCAGAAAGCTTCGCGCGTAGATTAAGAGAGATACATCAGGGCGCGCCTGCGTGCGTGGCCGGTATGGGTTTGGAAAACTAGGGCACTTTTTCGTTCAATATGGTAAGCAGCGTGGACGGTATTGTAGACTAGCACTACACACTGTCGGACTAGTTGTTGGGGCATGTTCAATAATGACGATGAGCCTAGCGGTAAATACACTACCGCGGAAAGTACGACCTCTCTGTATGTCCTTTTTGGATTCGTGCTTTTGGCGCCCTGTTCATTATTATTATTGAGATTATAGACGTTGGGTTTCCCGCAAACATGAGAACTGTGCCACTGCGATTGTCTAGGTTCTTTTGGAATGAAAGTGCAGTTTATAAAAAGTTCAGCCCAGTTACACCCAATGAGAAATCTGCGGAAACAGCGGAGCTTCGGTTCTCCTGTGGTTCCCTAGAGATTTTCTGTGATGTTTTGTGATTTTGCGTGGGTGTCTCGGATTACGTTATTTGTAGAGGATAGATGCACGGCAAATGACGTGTGGTATCCCCTACCACACCTGCCCCTGCTGCAATGACTTTACGCCATATTCACGCTCAAGCTGCCCTTCCCCGTTTCAATGTATGGCCACCGCTTCGACAGCGACCGAGGCAGTTACGCCATCTATGGGTGTATCTGGGAACCGGAGCGTGACGTGCGGCGCGGACGCTCATCTGTCGTCATGCCCAGCCCTCGAACCGCTCCACCGTGAATAACCGAGGAGAGCCCGAGCGGATGCCATCAAAATCAGGGTCCTCGCAACGAGCTCCGTTGTAGGGCAGCTTGAAGGCCCTTCTTGGGTTATGGCTTAATTTACGGGTTTATCTCAAGCATGTTTTCGCAGTAACAGCCTTTCTTTTTTCCTTTTTCATATTGTAGAAGTGCGACCGACCAATGCAAGTTACTTTCTTAATGAAAATTTCCCCCCTTATCTCTGTCTTTATAATGCCACTAAATCCTAGATGTCGTTCACGCTGCTTAATACAGCTAGAATAAAAAAGTAAAGCAAAGCAGGTATATCTACATAGGGGTACGCAGGGTTCTTCATTAGGGGAGGCGGGGACGAAGTTTCACCACTGCCCCCTCCCCCCTCTCGTGCATGCATACGGGTATCTATATAATATGGCTTGACTGACTTACATGAACACTCCCTGGGTGCTTTTTTGTGCACTATTTTTCATTGCTGGGATTTTCACGAATTCTATTATCTGTAAAGATGTGTAGCGGGCGCTATATAAAAGCGCTAACATCTCCTAAGCAACATATTATGCATAAGCGAAGCAGACGGTTTTGCTAACGAAACGTGCATCATCCGCCGTGGTGCATCACCTGCCGCATTTCGATGGAGGCAAAATGCTAGAGGCCCGTGTACATAGATTTAGGTGCGCGTTAAAGAACACCAGGGGGTCGAAATTGCCGGAGCAATTTCGACCACCTGGTGTCCCTCATAATGATACCGCGGTGTCCCTCATAACGATGTCGTGGTTTTGGGACATAAAACCTCAACAATTATTATTACTGAAACGCGCATCGACACAGACTAAAAATAGAAAAAGCAAAATCGTGGGTTTGCAACGGAAAACTGCGTTTTCAAAAGTTCCAGGCAAAAGCGTCAGTCAGTAGAAACACACGAACGGCTATGCTTAGGCGATTATATTTTTTTTTCTTGTTTTCTCGGTTGCTCAAACATATGCAGAACATCGAGCGATGCCGGGGCGTGGCGTAACGGGCATTACGCTCAGCCGACGCCGCGCGCGCCCTGCGGCGACTGCTTGTTGCAACAACAACTCACCGACGCTGCGCCGAGTAAATAAATGCACGATGTATTTCTTTGATATGCAAATGTACGCGCATGGCCACATCATGCAAATAAAGGTCAAAGGTATACATAGAGAGATATGCAAAACAAGGGGTAAACTTGAAGGGAGCAGGTTGGCAACTGTGGATGAGAGGGGCAGTTGCCTTTCCTTCTTTCTTTAACTCCAGTTGTCTCCGTGCAGTTGAGGTGGCCTCAGGGGCGAGAGACAGCTACCACAATGTGCGTTGTCCTTCTTTCATTACTTTCTCAAAGTTTTGCAAGTGTCTTCTCCTCCCGAAAGTGTAGGCAGGCATCCAAAAGATGTGAGTGAGGAAGACAGCAGGGGCGTCCCCAGAATTTTTTTACTGTGGTTCCTACGTGTTACTGGGGTTCCTACGAGTACTGGGGCTCCTACGGGCAAGAGGCGGGTGGGGGAGCGGGCTGGGAGGTGGGGGAATTTATGTGTTGTGTTTGGACAATGTTTGCTCTTCGAAAGGGCGGGTTTGGGGGGGAGGGGTGAGAGAAAGACACACGACCATAGAAAGGAAAGCGTCAACTTCACACGCGATGTTCGCGTAAGACTCCGCTAGAGGTGCAGGCAAAGCTAGAACGGCGAGGCTGAAGAAGATATTTTCGGCCAATACGGTCTCGTTCAGAGGTCACGTGTTGAGTCGATACCGCGTGGGTTTTTGTCGTTGTTGTTGCACATACTTACTTAAACACTTTATCTTGCACTCGAAGGGCTGCCGTGAATGATTTTTGGGGAGTTAGGGAACGTGGGATCCAAAAGGAAAGATATGCAGTTTTGGAAGATATCGAAGAGATTGGAATGACTGCACGAAGAGTTTCGCTCGCTAAGCGCTGGTTGCGTGACAAAATTCTCTTTCATATATCATTTTTTTCCCCTCCATACACACGGCCGTCTACTCGGGCATAGCAGTCTGAAAATGCGCGAGCGTTAGTTCATGCTCGGAAAATTGCTCGATCACGTTAAGCGATGGTTTTTACTAAGAGGGACAGGAGCGACAACTTTCAAATCATTTCTCTCTCTCTCTCTCTCTATCTCCTAAAGTGCTTCGGGGAGGTTCGAACGAGCTTCAGGAAAATTGCGCATCGATCCCCCCCCCCCCCCTGCGCATTGCTTCTTGCGAAATGGGTCGGTGTAAGGAGACGGCAAATTTTATTTTTAGAAAAGAAACTTCTTTTCGAACGGTTTCTCGTGAATTCAGCGATTCCATAAATGTTCGATGAGACAAAAAAAAAAAAAAAAGATTGTTCTGACTCTTTTGCCCGCATCGCGAATGTTAGGATGGAAAACGCTGCACCAGGAACATGAAAAAAAATTACTTGCGGCCAATTTCTCTAAAGGGCAGGTCATACGCATACCTAAATATAAGTGCACGCTAAAGGAACACCTGTAGTCAAAACTAACCCGGAGTCCGCCCGCTTCGGCGTACCTTGTAATCACATCGTGGTCTTGGCACGTAAAGCCCCACAACTGATGTAAACTGATTTTTACATTTAATAAACGACGCCATGCTCGTAAAAGATGTGTCTACTTGCGACGTGTTGGTTTGTGTGTGTGTAGTGCTTGTTAGTACTTTCTGCCAGCTCTACCTTTTTGTTTCAGTGTTGCTTGAGTAACGTGCTTGAAAGTTTTGGTTAGCTGAATCTAATGTTGCCAACAGTGGTGTGGAAAGTGGGAAAAAAAGGCTGCGATTTAAGTCCCCCCTCTATTCTAGTAAAATAATATAGAAAAGCGTCAGCATGCAAGAATCTATGCATTTACCGAAACACATGCAAAATTATGCAACCGCGGTCGTACAGTGGTTACGCCGCTCGGCTGCCGACCCGAAGGTCGCGAGTTCGATGAACGCGAGAATGCTAGAGACCCGTTTACTTAGATATAGGCGCGCGTTGAAGAATCCAGGTGGTCGGAATTTCCGAAGCCATCCACTATGGTATGCCTCACAATCTTATCGTGGTTTCTGCACGTAAAATTCAAGCGCTTCTTATTAAACACGTATAAAAAAGTGGCAAATAAAGAATACAGTGTGATGCAAAAGCAGTACGGAAATTAAAAGGGCAACTAGAAAGTAATAAATTTGGCAGCGCAAAAATCTTACACTTGAGTTTGGCAAAGGTGCGACTGAAAGTATCTATTCTGTTTTTAAATTCCTTAATAGATGCATTTGAAATACGTTTTTCCGATTCATTTATTTGTAAACTGCACTCCCTTGGTGCGATCTCTACTTTTCGAATAAGTGTTTGCGTCTTATCTTACACACCTATCCTTCTGTGCAGCTTATTTAAAAAAAAAATCTTTCTTACGACCGAGTGTGTCCAACATGCAATTTTCCAGGGAAGGCATAGGGGCCATTAATCCTTGTCTTAAACTGTAGTGTAGTAATAACGACGTTGATTGAAATGAATTGAACATCCTTTCCGTCGGTGGGATCCGAACCCACAACCTTCGAATTACGCGTCCGATGCTCTACCTGTTGAGATACGTGGAAGGCACTTCCCTGTCCGCTTTGGGTATTTATGGGGTAAAGCCGCTGGTGAGGATCAGGTAACATCAGACCTGTTGAAAGACGGTGGAGAGATTATGTTAGAAAAACTGGCCACCCTGTATACGAAGTGTCTCTCGACGGGGAGGATACCAGAATCTTGGAAGAATGCCAACATCATCTTTATCCATAAGAAAGGGGACGTCAAGGACCTGAAAAATTACAGGCCCATCAGCTTACTGTCCGTTGTCTGCAAGCTATTTAAAAAAGTAATTGCTAACAGAATTAATACGACATTAGAGTTCAATCAACCAAAGGACCAGGCAGGATTTCGTACAGGCTTCTCAACAATAGACCATATTTATACTATCAATCAGGTGATAGAGAAATGTGCGAAATACAACCAACCTCTATGCATAGCTTTCATAGATTACGAGAAGGCATTTGATTCGGGGGAGACATCAGCAGTCATGCAGGCACTGCGGAATAAGGGCATCGACGAAGCCTATGTAAACATAATGGAAGAAATCTACAGCGGATCCACAGCGACTATAGTCCTCCATAAAGAAAGCGACAGAATCCCAATAAAGAAGGGCGTACGGCAGGGAGACACGATCTCTCCAATGCTACTCACCGCGTGTTTACAGGATGTTTTCAGGGCCCTAGATTGGGAAGAATTAGGGACAAGAGTTAATGGAGAGTATCTCAGTAACCTGAGATTTGCTGATGACATTGCATTGATGAGTAACGCGGGAGACGAATTACAGCTCATGATTACTCAACTGGATAGGGAAAGTAGAGGAGTAGGTCTGAAAATTAATATGCATAAAACTAAAGTAATGTGGAACAATCTTGCCAGAGAACAGCACTTTGCGATAGGTGGCGAGACACTGGAAGTTGTAAAGGAGTACGTCTACTTAGGACAGGGAGTAACCGCGGAGCCGAACCATGAGAGTGAAATAACTAGAGGAATAAGGATGGGATGGGGCTCATTCGGCAAGCATTATCACATCATGAATGGTAGTCTACCACTATCGCTCAAGAGGAAGGTATATAACAGCTGCATCTTACCGGTACTTACCTACGGAGCAGAAACCTGGAGACTTACAAAGAGGGTTCAACTTAAATTGAGGACGACGCAGCGAGCGATGGAAAGGAAAATGATAGGTGTAACATTAAGAGACAGGAAGAGAGCAGAGTGGGTCAGGGAACAAACGAGGGTTAAGGACATCTAATTGAAATCAAGAAGAAGAAATGGATATGGGCCGGGCACGTAGCACGTCGGAAGGATAACCGGTGGTTATTAAGGGTAACTGACTGGATTCCAAGAGATGGCAAACGCGTGTGGGGGAGACAGTAAATTAGGTGGGTAGATGAGATTAAGAAGTTTGTAGGTATAACGTGGCAGCAGAAAGCACAGGACCGGGTTGATTGGTGGAACATGGGAGAGGCCTTTGCCCTGCAGTGGGCGTAGACAGGCTGATGATGATGATGATGATGATGATTGTGTTATTCCTGGGCGTGTTAGCCGGCACCGCTCGTAGCCAAGGCTGTGGGTTCGAAGGTTGTGGGTTCGGATCCCACCGACATTTCAGATTACGTCATCATCATTACATTACAGTTAAATACAACAATTAATGACCCCTATGCTTTCCCTGGCCTAATTATTTGTTGGGCTCGTTTGGTTGTGTGTGAAAAAGAAACGAACCCTTAGAAAAGATTTCCCTCCTTTCTTCCTTACGGTTACTAAGCCTTCTTCGATTGCGAAATTGGAACTTCGCATTAGTGATTAACGGATAAAGTTCTTCGATCCAGCTGAAATAGGAGTGCCGACAGCCTGTGTAAGGCAATCGAGAAAGAAAGTGATTGGCGCAAAAAGTGATCACAAGAAGAAAATTTGATAATGAAAAAAGAATCAAGGTAGCAGCTACTTTCTGCGGACGAGCGAACGCACTTTCCCACTTAGAGCTTTTGAAAAGGTCTTAAAGCAAGAAGAAAAAGCGGACAGACCTTGCAAAATAAAATCAGAATATACTTGAATTACGGATGGGGAAGCTAGTTAAGCGTAAGAGTGGAATTACCAAAAAAAAAAAAAAAAATTGCACTCTCGATCATGCGAGTCGGCCCGAGTAACGGCTAAAAACACAAAACGCAAAATCCAAAGCTGAAGTGGTAGAACTGGGCTTCTCCTTTTAGTTGGTCGTACTGAGGTGAAACCTGCTTTCAGGTAGGCAATGGAGCTTCGCAGTTCTTTTTAGAAAAAAATTGGTTGTACTTTTAGTTTTTGCAGTATTTTCGGCAGACGGTCCCTTGCGTGTTTTTCTTTCTGTTTTTTTATTGCGCCAGTGCGTTACGGAGACCTGCGGTGTCTCTTGTCTAAGTGTATTTTTGTTCTATCTTCTTTTATTTCGTTCGCAACGAAAAGAGAAGCATGTGCGTAAGGATGTACTTCTATGCCGCCTCGTTTCAAAGGCGAGTCGATGGACAAATCTTGTTGCCGGTGAGGCGCGACCGGTGTCAAGGTAGAGTTTCTATCTATCTATCTATCTATCTATCTATCTATCTATCTATCTATCTATCTATCTATCTATCTATCTATCTATCTATCTATCTATCTATCTATCTATCTATCTATCTATCTATCTATCTATCTATCTATCTATCTATCTATCTATCTATCTATCTATCTATCTATCTATCTATCTATCTATCTATCTATCTATCTATCTATCTATCTATCTATCTATCTATCTATCTATCTATCTATCTATCTATCTATCTATCTGTCTGTCCGTCTGTCTGTCTGTCTGTCTGTCTGTCTGTCTGTCTGTCTGTCTGTCTGTCTGTCTGTCTCTATCTATCTATCTATCTATCTATCTATCTATCTATCTATCTATCTATCTATCTATCTATCTATCTATCCTATCTATCTATCTATCTTATCTATCTATCTGTCTGTCTGTCTGTCTGTCTGTCGTGTCTGTCTGTCCTGTCTGTCTGTCTGTCTGTCTGTCTGTCTGTCTGTCTGTCTGTCTGTCTGTCTGTCTGTCTGTCTGTCTGTCTGTCTGTCTGTCTGTCTGTCTCTTTTTTCCTCTTTTCTCTCGCGGTTTCGATCTATGCCACCCACACCAGTTAACGTTTGCTCAAAAAATTATACTTGACAGACGGATGCAAACACCGCCGAGAATTTTTCCGCTCACTACGACATCGCGTACATAACAAAACCACAGTGTTTCGTCATCTTGATACATTCGTTGTCTGGACAGGACTGGACAATGGCGGTTTTTCGATCTCGTGCGGGGGGCAATTAGTCCGGACTGACTCAAAGAAAAAGAAAAAAAAAAGAAACCACGCGCTCCGATAAACCCGCAATTTCGCGAACGCCCAATCTTACAAACAAAATGGCGGAACAAAACAAACTGGCGCGGGTCCATCTCCTGTTGTTTCCATCAAACACCCGTTTCCCGAGAGAAAAGAAATCCCCGAATTAGCGACCGTCTCCGAGATTATTGTAGGAAACAATGAGAGACCAAACTCGGAAACAAAGACCAGAAGAGTAGGCGGTGTTCCGATATCTCCGACGGTCTGGAAAACAACAACATCAGCAAACACTTCCCGAAATCATTCGGCGGACGTTGCCTATCTCAAACAAAGACGCCAAGCGTTGGATGCCTTGTTTTGAAACACAAAGCCCCCCCCCCCTCCCCCCTTAACCAATAGATGGCCAGGAAAAGATTGCGCTTTTTTGTTTTGTTCCGCAGCCGCACCCCTTCTCAACCGATAAATTCGCAGCAATCCGCATCTCCCGATTCGGCCATACTGTTTGTCTGTTTTCTGTTTTTTTCTCGCCGTCTGCCTCGCTATTACTTCTGCTTTTATTGTCGTCTGCTATGTCTCCTTTTCGGAGCAGACGGGCCGCCCATCAACGATATGGCGGCAATTTCGGTGCCTCCGGAAAATTGGAGAGGAAACCGCTTTGCGCTTTTCCATATCGACAATTCCGACTATCCGCTTTGCTTTGGGTTTTCCTTTAACGGTGCGAATGTTTTTTTTTGTTTTCTTTTTCTATCGCCAAGCCGACGCCATGTCTTTTTTTTTTGTCCGCCACTCGTGAATGACGCTAGGACTCTGCGTCACGAGAACACACCTAAATAAATTAAACATCGAAACATAATAGCAACATCGGATAGTGTTGGCTGAATGCTAGCTAATGTTGGCTAGTGTCGGTAAATATTTCCTCTCAGCTGTTTTAACAGAACCGTTGTATTCATACCTTCTCAATCCAAAAAATTTAGTTGGGTGCCAAATGCTTTGTCAAAGTTTTCTGCGCTCGCTGAAGTTAGCTGAAACGGATGCTTGGACGAGTTGGTTGATACTTAAGAAGTCAATTTATTCTTTCTTTGCTTATGTTCTGGAGTTCACCTCTGCAACGACGAACGTTCGCTCCAAGTTCTGACAGCGTTGCACAGTTTTAAGGGCCGACAGTAGGTCACCGTCTGACCTCTTCTGGCGGCCTCCGAATAAGCACCGTTTGTAAGGGAAACGACATTCGTCCCAAGGCACCGATAAAGCGTAGCGTGAGCAAAAAACATCGTTGTTTACTATCTACTGCCGTTATTACGCCCTCTTCCCCTCATTTCTTGTAGCACTGCCTCGATTGGAGAGACTCGGGATATAGAGAAACGCGTCTGTCGGTCTTCTTATTTCTTTCTCTTCTTTTTAGATCCCCGCTCAATGACTCCATGATTCTCCTGTTTACGAATGTCGTGGCTATGCGTGGCCTCACACAAATGTACAGACGCGAGGGATAAATGAATACGTACACAAGATTTTTGCGATGCATTTAACAAAAAATAAAAAAAGGAAGAAGAACATCGAGGCGTTTAAACGATCTTCTGGCTCTGAAGTGATTGATTGCGAGGACCCAGCAGATTATCAATGGACAGTGTCGTTGTTGTGGCCTCAAACCCACGCATCACAAGCTCTACTCATGCCAACAAATAGAAAAAAAGGATTCACTGGGTTTATTGAGCGGTGCACTGAGGAAAAGAGAAAAGACTAGCTATTAAAAAAAAGTAGCATTACTTAACATAAGGACGACGACATTTCTGGCAACAAAAAAAAAATTTAATGCACATCCATTTTCTTGAATGACAGAACGTTGATCTACAGTTGGTATAGGGATTCACCATGAAAGAAGGTAAGCTGTGCAGACACGGACACAAGAGAAGAAAACCGCACAAGACGTGCGAATACATTGTCTTGAGCTCAATTTATCAGAGAATCACACAACGTCGTCTTCGACCGCGACAATTATTTGCTAGCCGCAGTGATGTACGCCCCTCATGGCCATGCCATGCGGACGTGTGGGTTCAGTTCCAACGGTATGTTTAAACGGTGCGCCTAAACTGAAGGGGCAGGCGGCTCGCACGTAAAAGAATATGTGCGTAAAAGTACGTTCTACTTTAAGATACGCAACTCACAAAGAGCTACAAGTCAGTTGGACGCGGATGCGAAAAAACAACTCACACAACTGTACGCGTAGTAACAGAATGACTACAGGGAATTCCACCACGTTCTGGAAGCGAGAAAAGAAAACATAGGGCGCGCACGACTCGTCTGCTCCATAATAGATAACGTGCCGGCGAGGCGTTGGCCCTACATGTAGCACACGACACTGGCGACGCCAGCGTAGAACAGCGTTCGCTAAGCCTGTCTCATCTGTGGCTAATGGCGCGAGCGACAGCGTCGCGTTCTAGCATGGTCGCGACTTTCGTAACGACATCGCGCGCGCAGCACTGTAATTGGTGGGGCAAAACAAAACGTAAAGAAGCATCGCTTCTGCTTGGCTTTGGCGCGGCTGGCGAAGCCGACCTCGCCAACGCGTTGTGGTGCAGTTCGCAGAAAGACAATTTTCCTTTTCTTTACCTCCGTTTGCTCCGCCCGACTGCGCCTGCGCATTACAGTGCTAACTCGGAGTTTACTTGAAGTGTGTGCAGAGGCGGTAGCCACGCAGAAAAAAAAAAAAGAGTGCATTGTTTCTTGTTTCGCGCATCCTTACATCATTAGTAAGGCTACATTTTGAGCAATTAAGGGAAGCAGAGCTCCACTCTTGATGCTTAGGAAAGATGCAGTTGTCGCTGCTTTGGGCCATTTTTAGCTCGATAGCGAGCGCGCTGCTTTTTCGCCAAGGGCAACGCCGTTTTATGAATACAGAGACGGATTAACGCTTAATTGGGGATGACGTTGCGCATTTCGTAAGTCTCGAGATTAATATGAAGGTATCAGTTGGGAAGTCGTTTAGCGTTGCTAGCAAAGCTACGGATAATGCATGCTGTCTCATGCGATCAGACGGTATTAAGCATGATAAACTGCCTCACAGACGCGCTTTGCGTTAAAGCGGCTATACTTTATGTCGTTTTAACGCGGGAATATCAACTGATATGGCAACGTGATATTATATCGAGGTGACTTGTCATATCGCGTTGCCACATTTTCTTGGGGGGGGGGGGGGGAGGTTACGCTTACGTTATGAGGGACGTCGTAGTGGAGGGCTCCGGAAATTTCGACCACCTAGAGTTCTTTAACGAGCACCTAAATCTAAGCACACGGGCCTCTAGCATTTCACCTCCATCAACATTTCATGGTTGCCTGGATATGAACGCATGACTGTCGTTGTTGCCTGCAGCAAATGAAGTTTTGCGCTGCTAAGCACGTGGATGAAGGTCCAATTGCCGGCATGGAGGAAGGAAACCAGTTGGGAGGTAGCATCGTGCAGTGCAATAGAAAGAAAGAAAGAAAGAAGGAAAGAAAGAAAGGAAGAAAGAAAGAAAGAAAGAAGGAAAGAAAGAAAGAAGAAAGAAAGAAGAAGAAGAAAGACAGAAAGAAAGAAAGAAGAAGGAAAAGAAAGAAAGAAGGAAAGAAGGAAGAAAGAAGAGAAAGAACGAAAGACGGAAAGAAAGGAAAGAAAGAAAGAAGGAAAGAAAGAAAGAAAGAGGAAAGAAAGAAAGGAAGAAAGAAAGAAAGAAGGAAAGAAAGAAAGGAAAGAAGAAAGAAAAGGAAAGAAGAAAGAAAGAAAGAAAGAAGAAAGAAAGAAAAGAAAAAGAAGAAGGAAAGAAAGAAAGAAAGAAAGAAAGAAGAAGAAAGAAAGAAAAAGAAAGAAAAAGGAAAGAAGAAAGAAAGAAAAAGAAAGAAAAAAGAAGGAAAGAAGAAAGAAAGAAAAGAAGAAGAAGAGAGAAAGAAAGAAAGAAAGAAAGAAGGAAAGAAAGAAAAAGAAAGAAAGAAAGAAAGAAGAAGAAAGAAGAAAAAGAAAGAAAGAAAGAAAGAGAAAGAAAAGAAAGAAAGAAAGAAGGAAAGAAAAAGGAAAGAAAGAAGAAAGGAAAGAAGAAAGAAAGAAAAGGAAGAAAGAAAGAAAGAAAGAAAGAAAGAAAGGAAGAAAGAAAGAAAGAAGAAAGAAGGAAAAGAAAGAAAGAAGAAAGAAAGAAAGAAGAAAAAGAAAGAAGGAAAGAAAGAAGGAAAGAAAGAAGAAAGAAGAAAGGAAAAGGAAGGAAAGAAAGAAAGAAAGAAAGAAGGAAAGAAGAAGGAAAGAAAGAAAGAAAGAAGAAAGAAAGGAAAGAAAAAGAAAGAAAGAAAGAAGAAAGAAAGAAAGAAAGAAAAAGAAAGAAAGAAAGAAAGAAAGAAAGAAAGAAAGAAAGCCCCTGGAGTGTTATTGCAGTAGGTTTGCTTCTCCTTTGTAACGCTATTCATGTGGCGGTGCACGCTTTACAGGCGCTAAACACCCCTACCGATCGCACTCGCCGGTCTTCCTCGAGTACTGCTTTCTGAAATCGCGCTGCTAAACACTTCGGTGAAGGTCCAATTCCTGGCATGGTGGAAAAAAACAGTTAGGATGGGGCATTGCCCGATGCGATAGAAAAGAAAGAAAGAAAGAAAGAAAGAAAGAAAGAAAGAAAGAAAGAAAGAAAGAAAGAAAGAAAGAAAGAAAGAAAGAAAGAAAGAAAAATAGCAGTAGGTCAGACAAGCACACGCCAAACTTCGCTTCCCCCATTTTCCCGATAGAGGAAGGGCTCCTGAATTTTTGTCATCCCGTGTACATATGCGGTTCGCTGACGTCACCTGCGCGCACGCACGTTCGTATTTGCGCGCGACGTCACTCCGGAAAATGGATCGTCCTCCCACTGGCAGCCGTCGTACCAGTCAAGAGGAATGATATTTGCCTAGCGTATGGAAAGGGTGGAAGGTCAACTTGCAAGAAGAGGATCTGTTCTGTTACCTTTCGCTGTGGCAAGGGGATAAACATTAACGCGTCTAGGAGTTAACGACCGGTAAAATTCCTTACTTCCCGACCTACATTGCAAGTGTTACGAAGAGCTACCGTTACGGCAAATCGCTCCTATGTAAACAAGTATATTGAGGGTCCTGAGTACTTCACTACAAAGGTGTTTGACTGTATTCCATGCCGTAGGGCTTGGAGGACATCCACGTTCATTTAGTGTGATAAAAGAGAATGAGCAATCGAAAATATCACCCTTGCACTCCTTGTAAAGGAGAAAAAGAAAAAAAGGAATGAAGGGAAGATCGGTCAATAAAACTTCACCATTGAATATAGTCGGGTACACCCCAAGAACAAATGTCAGTTCTGCTCCCAGCTATCGCTGTCACTCCGACAGAGAATTGGCACAGATGCTCCATCCAGTAGTGCTAACTCGCTTTTGTGACGTCAAACTCTTCTCGCGTGTTTCAGATCGTCGAGTTTCCCATACAGACACACGTTTTGTCGCTGGTTTTATGTCGGAAACGTGAGTGTCCCGTTAAATTTCCTCAGATATTCTGACATCGCTTCTCAGTGTAAACGCAATGTTTTAGGTAGTAACGACGAGCCTTTAACTATTAATATATGCAGTGTCTACATTAGCCGAGAAAAACTACTTGCGGTTCGAGCGGAAACCAGCTAGCACGACTGTCTTTCAGAGGCGAAGGGCAGGCGCGTCGCCGTTCGATGGGCGGAGCTTACAGTTTTTTCTTCGCTTGTAACCGATTATAGTTGGTATGACATTCTAATGTTGTTTTTATTTCGCTGTACTTCAGTCATGGAAGAACGCACAACCATGAACAAATGGCGCACATGGTATTCTCGGTGCACTCCGTCCGTGCTTTCGTGACTTAAGGGTAGCCAGCCGGTCTAAGAACTGGCTAACCTCCCTGTCTTTCCGCTTGTTTCTTCCTTCCTTCCTTCCTTCCTTCCTTCCTTCCTTCCTTCCTAAGTGCAGCGCAAACGAAAACGCGAGGGAGGACGATTGAGGAACGAAATGCTGGTGGCAGCGAGCGAAGAGAAACACTCAGGCTCTCGGCATCGCGTTGGCGACCTCGTCGATGAAGCGGAAAACGCGAGCCTCCGCTGTGGCGGAAAAACAAAGGCCGCGGGCGGCCAATCTAGATTGTTGGCTCGATCGAAGTAGCATAGCACGCCGTCGTGGCGGCAGCCATCGTGGCATGTCTCTCTCGAGGGGCGATTTTCGCCGGCAGTTTCCCGTTGTTTCGTGATTTATTTTTTTGTTTTGTTTTTTAATCATCGCACGCTCGCTGCTCTGCTGCGGAGCCGTTTGACTCGCACTAAGCTGAAGGCTTTCGTATTGGGCGCTGCAAACAAGGCACTATAGGGCCTACTTGCACGCAAAAAAAAAAAAAAGACCAACTGGATTAGCTGCTAGCATTTCGCCATCCATCCTACGCTTATTTTTGTGAGCCGCCGCGTCCACCGGTCATTCTCTCTTTCTCTTACTGGGCACGCAGTCGTTTCCATGCTTGTTCTCACGGTGTTTAGTTCTGTCAGGAGGCCCTTGTTTACGTGAACTTTAGGTTATCTGTATAGCTTCTGCGCCAGCTTCTTATTAGCTACGGATTTCCGCGCTTCTTGGTTTGAATCTGTTGCCGATAAATTGACCTTCGTTATCGCTCGTGTTTTGCTGTCCGGGTTTATCAAGTCAGACCATTATCATCTTTTTATAAATGATGACTGATTATTTTTCTATGTAGCGGGATAATCTATCTATCTATCTATCTATCTATCTATCTATCTATCTATCTATCTATCTATCTATCTATCTATCTATCTATCTATCTATCTATCTATCTATCTATCTATCTATCTATCTATCTATCTATCTATCTATCTATCTATCTATCTATCTATCTATCTATCTATCTATCTATCTATCTATCTATCTATCTATCTATCTATCTATCTATCTATCTATCTATCTATCTATCTATCTATCTATCTATCTATCTATCTATCTATCTATCTATCTATCTATCTATCTATCTATCTTTTCTTTCCTACTCCGATAGCCTGATATTATGGGCAAGCTGCATCTGCTGCCAGGCAACACTTGAACGGGTCACTCTTAGACAGCGCCAAACGTACGCTTTCTTTTCTTTCATCCTTCACTAACCCTTTCGCAATGTCGCCGGTACGGGGATCAACAGTGCTACGCAATAGTTAGGTTCAGCTCAGAGATCTGAGATAACTAACGCGGCAGTTCTCGTCAGCGGAAGTCCGGTCTAGCTTCACTAATAGGTAAAGATAGTTTCTGATTAGCCCGAAGCCTCTGTCAGAGTCTATGAATTGTTTGATGGTTAAGAAGTGGCTCATTGTCAGTGACATTTGGCTGCTAAGCACAAGGTTTCTGGTCGGTACGGAGCTAGCGCATTCATTGTTCTGGGGCAGCTTTTCGAGTCAGCGTTACGAATTTCTCTGAAACAACAACAACAACAACATCATCAACAACAACAGCAGCAACAACAGCAACAACAACAAAATGCGGGAAGCTTGCACTAAGTTGCGCAAAGCTTGGCAAGGCAAGGCTGGTTGATCCTCAGCTCGTCGTGCTGCAGCACGAGAATCACAACGGGGATTGGATCCAGCGTGCTTGGCCGAAGAAGCGGCGGCCAGGAGACGGCGACGGGCGGATTAGGAATACGCGCAAAGCTTGCCAATCTGAATGTGTTGAAATCGCTGTCCCTGAGCCATGGTGCAAGAAACTGTGGCGGTTGCTAGGCGACGGCTCGGCGGCGGTTGCTCCTTGGCGCGGCTGCTTGGCAATTTTTAGCAACGACGCAGCAGGGGTGTTTTGTTAACGGACGTTTTACTGCCAGCTTTAACAGCTTGGCTGTTAAAAAAACAACGTCGCAAGATTCACAGGTTTCAGGCGCCTGTAGAACTTTCTTTAGTGTGCCATCTGTCGTGAATGCGATCGCCGCTGCCGTAATCGAAGCCGCTAATTTAATTTATATCTGTACAACCTCATGGCCATCTAGCTTCCCATCTTTAGCCATCTTTAACCTCCACGCCTGGCGGTGTCCCTAGAACACAGCAGGCAAACACAAGAAAGCTTTGTGTGCGAATCACCTCTGCAAATCACCTGACTTCAAATGCAGTGTTTACTTGCATACTGCCAGGCATAGAGTTGTTGACAGTAATACAACCAGGGTTGCTTTTCTGGACACTGCCGAATTACGCCATGTTGTCAACTCTGATTGGCCGAGAGGGCTGCAGCGCCCTCTCTGATTGGCTTAAAACGCCACCATTACGGAGTCTGGGTAATGTGGAAGAATTTGACAGTGTCCATAGTAGCACTCAGGGACTCATTAGCAGTGGCAAACGGTGGCCAAGTTATGGCTAACGTTGGCTGGTGCTCGTTGATGTTGGCTTAACGATGGCTAAACGACGGCTAATGCTAACTAAAGATGGCTAAATTATTGCTAGTCTTGGATCTCTTATAGCATCAACGTTGTCTTCATTAAATATGAACGCAGCGATCGAGTCGTATGTCAATTTTCCCCGCTCTTTTTTTCCTTAGCTGGACGAATTATGCCTGGAACACCATGCATAAACGTTTCAAGTGTATGCGGCATAACGCGAGGACTTCAAAACAAGAAACCAAAGCCACCACTTTGTCCCCATCAGCCGCATGCCCACGTGCGCTATTATGCTAATGAGATGCAGCATGCCCGAGCCTCTAGCTCTCCCGGGACGTGCTTGACGTCTCGGTCGAAGTTGCGCCATCAGCGCACGTTCAAGGTGCTCGGCCACGCTTGGCGGCGAACGCAAAGCTGTTGCGACACAGTTGCATCGCTTGTGACACTCTTCGGGTGCCCTCCCCGACTACCGAGACGCTATCGATCGACACGATGATTTGTTATTAATGCGTTGCTTTCCCTGGCTGGTTTCCACAGGCGTGCGCAGGGTTGCCCATTAAGGGGGACGAAGTCTCAACGCAGCCCCTCTCACCCCCTTTGACGTGCTTCTCACAAGGGCCTGCCTTTGGCCCCCGGCTTTAGGGAAGAATGGGAAGTGAACAGCTCTTGGAAAGCAACATCAGTGGTGCTGGGCCACCATTATCGTCAAGAACTTGCATGGCCATAACCTTGTACTCTAAACACTGAGGGGACAAGCACGACTGAGTAACGGTATAGGGCAGACTTGGTGCTCCTCCTCAGATGAACAAGGAGGGTGGTCGCCTCCCATCCCCCCCCTACCCCCTGCCGACCTCATTCGCACGCCTATGCTGGTATCCAGGGAACCTATGCTGTGAAGTCGGTCCGGCTGAAATTTTCGTATAAAAGCTTTCGCGTTCCGCATAACGAAAACTACCACAGAGCCATCTGCACCATTCCATAATTACAAATCCTAAAGCAAGGTCTGAGATTGGGCTAGTTGGTAATCCATCTTCAACAATGTAAAACCGTCTGGACCACAGCACTAGGGGTGTGCTGTTTAAAGACTCTCTTTTCTACGAAATTACACTGTGAAACAGACAACAGTATCTGGATATCCTCAGTGCAAGATATACAGGTGATGCAGGTTCCTTTACCGAGGCAAACCTCTGTATGCCCCCCGCTTCCCAAGTATGTGGTTTAGCGCGCCTGCTTCTTTGGTCTGTCGCCGGTAGGCTCGCCCATCGGGTTCGTTCAAAACGCCTAGCTCTTCTTGGGCTGAACTCACGAAACCTCTATTTCGTGAGTGCGTTTTCCCATTGGTCAGCCAGCTTCGCAATGATACGCCCCGCGTCGTAATTGGCTCAAACGTTCTCTCGGGAAATTGTTTAGCGTAAGACGTTTTTGTCAATACGGGCTCTGTTCTTTGATCCCTTATACTCTCCCCTGTGGCGTTAAGCCATGCTCCGTTATGGACTGCAGAAAAGTGCCAGCTTTAGCCGATTGCAATCGCCGTTAGGTTCCGCATAAAGTCCTAGGGCAGTAACATCGCCTCACGCGTCGTATGCTCCATGCAAGCGCAGCCTGCGATCGCAGCTCGATCGAAAAGGAGACGCACCGGCCGTCTCTGTCGCTGTGTCTGTGTGTGAAGGGGGGGGAGGGGGGGGGGTGTTCCCGGCTGCGTTCACTGATCCGGTTGCTCACGCCTTATGTTCAGCAGGCGGCTCATAAATTTGTACGTGCTGTCTACTCACCGCACTGCGCGTTGAAGCGATAGACAGCACGAAGGTCGCGTCGCTCTCCGCAACGGACGCGTTTCCTTACGCCAGCTCGGATGCTAAATGAATTAGCTGCTAGCCTTAATTCGTATGACATTCCAATTTGTTGCTATTGCATTCAGTGCTCCGGCCTTGCGGCGAAACTTTGACTTTTCCCAAACAATTACCACTTCCTCCCCTCTCCCACCAGTATAATGTATTTCATATCCAGTGTTAGGTAGACTACGTTAGAGACGCCTATGCAATATATATATATATATATATATATATATATATATATATATATATATATATATATATATATATATATATATATATATATATATATATATATATATCGACTATCTATCTATCTATCTATCTATCTATTGCATAGGCGTCTCTAACGTAGTCTACCTAACACTATATATATATATATATATATATATATATATATATATATTATATAATATATATATATATATATATATATATATATATATATATATATAGATAGATAGATAGATAGATAGATAGATAGATAGATAGATAGATAGATAGATAGATAGATAGATAGATAGATGGATGGATGGATGGATGGATGAATAGATAGGCATGCACACGAATGGCGCCCCCATTTTCTCTATAGAGCAAGGGCTCCTGAATTTTTCTAGATCGCCCGACACGCTAACTTGTTTGTCTCTCGCCTTACGAAAGACAAAATGAAAGCCCGCGAGTCCTTGTTTCAAAATCGACATTCGCTGTGTTCCCCTTTTGTTCGTTTCGTAATCCATCTTCTAGCCAGCGGCAGTTGAAAGCACGCCGCCGGGATATCGAATAATGTGAATTCTTGCTTATTGCTTCGTCTCTCGGAGCATGGAATTCCCCGAAGAGCTGCATTTAGGAATGGACGACAACACATTGTGACTGTGTAACGGGTAAAAGCGCGTGGCCAAGATTAGCCGTTAAGCGTGTCTTCCTAGATTACGTAAGCGTGTTTTTACACAGACGCGCTTATTGCAAGCGCGCGAGTGTCTCTAGCATCTATATGTTGAGGTTTTGTTTCCTCATTTTTCCCGTCAAAACGGAGAGGTTATGCAACGTTCGGAGCTAATATGCCAGCTGGTTGTCAAGTATGCATGTGTCTGACCTGTCTCACATTCTTGTTACGTAAATGTCTATTCACTCCGATCGGCGCTTGCAAACACGCCGGAATGATGCCATTATTTCCGCTTGATCTACTCTATATATCTATCTATCTATCTATCTATCTATCTATCTATCTATCTATCTATCTATCTATCTATCTATCATCTATCTATCTATCTATCTATCTATCTATCTATCTATCTATCTATCTATCTATCTATCTATCTATCTATCTATCTATCTATCTATCTATCTATCTATCTATCTATCTATCTATCTATCTATCTATCTATCTATCTATCTATCTATCTATCTATCTATCTATCTCTTTGCGTAATGCTCCCTCCTAACTGTTTCCTTCCTCCATGCCGGGAATGGGACCTTCATCCCCGTGCTTAGCAGCGCAACACTTCAGTTGCTACAAGCAACAACGACCGTCGTGCGTTCATATCCGGGCAGCAATGAAATGTGGCAGCTTGAATTCACAAGTGACCTCGATAACAGATCAGTCTGATATATCAGTAACGACTGATCATCGACAAGCCCACGATCGAGGGAGCATCAGTTGTTGGGAAACGGCGCATACAAACACGCACGGGAACGGCGTGCCTTCGAGGGCCGCATTTCCGTACGCTCGCCGGCGCCGAGTTTTTCGTGTGCGACGCCGTCACCGAGTTCTCTGAGTTATAAAAGCTTCGCTTAAAAAGAAGAAACGAAACTTTAAGAGGCGGGAAAAATCGTCCGGTCACGTGACCTTCGTACACGCGGGCGATTCGACAAGATGACTATCGATTTCGGCGCGGGTATTCGGGAGATCCGAAATCAGAGAGCACGCTGTGCTTCGAGCGTCAACGCGAACGAATAATTGGAATGGGTTTATTAAATTGTTTTGCGTGACTCAACGTTGTCGAAGTCCAAACTTTGACTCCGCCGACATTGCCTGTTCAACGGTTTATTCATCAATGCCCCAAACGAACACAGGTTTATCGGAGAATCCGCTATTCAAAATATTTTCGAAAACATGAGATTTGGGCACCTAACTTTGCAAACACATGAGAGAGAGAGGAAGAGAGAGAAATGCAATGCGGAAAGGCAGGGAGGTTAACTGGAAAATAAATATCCGGTCTGTTACCCTGCACTGGGTAAGGGGTAAGAGCAGACAGCACTGTAAGGAAGAGAAGAATGAGTGAGAGGGGGGGGGGGAGATAAGTAGAAGCACGCAAACGCACGAGCATTTTTACGGTTCGTTCCCTAACGAAATGCCGCCAATGTCACCACGATTCGAACCTACGACCTGTAGTGCTAAGACGGGAAAACGTGTGTCGCCTGTTTATCACTGGTGCGACAATATAGGAATGCTAATTACTGAGATACCATGAACCACGATGATAGTTGTTAAAGCGCAACCTAACGCTATTGGCTGTCTGAATTCTTTTCGCTTTGTGTTGCCTCGTAGCCATTATGATTGAACGCGAACCGACTAGCTCAACAACATGTTTTGACAGCACGAATCATGTATGGTGGCGGTAGCGCTGACCATCCATCAAGATCGTGTTTATTCTTGTTCAGTAACTTAGTTACATTATGCAAATGTACGTTTAATACGAAGATTCGCATTAAACGGGCTCAGCAAAGCGTACGTAAGATAGAAGAGATGTCTGATCAGGGGCTGAATAGCGCATTCGCGAAAGGCAGGGGGGAGAGGGGTACCGGTAACCTTGTGCGCCGTCGTGGCACTTGACAGATCGCCATTTTCCCGCGTTCCCGCGTACAAAGTTACGCCCGTTGGCACGTGATCAGTTTCGGAGAGTGATCCATCATTGTCACCACGTCGTTGCACGCGACGTGACGCCCACATCGAAAGTGATCGTCATGTCTTCCTCGCACAAGGCGTCGAACAACAAGAATAACAACACAAGTAGTAAAACGCACGAGTCTCTCAAATGCGAGCCCGCGTTTGCAGCGAAACACCGCAAATGGCTGCCTCCTCCTGAACGGGTTGCGAGGCGACAATGTCGAAAGCGTTCTAGCTGCAACGGCTGGTACGACTTACCCCTAGCGTCAAGCAGAACGTTGTTGCAAAGCTGCCGTGGAAGGTTGCCAGGCTGCCGACGCCGGTGTCCACAAAGTCTTCGATTTGCGAGCACCACTCTCGCCTTTCGTCCGGGAGTGGCTTTGAAGGTGGTTTCGTGGCGTACGACTTCAGACCCTTGGGTTTCAACGTAGGTCCGAAACACCAGTATGCACTGGAAATCTCTCGCGAGTTGAAACAGCCGGTCGAAGCAACACCGCGTCTCAAAAACCCGTCCCCTCCTTTCCGCGGATGACGAACGGAAAAAGAGAAATAAAATAAACTAAGCGAACGAAACCTTCCGGGCTAAAACGAAAACGAAGCCGTCTACTGGCGCAGTGTACGATCGTCTGCGCTTGTCATAGCCCATCTCTTCGCCGCCGAGAAGCCGTGGTGCGGAGAGCTTAGAGAAGGAGAGAGAGAGAGAGAGAGAGAGAAATAATGCTAGCACGCGCGAGCTTGGCTAAAGCGCGAAAATAAAGCAAAACGAGGCATACAGCGGAGAAGAAGGATGCTTGCTTCCTCCACCCGTTCACCTGGTCGCCATAGCGACGCCGCGCGGGGCGAGCCAATCGCGGCGCGAAATCAAAACCGTGACGTCACGTCGTTGCGCGGTCGGCGCCGTCTGGCGATGAGACTGCCCGACCATTCGTGTCGTCTGCTTCCCGTCGCGCTCGCGCGCCATTTTGTGTTCTTGTTTCTTAACTTTGTCCCCCTTCTCTCTGGCTTCGATTTTTAGTTGCCGCAAGGTTGGAGATTGCAGTTTCATTGCGCGCTATTTTGGGCGGGTAGTGCAGGCGCCGTTCGCATTACGGCGTGCGTGATGTTTTGACACCTATGTTTTTGTGTGTGATGGCAAAAAGAAAGAAAAGGGGGGAAGCAGTAACGAAAGTGACACTCTTGGGAATGTCTGGCTATAGAGCTCCCATCTGCTGGATTGGGGCCACGGCTACATCTTTGGCTTTCAGCGGAAACCGAACATAAAAGAGGGAAGGCCGAAATGGGACCCGAGGGTTTTAAAAAGTACGAGTGCCGTCGTCGTCAACAGGCGTCTCGTGTCTGTTGTTTCTTTGTTTACGGTCTTTGACTCGACGAGCTTTTCAGTGACAAGACGCGTACTTCAGGACTCACCGCATCCTCTCATTCTAATTCTGAAAAGAAATTAAGCGAAAGAAAGAAAGAAAACTATAGCTTTCTTCCACTAAGTCTCTCCTTTCTAAATACGGGTACCGTTTACAGGAGGCCGTTTTCAATGCGTCTGGCGCGTTTCACTGGCGCCGAAAAAAATGTCTGTAGTATTCCGTCTCTTTGATTATTTTGTCTCTCTCACGTCGTCGACAGCGTTGCAAAGGAATACATGCGCAATTAAAAGAGGACAGAGGAAGACCGGACACAACACGAGCGCTGAGTCTCAAAGATTATTTTCGGTCTTGCTCGGGCACTTATGCGAAGACTTACTCGGTTTTGAGTGTGTAACAGCGTTGCTCTTGTTGATCTATTCACCACGCATACCTCGTAATGAACCGTACGCCCAGTCAAGGTATTTTACAGCGAAATCTTTTATGAGTTCACAACAACATCCGGTTTTAGCTGAGCAGAGAGAGCTGAGAGGATGAAAGCCAAGCCAAGCCGAGACCAGCTAGGGGCCCACCAGCTCTCTGCTGTGAGTCAGCCTTGCGCGATTTAGTGCAAGCTGCGCCAATTGTATCCACAAGGATCCTTATAACTTTGGAAATAAATTCGTGTTGTGTTGTACTGTTTTGTATTGTATTGTACGTATTATATTGTATTGCATTGCATTGTAGTGTATTGTATCGTATTATATTGTATTGCATTGTATTGTAATATATTGTATTGCATTGTATTGTATTGTATTGTATTGTATTGTATTGTATTGTATTGTATTGTATAAGTAGCGGAGCTTGGGAGTAAAATTAAAGTTAACAAGATTGAACATTTACGAGAGCACTTAGTTACACTTGAACAAACACAGCATAGCATTCGCTTGATTAAATTAGATTTGCGTAAACTTGCGTTCCACTGGCGCTATTCCGCGCTATGATTTTCTCAATCAGTCTTACATCTGCATAACGATTGCGCAAAATGTCGTAGAAAGATTCGCTTAACTCTCCGATTCCCGAGTACGTGTGTGGCACACCAAATTATTATTCGTTCCTTAAATAAATCCAGACGCTGTTCTCTGCGGCGGCTTTTATTTAGACAGCTGCGACACTCTGCAAAAAATAAGTTCTTTATTATTTAATCTTGTTAACCTCATTTTTTGTCTCACCAGCCGTGGTGGCCTAGTGGTTAATGTGCTCGACTGCTGACTCGAAGTTCGCGCGATCGAATCCCGGCCGCGGCGGCCGCATTTTCGATGGAGGCGAAATGCCAGATGCCCGTGTACTTGAATTTAGGTGCACTTTAAAATACACCAGTTAGTGAAAATTTTCGGAGCCCTCTACTACGGCGTCCCTCATAATTATACCGTGGTTTTAGAATGTAAAACCACAGCAATTATTATTATTTTTGTCTCGGACTCCGCTACTTATTCGACACAATAGAACACACAATGCAACTCAATACAGTATGATACGATACAATAAAATGCGATAGAATGCAGTGCAATACAGTACGGATTTAAAGCATGCCGTCGGCTGTAGCTAATTTACGCACTAGAGCCTTTTGGTATACATTCTGTCCTTATTTACAGTTTCCGCAGTAATAAAAAAACGTCTCTTTATTGCAGATTCAAGTTAATCAACGCGCGGTCTGTGCAAGTTGATTGGAAATTCGACATAAGCTGGCTCTGAACGTCGTCGTTAGAGATACCTCTTTGTGCTTGAATATGCGTACGTCGCTTGGCTGGGCTCGATCGACAAAACGCCGTATTCCACTAGGGGCTTCAGCGCATTTGCCAGTGCCTTCAGTGAACGACTACCGAGAATTCGTCGCGAATCTACCGCAAGCTGTTGCAAAAATTACCTCGCTCGGCTGACGCCACCGAGGTCTTCCGTTCATGTTGTAATATTGTTATTTTTATCTATCTATCTATCTATCTATCTATCTATCTATCTATCTATCTATCTATCTATCTATCTATCTATCTATCTATCTATCTATCTATCTATCTATCTATCTATCTATCTATCTATCTATCTATCTATCTATCTATCTATCTATCTATCTATCTATCTGCTAAGCATGCATGTACGTATGTATGTATGTGTAGTGCGAATGAAACAAACATTACATAGGTGCACACGTACGTACATGCATACATACATACATACATGCATACATACATACATACATACATACATACATACATACATACATACATACATACATACATACATACATGCATGCATGCATGCATGCATGCATGCATGCATACATAGATAGATAGATAGATAGATAGATAGATAGATAGATAGATAGATAGATAGATAGATAGATAGATAGATAGATAGATAGATAGATAGATAGATAAAAATAACAATATTACAACATGAACGGAAAGCCTCTTCATCCACGTGCGTAGTTAGCAGAGCAACGCTGCAGTTGCTATCAGTGTTGCGGAGTTGTCACTCCGGAATTGGAATGACTCCGGAATAATTCCACATTTTTGCGGCCCCGGAATGGAATGGGAATGGAATGGGGACAACGCTTGGAGGAATGAAATGGGAATGGAATTAAGCGTCTTTTGCATGTAATGCAATGGGAATAGAATTAGGTACGTCTTTTTCCGAAAATATAGCATGTTTTCGCCTACGCGGTCCTTTTCAAACTTCAAACATTAGTAAGTCAGAGCCTCGAATTTAACAATAAAGAAGTATTTTTAAAACGGCTTGGCTGATTACAAGCACGGTACATTTATAAGCAACGTGCCTAATACAAACCGAGGCATAAGTTAGTGTACAAACAAATGCATTATCCCAGCAGATACCGAAGGGAGAAACAAATTATCCCTGCGCGTTGGTTCCCATTGATACCCCCACAGGAAAGTGGCGAATACTCTATGCACAGCCTGATCTTTATCTCACGAGCAGTTTAGTACCTGACGCACGTAAATAACCTTTGCGACAAGTAAGACATTGCATACCTGCGCACAGGGTGGTTGTACTGCACGAGAAATCAAATGTCACCAAGCTACCATCCCCCGACCTTGGTAACGTGTTTTGCGTACTTTTTTGCAGTTCCTAATGCATCTGATGGCGTCGGCTTTATGGGGCATTCATTCTTAACTCGATAAAACTATCAAGATGCGTTTCCGACGTTGAGGAATTACAGGAATGGAATTGAACTGCCCGGCCATTCCCGTAGTAGGAATGGGCTCAATTTTTTTCATTCCGAGGAATTGAAAGGAATGGAATTGCGGCAAGTTCTAATTCCCCGGAATGGAATTGGAATGGAATGGAGGCGCCCGTTCCGCAACACTGGTTGCTACACAGGCAACAACGACGGTCGTGCGTTCACATCCAGGCAACAATGAAATGTGGCTGCTTAACATGACGAGTGACCTTAGTCCATATCAGAAACGGCTGATAGCCGACATGCCCACTACCGAGAGAGCATCGGTTATTGGGAAACACACAAATACGCATGTCACCGGCGCGCCTTCGGAGGCCGCATTGTGTAAACACGCCGGCGCCGGGTTTATCGCGAATTACGCCGCCGCTGCCACCGATATCTGTGACTCGTAGGGTCCGCTTCAGAGCACCTGGTACTGTACAATGGGACATCAGTAAGCTGTTACTTGTCAACGCATGACGCCGTATGCGACGGTATTAATCACACGTAAATGCTGTGAAAGTGCAATGGAGGAATACACCTCTGTTCACGCGCAGATGGAGAGATATTCATCCGTAACCCTACTTGAACATCAACAGAACTCCGTTGTGGCTCACCGTGCTCACGAGATACCTGTTCATTATCTTGTCAAATTATAATTCATTGGTTTGCATAATGTCATAGTAATCAAAGTTAACTACACAAAACGTATGCCTTTTAACATAAAAAAGAAAACAGTGTGCAAGAATGGCCCAAGGTAACGGCATAAAACAAACAACCAAACGAGCCTAAGATCGCTTTTGACACAAGGAGCGCCGTATACACTTGCCACTGACACTCGTGTAATGATTTTTACAGAGAATGATCGTTAACGTAATAATTATACCGATAGAACGCTCAGGGCGGTATTGGCGCCCCCCCCCCCCCCCCTAATCCTCTGAGGGACGCCAAGTCTGCCTCATACCTGAGCTCAGTCGGATCTGTGCCGTCATTTTGTGAAGCGCACGATGAAAGCCGTGCAAGTTTTTGACGGCAATGGCGGCCGAGCACCACTGAAGTTGCCAGGGGCGTAGCCAGAAATTTTTTTCGGGGGGGGGGGGGGGTTCAACCATACTTTATGTATGCTCGTGCGTGCGTATATATGTGTGCGTGTATATATACGCAAGCAGAACTGAAAAATTTCGGGGGGGGGGGGTTGAACCCCCCCCCCCCCCCCTGGCTACGCCCCTGGAAGTTGCATTCCGTCACTGTTTACGCTTCCCCCCTCAACCGCCCGAATGCGAGGGACCAAAGGCAGGCCAATATGAGAAGCCTGTCGCCGCTTGATTTTCGTTGTTCAAAACCATTGCCAAGCTTGTTCTGTTTCGGACTCGCCCTGCGGAGGAGGACGAGGGGGGTGGGGGTGTTGCAGCAGTTGAACATGCAGCAGTTGAAGCCCCCCCCCCCCCCCCCCTTCCTAAGTTGGTCGAGTACTAAAGAAAACGAGCTTCGCAGCGGATGCAAAAATGAAAACGAAGCGATCACGTGTTTCTCACGACGGCCTGACGTTTGTCCCCGGCTTTCCGGGGTAAAAATGGAAAGCAAAACTTTCTTTGAATGGATTATCAGGCGCGCCATGATCTAGCATGTTTTGTGACGATAATGGCACTAAAAAATGAGACCTTGCGCAGTAAAAAAATTACGGGAACAGTCTGACTGAGTAAAGGTAGGGGCAGAATGGGCGCGACCCTTTAGATGCCTAGAAGGAGGGGGGGGGGGTCTCCGTGCTACCCAATGCACACTCCTATGTGTGTCGTTGTTCTCACACTAGCCGAGCCACCGCGACTGCAGCAACCGTGGCGAACCAGTGGTACCCGCAGTAATTTTCGCGTAGAAGAGACTGTGCTATCGACCACACTCACCTTCTCCTCTCCCTTTTACATCTCTCACTCTCTCCACTTCATTTCCCGTTCCAGTCGAATTGGACGAGACCTCGGCGGGACTTCTGCAGCGACGCAAAACGCAGCCGGCACCGCAGCAGCGCGAATCAATGACCGAGTTCCGACGCACCTTACACAGGCAGGCGCCTGGAAACGCGTCGCCTAATATATTGACTCTCACTGCCAGTGCGCGTATCCCGGCGAGTCAGGCCGATACAAAGCGCGCGCTCTCGACCCACACATTGATTATTGCCAGCTTTTGTTCTCTTCATAAATATCGTCGTCCTCTTCTGTAACGGGGGCATCTGTCGCGTAATGGAACGCGATGAGGGCGCTGCCCTTAATATTTCTGTTTTATTAAATAAGCATGGGGAGAGTGTCAGGGTAGCTGTTCCGATGTTCCTAGCAGCATACTCAGACGCTTCAAGGACCCTTCCGTTTTTCTTTTTCTCTCTCGATTTCCTCAAAAGACCTCTTTCCCCTGCACGATTTGTTTCGCAAGACATCTACAAAGACAGAAACTAAGGAATACAAGACCGAGGTATTCACCGAGGAACACCAGACTAAAAAAAAATTCATATCTAAATAAGTACAGTTATAGCGTAGCTGTGGTTTTGCACAAATGTCTTAGTTCGCTTGGTCTTCCCAAAATTTCAGGGGCGTTATAAAGACACCAGCTAGGTGGTCCATAATTCATCGGGTGTCTCCACGCTATGGCGTGACTCATAATCATACCGTGGTTTTGGCGCGTGACACCTTAAATATCAATATGGTTTTAATTTGTCTTTGAATATCGGTGCTAATAAAGCTGGACTGAAAACGAAGCAAGAGAACACGACGTGAACACCCCTGTTCCGTCCTAATGCCTTCGTCATTTATGTCTCGTTTTAAGACCTAGGCTTTCGACGTTCCGGGAACTGTAGCAATCGATGTTACGGGCGATTTTATAGCCGAAGCTTTACTACTCCGTGTATCTCAAGGTCATTCATCCCGCCGCAATGACCTTGAGCAGCAGGAGTGCATGCGTGGCCGGCGTGACGTCACGCCACGTGATCCACTGTGGAGAGGCGTCGAAGCCGAGCTCTCTCGGAGCCTCGCCGCTGCGGTACCATGGGGCCATGCGATTAAAGGGACACTAAAGATAAACAATGAATCAGCCTAGATCGATAAATTATGCTCTGAGAACTCTAATGTCGTTAATTTCGCCGTCATAGGTTTATTAATAGAGGAGAAAATCAAGTTCAAAGTTTCATTTTTACATTTCGCAGCCGAAATCTGCCCGCGTGACGTCACGGATTTCAAAGTGTATTTATCGTATTTTGGTGCCATTGGCTGAACAAAATTACCCCAAACTTGGTATGTTGTGTCCATGGCCCCCCTCAGAAGACAATGTGCTTCATTGTTACCGATTAGGAACTACACTACGTAGTCCCTAGTAGACGCCGTCAAAACATGTGACGTCAAGGCGAATGGCGCGGAAACTTCAAGGTGGCGTCGCCACCCACATTTTGTTTTTGCGCGTTTTGTCGCTTACTAAACGTCTTCTCGCAGCGAGCGTGGTGTTTTTGGTATCGTGAAAGAGTACTTTGCTAAATGAGAAAAGTCGTTTTGCTCTTTAGTGTCCCTTTAATGAAAGACTGAGTGCCAGAGGCGTAGCCAGAAATCTGTTTTGGGGAGTGTTCAACCACTCTTTATGTATGGTTTTGCGTGTATTTTGTGCGTGTACGGTACCATGCAAAAAAAAAAAAAAAATTGCGGGGGCGTTGACCTCCCTCCCCACCCCCCTCCCTGGATGCGCCTCTGCTGGGTGCGTAGCGTTTGAAAAACCAAGCGAAACATGCTATTCGCTCCTGATAACTAGGTTTAGAAGAGTTAAACCTCAGCCAATTTCTTACCCCAAGCTCTAGAATCTACATGAAAGCTCGCTCTTCTGCGATATCACTTTCGTCTTATTTCGAGTGCGAACAATAGTCTTCAAATATGCGCAGCTGTTTCACAATCGTATTGTACTAATTCAGCGTTTGGCGCCTGTTTGAGTATGCAAATCAGTTTTTGCTCCGAGCTAGAGATCCTCATTAACACAACCGCATATATTAAGGAAGTTCAACTAACTTAGCCGCTGCTTCGGGAACTACTATTGTAGAACGAATCGAAATTTTTTGCGACGAATTCTAAGCTGTACTGCGGAGAGAGAGAGAGAAAAGGTTTATTATGGCAGTAAAGCTGAGAGGTCGGCCTGAATCAATGTTCTGGCCTGCTATCACTGCAGCCAAAAAAAGTAATAGCTCTTTTACGCGATCACCGTCCGTGTGCAAAATGTAGGGAATGAAGATTGATTTATTATCGCGTTCGTATACCGTAACCATTACGCGTCGCTCCCTTTCTGATGTTCGCCGTGACTGTAATGCGTTCGGCCGCCAAATTTCTTTCAGTAGCATGGCCAGAATTTTGGGGGGAGGGGGCGTGGTTAAACCACACTTTATGCATTATCGTGCGTGCGTTTGTACGTGTGCATGCATGCAGGGTGTTTAAGCTATCACGCAGCACGATTTAAAAAAAAAGGACCGGAGTTACGCGAAGCGAACTTAGTGCATATTGTTCGCAGTACACTGGAGTAGCCACTGCTATTTTTAAATGCGAAGCATTCTTAGCGAGCTTCCCTTGCGACTTTGAATGGGGCGTAAGCTAGCTATCTATCTATCCTATCTATCCTATCTATCTATCTATCTATCATTTCTATCTATCTATCTATCTATCTATCTATCTATCTATCTATCTATCTATCTATCTCATCTATCTATCTATCTATCTATCTACTACTATCTATCTATCTATCTATCTATCTATCTATCTATCTATCTATCTATCTATCTATCTATCTATCTATCTTCTATCTATCTATCTACTATCTATCTATCTATCTATCTATCTATCTAATCTATCTAATCTATCTATCTATCTGACGTATACCAAAATTGATATGGCCCAACATGACTGTGTGACAAACATAAGTGATGGGTCGCAACATGAAAATCATGACATGCATGTCATGAACGGCATGATTTACATGCCACGGTCTTGGTGCTCTTGCGGCCGTTTCGTTAACCTGATATATACCAAAATTGGTATGGCGTGAAAAGATTGTATGCCTAACGTAAGTGACAGATCCTATCGTGCAAATCATCACATGAATGTCATGTACAGCATGATTTACATGGCATGATCTCGGGGCGCTCGCGGCCGTTTAATTATATGGATATATACAAAAATTATTACGACGAGGCATTTCTGTACGGCGAACATAGGTGGCAGGTGGTAACATGAAAGTCATGACATCCATGCGCCGCTCATGGTGCGCTTGCCGCCGTTTCGCTATCTTTACATGTACCAAATTTGGTATTCCGTGACGTGACTGTATGAAGAACATAAATCGCAGGTGGTAACATGGAAATCATTACATGCATGTCATGTAGAACATGATTTACATGCCACGCTCATGATGCGCTCGCGGCCGTTTCGCTAGCTTGATGCACACCAAAATTGGTATTGCATGACGTGACTGACTCTAAGACTAGCATAAATGACAGGTGGTAACATGACAATCATGGCATGCATTTCATGTGCAGCATGATTTCCATGCCACACTCATGGTGCACTCGCTGTCGGTTCGCTAGCTTGGTATACCTCAAAACTGATACTTAGCAGTTTTGCAGCAGGATCAAACATCGACTGAGAAGGAAAAGAAGATGGCTTTCGCCTTCGAGTCGTTTAGGCTAATGCATAGGGGACCCTGTGACGACTTTTTATTCCCCCTTTCTCCAACCCCACGTGTAGAGTAGCCAACCGAGCAAAATCTTGGTTGACCTTTCTCTCTCTATCAATGTTATTTTTAGAACTCATGTTCCGAGAACTGTAGCGCTGGACCGTAGTGCATCCACGGAGTATCGACTGCTGCGGTGCTTCAACGATGAGCACGCCTCGACCTTCGCCCTTTTTCCAGCGGGGACGCGGCCGCGACACGAGTATCCTTGAAAACGAATGAAAACGAGGCCAATGCATGAAATAGCACGAAAAAAGAAACTCGTGTATTTACCAGGGCGTTGATGTATAGGCAACTAGAAAGAAATTGAGAAGCAAACAAAAAAAAAATGATCCAGCGAATCGAGATAAGAAGGCAGGAGACGATGAGACTGTCGCGGAATTTCGTTCGTCGCCGGTTCATTTCGTCCGAGACGCCTTTCCTAAATTACGGTGAAAATTTCTTTATGCCGTGTGCGTTCGTATTTTTTTCCTTCTTTGCTTTTACGAAAGGACTTGTTGTCGAAGCTTCCCATTGGTCGTTCTTTTGCATAGGATGTGCAAGACCCGGAATGCGAGCTTTCGCATAGAAAAAAAAAAGATAATAGAAGGATACAGCACAATATAAAAGAATAGATGAGATCTTACAGGGATACTAAGATTGAATGAACGAGAAGAATTTATGAGGGCTCGTTTCTTCGTTTGTCACAACCTTAACGAAAAGAAGCAGATAATGAAGTCAAGGAAGGTATATGGAACTTTAATTGTACTGTTTTAATTGTATTGTAACAATTGTAATATAGATGCGAAGAAAGTAAAGTGGACGAAAAGACAATTCGCCGCTGGCAGGGACCGAACCAGCGACCTCCGGATCAAGCGCTCGATGCTCTTACCAACTGAGCTACAGAGACGGTCGTCCCCCTCGTCCACGTATCGGGCATTTATACGCATGCAAACCCTGGGTTATTAGTCAGCACCGCTCTTAGCCATGACGGCGAGTGTGAAACACTGTTTTTGTCAGAAACAACGGTAAAATCGAATCAAATGGCAAAACAAAGTGTGAGTGCTTGAGAAAAAAAGAACCAAAACACGCATAGCGCGATTTAAATGTGTCTTGTTAGACTTTCTTTTTTATTTTCACGACATTGTACTTGTTGCGTCACGCTGAAGAAACGCTGAAAGACGAGCCCGTCTGCGTAACAAGGACTGAAATTGCTTTTCTCGCAACTCAAGAGGTTCGATATTCTTTGTCCATTTTTTTCTTTCCTTTTCTCTCTTTCTTTTCTTTCGTTTTTTCTTATTCGCCGTATGACGCTACGCGCGTTGGAAACATCTTGAAAGTTTTCAAAGCGGCTGGAATTAAATTGAATAGCAAGATATAGAGTACACCCTGTAACGTTTGTTACTCGGTCTGCCAATAATTTCGTGCTCTTGCTTGCCTTTCAATATGCTCTTTTCTTTCTTTTTTTTAGTACCCCCGTCATTCTGTCTAAGGAGACCGCCGATCTGGTTTCTGGGAAACCACAAAAGTGTGTTTTAAGGATTCGAGGACGGCACGCCCGACCGCTGTATTGGAGCTTTTCGAAAAAAAAGGAAAGAAAAACGAATCGGCGCTTAAACGAAGGAAATAACCACCTCTTACGCAAATCGTATTTGTTATTTTTTCTTGGAAGACTTCATGCAGCGATATCTTTCTTTTTGTACACTCTTTATAGGTTCCTTCTAAATTTCTAGTTCGCTTCTAAACGTTATCCCTCAAACGTTTAAACCTTATCTCTTATTTTTAAACGTGATGTTAAACGTGATCGTAAACGTATTTTCTTTTACCGTATTAAGGCTGCCTTTTTCTTCCTTTCCCCTGCGTCTTTACATATGCTGGTAGTTTTGCTAACCATGAAAGCTTTGCTTAGCACACGTGTCGTTGAAAACTTTATTTTATGCTAAACCCAATACAGAAGCGAATGATTTGCCCATAGGGTAGCAAGACAGTAATAAAAATGCGTAAAAAATGCACTGAGTGATAACAAAATATATGAGACCTTCGCGCATCACCCTATGTGTATCTTTTGTCTGCTTGTCCTCTCGTAAGTTTTTGGCAGCGCGAACACTCATGAAGTCGTACCAACCAACCCCCATAGCAGCTTTCCTTGCAAGATATGAGATATTTTACTTATTCACAATACCTTACAGGTCCAGTTGAAGGGCATCGAGTAAGTGGGGTAACAGAAAAAAATAGTTAGCAAATAAAAAACAAAAAGAAACACTGTCCGATTATACCAGACCGGGAACTTTTTATTACCGTGGAGAGCCACCGTTTCACTGTGATGGGAAAAATTTCACTTGAGCCGTGTATCTTGTAGATATAAAAAAAATATTGAGAAAGAATTTCTGCCTTAATATGCACAACGACTTGTGCCTGATCATGTTAACGTTTGTACTGTTTGGAAAAAGTTTATTTACGCTATGTACACATACAATAACCTGATGACATTTCGTTAGTCAGTGCCACGTTAAACATCACTATCTTGTAGTGAACACATCATTACTGTAATATACATGATAGACGTGGGATGGAGTACAAAGGAAATCAATGAGTAACAAACAAGGGATACAAGGATACAATGGATACAATGAAACACAATATACTACGTCATACTATCTAATGATGAATGTGCTACGCTATGCTGTGCTTTGGTGTGCAGCATGCTATGCTATGCTTTGCTGTGCTATGCTGTGCCGCTATGCTATGCTGAAGAACACTATGCTAATAATAGGGTTGCCTCCAAGAACGGAATGCAAGCGTACGGAGAAGGAGCGAAAGCGTCACATTTTTTGTCTGGTAACCCCATGTTTTCATTTATTAGGATTTTATAATTTTAATTCATTCATTATTTATTTTTGATGCCTTCAGTGCCAAATGCATTACAGGGGGCGAGTGGCGGAAAATGTGGTACACAGAAAATTAACAAAAAGGTGGTTGATCCCTCCGTCATAGGAATCGGAATAACACGAAAGTAAAGCGTGTGTTACAGAAGTAGCTGAATGTTTACAGAAGTAACTGAATTGGTATAAGAGAGTTTGCACAATGTATATTGATGTCTGGCAGCTATAGCACCGTTTACCGTGTTTAGCTTTAGGTGCACGGTAAAGAACCCCAGGTGGTCGAAATTTTCGGAGCCCTCCACTACGACGTCCCTCATAATCACATCGTGGTTTTGGGACGTTAAACCCCAGATAATAATATTATTATTATTATTAGAGCACCGTTTAACGTAGATGCACGCACTTTGATGATTGGTGGTACATATCCATCCCGACGACTAACGTCCACGTTAAATGATTAAACAAACCCTTGTGGTAGCTGTAGTAGTTAACGGTGAAAGCGTTATCACAGAACGAGGTGTGATAGCCAGAAGAGCGTCGCATATTAGACGCAGAACTTGGTCGCCATCCCACGGCATGTTAAAATGTGATTTAACACCACGGCCGGACTAAAGAGAACCGCAAAGCGCGTCGTGCCGCCCCGGTAGCCCGGCCGCGATTTTTCTCGGGGCGAGCGCATCAGCGGGGAACGCGGTGTTACAGCCAGGTGAAGCAGGCGCGCGTCGCAGAGCTAGTTTTGGTTTGGATTAGCGTGATGCTATGAGCGATGCCGTCGCTTTTACGACGCTTGGTCTAAAATCGCCATCTCGCGGTGTGTTTAGGCATTGACAAAATTGAAAACGCGCCGAATGGGACGGACGTGTAACGCGGTGCAGGTGCTAATCGCGGAGGCCACAGTAATGACAAATTACTTTACTTTACCGCTCCCAGAGGGCAACACCACTCCGCCGACCGGGAGAGTAGTATATATAAAAGGCGCGTTTGTAAAGCCTCTAGAGTCTGTGACCGTGGCGCAGTGGATAGCGTGCCCGGCATCTGTTGTTGCGGGCCGAGCGGTCGTGTGTTCGATGCCCATTGGCGGAACTTTTTTCTTTGCCATCTGATCGAGTAAATTTTTTCGACGTCATTTCCGTGACGGAAATACGTCACTGAAGTCTTGGTGGACCGTGGCATAAAACACTTTCGTGGTAAAAACGACAGAATAAAACAAACAAAAGGCAATGGAGGATACAATACTTCCGGCTTATACGATGAAAGCTGTTGTGTTGAAGAAAACAAACGAATAAACAGATAAGGGCTAAAATTCCTGGTGATACATAAGTAAGTAAAGTTGCACGAATGAGGCTGTTTTAAATAATGTTTTCAGTATCAGTGGGAAGGCGCTTCTATTTTGTACACATGCGTGGAAAAAAAAGACCCGTAAAATTATTAGAGTTAGGTGGGCCCTAACCTGATGACTGTGGTCGACAAGTTTGTGACACATAATGGGGTCTCGTAGGAGATTGCGTGAACAGTGTAGGATAATGGTAAAGCTTATGATAATTGACAATCCCCTTCTAGAACTTAAGAGACAATAGGATTGGGCGTGTTGGTATAACATGACAAAGAGTGCTTAACAGCGCAATTCTTTCATAAAGTCAACTACGCGTTTTACAGGAACATTCGAAACGCTTGCCTTACACCGATTTAGAACATCCACGCCGTCCGCTATGCAGCGGTCTTGCTCTTGTGCTGGAGCACGCCGAGAGACTTGTCGTACGGTAGCCAAAAGGTCGTGCGGGGAACGCTTAGGCTCCACCGCGAACTTCGGTCCTAACGAAATCACGTTAGAGACATGCTGTGGCAAGTCCAAGTCTTCCTGATTGTGGATCGGCCATTTCGGCGGTTGCTGTCTCGTAGGTACTAGGTTACGGAGCTGAAGGAGCTGAGTCTTCCAGAGGAACTCGGTTGACATGGAAATATGCCGCCGAAGTTCTCGCAGAGTCTTCGCACCGTTAACAGGTGTGCTGGAGATCTGTACATGAGCACATAAGTACTCATTGTACAGTCGTACTTGCCTTTGCAACTCCGCCCTCAAGATCTTGCAGATTCTTGACCCGTGTCCTTGTGACGGCGTAAACCCACCGAACAGGCGACGAACTTCTTCAGGAAGCACTTTTTTCTTGATGCAGAAAGAAAGAACGCGCACTCGGCAAGTGGTAACTGCGATCATGTTGACGACAACATGAGGATGGAGCGAAGAAGTCAGGAAAGGGCCCGTTGTATTATAAATGCTTCTCAGCGCTCTGTCTCGTCTCTTCTATCCCCTCCGGTCGTTTGCGCTGTTAAGCACTCTTCTAGAACTCTTATTCTGGGGACATTTGTTGCAGCCTTGCCCTCCGCGTTGAAAGCAACACTATATTGAACTTGTGAGGTGTCGGTGAAAACTCCGTCACTGCCTAGAGGTTTATCTGAGCCCAGGCGACTATGGGTACAACGTGTATTCCTGTGTTTTGTTCTAGTCCTACGCACCTCTCGTTTTAACAAACAAACAAACAAACAAACAAACAAACAAACAAACAAACAAACAAACAAACAAACAAACAAACAAACAAACAAACAAACAAACAAACAAACAAACAAACAAACAAATAAGCAAGCAAGCAAGCAAGCAAGCAAACAAACAAACAAACAAACTAAATAACTAACCTAGCTAGCTAGCTACCTACCTACCTACCTACCCGCCTAACCTATTAACCTACCTACCGGAAGGCATTGATTTAGAAAGCAGTCCTCGATGAAGACCGGCGTGTGCGAACAGCAAGGGTGTAAAGTGCCTGTAAAGCGTGCACTGCCACACGTGTGGTGCTATAAAGGAGAAGCAACCTGCTAAAACGCAATAGCTTTTCTTTGGGGGGGGAGGGGGGGTTACAGATTGATGATGAACGGCCGAAGAGAGGCGTCGTGAGCTTTGTCAGGTGGGAATAGAGCGAACTGATATGATAAAAAAATTCGGCAGATCCCACGCACTGTGGGAATCGATGTAATGCGAAGCAGCCAGCAAAAAGCTGCATACATCGCCTTGTTTGTCTTTGAGCCAAATGAAATCATTCATGCCATGACATCTAGTCCATCATATATCGCATGTTTGCCATGCAAGCATGCATGCACAATCTAGTGTACACCATGCCAATGAAACGCATATTCTGGTATATAAATGCATGACCTGTCGTTTATGTTCATCACGCACTCATGTCATGCCATATTAGTTTTGGTATATATCACGTTAACCAAACGGCCGGAAGCGCACCATGACAGTGGCATGTAAATCATACCGTACATGACATGCATAACATGATTCGCATGTTAAGACCTCTCACTTATGCTCGTCATACAGTCACATCGCGCAATACCAATTTTGGTGTATATCAAAGGAGCGAAATGGCCGCGAGTGCACCATGAGTAGAGCATGTAAATCATGCCATACATGACATGAATATTATGATTTTTCATGTTACCACCTGTCACTAATGTTCATCATACAGTCACATCGCGCAATACCAGTTTTGATGTATATCGAGCTATCGAAACGGCCGCGAATGCACCATGAGCGTGTCATGTAAGTCATGACATACATGGCATGCATGTCATAGTTTTCATGTTACCACCTGTTATTCATGTTCTTCATACAGTCACATCGCGCAATACCAATTTTGGTGCATATCAATCTAGCGAAACGGCCACGAGTGCGCCATGAGCATGGCATGTAAATCATGTCGTACATTTCATGCATGTCATGATTATCATGTTACCACCTTTCATTTACGTTCGTCATACAGTGGCGTCGCGCAGTACCAATTTTGGTGTATACCAAGCTAGCGAAACGGCCGGGAATGCACAATGAGCGCGGCATGTAAATCATGACATACATAACCTGCATGTCATGATTTCCATGTTACCACCTCTCATTTACGTTCGTCATGCAGTCGCGTCGCGCAATACCAATTTTGGTGTATGTCAAGCAAGCGAAACGGCACGAGTGCGTCATGAGCATGACATGTAAATCATGTCATGCATGTCATGATTTTCATGTTACCACGTCTCATTTACCTTCGTCGTACAGTCGCTTCGCGCAATACTAATCTTGGTGTACATCGAGCTAGCGAAGCGGCCGCGAATGCATCATGAGCGTGGCAATTAAATCATGACATACATGACATGCATGTCATGGTTTCCATCTTACCAACTGTCATTCATGTTCTTCATACAGTCACATCGCGCAATACCAATTTTGGTGTATATCAATCTACTGAAACTGCCGCTAGCGCATCATGAGCGTGGCATGTAAATCAGGTCGTACATGACTTGCATGTCACGATTTTCATGTTACCACGTCTCACTTACGTTCGTCATACAGTCGTGTCGCGTAACACCAATTTTGGTGTATATCACGCAAGCGAAACGGACGCGAATGCACCATGAGCATGGCATGTAAATAATGACATACATGTCATGGATATCATGGTTTTCGTGCTACCACCTGTTATTCATGTTCTTCATAAAGTCACATCGCACAATACCAATTTTGGTGTATATCAATCTAGCGAAACGGCCGCGAGTGCTCCATGAGCGAGGAATGTAAATCATGTCATACATGACATGCATATCATGATTTTCATGTTACCACGTGACAGTTATGTTCGTCATACAGAAATGTCTCGTCATACCAGTTTTCGTATGTATCCCTTCATTTAAACGGCCGCGAGCGCCCCGAGACCATGTGATGTAAATCATGCTGCACTTGACATGGGCGTCATGATTTGCATATTAGGACCTGTCATTATGTTCGTCATGAACTCTTGTCACGCCGTACCAATTTTGGTATATATGAAATTAACGGAACGGCCGCCAGAGCCCAAAGGCCGTGGAATGTGAATCATGCTGTTCATGACACGCGTGTCATGATTTTCATGATATGACATGTCATTTATGTTCGTGATAAGGCCATGTTATGACACACCAGTTTTGGTATACATCCGATTAACGGAACGACCAGGGAGCCCAAAGGCCGTGGAATGTAAATCATGCTGTTCATGACATGCGTGTCATGATTTTCATGATATGACCAGTCATTTATGTTCCTAATAAGGCCATGTTATGACACACCAATTTTGGTATACATCCGATTAACGGAACGACCAGGGAGCCCAAAGGCCGTGGAATGTAAATCATGTTGTTCATGACTTGCGTGTCATGATTTTCATGATATGACCAGTCATTTATGTTCGTAATAAGGCCATGTTATGACACACCAATTTTGGTATACATCCGATTAACGAAACGGCCAGGAGAGCACAAAGTCGTAGGCGGCTAGATAGATAGATAGATAGATAGATAGATAGATAGATAGATAGATAGATAGATAGATAGATAGATAGATAGATAGATAGATAGATAGATAGATAGATAGATACGCTCAAAGTCGCAGAAGTTCGCTAAGAAATGCTTCGCATTTAAAAACTAATGTTGTTTCTAACAGCGACGCTGTTTTATCCTGCCGTAAAGTGTCGACCCTGCCGCAAAGAGAGAGAGAGACAGAGAAGAGGAAGGCAGGGAGGTTAACCAGAAGGTGGAATCCGGTATGCTACCCTGCAGTGGGGTTGGGGAATAGAGGGTTGAAAGAGAGAGAGAGAGAGAGAAAATAAATGATAAGGGAAAAAATTATCACAACTACACACACAGACGAGAGCGTTCCACTCAAGAGTCGTTCTGGCAGGCCAGTAGCTCGCAGGAAGCCTAGTAGCGCTTGTGCCACCGAATTTGGGCAAATCCCACTACTCACCGTTGCGGCGAGGCCTAAGAGAAAGAAAGAGCGAAACAAACAGAGAGACGGAAAGAAAGATATAAAGGAAGAGAAAAATTCTTGTCGAAAAAGTAATTCTTCACGAGGTGGCATTCGAACACGCGTACCTCGATCCGAAGACGAGCGTCCTAACCACTCGGCTATCCAGGCACGCTAGCAGAACATAGCATAGCCTCGTACAGTATAGTGTAGCAATGTGGTGGGAAAAAGGAAGTGAGCGTGAGGAGGAGAGATGTGATGGTAAGGAAGAAGGAAAGGAGGAGGGGATAGAGTAAAGATGCCGCACAGGAAGAATGAGCAAGAGAGAAATAGAGAGAAAGAAACGCATAAAGAGAAAGAAAGAGATGCAGAGACAACATCACGTAAAGAGAGATAAATAAATAGAGAGAGAGAGAGAGAGACAAAAAGATAGAAAGAAAGAGAAAGAGAAAAATTCTTGCCGAAAAAAGTTCTCCACGAAAAATTCTTCCTCACGCCCACCGACGGAGACATCGCACGCAACCTCCGCCCTATAGCGCATAGCCTGACTGCGCCCGATCGTGTCCAGAGAGTCATGGGGCGTCCTAAGAAAGTGTCTACTCCCGAGGAGGAAGCCGCGAATGAGCGGTGACGGGCCCGTGCTTCGCTGGACCAAGCTTCGCGCAACTTAGTGCAAACACTAAATTGTTTTCTGTGTAGCGTTTTCTTCAGAGCAGTCTTTCAATGCAAAGCATTCGGTATGAAGTAAATGTGTTTCGGAAGCAGTTTCAGAGCTGGAGCAAAAAAAAAAATACATGTAAAAATCTAAGAAAGCAGTGCGCCTTCGATAGTTGGTTGTTTGGTTGATCGTTGTAAACTGGCGCAACCAACCGCGGGGGATCGGCCGTGAAACGGGCGATGCCTTGTTATATAAATAAAATTCTTTATATTCCAAAATTGCTTAGAAATACAGATCTTTTGAAATAACTCATTAGCTTATTTAAGGAAAGGAAAAGAATAAAAAAAGATAGAAGAAATAGTAAGGGAGTTTATTGAGGCTACACGATCGCAATCTTCTCGTCTTCCTCTTCCTCTCCTTCTCCTCCGCCTGGCTTCTAACTGTCCTCTTACCGTCTTCTTTGTTGCCGTTTGGTCGTGGGTCCCGCCATGGTGGTTCCTCGAAACAAAGGGAACAGTTTCAGCCCCGAACAGTTCCCCGAAAGAAGGGGAACTGTTCGAGGTTCTCGATTTTTTGTTATACAAAACTAATGAAATTAGCAAACAATTAAGCCGAGGAAGGCATAGTGTATATTATCTGTTGTTTTCTATAGTGTAGTGTAGGGGTCTTGACCTAAATTGAAAGGAATTAAAGTGGACGAAAAACTACCCTTTCCGTCGTTGGGATCTGAACCCACAACCTTCGAATTACGCGTCCATAAACGCATGTAAATACCCTTCAAAGTAGACGAGGGAACGCCCTCCGTCGTAGCTCAATTGGTAGAGCATCGGACGCGTAAATCGATGGTTGCGGGTTCGTATCCCACCGACTTAAAAGGTTATTTTTCATCCACTATAATTTCTTTCAATTTAGGTTAAAATCCGTACACTACAGCTTAAAAATCTTTCAATTTAGGTTAAAATCCGTACACTACAGCTTAAAAATCTTTCAATTTAGGTTAAAATCCGTACACTACAGCTTAAAAATCTTTCAATTTAGGTTAAAATCCGTACACTACTGCTTAAAAATCTTTCAATTTAGGTTAAAATCCGTACACTACAGCTTAAAAATCTTTCAATTTAGGTTAAAATCCGTACACTACAGCTTAAAAAACAACAAATAATGCCCCTTATGTTTCTCTTGTCTTAATTGTTTGTTGGTTTAATTGGTTTCGTCGGTGTAGTTTTTCATCGACAGTGTTCGCGCTCTTTATTCTTGAAATGTCTAGTTACGGGCAGGCGACCACACCGGCAAGATACAAGCATTCAGCTCAGCCTCCCTATTGTTTGAGCAGCAATGTAGCCTGCGTCGTATTTGTCTGTCATGCTGTCTTCTGGAAGATCTCCATTTTGCCGGCAACGTGACATTTGGAATGAGATTTAAGGTGGCCCCTTTGTTTTGTTTTGTTTTGTTTCCTCAAAATTATGGCACTTACCCACTCTGGGGGTTTGGCCAAGACTCTGTATTGTAAATTCTCTCTCTCTGATAACTTCAAGAATGCCTAATAATAATTAATAATAATAATAATAATAATAATAATAATAATAATATATATATATATATATATATATATATATATATATATATATATATATATATATATATATATATATATATATATATATATATATATATATATATATATATATATATATATATAAAACTGCATTAAAGAAAAAAGGTTGAAAAAAAAGGAAATGACAGCTAATGTATTAAAAAAAATTGTCCAATTCTGAGCAGACCAGTCAACTGTATTCCTCCGACCCGAACAATTTTGAATTGATTTCAGTTTATACTGTTAGATTTCAATATATTTTTATTTACTGTAAGAATATTTATTAAAGCAGAGATTAAAATGGGGTACGTTTTGTAGCTTGGATAAAATAACATACCGCATCGAATACATCCCTGCGGCAATGTCCCAAAACGGAGGCACCGAAGCTTAGTACTATTTCTGCAGATAAATTTAAATCTATTTTCGAAAACAGTAGTAGTAGTAGTAGTAGTAGGTGTCACGCTGGTCAAGTGACCAGAGGGGAGCGAATAGAGATATAAATGAAACGAAACTGTGATGACGACGCTCGATACGATGATGATGATGACTTTCGGTTCAAACTACCGGGAAAGCAATACGCACATTCTTGAATTAAATTAATTAGAAACTTAAAAGTCAATTGTAATGAACCGTTCGCGCGCTTACAGCTTAGCTGTCCAACGGTTTTCACGGCGTGGAACTGACAGATTTCTTTTGAGTGACAATCCAAGGATGCTGTCACTAACAAACAGACAACAACCTAGGTTGTTTCTGGCTAAATTTTTGTTATATTCATTACATGCCGTTGTTTCTGCACGTCATGCGTTTTTTTTTTTTAAATTTTGGATACACTCTAAGAAAAGATCGAGTAAAAAGGGCGTCTTTTTGTCCCACAACAATAATCGTCATTTATTTTGCCTTCCTTTCCTTGCACTATCGCCGCGCGCCCGGCACTTTCTGGTCACGAACGACATGCGCGCTATCAGCGTGACATAGCATTCTTGGTAGGAAAGTGGCCAGCGCCGAGTTTTCAAGAAAGGAAACGCAAGCAAGCCAGATGACGATTATTGTTGTGGGACAAAAAGACGCCCTTTTTACTCGATCTTTTCTTACAGTGTATGATTCTTGGCTATCCCTGTTGGCCATTTAGTCTGCACTGCCTTCTTTTCATACTTTATCGAAATTTCGCCACAGAGCTAGCACTAGCTATTTTCAGCAGCAAGAGCCGCGCCAACGCCTCCGAAACGACAGTTCCCGGAGCTCTCGCAACCTGCCCTTTATTGACACTGCCTCCGGCGTAAACAACGTCAATCCCGACGTCTAGCAGGGCGTTGACACTGACCCCCTTACCTTCGTCTCGCGCACCAGCCTCGGCTACCTTTCCCCTGATAATATTAGGCCTCAATCCCGACAGCTCGCCGAAGTATACTTAGTCTATCTGGCTCCTGCGGGACCAAATAGTTGGTGCTCGTGACCTTAACGCTCAGACACAACGCTGCATAAGCGCTAAGTGAACTTGCGAACAAGAAGAAAAAGAACTTAAAGAAATACGAAAATAACTTCGCGTAGTTGAGAACAAGAAAGGCCGGACACATTGGTACGTTAAAGAACAATAAAAAGCGAGCCAGCATTGAGTCAGAAACCTCGTATCGATCCGACGCCCCTTCGAATAAAAATATCGAATAAAAGAAGACGAACGTTCATTTAAGGCAGCGAGGGAGTACCTTTTGTTACAACATTAAGGATGGCGTGACAGCTGAAACATTCACGAAGGAAACGGGCGACGGCAGAATCCATTTTCTTTCTCGCAGTCACCGTCGTTGTCGAAATAAGACACTTAAGAGCGAAGTTCTTCCTTCGGTCGCGACTTTGTTTTGCAAAAAATGCACCTCGAAAGAAAAAGGGAAATGAAAATAGTTTTACGCATGCAATGCTATGCATAGGAGAAATGGCTGCGACTCTTGCTATGAAAAAGAGGTCAGACACGATAGGAGACCTGATCGAGTTGGCAAAATGAAGCTAGTATGGTTTTTTCTTTTGTCGCTTGTCTTCTTTTTGTCACCCACTTGGCTGATCACGCTGTGACAGTCCTGTCATGAAGCCCCCGACCTGCGAACGAAATTGGTTAACGTAAATATATGTGCAGTCACCACAGAAAAAAAATTAGCAGAAGCAAAGAGAGCACAGGACATACAGAAGAAGTATGGCAAATGTAGAGACGCGGTGTTCGTGGACGCGGCCAGATGCGCACGCAGGCGCGGCTTCGTGGCCGCGGTAATAGGTCACGAGAACGCTTGCAATACAAGCGTCACGGTACGCACTGAGCACGGGGAGACAGCGGAGGAAGTGGCTATCGCGCTCGCGGCGGCCACCACCACGGCCGAAGTGGCAATTAGCGACTCCCAGACCGCAGTCCGCAACTTTGCCAACGGCCGCGTCTCCCCCGAGGCGTTACGAATTCTGCTTGCGGGCAAAACCGAGAATAGGGACGTTTACATCTTATGGGCGCCCGCACACACCACTTCGCTCGCCGGCAATGAGGCGGCGCACGGGACAGCTCGAGGGCTTACGGACCGAGCCGCCACCGTCAACACCGCCGCCGCTTTGGGCGCGACGTCGGGCGGGGAGTGGGAGTGGGAGGACCGCCTCACTAGTTTTAGAGACATAACACAACATTACAGATTGGCCAGGTACAAATTTCCGCCACCACACCAAAAACTGAACAAGAAGCAGGCGGTCACGTGGCGACAGCTGCAGACCAGAGCGTTTCCGAGCCCAGTGATCTTGAATATCTGTTACCCAGAGCTTTATTCGGCAAGATGCAAGTTTTGCGAGGCCAGGGCTACCCTGGAACACATGTCATGGGAGTGTGGCAGAGGTGGGGTACCAGACGGAGACGCAGCCTCAAACCGAACGCGCTGGGAGACTGCACTGCTCAGTTTCGCCCTCGAGGACCAACTCTGGGCCGTCCAGCGGGCCCAGGCAGCCGCCAGAGCTCAAGGGCTCGTGGCCGATGCCTAGGTGGGGATATTAGCCCAAATCCCCGAAGAACTCGCCAACCTTTTTTTTTTAATAAAGTTGCTCTCTCTCTTTCTCACAAGCGATCATTGGCCGGAACGGTCGCTTATGCTAATCTTTTTAGGGGCGAAGCTCCTTATAGCGGCACCCGTTCGTCCCTCGTAGCGTAGTATGTAACCAGTCTTACGCTTTGACCTGCAAGGTGGTGCCGGTGGGAGATTTTTCCTGTGCGTTGTTGAACAATAAAAAATTAGCAGCGTTAGCTAAAAGCCGACTTCTTCTGTCTCTCATTCCTATTAGCAGCCATTCTTTACCTCCAAGGTAGTGCCTGGTGAGATTTCTCCTGTGCGTGATTAAACAATAAAAATTTTGTTCAAAACGCCGTTGATTGATGAAATAAACCAACAAAAGACGCCAGATGTTTTGTAAAAGCAAAACGAAAGAACGCCAGATGTTTCTAAAGCAAAACGAAAAGACGCCAGCTGCTTAACGAAAGACGCCAGATGTTTTCTAAGCAATGGTTTTCTAAACAATGAAAATTCACAGCGTACATGTAAAATTAAAGTGCGCTGCAAGTCGTCATAACTCATCGAACCTTTAGTATAAACGCGCCCGATCTCACGTCGGTGATGATGTACTGGGCAGAATTCACGGAAGATTCACGGTTTACCGATGAACCTCCACAGCTTCGCCCACTTATCATCATTCACTCCGTGGATATGCTGTGATTTTTAGGGGCGAAGCTCCTTAAGGCCGCACCCGTTCGTCCCTCGTAGTCGTAGTCGTAGTGCGTAACCAGTCTTACGCTTTGACCTCCAAGGTGGTGCCGGTGGGAGATATTTCCTGTGCGTTGTTGAACAATAAAAAATTCGCAGCGGTAGCTAAAAGCCGACTTCTTCTGTCTCTCATTCCCATTAGCAGCCATTCTTTACCTCCAAGGTAGTGCCTGGTGAGATTTCTCCTGTGCGTGATTAAACAATAAAAATTTTGTTCAAAACGCCGTTGATTGATGAAATAAACCAACGAAAGACGCCAGATGTTTTGTAAAAGCAAAACGGAAGAACGCCAGATGTTTCTAAAGCAAAACGAAAAGACGCCAGCTGCTTAACGAAAGACGCCAATGTTTTCTAAAGCAATGGTTTTCTAAACAATGAAAATTCACAGCGTACATGTAAAATTAAAGTGAGCTGCAAGTCATCATAACTCATCGAACCTTTAGTATAAACGCGCCCGATCTCACGTCGGTGATGATGTACTGGGCAGAATTCACGGAAGATTCACGGTTTACCGATGAACCTCCGCAGCTTCGCCCACTCATCATCATTCACTCCGTGGATATGCTGTGATTTTTTTTCTTCTGCGGTGACTACGCGTTATTCTGGACAGTACGCAGCAATGCTCTTTCCGCATCAAATGAAATGAAATTAAAATATCTGTCTTTCACTAACAGAGAGGGAAAGAGCAGAGGTAGCCACGTAAAAGCATTACGTAAGGAAGCAAACCGTAGCGCGAAGTAAACGAGGACAAAGATCGACAGCTGCAGTCCTGTGTTATCGTTTCAAGGCGAAAGCCTCAGATGCCTCATCAAACGCGAAAGTTGACTGAAGGCGTCGGCGTTAACACAGGTGAGGCAAAAACTCGTCTTCACGTGATGACGTCACCGTATGACGTTATCATGGCATCACAGATCTCCGATATTAGTTGTCGTCATCGTCATTGGCGTGCGCACGGCCGGGGGGGGGGCGCAATGTCAGCCCCACACATTGACATAAAGAGAGGGGGGGGGGCGCAATGTCAGCGCCATACATTGACATAATTGGGAGATGGGGCGCTGCGACGAACCTTCGCCCCCCATGAAGGGGAACCCTGCACGCCTATGGTAATCAAGACGTCACAGGGACGTGACATGATGACCTCCCCACATATCATAGTCGCTTGGTCAAAGGTGGGCCGATCCCGGAGGCGATGCAAAAACACGTGAGGTGCGGAAAGCTTCCAATGCCTCCAACCCCGAAGGCAATGCAAAATCACATTGTGATTTTGCACGCGAAAACTGACTGTCGGCGTCGGCGCGAGTTATGCATCCTATGACGTCGTCATGGCGTCACAGGTCACAAAAATTAGTGCCGTCATCATGACGTCTGCATGACGTCACTTAACGTACCGTCACATGACGCCTTCATCACGACATCATCGCTTGATTAAAGGTGGGCTGATCCCGGATGCACTCCACTAATACGTGACGTGGTTCCACTGCTTCCGATCTCAGAGGCAGTGTAAAACCACGTTGGGTGGAGAAAGCTTTCGAAACGGGGGGGTGGGGGGGGGGTCAGTGCAATCCACTGAAAAGAAAAAAGAATAAATGGGCTTTCGCCGTCCACTCGTCCTAGTAAATGCATAAGGGACCTTCTGACTTTTTTTTTTTCTTTTATAAGGCGCATCAAGCTGTGTATGGTAATCTGCCTCGGTACCCGTAGTGGGTAGTGACATTTCGCTCGATGCCTACCAGCCAAGCGGCTACAGGTACGGCATTTCCTCACGTTCGAAAAGAAAGACAAAGTGGTCACTCGGGCGCCGCCATTCTAGCTCGCCGGGTAAGTGATCGTGTGGCGTCTTTTCTTTCCATTTTGATGGCGATCGAACGCGGTAAAGACATCCGCTTCCGTGTGACGTCAGCTAAAGCAAACCTGCCATTCACTTTTCGTATCTGAACTGCAGTCTAAATGCTGTAACGAGTCATCGGTACGCACTATGTAGTCTGGTGGTCTCGATGCATAGACTCTGTGCTGGTTCAGGTACAGAAACTATAATGCAGCGCTGTTTACCTTTCTGTATCTGTGCTGTTAATAATAATAGTTAGGGTTCCACGTCCCAAACCTACGATATGATTATGAGAGGCGCCCTAGTGGAAGAATCCCCTGGGGCTCTTTAACGTGCATCTAAATCTAAGCACACGGGCCTCTAGCATTTTGCCTCCATCCCAATGCGGCCGCCGCGGTCGGGAGTCGATCCCGTGACCTTCGGGTCGGCAGTCAAGCACCCATCTGTGTTGTTCATTGCTACGTGAGTAGTTTGCTCGGCGTGCTGTATATTGATGAAGACTACTCAGATGGCGGTTTAACGTGTTCTGCAACGGCATCCCTAATGACCACTCTTCGGGCGTTATTGCCGCCGCTTGCCACTCTATGCCTGCGACGTTTATTCTCGACCACATAGTCGTGGGCTCGATTCTGTGTCTGTGGACTGCTGAAATTCGAAGGGTAATCCACGCTGCAGAATTGGATCGAGGCATGCTCGTCTGCCAACCATTTGAAACTTGGGATGTGGTTCTTACTTGATCAGGAGCCCCTCATCAGAGCGTCTCACACCGGTGTTAAACGGTCACTTTTGATCGCGATCGGGTCTGATCCGGATCAAATTTCTTGATCATGATTGGCTTCTTTACGCAAGCTATTCACAATTAATTTGATCAAAATCGGACTTAATCGCGATCAGCAGTGCACCATGTGCCACCGGTATAATATTAGCGCAACAGTGGCTTGACGCAGTATTGAACAAACCAGACACTTTGTGTGCGCTAGAATAATTCATTTGTGAAGGCAAGGAAAAGTATAGAAATGGCATCTAATTTGCTTCCTTGGCCGCCCGAGAAGCACAAAGCAATTCCCGTGTTGGTTCGCCATTTTAAGCCCAACCGATAGATCAATCAGTTGGTCAGTCGCCTAATTAGCAAACCAATCAGTGACGTTTTGCGAGCGCAACAGCGACATTACAAGCTAAGCAGATAGACTCAAAAGGAAATGTAAAACTTTAAAGCGGCCATGACGCCCAATCTTCGATCACAATCTGTGTTATGTGAGTTAATCCGTGTGCGTTCACTAACAAGCTGGCGAAATTTTAGCGCATTTAGTCGAGAACCTAATTTGTAATTGTACATCTTTACAAACACGCGAGCGGCCTGATAGTCACGCAACACTGGCGCACTCGAGAACCGTGACGTAACAAGCTGCTTGCTTTGCGAGCGTCTGCATTCCGCCGAACAATTTTTTTCTGTTGTCAGCTGCGCGCGAAATCGAGCCATTTCAGCTTCCTGCAGCTTGGCATTGAAACAATAAATTCCAGCGGCTGGAAATTTTAGTAGAAGACGACGGCTCCTCTCCATGCAGCTCATGACGTCACACAAGCCATGGCAATATGGCGGTCGCCGTCGGTGGATGCGGTTTATAGCCGGCTACTTCTAGGGCTCATTTTGCGCTGAAATATTCTCATGCAGTCCACTTTTCATATATGTACAGGCATAATAGACCCTCTACTTCTATTTTTCGCCGAAAGCCTCATATTGTTTGGCGACCGTGTCATGACCCCTTTAACTGTGCATACAGCGTCTGGTCTGCCCTTTTTGATTTTTTAATATTTATAGGTTGTAGCGAAGCCTTGAACATGGTAATGGGTTGCTCTCTCCAGCGCCTTCTAGTGGGTCGTCCTCTTTGGCTTCTTGTGAAAGGATGCCGCTCGCTCTGAGAGTTCGTGCCTTGCCGTGACTGTCGCTATTACGCATTGTCGTTGAGTGCCGTCTATTAAGAACTCTTAACTGCTCTGTAGTGGCGCTCAATATGTCAAAGTTAGTGAGTTGAGCTATTTAGAAATCAGCAACACCGCTGAGAACGGGAGTAAACAGCTTTACATGCAAGACTTTTATAAAACTGTTACAGCACGCACTAATCGTAGTATAGCTTAGCGGTTAAAGCGTTGCGCTGTCAAGCTGAACGACGCGGGTTCGATTCCCGACCACGGTAGCCGCATTTGGCGGGGGGAGGCACGCAAAAAGAAAACGTGCACAAAACAAACGAATAAACAAACAGGGCACTAAGAATCTGGTGCATGTTAAAGAGTTCCACGTGGACGCAGTAGTCCTCACTACGGCGTCCCTCGTAATCATGTCGTAGTTTTGGAATGCGAAACCCCAGAATTCTTTTTTTTTTTTTTTTTGATGCGAAAGCATCAGATGCCCCATCAAACGCGAAAACTGACCTCGGCGGTGTCAACACGAGTGATGCAAAGAAATCATCATTTGATGACGTCACAATGTGACGTCGACCTGACGTCACAGATCGCCAAAATTTGTGACGCCATCGTGTCGCCAATATGACGTCACTATGACTTCACATAACGTGACGTCACATGATATCACCATTGCTCGCTTGGTTAAGCGTGGGCCGATCACGGAGGCAGTAGAAAACCATGTTACGCACAGAAAGCTCATGCTTATGAAGCGCAAAAAAAAAGACACGGGGACGAAGCAGAGATACACACATGACAAGCGGGATACTTCGTCCCAATGTTTTTTCGCGCTTCATAAGCATGAACCTATTCCGACAAGGTCAGATATCTGCGATGCAGAAAGCTTTCGAAGGGGGTAGGATTAATTCATCGACTGAGAAGGAAAAGAAGGTGGCTTTCGCCTTCGAGACGACTGAGGCATCAGGAACCCTATGAGTTGTCTTTTTATTTCGAGATTAAGCCGGCTATAAACCAGCTTTTTCACGGAGCGCAGACATAAGGCCGACCCTCTCGTGTAGGCGGAGCAGCATTTTGACCAGGACCGGGGTCATACCGAGCCGAGCCAAAGCCACAAACCTTGCCGGAAGCCAGGCCACCGTGGGGCATGGCGGTGACGTCATCGTCAAGAGTCGTGGCGGTGCCCAAGCCGCAGCCGTCCGTCCTGTCTCAATGGCATGCCGTCGTGTTCTACTTGGTGCTGGTGTTCGGGGACCGTCTCCAGAACCCGTACGAGTACAAGCTCTACTATTACAACAAGCTCGAGCAGACGGCGATCGCGCAAATCTACGCCGTCGGGACTCTCGGAGGCTGTTTTGCCGATCTCTGGGGACGCTCGATCGCCAAGCGCGTGGGCTGGAAGCTGTCCGCGCCGCTTCTGCTGGCACTCCTGATGCAGTCTTGCCTGATGAAGAAGACCGACCACCTGGAAACGCTGATGATCTCGAAGGTTCTGGCTAAGGTGAGCTACCTTCTTATTTATTTATTTATTTATTTATTTATTTATTTATTTATACCTTACAGGCCTCACAGACGCATTGTGTAAGGGGGTTCAGATACATAAGTAAGAACAATGTAGGGTTAAGATCAACAACATCGGCATGCACAGCAAAGTAGGTGTAAGTACAAAGTTAGTGATAGCTGACGTTAGATTACAAGACATATGATTCAGCAAGTGTGCCACATAAAAAGGGTAATGCACAGTGTATTCCACATATGGAATGCATTACGCAGTACGCAAATTGCACAGATGTCCGGTACTAGCTAGGATAAGACAGGGGGAGGTCTCTGGCTTGGAAGAAGGAAATCACTCGGAAGGAGCTTTGCGTAAGAAATATAGGAGCTAGGAAGCGCGGGCCCAACACATGATCACGTCGTCGTAAGCTCTAGTGTTATGCATCACAGGGCTCAACGCATGGTTTTCGGCAAACACGATCGGTTCGAAAGAAATGTGCGCCACCCGCACTCGCTCTGCCGAACAAATTGGATGATTGGACACGGTGCGACAAGCGCGTTGCACAGGCATGTAAGATAAGATATGCACAGAGCGGTTATCAAAATACCGTCCCCCCCGCCCCCTCCTGAAGTCGCATACTTCAGAAAGTCCGAATTACCAAAATCTAATCTTCCGAATTTTTATCACAGCAAAGACACATTGTGCAGCTCCACCAATACACAGTAAGTTCGGTTAGCAATTCCCTGATCTGCAGGGCACATAAGAGTGCTCTGTGCATCAAAAAGGTGGTCAAGTATCCCTGGGTGTTGCCATGCATTCTGCGTTGAGGGGTTCTTACTGCAAAAGGCTTCGATGTCCCCCTGTTTTATAATATATCCGCGTGCTCGGACAACAATAATGTAAAACGACCTTCTCCTCAACTTTTCATGTTCTTCTCGTCGTACCCTCACGAAGATGTGTGTGCTCACGCTGTTCCCGCTGGCCTTGGGCCAGTTCAGCGCCCGCACAAGGCCGTCAGACGTGGCCATCATGATCAGCATCGGCTTCATCGGCATCGTCGCGGGCGTCACTGGCAGCCTGCTCTGCGACGTCATCTACTTCGACTGCTTCATCATGTTCCGCATAGCTACCTACGTCCTGGGACTCCTGTTTCTCTTCCACTGGCTCGCTCCACCGTCGCAGCCTATCAAGGACCTCCTGGAACCGTACCGGTCCGACCGCATCGTCACCCTCGCCGTGCTCTCCTCCGAGGCAGCCCTCTGGTGCTGCAGCACCGTCGTCGAAGCCTTCTGGGCGCCCCTGGTCAACCCTTCCAACATGGACGTCGGCCTGCTGTACGCCCTGTACTGCTTCTTCCATGTCTTCGGTGGCTGCTTCTTCCGGGTGACCCGCATGATCCAGGCGACGCCGCGCTACACCCTGACCCTGTCGTGCCTCCTGGCGGCCGTCGGCATGTTCTTCGCGGCGGCCGCCATGCCCGTCTACCCGGACTCGGTGCTGGTCATCGTCATGGCCATGCTGGCCTTCCACTTCTCCCTCGGCCTGTGGGGCGCCGCGCTGCGCAAGCTCAGGAACTGCGCCATGCTGTCGCCCCGTTACGAGGCCTACGCCCGGTGCGCGGGACGCCTAGTCGGTGCCGCCATGTTGACCGTGAAGAAGGAGTTCGACACTCAGTACCTGTGCGGTGTCTTTACCCTCTGCTGCCTGTTCGTGCTGCTCTCGTTAATGCCCGTTCAGTCGCTGGCCCGCTGGAAGCAGAAGTCACGAGTCATTCAGGTGCTCAGGTACATGGCTGGTCACTCGTCGGCGGCGTGACGAGTGAGTAGGCGATCCGGGAGGCGTTAGCTGCGGGTGAGGGTGGGTTCTGGAGACAACCATTGGACTTTCTGTAACTTTAGCTCCACGATAGTTCACTGGGTAAGGGGGTGGGAAAAAGAGGTGTTAGGTTGCATCACAGGACTGAGAATTTTGTGACCAAGTGAAGTGAGTCACGTGGACTCAAGCAACATATTACACAGGGCGTGACCTAAAAAGGTGGCGTTCGTGAAAAACATCGACTTCTTCGTGGAGTGTTTGTGAAGGAGGCCTTATAGCCGGACCTAGAACACCGAATTCCTTGTTTGACGACTGGTCTTGAGCTTGACCTCCGGCTTGGGCCAGGCGTGGTAACAGAGGGCGTGAGAAAAGCGCGTGGGGCGTGGCATCTAAGTGCCTCACGGGAAGGAGTGTGTGATGCATTAGCGAGGGACAGACTTGGGAGTGTGAATAGAGAGTGTTGAAGCGGGTGCACTTTCTTGAACACAGAAAAAAACTTATGTGCGGCTGTGTGCAGTGGTTGGTGTGAATGGTGCCTGTTCCCAGAAGTTGACAGTCCATTAAAGCTTGTTTTCTTTCAACTATCACTTGCTGACAAATAAACTATCAGGTATAATTAGCTCAAAGATTCGCTGGTACACACGATGAGGGAACACTTTTGAAATGCATCAAACTTTTATTCCTTTTAAAAGCTTAGTCTCTGCAGCTTGAAAATTAAAAATAAAATTCGGCGCGGAGCTGCACGCGACATTAAAATGACAAGAATTGACGTTACCTTAGTCGAGCAGTGCAATGGGGGGAATGTGTTTTTTATCGAAAGGACTCGATTATGATGCGATAACGAGGATGATAATGGCGATGACGATGGGTGATGAATGGACGGTCGCACATACCAACAAGCGTCTTCGTTTTATTTTTCCGATGTATCTTGACGTTTTTAAGTTCTCTTATACGCTGGGACAAGAGTGTTTCACACATAATTTTAGCACGACTTTATTTTAGTTGCGCGTAATTTCTTTTTAAAAGCGAGTCTGCTTAACTATCTTTAACTTGTGCACCGTTATGCAAAACTCCACAGGTGGGTATGGGCCGCAGGAATCGGGCAAGCCCTACCATCGAGTACAGCGGGTGCGAGCGTTAAACGAAAACTCTGCTCGGCGAAGTGGAGCAGAGCACGCGAAAGACGTGAAAGAGAGAGAATAAAGCGACAGAAAGAAAGAGAAAGAGAAAAAGGGAGAAAAATAAAGGGAATAATGACATAAGTAGATAACAAGACAGAGAAGGACAGAGGCGGAGAAAAAGAGAGAGGGAGAAGACACGAAAAAGAGAGGAAAAACAGAGAGAAAGACGGGAAAACAATGAAATAAAAAAAGGGATATGGAGAAAGAAAGAGATAGAAAGAAAGAGAAAAAGAAATAGAAGAAAAAAACACACGAAGAAGAGATAGCAAGAAACAAAGAGCAAGACAAAAATGAGAAAGAAAGAGAGAAATAAAGAGAAACAAAGAAAGCAAGAGAAAGAAGCCGACAAAGAGAGAACGAGATAGAGAGAAGGTTAGAAAGAGAGAGAATACATATAAAAAGAAACAGACACGAAAAAGAGAAAGAAAGAACAGACAGCAAGATGTAAAGAGAAAGAAAGAAGCAGAGCGAAAGTGAGAAAGAAAGGGAAGAAAGAAAAGCAAAGATAGAAAGAGCGAGAAAGAGAAATAAATAGAGAAAGAAAGAAACATATACAAAGAGAGTTAGGAGAAACAGAGAGAAAGAAAAAGAAAGATAAGAAATAAAGAAAACAAAATAACGAGAAACAAGGAGCGCCACTTTACAGCTGCGCTCTTCCTTCAGGCTTGGCCATAATTTTTTATCGCTCTACCAGGGTCCTATCAGGTGTCTCTTACCGTCCATTTAAATCCGCCAGCCCTCTTTACCCAAACTCTCTAAAACTCGAGCCTCATATCATCTGCGTTTATATCACTGTACGCGAACTGCGCCATTCAAGTTAAGCACACGACGTTTGCCTTATTTGCGCACGATATACACCAATCGTGTTCGCCTGGAAACTGCTCCTTATTCCGCTTACTCTAAAAATATTTAAGTCTGGGGAGTTGGTTAAGGTTCATATTTAAAGAAGCGAAAAAGACGATAGCACAAGACAATGGAGACTACAGGACACGGCGCTGATGTCCTGTGGTTTTCTGTCTTTTGATGCCGCTGCTTTAAATATTTTCGTTTTTTTTTATTTGTTTATTGGTCGCTGGGTTAACATGCGAACTTCCCTCATGAAGCGCGGTGCTGGCTGATCCCACAAGTCTCGTAGTTTTTAGCTTTCTTTGCTCATCTTTTGGTGCTTGGGACCCGCGGTTCTCGTTCGTAAACCACTGGATGTGGTAAAAATTTATCCCCCCCCCCCCCGAAGTTTGTGCATTTAGGTTACTATATGTGTTTTCGTCACTGTGACGTCACGACTATCTACGTATCGTAATCATGCATGAGTACAGCGTTGCCGATTCTTCCTATTATATCTTCTTTCAATTTCTTTCAATTATTATTATTATTATTATTATTATTCGCTGCTTGTTGATAAACTTGCATACTTTGATGTTGATTCTTCAATTGTGAATCTCCTCCATAGCTATCTTCTTGATAGATCATGTTATGTTGCCGTTAATGGCCAAACGTCCTCTCTCTACAAAGCTACTAGTGGGGTCCCTCAAGGGTCGGCACTGGGCCCACTCCTCTTTTTAATTTATGTTAATGATGTTTCTTCTGTCATTCGGAATTCTTCTTTCCTTTTGTATGCCGATGACTTAAAGATATTTAAGTAAATTCATTCAGTTATCGATTGTCGCTTGCTGCAATCTGATTTGTGTTCTTTTTCTGAATGGTGCAGGAGCAATAACCTCTCCCTAAATATTTCAAAAACCAAGGTAATGAGTTTCACTCGAAAAACATTTAGTGTGCCATTTTTATATTCTGCCAATTCTGTGTCGTTGTGTAAGGTATGTCAGATCAATGATCTAGGTGTTCTTTTTGATAGCACCTTACACTTTTCTGCTCACGCTAAGCGTGTTGCTTCGCGGGGTCTTCGCACCCTAGGCTGTGTTTGCAGAATGTCTAGATAATTCCGTTCTCCTATGCCCTTCCGAAAATTGTACACCGCGCTATGTCTTCCTCAACTTGTGTATGCATCTGTGATCTGGAATGGTATTTCTAATTCCAGCAGCAACGCCATTGAGCGAGTCCAGAAAAAATTCCTAAGCATTTACAACCATCGTTTTGCTAGAAATGACTCTGGATCTCGTTCTAACGCTGCTGGATTATTATCATTGCCATCACTTTGCTGCTGACGAAATCGCGCTGATGTGTTATTTCTTTACAAGCTTGTGCACGGTATCATCTGCTCAACTGCTCAACTGTCTTAATTTCCGAATTCCACGTAAGCTGACCAGAGAGAATCGACCTTTTCATGTAACCGCCTGCCTCTGTCAACATTCGACCATTGGCAGGATACAACGTCTTTACAATGCTTACTTTCTGGAGCTCGATGTTTTTCCCCAGTCTTTGTTCTGCTCCGAGCTTTGCACTGTACTTACATAGCCTCGTACACTGTTGACATTATTTTTTTTCTTCTGCCTGCGCATATTTGTATATGTGCAATTTTATAACGTTCTTTTTTTTATCCCCGATATTTTATTATGAATGTTGGCCTTTGTTTTTTTTTTCCGTGGCCAGTACAAAGACCTTACGGTTGTTCCTGGGCACGTAAATAAACGTTTGATTGATTATTATTATTATTATTATTATTATTATTATTATTATTATTATTATTATTATTATTATTATTATTATTATTATTATTATTGGCATTGAAGCGGGGTAGGAGCCATTCGCCACCTATCCTATTTTTTGCAATCAGTGTTGTTTCATTTTTCTGTAGTCCTGCATCCGACTATCTCTTTACTATTTTTTCTTTCTTTCTTCATACAAGCTTCTATTACTGTATTACAATTTGGGCGCTCTTGCAGTGACAATGGTTCTACCTATTTCGTCCCTGACATTTTTCCCGCCAGTATTACATTGTTCTAAACCTCTCTCGCTGATTCACAAAGTGGAGGCGCCATCACTTGCGGAATAAGCAAAGCGTTTACATCTGGAGCATGAGCTCCGAGATGCTCAGCACGCCCCAGCGATGACATTGATGTTTAAGGTTTCGTGCAGAGATCCACAGACGGCAGATGGTGCCATAATACATACAGTGTGAGAGTCACCGGGAAAAAAATACTTTTCCAGTGACTCCAGGCAGTGCTAGTGTGCCCTCCAGTGTGTAAACCTCCTCGCTTGGGGGCCTCGGCAGGGTCTTGCTGTTTTGATCCCCGAGCTGTCTGCCCGAGGAGGAATATATATTGTGTGCGATTTGTACGTTCGATTCCTGGTTGAACTAAGCAGCAAAACAAGCAAGAAATTACTCAAGAAACAAACAACACGAAATAAATAAAATGAGGAAAATAACGACTGCTAAACGAAATAAACGAGGAAAAAACAAATAACAAATAAAAGATATGACGCTTCGGCCAAGCACTCAAAGACAGTAAAACAATGCGACATCGTGTTCATTCAACCTCAGTTGAATTGTTAAGTTGTCTGCTGGACTTATTTTAATGCACGACCGCTTTCCTTCATGCATACTTTCTATTTGTCTCACTATTTCTGGCTCACATCCTCGAGTGGGATTGGCAACTCAGTGGTTTCTTCGCCGCGAAAAGTTTCTGAAACTTCTTAATGGCGCCCCGCCCAACTTGCTCCTGAGCCCCCCTTTTAACGGCAGAGCTGTTTGAGCCGGCCGTAAGAAACTTTGGCGTCCGCAGAAAACCCCAGGTGGGTATGCGCCACAGGAATTGGGCGAGCCCCACTATACCGAGTACAGCAGGTGCGAGCGTTAAACGCAAACTCTGCTCGGCGAAGTGGATCACGTGAAAGAGAGAGAGAGAGAAAGGAAGAGATAGAAGGAAAGAGAAAGAAATAAACAGACACAAAAAAAAAGAGAAATACAGAGCAACACAGAAAGAGAAAGAAAGAGAGAAATAAAGAGGAACAAGGAAAGAGAGAGAAAGAAAGAAATAGAAAGCAACAGGTACACAAAACATATATGAGAAACAGAGAGAAGGAGAAAGCAAGAGACGAAAAAAAAATAAAAAAAAAGTGAGGAGAAACAGGGAAGGCCAGCCTGTTCCGCCCTTCATTCAGGCTTGACACCAACTACTGCGAAGCTGCAATTATTCTTTTCTACACCTTCCTTTGAAATAAAGTGTTGTCGTTCTTCTTCTTCTGGAACCTCCTCGTTGTTAACTACTCCCGATAGATGGCGGAATCACCATCGTCATTACCGTCGACAGAATCAGAAGAAGAAGCAGAAGAAGAGTATTCCTGCGAAGGCGACGTCGTACTGCTCGCAAAAACGTATTTCCCATGCCACATGATCATTCGGGAGAAGGCGATCAGGTGGGCAGCGTTACTTCAGTAACTCGCATAGTTGTGTCTCTAGATGGGGGTGCACCCGGGTGTGATTTAGCCAATTTCCATACAATCGCGGCCCAAGTGATGGTGTGCGGTTCTCAGTAAAAGTGGAGCGACGCATCTCCGATGCCGCGAGTAGGTTTATGAGAAAGAAAGTGCATCCCGAACCGAGGGAATCGAACCCGGTGCCACCGTTTTTTAGGGACAAGTCGTTCTACCGAACCGACCAGGGGTGACCGAATTTTAGGATGACGAATGGTTTAATGGCATTTATTTCCACTTTAAATGGAGACTACAATAAAAGCGATTTCACTTCTATTAGTAAATTACTCAACCTATCACACAATCAGATAATCTGCAGTCAGTCGAGCAATCGCGTATACTTTTATTCTTACAGTTAGTTATTCAATCATTTATTCGGAAATCAACCAATCAATCACAAATCAGTCACACTATCATTCACCCATTCAATGAATCAATCAGTCATTTAATCAGTTACAAGTTCTACCAGTAAGCAAGTCAATATAAAAACACTGGTTCAGTCAGCCCGTAGACAAATCAACCAACTACTCGTACAATCAGTCAGACAATCAGGAAATCACTTATTTCACCAATTATATAGTTATGAAGCCAATATCGATCACTGGGTGAGTCAGTCGGATTCGTTCAAATAAACCAATAACTCGTCCAGTCAGCCAGTCAATGACTTAGTCTGTCATCCACACAGTCACTCTGTCAACGAATCAGCCGTTTAGTCGATACGTGAGTAAAAAAAAAGGCGCCAAAAAGACACGGAATGAGGTCACAGGGCGACGCGCTATTTGTATTCTACAGACCCTTTTCATAATCCGCAAGTGCGCTTCCCTGCGCTGCACATTCGCCCACTGTTTCAAGTGGAGACGAGGGCCTAGTTGCACGTGCTGGGACTTGACTATCAGTAGCGTAGGCAGCAATTCTTTGGGGGGTAGGGTGGGGGGTTCAACAATACTTTATGAATGTTCGTGCGTGTGTTCGTATGTGTGCGTGTATATATAGACTATTTTGGGATGGGTTTCGGTGCCGCCATACTGGGCTGTTAACCTTGCCTATCCTTTATCTTGAACAACTAAACGAACAGCGCTACGGTGGGCGTATGCACATGAAAACGGTTGGGTTGGTGCATTCGGCATTTCCTGATCTTATCAATTCACGTCACGAGATACAAAATAAGAAAACATTCGTTAACAGCCCAAGGTGGCGGCACCCATGTGTCTTACGTAAAATAGTCTATACAGATGCAAAATCGAAGTTTTAGGGTGACGGGTATCGAGCCTCCCCCCTCCCTTCCACTACCCCCAACCCTCGGCTACGCCAGTGTTGTCTATTATGCGTGTTCATATCAAGAGAGCTGAGTCCGCATTTTCTGCATCATAGCACAAGCAAACTGCACTGGAACGCGCTGTTTGCGGAAGTGACTAGCCGCCATTAGTTGGGCTAACTGCATCGCAGGAAAGCTAGCTTTACAGTTGTGAAAAGGGTATATTGTTGTCTGTTATGTGTCGTTGTGATTTCTATTCTTTATCGTTGTCCTTTTCGTGCCTTTTTGTGCCAAGAGTCAAAACCAACTCGCCCAGCTTTTCATCTCGTTCAATCGATAATTTAATCACTCACACAAGGGTTTCTAGGTGGGCTAGTTGATTCATGAACGTGAACCAACTAGCCCACCGAGCCCAACTTGCTCACACAGCGCTGTGTCCTGCATGTTCTTCGTCCCGTTGTCTAGGCTATTCTGCCACAATGTTTAATCAGTCGATTTTGTTAGGGCAATTAAGCAGCGTTAAGATGGTGAGCACAGTTAGTTGGTTGGTGTTGGTGATGAAATTTTCGTGCAGCGTTCGCGAATATGACGAAGTACGGGAGAAGCAGCGAGAACAGGCGCTGACTCTCAACTGAAGTTTATTTTGAAAGGCAAGAAGAAACGAAAAAAGAGGGAAGACCAGGTCATAATTACTAAAACAAAGCCGCAAAAAAGGCAGCAACAATGACAAAGAAACTTTAATAAGGTGTCATGCCATCATCTTTTTGTTAGTGAAGCATGTGCTAATCTTTCGGCTCCACGTGTTAGTGATTATGGCCCGACTTTCTTTTCTTCTTCTTCGGTTTCAAAAAGTCGCAGCGTCCCTTACGCATTTGCCTAAGATGACTCGAAGGCGAAAGTCGTCTTCTTTTTCTTCTGAATCGATTGTATTGACCCCCTCTCCCACCCACCCCGAAAGCTTTCTGAACTCAACGTGGTTTTGCACTCCCTCCGGGATCGGAGGCATGGGAAACTTCTTGAACCTCTCGTGGTTTGGCATGTGCCCTCCGGGACCGGTCCAGTTTTGAGCAATCGATGATGACGGCATCACGCGACATTGCGTGATGTGACGTCATAGTGACGTCATGCTGTCGTCACGACGCGTTCACAAATTTTGGTGTTCTGTGGCGTCGCGATGACTCATGATGTGAAAAGGCGCAACCGGCACAGGGCATAGAAGGACGCAGGACGATGCGCTACTAGCAATTGATCAACGTTATGACAACATATACTACTTGATGGTAGCGCAGGCTAAGGACAAATACAAAGGAAAGGCACATTCGACACAACACAGAGTCGACAGTGTCATTCTTTTGTCCTTGACCTTAGCCTATGTTACCATCAAGCAGTATGCAATGTGAACAAGCCCACTGTGCCAGCCTCATCGACAACATACTAGAAGCGTGATGACATCATAGGGTGACTTCGTCGCATGATACTGATTTTTTGCATCACTCGTGCTGACGCCGACGGTTACTTTTCGCGTTTGATGGGGCATACAAGGCTTTTGCCTTAAATTAAGCTTCACTTGAAAATCAGCGTCTGTTCTCGTCGTTCCTTCTATAATTTGCCCCAGTCGTGAGCGCTGTACGAAATCTTCATCGTGAACATTTAACCAGACAGAGATTGACACGCAGGAACAGCCACCCCGCGAAGAGCAGCAGCATCAGCAGCAGCAGCACGAAGACGTGGTCGTGCACAACGGTTACTCCCTCGTGTCCGTGGCGGCTACCTGGTGCGCCGGCGCGATCCTCGGAACCCTGGCCGGCGTGCTGGGCTTCCTCTTCGTCGCAACCGTGGCTACAGGATCCCTGTTCCCGTCCAAGCAGCGCCAGGGGCCGCCACCGCCCGAGAGGGACGACGGCAGCGTGTGCTACTCGCCCGACTGCCTCGCCACGGCCGCGTACCTGCACGAGAAGCTCAACCCGCTGGTCGAGCCGTGCCGCAACTTCCCGGACTACGTGTGCGGACGCTTCCGCGGTCCCAGCAGCGTCATGGAGCAGGTACGCGCGCACTGTACGCATCTCGCGCGATGTTAAATAATAATAAAAAAGAAATTGGGGCGGCTACGCACTAGTCGTACGAAGAATGTAGAAACAGCCGAGCTCGTGGCCTTGCTCTCCTCCTTTTCCTCATCCTTACCTTCACTTCCCTTTCCCACCCCCTTGCTATACTGTGGTATACATGGCTGCCCTATGCTTTCTTTCTCTCCCTTTCTCTCTCTTTCTATCTCTCTTCCCTTCTCTTTCTCTCTGTTTCTCTTTCTGTCTTTCATTCTATCTTTCTCTTTCTGTATTGCTTTTTCTGTGCTCGTTTCTCGCCCATCCGTGTTATTGCATCCCACGCCGGACAAGTCGCTGCGCCTATTTGAGGACGAAGAGGAGGAGGGGTTGAGGATAGGAAAAGGTTGCAGAAGTAGCGTCTTTTCCTACACTCAATCTCTCCTATCCTCAACCGACGCACCTTCGAGGGCCGCGTTGCTTTGCGCTCGCGGACGCCGTTTCTTTTCTTTTTTTTTACGTATGACTCAGAAATCTGACCTATAACAGCTTCGCTTAAAATTCTGCAGCATGTTACATTCTCTGTAACACTTTAAGGCGAAAGCCTGCTTCAGGCATGACATTGCATTAAGTTACACCGTCGGGGACAACACAACTTGAAAGACATAGCGAGTCGTACTGTGAGAGACACGCATTGTCTACCTGGACGTTCTGATTGAACCCTCCCCCCCCCCCCTTCCCCCAACCCTCTAAAGCTTTCTGCGCCTCACTTGTTGCATTTCTCCCGGGATCGGCCCACCTTCGGCCAAGCGACGATGTCACATAACGACGCTAACGTATGACGTCATGAGAACGTCACAAATCTTGAAAATTAGTGACGTCACATGACGTCATCAGCGACGTAGGGCACGTGGGTTTCTGTACCACTTCATTCGCCCGCCGTGTTTTGCACAAGGCGCCGCGCAACGAGACACTTGGGGCTTTCGCCTTCATTAAATAGGAATATTACGGCAGTAGCCGCCTACCGACGATTTTCGCGGTCGATGCACATATTGAATTGTCATTCGTAAAGCACTTCGGTGCACCCTATTTTGACTGAAGGACGACTCGACGACACTCGGTCAAGGTTGTGCAAAACGCGCGTGCTTGCGTGAGACAAATTCTGTTTTGTTATGTCTTATCTCAGTGGCCGATAAAACACTGGGCTTTTGTTAACGGGGATTAACTGAGTTTAATAAGCGTTGGGTTACAAGAATAGGGGTGGCTACATGGAGGTAGGAATGTCGAGTGGAAAGTTCAGAGGCGGGGGAGCAGCCCGCGATCCGGAGGGCCAGACGCAACTTGATACCGCTCGGAGTTCATAGAGGAGGAGGAGGAGGAAATAAGCAGAGAGGGAGGAAGCGGAGAATCCCGAATGAGCGAGCGGCTTGCGTAAGACACTGCACGCGATGGTTGCACCATCTCTGGATTCTTCTTGTAACAATTCTTAAGCCTTAACCATCTGAACGCGTTACAACGCGTGGCGTGCCCTCTCCCTATGGACACCCTCTCCCTATGGAAATAGAGGGCGCGCAACTTCATGTAGCCGCGCGCCTTCTCCCTCCATAGGGAGAGGGCGCTGCGCTGAGTCTACGCACCACGCGCTGACGCGTTGTAACGCGTGCGTGTGGTTAGGGCTTTAAAGGCGTTCTATTTCGTCAGCCCAGGCACACGCCTGTGGCGTAGTGAAAGCATCAAAGGCCCGGAGCTCAATTCTATTATTAATAATAATGATAATTTCTGGGGTTTTACGTGCCAGAACCACGCCACGACATGAATATCAGGCGCACGCCGTAGTGGAGGGATCCGGAAATTTCGACCACCTGCGGTTCTTTCTAAATCTAAGTACACGGGCCTCAAGCATTTCGCCTCGATCATATAAAATGCGACTTTCGCGGCCGGTATCGAACCCGCGACCCGCGGGTTTACAGCCGAGCACCGCGACCATTTTACTACCGCGGCGGCAGCTCAAACCTTATAGGGACGCTTTCAATAACATTCAGTATGCGTGTTCGTGTGCGCATCCTCACTTTATAACTTCTAACTTAAGTTTTCGAGTTTACTTATACATGGCTCAATCTTCATGCATGGTTATTTATTCGCACATGCTGAGTTCCGGAAGCATGTATATAGTACATTTCCAAGCACAGGCGTGCGCAGGGTTCCTCTTCAGGGAGGGCCAAGGTTCGTCGCAGCGCCCCTCCTCCCAATTATGTCAATGTATGGAGCTGTTCTTTCAGAAGCCACGGATGTGGCTTCTGAAAGAACATGAACCGACTAGCCCAACAACGTGTGCTTATGGAGCTGACATTGCGCCCCCCCCCCCCCCCCCCGAGTCGCAGTGCCCCTCCCCCCATGTGCGCACCCCTATGGTTCCAAAACTATTTGCGTCGGTAGCTGAGAGAGAGGGAGCTGTCGAATGTACGCCGCGATCCGCGGATATATTCGACACAGAGGGGGGGGGGGGAGGGGGAGGGGCATATATGGACATATATCCAAGCCATATATGGGGGGGGGGGGGGCGTGCTTTTTCTGCCGCTCCCAAGCATCGCAACGATGCTTCCTCCCGAGAAAGCGAGCGGAGGCAGAGAAGTGAGACCGCTGTCACCGCCTGCCGACGGTAAACGAAGACAGCGGGGATAATGATTGCGGCGGCTGCAGTGAGATGACGCTGACTGCAGAGCGGTCGCTTTAAAAAATTGGCGGTCTTCTCGTCACTAGTACGCGGGGAAAACAAGATGGAAAATGAATGTCTGTTGCGTCGCCATTAGTATATTATAGTACGCTTTCGAAGAAACGAAGCACCGAAATCCCGGATCACATTCCGTTGCTGCGATATATAACCACGTATACATAGCTTAGCACGCCGTTACATGCGCTTGTACCAGCGTGCTAAGTTTGGCTCTTGCGCGCAAGGTGTTACTTTATCGCATAGCTTTGAATGGAAATGGCGAACCTATTAGCCACTTTGCTCTCTTCTAATTCCCGGGGTTTTTACGCGCCCAAACGAGGATACGATTATGAGGCAGGCCGTGGTGGAAGGCTCCAGAAATTTCGACCACCTGGGGGTTCTTTAACGTGCATTGACGTCGCACAGTACACGGGCCTCAGGCGTTTCTCCTCCATGGAAATGCTTCCGCCGCAGTCGGGATCGAACCCGCGTGCTTCGGGTTCGATCCCGAAGCACGCAGGATCGCTTTGAGAGCACATTCAGGGACATCAGTATAAAGGTTGTCGCTAACGCTGGCTGTAGGCAGTGTTTATTTGTAATCCTCAGCATGTCACCGACTCTGCTTCACCTCTTCCTCTAGGGGAAGTCATTTGTGACGATCAACGATGACGATAAGCTATGACGAGTGCTACCATATATGTTTCTTTATCATTGTGAGCAAAATGTAACTTTTGTATATTCTTCTGTTTTTGAACCTACACATATACACTTTTGTCGTGTAATTATTAACAAGAAGGCCCTCTAAGTTTTCAACTGTGAGACCTCTTTCTGCATTATTTATTCTGTTATGAGAAAACAATAAGCTTGAACTTGAGCAGCGCAAAAACAACAGGCACGCGAAAGGAACACGAGACGAGTGCAGTTGATCATCACAGTGGATTACCAACTCGCCTAGCGCTTCGTTCTTATAAGGGGAAATCCTTTGTCCTGCAATACACTTTGGAATGGTGGTTGTTGGTGGTGGTTGTGGTGATGATTATAATGCTGACTGATCTTCATCATGCGACATGATGACGATAATGCTGACTGACGTACTCAAGTTGCGCGCTGCATGCAGGAGTTGTGGCGTAGTCGCGTCGAGGTGCTCGCAATGGTTCTCCACGCCTCTCACCTGCCCGGCGCGCGCGGCAAGGCCGCGCAGCTGCTGAGACACTGCCTGCTCGTGTACTCGGTGGCGACATTCAGCCACAAGGCCTTGCAGGACTTCATGAAGCGCTTCGATCTCAAGCTCATCCGCGAGCCTCAGTCGACTGCCACAACGCCCGATAAGGTGATCACGATCATCATAATCATGATACTAATCATCATCAGCCCGACTACGCCCACTACAGGGCGAAGGCCTCTCCCATGTGCCGCCAATCAACCCGGTCCTGTGCTTGCTGCTGCCACGTTATACCTACAAACTTCTTAATCTCATCTACCCACCTAATTTTCTGTCTCCCCCTCACGCGTTTGCCTCCTCTTGGAATCCAGTCAGTTACCCTTAATGACCACCGGTTATCCTGCCGACGTGCTACGTGCCCGGCCCATATCCATTTCTTCTTCTTGATTTCAACTATGATATCCTTAACCCCCGTTTGTTCCCTGACCCACTCTGCTCTTTTCCTGTCTCTTAAGGTTACACCTATCATTTTCCTTTCCATGGCTCGTTGTGTTACCCTCGATTTAATTTGAACCCTCTTCATAAGTCTCCACATTTGTGCTCCGTAGGTAAATACCGGTATGACGCAGCCGTTATATGCCTTTCTCTTGAGGCATAGTGGCAAACTACCGTTGATGATTTGTTTGCCTGCCAAGTGCGCTCCACCCAATTCTTATTCTTCTAGTTAATTCAGTTTCATGGTCCGGCTCCGCGGTCACCACCTGTCCTAATTAGACGTATTCCTTTACCACTTCCAGTGCCTCGCGGCCTTTTGCAAATCGCTGTTCTCCTCCGGGAACGTTGAACATTACTTTAGTTTTCTGCATATTAATTTCCAGACCTACCGTTCTGCTTCCGTTGTCTAATTCAATAGTGATGATTTGCAATTCGTCCCCCGAGTTACTCATCAAGCCAATGCCGTCGCCGAATCGCGGGTTACTAAGGTACTCTCCATTAACTCGTATCACGAACTGTTCCAAGTCTCATCTGCCGATCTAACTCTGTTTCCCCCTGGTGCGCTTGTCTTCTCCTCGCATCCAGTCTCTTACTGTTATTGGCCGGAGGTTATCTTGCCTTCGCGCTATATGCCCTGCCCATTTCTTCTTCTTGATTTTGACGTATGGTGTAACTCTCGCTGTGTACACGACGGCGATCTAATTCAGCACAAGGTGTTCACGCAGTCACGTGGCGCTCGTTTCAGGTGTTGGCTGTGCACGTGGAGCTTTCCTACAAGTACGGTGTGAGCGGCCTGCTGCGAATTCAACCCAACGTCGCGCGCTCACTGTCGGTGGAGCTGGACCACGAGGCTCTGATGGCTTCGGCGGAGAGAGTCGAGAACGTGACGATCTCGTGAGTATATAGTAACTTATTGTGATTTCGTGAGCAATATGAGCTGGTACACCAAATTCATGTTTATAAAACAATTGCCTGTAATGTACTGATACGAATGTGACGTATGGAATCGCCAGAGATACCTTTCCGCGTGAGCATTTAGTGTCATGAACACTTTTGCTGTCGCTAACTGAGTTTAGCTGCTATGACCTTTAAAAGGTAATCTCAGTGTTCCGTCCCATGTTGCTCACGACTGTGCTATGACGCTCAGTATGAGCGCGTGGCCGAGCGCTCTGCAAGGTTGTACAGTGGCGCCGATCATGGCATATTTTCAAGTTATCGGGCGAGAGTTTGGCGGCTCGTGCGAGCGCGCATCGCCCCCACTTGCTTACTTTCACCTTCGAAGTTGTCATTTTCGAAGCTGACATCACCGCAGGGCAAGACGAGGGCGAGGGTGAAGGCAAAAGGAGGCGATGCGCGCTCCCAGGGACAGCCCAAACTCTCTCCCGATAATTCAAAATATTCCATAATCGGCGTCACTGCACAACCTTGCAGAGAGCTCGGCCACGAGCTCGCGTGATGTAGCTCATACTGAGCGCGATAGTACATACGGTTGGCGATGTATGACAACACACCGCCGCTGTGGTGTATTAACTCGGAAGGAAATGCTTACGCGGCTTTCTTCGTATATGCGCACGCATTGCTGTAATCACCAATCGAAGCGTTCCGGCAGAGCCCCGGACCCCCTCCGAGACGCTCGCTGACCATAAATGGGTCACAAGCCATCCATCGAGCTTGGTGAAAAAACACATGCGCGGAAAAGTAGACACTGTTATGAACAGCTCAGCCAAATCGTGCAGTGCTGTGCGGCAAGGAGGGCTTACAAGCGGAGCGTAAAGTTGACATTTTCTCAGCCGCCCTGTTTTCATACAGACGCCTGTGCTCATTCTCTTCGGAGGTGTCGGCGCCTGCTGTTTGACGTCGAACAACAGATGGCACGCTATTGGTGAATAGCCGACATAAATCAAGAGCGGCGTTTGGATCAGTTTGCGCGTCTTGCCACGAGGTGCCGCCGCGTGCCCGAGCCGCGCTTCGTAGTCTGCTAACGTTACACAGTGCGCCACACTCGCGCACAGGAATCATTACGGGAGAGAGCGATCGCGTTTCATCGCGCGCGCTCAAGGTCATGACGCGCGGACCTAACTTCCTTCCCCCGAGTCATTCATCCCTGTGTAGCTTCCAGCGCGCTCGTCGGGACGAGAGAAGAGAGAAGCTCACGACAAATTCCCGTAACTCCGCTCGTTCTTGACGGATTAGAGAAATTTTTTGCGACAGTCGATTCGTAAGGCACTAAGCTCCGATACCGAGGTCATTAGACGATTATTCGCAAAAGTGGTTCAGGGCCCCTTTAAGGCCTGCCAACAGCTTCAGAAAGAAGCGGCCTCGACGTGGTCCCGAGGGGCAGGGAGGCTGGGAGCTCGTGCGTTGTGTTTTGACTGTTCGCTCCGGGGTGGGGGTGGGGGGGGGGGGTGGCACAAAGAGGTGGGGACAGGAGAGCCCCCCCCCCCCCCCCCCCACCCGCTGGCGCCGCCCCTGATAAGCACAAGTGACCGTCCTGGCCAGAGTGTCGGAACGCAGTGTTTTTCTTTTCGGTTTTAGTTTCTTTCCACCGCAAAAAGTACCGCTCCGTTTCTGTTCCGGAACGAAAAAAAAATGTTCCGTAATGGTTCGTAACGGTTTTATTTGTATGCAAAAAGTTAAAAGTTGTGATAAGAACCTGGGATTTGTTTAGTTACTTGCGCACCTCTTGAGAACGTGGGACAGGGGTAAAAGACGCTTTTCACATGGTTCTCAGGAGGAGCGAAAGTAACTGTACCATGAATTCCTACCAACTAGTGCAAGACAGTACCCTTCTAAGTTGTAGTATTTATTCTTAAAAAAGCATTGCTGGCCACCCTTCCCACTTAGCTTACATGTGTGATCAATGTTCAGTATGCACTCTGTAGCTGATTGATTGATTGAATTTTCTCAAAAATGAATTACGAATTTTCTGAGCAGGCTCACTGCTTATTGTCCAGGAATTGAGCGTAATCTCGGAAGCAGCCCGTCATCGAGAGTACTCTCTGATATGCGAGACCGCTGTTCCCATAAAACAAACTTCAGCGCCGAGAATGCCTTCTTCACGCTGGCTTGTGTGATAGGCACACGAAAGCCCGCTTGCGTTAATATTAACAGCTGTGGTTACCACTCTTATCGTTTTTAGCATCGTTTTTCGCAAAATTTCAACACATCTTCACTTGGAATTTCTACCTGAGATACGCGCTAATACTGTACTTAGAGATATGCATTAATGCTCAGGTTACATGACCTCGGTTGTTGCGGATCGCCAAGTTTTGCCGTGAACCGAAAAACGTTAAAAAGTATTTCGGTTTCAATCCGGAACGAAATAATAGACAACGTTTCGGTTACGTTTTCCGGTCCGGTCAAAAATATCGTTTTTTTTCCCGTTTTGGTTTTCGTTCCGTTTCGTCAGACTGGTACTTTGCCAATAGTCGCTTGTGCTAATCTTTTTTTTTTTTTTTTTTGCGGCTACAAAACTTGGAGCGAGAAACAGCTAAATGCGAAGCCATCGTACACGACCAGAAATGGGAATTTATTCAATGCCGGCCGCTTGGAATGCCAACCTGTCCCAGGCCGCATACAGTGCATTGGAACTGTCCGGTATTTCGCGCGTGTTCTGTTACCGCATTTACTCAGCCACAGGTAGTTCAGTTCTTCAGATAGACTGTCGCACTTTCTCAGGTACCTTTTGCTCCTGGCCAGCATCGCCGAAGTAAAGTACGATGTTACCCTGCTGCTTCAATGGAACACCCTGCATCAGAGCATGGAGCAAGCAGTGGCCCATGCCTGGATCGTCTCGGCTCAATCCGTTCGTGCCGCATCACAAGCCTTCAAGCAGGTGGGCACTGTTGCCATTAACAAGCGTCGTCCCTATTGCAGGCATAGGCGCGCGCGCGGTTCACTGATGTAGGGGGGGGGGGCAAATTTGCATTGACTCCCCCTCCCCCTCCGTTTGAGTCCAAAAGACAACATACTTCCCAATGAATGAAAAAAAAAAAAAGAAAATGAAGCGATGGCCTGCTTCTCGCAATGGCCTGCCTTTGGTCCTTGGCTTTCCGGAAGTAACGATGGGAAGTAAACAGTTCTTTGAATGCACCATCAGGGGTCCACGACCGACATTATCGTCAAAAATCTGCGTGACCATACCCCTGATAGGACAGGTCCGACTGAATAAAAGTACGGGTCAGACTACCCCCCCCCCCTTCCCCTCTTCCCGCTATAGTATCAACTGTGCAGGAGGAGGAATAAACGTTTTATTCAAACAGCAAACTGAGGTTCCCGTGGGTGATGCCCCCCTATTCTAGGTTCCCACTGGCTCGAGCCGCTCGCTTGGCCTGGTCCAAGGTTGACCGCCGGCTTCCGAGGTCCTGCCGGGTGACCTCTTATGACCTTTCGAATTTGCTGCATGGGATGAGAGGCTGGTTGGCCTCTGCTGGTCTTTGTCTGCAATGCCAAGTGATGTGAAAAATAGTTGTTGGTTTGTTGGTTTTCACCTTCCCTTCTCCCTCCTGGCTGAAGTTAATATCTTTTTTTTTTTTTCAATTTTGGAATATATATTTTGAAAGTATGGTGCACACAGGCGGTAATTACTCACTAATAGCCTGGAGTACTCATCAGTATTGTATTTGACTGATTTGATTGTGATGCTGGTGGATGTATTTGGCTGGAGGCCGTCATTCAATTCTATTCGGATATCCTTTTTCTTGGTTTCTTGTTGGTGTTTTGTTTTCAAGTTATGTAGCTTATTATGAGATGTATGTACTCACTTGAAATCTTCCCCTATGTAATGCCTAATAGGGCATCTGTGGTATTGAAATAAATGAATAAATTGTAGGTATTTTGTGGTATAGAAGGTGGAGTGGGAGTGGAGATACGTCAGATTATTTACATGTACGTTTATACGTTAGCATGTGTGCGTGTTTGCACACAGGCTAACACGCACACATACGCATACGCATACAAACTGAAAACATTTGGGGGCAGGTTGTTTGAACCCATGAACCCCCACACTGCGCTACATATACGGTCGTTCGAGCATGCGCTTGTTGCTTACGCCTATAGGTGTGTCACGCAGGTGAAAGACCTGCAGTTTGCCGGAGTTAGCCCTAACGCGTTCGCCGACGCCATCGAGGCGAGCACGCCGTATCGGCGAGAGGCGAGCGTGTACGAGGGTCGTCGCGTCGTGCCGCTGCTGGAGAGCGTCTGGCAGGCGTTCACCGACATCGACGACTTGCTTGTCTGGACCGGCTGGTACGTTTTGGACGCGCTGGCTCCTTTCGTCGACACTCTGGCCGCCAAGCTGAAAAGGTACGTGCCGCATAATGGTGTATATCATCGTAACCATCATCACTCTGTCTACGCCCACTGCAGGGCAAAGGCCTCTCCCATGTTTCGCCAATCAACCCGGTCCTGTGCTTGCTGCTGTCACGTTCTGCCCGCAAACTTCTTAATCTCATCTGCCCACTCTACTTTCGGCCTCCCCTCCCGCGCTTGGCTTCTCTACAAATCCGGTCCGTTACTCTTAATGACCGGCCGGTTTTTATACGTACAGGAGTCATTCTACCGCGAAAGAACACGTTCATAGCAAGCAAAGGACACCACGAGCGCTACTCTTGCCAGGACACCAACAGCGGTTAGCTTGCCTTCGCGCTACATGCGCTGTCCATGTCCATTCCTTCTTTTTGATTTCAACTAAGATGTCCTTAACACCTGTTTGTTCCCTGACCCGCTCGTAAGGGTGTGTATTACGGGGCCAAATGTCACATTTTTCAATTTTGACATTTTACGTGACTGCATATTTTCCCCCCTAATTCATTGTTGGGCTCCTCGATCACGCGCGAGTACTTGCCATCTTCGAGGCCACAGTTAACATGAGGGCGAAGAGGTTTACCGTCACGTGCACGTACCGCAGTAGTGTGTTCTAAAACAATAGTTGGCCTCCGAGATCGCCACTGTACGGGTGGACGTCCGGAGGCCACAGCTAGCGTGATGGCAGCACGAGCGGCGCCGTGCTCAGCCAGTTTTGCTGTGTCTCAAGCCTTGCGTGTCCGAGTGCAAGCTCTGTTTATTTTTATCGCTTTTGCTGCAGTTTCAGTTGTTGTGGGGAAGAATTGATAGCAGGGCTTGTTGGTAATGGTTCGTGAACATCTTGAACACAGATAAATACGCCAAGGACATCAGAAGAATAAAAGGACACACCACAGCGCTTTTTCGGCGCTGTGGTGTGTCCTCTCATTCTTCTGATGTCCTTGTATTAACGCGATAGCGTTAGAGAGCTCGTGTCGCAGAAATTCCGCCGCCGGTGTCGGGACCGTTGGTTTGTGAGCGAAAAATCATCCGTGAGCGAAAAATCGAGAAAGGAAATGGACAACTATGTCCATCTAGCGGAAAACATATCAAGCCAATGCCGCCTTTCCAGAGAAGGCGTTGATCAAGCAAACAGCAAACGCTAGATAGTGTGCTGCAATCTGTGAGGCATTGTGAGACTCTTCATCGCCTCCGAGATGGCAAGCGCGCGGCGTGTATCTTGGAGGCCATGCGACTCTTGCTTTAGATCAAAAACCTGTATGTACCATTCTCGCGCGCGCGCGTGTGTGTGTCTGTGTGCGTGTGTGTGTAACAATACACATTAATAAGTATGCACTTAGTGGTTGAAGTGCGCACCAGGGGCCGGATTTCGCCATTGCGTTCAAGTCTTGAAGGCGAAGCTTAAGGGTCCCCCAATTTTTTTACACTGTGCTCGAAATGTTGTGGGGGAGAGTCATAACTGTATTCAAATATGTCATTGCGAGAGCACGAAGCTGGGAGTGGAATATTTCCGTTTGTTGCATGGCTTGGCCCGGATATGCTGGCCAGTCATTGCATGAATCCTTCTGTATTTCTTTTTTTTTTTTACAGCGATGACAAGTTATCCTTCGGCACGTCATGCGTGACTATGGTATCACACGTCATGGCTCCCGCAGTGGCCGCACTCATTCGCCTGTCGCAAGTCACGGACAAGGCACGTGACCAGATTGCCACAATGACCGACGTCATCGCCACTTGCCTCAAGGGAAGGTGCGTATCCCGTAACCCTGTATCCTATCTGACGTCACTGCAGGAGCTACTGCGTGAACACATAAATAAGTGCATATCGTTCTTTTTTTTTCTATTTGACAGCATCCATTTGACTAGAAACCGAGAAGCGTTGTGGCCTCGGTCTTTTGTTGCTACGCACTGAAGGAGTGGTTGATAAACCTATCGTAGCGCAGAATATAATAAACGCATATAGAAACATTCGCGTTGCTTTAACTGACTTAACGTCGTAAACACCAAGGGACGGCACAGCTGAGGGGAAGCCTCAGCGATGGAGCTCAAAGTAATGAAAAGCTAGGACGTCATCACTAACGCCACACCACCTGCGCTCGGCGCGGCTGCACATTGCCTTCTCCCAATCGCGACTCCGCCCTGCCACCTGCGCTTCTTCTCATCTCCACTCACCCCTCCTCCTTACGCTTGACCACCTGCACGTCTACAACCACCTACTCGCCTTCCTCCTACGCTCGCCACCGCTAAACTATGCTATACCCTGCTTCTGCGTTCCCTGCTCACTATCGCGTTCCCCCTCACTCTCACTTCCTTTTCCCACCCCTTGCTATACTATACTATACATGGCTATGCTACATTTTGCCCTCTCCCCTTCTCTGTTCGTGTGGTTCAGTATTCGTCCTCAAAGTGATGCACAATAACGTAACAATGAATAGATACCAACTGGCCCAAGCAAGTACCCTTATAAGTTATACTTCCTCCTCATCCTAACATATTCCTTCTCACCCTCACTTCCCTTTCCCACCTCGTTGCTATACTATACTATACTATACTATACTATACTATACTATACTATACTATACTATACTATACTATACTATACTATACTATACTATACTATACTATACATGGCTATGCTATGCTAGGAGCTGCTTGACACATACCCGCTAGGCTAGTTATAGACATCTGCTTCATTTTTAGTGGACCGGAGGTGAGTAGTGGAGCTTGCCCAATTTATCTGTCACATACCCGCTATGCCATGCTGCGAACTTCGCCTTGGCAAGTTCAAGCTCGGCTATAACAGCTCCGCCGTACAAACGCAGTACCGAACACGACGGCGTGCTACGCATGCAACTGCTTCATTTGGACCACAGAAGGCCATGAGAAACGCTGGCTACGAAGTGTGCATGCGCTGAGGTTCATTAAATTAAAGAATACGATTGGAAAAATTGCATCTCTCATTTAGGAAGCGAGACGCGATTTCTTTAATCTTTTACTTTGCCGTGACGAACTTTTAGCGTGTGCGCATTTTGTAGCGAACATTTCTTCTGGGTCTTCCGTGGGCTAAAAAAAACAAAAACAGTTGAAGCTCTTCTACCTGCAGCTGCTCTCAGCCGTCACCGTCTTCTCATTATTAGAATCCTGCAACGTATCTTGTGTGGGTGTGAACGACCCTGCGCCCTTGCCCTGGATGGGGCCCCGTGTAGGCGTGCGCAGGATTCTCCAATAGGGGTCGCAGGTATCATCGTGTGCAGTACACTGTAACCGCCTCGGAAAAGATGCTAAAATGAATCGGTGACGTGCTTTCAGTGACGGCCCCCGGCTTTTCGGGGGTAACTGTGGGAAGTCAGCAGTTCGTATGGAATGCAACATCACGAATTCTTGGTCGCCATTATCGTCAAAAACCTGCATTGCCGTAACCCTGCAACAATGACGAGGCACAATGCGTGAAAGTATGAGGCAGACTTGGCGCCTCCATGAAATGATTAGTCCTCATATGGTGACGTCATCGTGTGATGATGATTTTCTTGCATCACTCTTGTGGACGCCGCCGACGCGGGTCGCCGACGACGGTCAATTCTCGCAATTTATGAGGCATCTAAGGCCTTCACCTTAATGCCGCGCTCCTTGTTTGTAATTTCAGAGGTTGTTTAGGGGCCCTTTAACTTTCCTATACCTAACCTTTCTTCCATCTCTCGGTCGCTTCCTCAAGAACAACTTGGATATCGCCATTCGCCACGCCTCCGCGTCTTCTCGTGGGCTTCCCGCCGTACGCGGACAGCGTCGAGCGGCTGGACGCCTTCTACGCCAATTTCCCGAAGTCGAGCCAGAACTTCTTCGCCGACTGGATCGCGGCGGCCGACGAGCGTGCCAGGCGCCTGAGTCCCGAGCAGGAGCACGTGGACGTGTTCCGAATGGACGTCGACGTGGCCGCGGACGGCACGGTCGTGGTGCCCGCGTCGCTGTTCGCGCTCCCTTTCTTCGCGACCGGAGGACCGCCGGCGCTCAACGTGGGTGGTCTGGGACACTTGATAGCCAGGCGGCTCGCTGAGAGGTAATGGCGCTCATAATCGAATTACAGCGAGGCTGTCTGAGTCGACCCAGTGCCGTAGTCATCGTTGTAGTAGTTGTAGGCGTAACGCAGGTCACGTGACCAGAGGGCGGAATAAATAAATAAATAAATAAATAAATAAATAAATAAATAAATAAATAAATAAAACGACACGATGGTGATACTAAATTATGATCGAAGTTATGATGGTGATCAGGGGCGTAGCCAGAAATTTTTTTCGGGGGGGGGGGTGTTCAACCATACTATATGTATGTTCGTGCGTGCGTTTGTATGTGTGCGTGCCTATATACGCAAGCAAAACTGAAAAATTTCGGGGGGGGGGTTTGAACCCCCCCACCCCCCCCCCCCCCCCTTGGCTACGCCCCTGATGGTGATGCTGCTCAATGATCCTGATGCTCGAATTGAGACTAAGCTGTCTTGGTGAACACTCACATAGATTCGCGCGCTTACAGTTTCGCCGTCCGACGGTGATTTTCACGGCTTGGAACTGACTGAACTTTTTTCGTGAATTATACCTGTCTTATTGGAGAAGATAACGGTAATCTATCGCGCGGACCGTTTTTGCGAGACACAACCTTTCCAAGGCGAAGGTGGTAGCGCACTCTAAGACACAAGAACAAAAGGACGAGATGGGATCATGCGCTCACTTTTAACCAAACTATTCAATGGGCCAAGGTGTTGCATGTAGTACAATCGAAGGCTCGCGCAGTGGCTGACTGGTGTGATATCAAATTAAAATGCCTTAGGACGTGGGAAAAAAAAATGAACGCACGTGAGCAGTTACGCACTGTCACCTGCAAAGCCACGCAGTTGCGTGTTCAAAATTTTAATTTCTTTAGAAGATAAGTCAATAGAAGGTGTGCTGACACAGTGATGTCCCTGGCCTGGTGATCTCAGTTGCTTCTATTGGTACATTGTACTGGTCGTTTTCGAGCGCTCTGGCGACGCCCGTTACGTTCGGCAGGTTGAAATCGAGCGCTCTAAATACGTTCGGTTGGTTGTTTCAAAGCACGGTCCGTGAATCTAGCGATCGAGGTCGTGTGGTCGGCCCTGTGTACGGGCTTGGTCAAATGCTTTAAGCTTTTGGCATTGTACGCCTATTTAAAAAAAATGGCATGATTGATTGATTGATTGATTGATTGATTGATTGATTGATTGATTGATTGATTGATTGATTGATTGATTGATTGATTGATCTTCTTTTGACAATCCAGGTACCTCGTGCCTCAGTCCATCCTGCCCTCCGCGTGTCTACCTGGGTCTGGGGGCGACTTGGAAGGCGGTGTACTGGAGAGCCTGCTCGCCTACTCCTGTATAGGCGGCGCTTTGGCAGCGCTCAATGGCACCCACGAGCAGCGTCTACCTCAGTACGCCGGACTCACGCCGGAGACAATCATGTACACGGTCGGGTGCCTCAAGGTGTGTGTGGCCTGGCAAACCTTCTCTTTAAACATTGAAAGGGACACGGAAGTGGTGAAATACCAAATCAGTTTAGACCGATGATTTATTTTCTGAGAACTTTATTATCGTCAAGTTCGCCATCTTAGAATCGTCATTATTTATTTATTTTATTTATTTGTAAATACTGCAGGTCAACATGGCTCAAGCAGGTAGGGGGGTGGGGGGCAGCACACATAAAAAAAGAGACAAGGATAGCTTAATACACGGAACGGTACAATCGAGAACTTTTCGATTAGCGTGCGTATCGGCTCACATGAAAGAAAAGTGTATCTTATTTGCAAATAATAAGAAGAGTGTCTACTAAGTGCACCAGAATATAAGTTCAAAGTAGCCAGAAAGTAGCCATGGAAGCAACCTAAAATTTTCGTCGCCAGACGGCATCGTAATGTATCCTGGTGCAATGTAGCCACCAACCGCAACACTGTCAGTACAGGTGCCAAAGCTTGTTATTATACAAGACAGTCGGCTCACAAAGGAAGTTGGCCACTACTGTCTAATCTTGGTTTAATGATGTCTAATATCGGCTACTGTTGGGTATAGACTGGTAAGTCTGATGTAGTACATACAAACGGACAGAAGCAAGCGTTTTTTGCTGCTGCCCCTTTTCTTGTGCACAGGCATGTATGCGAGAAATAAATAAGATATTGGTTATAATTACGTCGGCGAGTTCTGGCTGAGTGACGGCTAATCTCCTCTTTTGTTGGTCCCTAATGATTGACGTTGGTAATGCCACGCTAAATTATGATTCATGTCGGCTTCTGTCCCATATATGATAGATAATGTCGGCGAGTGCTACATAAATAATAGCTCATATTCGCTAGTGTTGGCTTTTAAAGCCACTTTTACCCACTGCCGGATATTGTTCGCTAAATGATCTCCGGCTAACGGTGAGTATGTTGTTTCAGTTATAGAATTCCACGTAACGCTTACGCGCTCCTTGAAAATTACCTCGTAAAGGGGATTTTCTTTTTCTTTTTCTTTTTCTTTTTCGTTCTCAAAGGCATATACTGTGCTCTCACACTCATTCAATCATTTAGACCACTAGATGTCGTACACTTAGCGTTTTAACTTCCCGCCTTTGGGCAATGGGTGCCGGCTGCTGCTGGATAAATTACGGCTGACGTCCGCTAGTGCTGGATCTTAAAGGGTTAGTGACACGAACATTTTCAGTTGTTTTTTTTGCGTCAAAGGGAAGACCAAATCCTCAAGAGCCTAGACGAAGTACTGGTAAGCGTGAGTGCACCCTAGAAAATTAATTATACAACGAGTTCTTAAAAGCTAGTTTCGGTTCCTGCTGCACCCTGACGTCACGACACAGTATGAATTTCTCGTCATGCGCTCGCACAAGATGTCACGACGCTTCCACGGCCGCTCCACTGCGTGGCTCCGTTGGTGACGCACAAGCGGCCATTTTGTATTTATTAATTTATTTATTTATTTATTTATTTATTTATTTATTTATTTATTTATTTATTTATTTATCTATTTATTTAGCAAATGTCTCACAGGCCCCAGAAGAGGCATAGAGTGAGGGGGGCATACAGTTCAGTACATAATACATATGCATACGCTCATTCAAAAAAGAAAATTTCCACAAAATGTTGTGCATGGTACCTGGCGTCATCACAAATGTTCATACTGACGCGTGAAGTCACGAGTATTGACACTGTAGCCTGACGTCACGCTAGTGTCGACGTCAGTAGGTGCGCCATGCGAATATTGACTTTAATATCAAAATAAAATATCAGCATTTACTGAGCTTCACACTTGCTCAGAGCTGTCTCTGTACACGGGACATTAGTATCACGGGGTAAACATAACTTCAACTTCGAAAATCGGTGCCAGTAGCGCTTTAATGGCTACCGTGTTGGCTAACGCAAAGTGAAGTTTGATGTAGTGTTTTCTGGCTGACGCCGGTACACGAAACTCCGCAGGACTGCGTCCCGCAACTTGGAGGACAGGGCCGCTGCATGGCATCGTCGCAGCGTCTGAGGGGCTTCGAGGACGCCTTTTCGTGCGATTCGAAAGGGCAAAAGGGCGCCACCTGCACGTTCGGATAACTGATTCATCCACACGACTATGTTGTGTTACCGAAACAAAAGGAAATGCTATTCCGAGAAATCGTTAGCTTTCTCTCTCTCTCTCGGTCTGTTTTTGAAGGGCCCTTAAGCCACTCCTAGTTCAAAGATTTTATTTATTTATTTATTTTATTGATACTGTAAGCCTTAACAGGCTCTTACAGGAGCGAAAAAAAGGATACAGACTGACATCTTCACATTAGACCACAGAACAAAAAATAATAAACAAAATAAAAAAGGAAAAAATAAATAAAATAAGAACAGTACAGACTACTCTAAACAATTACAGATTGCAGCTATACATCTGGTCGAAGAACCAAGAAATAAAAGAGAATGAGAACACCACAGGCTAACAGGGAAGAGTACATATTAGACACAGGTCTGAGAATTGAAACATCGAGTGGCATACGAATCAAAAACGTACATTCCATAAAAAGACGAGAGAGAAGTTTCTTTCTCGCCTTCACTACCCTTCCTACAGGCACTGTCTCCTCCTTGCCGCTTATCTCTTCACAAAACGCGTGGACAAAGTCAGCACTCAGCGTTGGGCGCATCAGGATTTCGCGCTTTTCGGCTACACGCCGTTATCCCCGCTTGCGCAGTCGAAAACGCAGAAGGCGAAGTGAAATCAGTTCACCGCGTACGTAGTTACGCGACACAAGGCAGAACGGGTGTGCCATGGCACCACGAAGCACGGTACAGACAAAATTCACAATTGATATACCTCGTATATGGACCAATCGAGAGCTAATTTCCTCATGACGTCACGTGAACAAACTGTTGGCGTCACTAATTGTGCCGAAAAGACGGGAAACGTCACGAGAAAATAACGCGCTCGCTCTTTGTACTTGCAAGGGTAGCGCTAGTGGACACGGATTAAAGGAAGACACACGGACACACAGACGGAAGCGCTCTGGCAACTGTTTTTTTATTGAAAATCTGCCCTGTATATATACATCGCTTTTATGGCCACGTGACAATTTCAGCGCACTGACGAATTCAGGAACATCATTTCTTTTGCTGACAACACTATCGATGGTGTGCCGACACATTTCCCCTTATATGATTATGGTCTTTGCTTCGATGATTTCTCGAGTGCACTTATCTTTGTGGCAGCTGATTATGATACTTTTTGAATAAACAGGTGAACAACCACAGTCCTTGCAATGTGTGGACAGGTGCCCATCTCTGTATCGAGCAACGTTTTGTTTGTGCTCCCGTAACCGACCATTGATACGGTTACGGGTGCACAAACAAAAGGTTGCTACCCTGAGGAAGGGGGCGCATCGGATTCGCTGTTTCGACGGCTTTCACTGAGTGGCGCTGGCTGGACTTTTTCCATCTTCAAAAGTGCAGAAACGACACTACCGATTCTGTATGCAACGAAATTAGGAAATGCTTTGTTGGCTATACGTAGGAAGTCTAATTGCGCACTTCCTTCTCCGTCATCCTTTTCTTTTAACAGCAAAGCTGTTTAGCAAATCGTTCCTTGTGAGTCGATCCAGAAAAGTATCATCACCATAAACGGGTATGTGCCACATAAACTGGGTAAATCCTACTATTCGCAGCGAATGCTGCACAGTGACGCGCTGGCGGACCAACTCAGGGCTGTCCAGAGGGCCCGTGTGGCGGCAGAAGGGCTTGGCCTCTCTGTCCCGACATGGGAGCGGCCCGCATCAGTCCTGGACTGAATCCTCAGGACATCAATAAAGTTATCCATACCATACCCCTGGTCCACTTAAAATGAAGGATGCAACAGTTGGCCCAACAAATGGCTGTGAAGCGACGGCGGCGAGCCGAAGACCCCGAGTACGTACAACGAAAGAATACTAGGGAACTGGAAAAGCGACGGTGGTTGCGAGAAGACCCCGAAGCGACGGAAGGCCTACGCAAACGACGTCGTGCCCGCATATCTATGAGAGGTGTGAACGCTTAGATTCAGCGCGAGTTTGTCTCTGGTGTTTTGACAACCGTATCGTGTCTGTGACCGTCAGTGGTTTAAGTCAAACCTCTCTGCACTGAAAATCAACGTAGAAACAACCTAGCATCACCTAGCTAAAGCCTAGCAACGACCTAGAAGCAAACTATAAACTTCCTGCATCGCCTAGCTAAGGCCTAGAAACAACCTAGAAGCAACAGGATTGGTCTTCAGAATGGTCCAGTTTCGCTTTTTAAAGCCTTGAGCGGCTTAGTGCAAGCTTCGTTTTTTTTTCTTTTTCAAAATAAAACCGCTTGCTTAAATAGACCTGCTTGCTGCGTTCCTTCGCAATACGGAATACTTCGTCGCATTTCAAATAATGTGAACGTAACAAAATGTCGAGTTGGGCTTCCCTCTGTGTGCGTCTTCCCTCTCTTTGTTGTCTACGTTTTTCTTGTGCTCCGTTTTTCTTCAGAAAATGGATGTAGACATTGCTGCATGGTGCACGTTTGCAAGCTCACTTGAACTGATTAGCGTTACTAGGCTGATTAGTGTTACGTTGAAGTAATTTGCGCTGCGGAAGAGCTCAGCAATGGTTCCAGGTGCTTGCTCTTTCAGTGCTGCAATCATAAATTTAGCAATACCTGGGGTCGTTTTCTATTAAAGTTTTAGAGAACTAACTTCTCATAACACCATTTTACAAGTATCGCTATCCCAGGGGGTTCATACGAAAACATACGTACGTACACGCTAAAAAAGCGTGCGAAAAGGGTGTCTTTTTGCTCCCAGACAATAATCGTCGTCTGGCCTGGATTGGATTTCCTTTCTTGAAAACTCGGTGCTCGCCACTTTTCCATCAAGAATGCTCCGTCACGCTGATAGCGCGCATGCCGTACGTGACCTGGAAGTGTCGGGTGCGTGGCGATAATGCGACGAAAGGCGCGCAAAATAGACGACGATTACTGTAGCGGGACAAAAAGACACTCGCTCATTTTTCCTTTTTTTTTTTAAAGAGTGCCTAAGAAAGTCCTGTTGGATGCGCATGAAAACCCGAAACCGCCTGCTGACGGAATACTTGGCGTAGTAACACGTGTGCAGAAGTTCCGTCCACGTATCGCTTTGGCTGTGCTGGCACAGAAAGTCGTCGTCGCCCGTTATATACTATAGTAGAGTGGTGGACTGTTGATGTGGATGCCTATTCGGACGAAAGGTCCGCTATGCTCCGGCACCTCCTCCGAGCGCTCGTCTCCCTGCAAGTTGCGTCCGCGGCCCTCCCCGCCGAAGGTCAGTTCAACCTCAAATGGCCGTTACGAATTAACGGTGCGCTGTATTGTTTGCGGTTTCGATTTCCTTCGAGACGCGGGTCCGTCTCGGCGCTTGGGGACATCCCTCATCGCCGCGGCTGCTGTTTTTGGAAGCAACACCGCACGCGAGAAAGCAAAAGAAAGAATTGAGAACTCTTCTGTACGTTTGAGCCATCGTCGCGCTCTGATTGTCCCTGATTGTTCCAGCGCGCGCACACGTACATAAATGAATGCGCGTCGCTTTGTTAAGGAGCCGTAATAATGCTGCGCCCGTGAATCTCGCGAGCGCTTTCGCACAGCGCCGCTAGTGACCTGCGCGCGGTTGACACGTGCCGCCGATGACGGCTCGATTGTATCATCGCGGTCACATTCTGTACAAATGGCTTTACAGCTAAATGACTTTTATGACTACTTACTGCTGCGCCGGGACTACCAGCTCGCAACACAGCACTCATGTTTCCCGACGTATTGCCAGATGGCGTCCATATCTCACACAGCGCATCTTCTATCGTCTTTACACGACATTTGCAGCGAAGCACGCAGATACGCGGCCAATTTAGAGTTTTAGCCGGTGGCCACAGAATGCTCTTACATCTAAGTACACAGGCCTCAAGCATTTTCGCTTCCATCGAAGATGGGGCCGCCGCGGCTGGGATTCGATAGAGGAGAAAATGCTTGTGGCCCGTGTACTTACATTTAAGGTATAGGTCACCACCTTTAAAAACGCATTTTTCTTTTAAATGATCTTTTTTTTTTTTGGATTCGACATTTTTAAGCTCCTTGTCTATTCAAAAATATTTAGCAAAAAGTATCATGTAGTTATCTTGAGCCGTTGGAAAGTTATGACCATTTTTCCAACCCCTCTTAGACGCATTCGAAACCGAAGCTGAAGGTTTCTGATTCCACAACACCTGCCATGTCGTCATAAATCTTTTTCTTTATACATATTACGTAATGCTAAGTTCTCTAAGTACATTCTGAAGCTTGTGGGGCATGATGTTACGATTTATTTGAAAATTTCCACTACACGGCTTCGGCACTCCAGAGTTTAAGTGGCGCGCGTTTTCGCTCGGCGTCGGTGCTCTTTCGTACCCACTTCGAGTTCTTGAACTTAGT